>NW_028261385.1:88622679-89222679 GCF_051295495.1 Thamnophis sirtalis
GGTTCAGACACCTCTGTCTCTAGTGCACTCCAGGTTGAATAAACGGGACCATATTCTCGTAGTTCCACTAAATATTCTGCAGCAGATAAAAAATTAGGGACAGAAAATTCTGTGTTTCAAGATTATGAGCCCCTTTTTTAAAAAAAAAAATTCGAATCCAATTTTGAGTCAAAATATTCATATTTGGCAAGGCACGAGGCAAATAAGAAACTATTTACCCTTGGGAAAACTATGAAGAACAGTATTGTAAGAAGCAAAATAAGGAGAAGAGATATATAAGAATTTAGTGATTTTAAAAACATGCCCAACATTTCCAAAATCTTTTTGCAGAGCTACTTCTGCAGCATAACAAATCTACATCCAAGAGACGAGGAATGCATGCATCTTTCACAATTTGTTTCTTGAAAACAAAAATAACAAAATGGGAGTTACAAGGGAAGCTATAAGTCCTACTTACCCACTTCCTCTTTGATTATCCGCTGTGCTATTCTATCAATAGTTCCTAGCTTCAGAGAAAATGTATCTAGATATTCACCCAGGGCAGCAAACTCCAACGGTCGACTTCTTAATTTATAGCTTCCTGTGACATATTTTACCGATTCTCCCATCTTGGTAAGCAAAGCCATTCCTTGTTTTTTGTAAGCATTAAGATCCTGGTATCAATAGAATTATTAATACATTTACAGCTTTGCTGAAACTATTCACTCTCATACAACTGTCTGAGCAAGAAACAGTCACATTCATACCACTGAATTTGTTATAGTTAAATTGTGGACTATATGAGTGCTTTTAAAAAGTAGAAAATCCTTAGCAATATCTTAGTGACTATTTTAAAGCAATGAAGACATCAAAGTGAAGTAACTGTTTGAAGAAAAAAAGGATGTTCTTGGCTACTGAAAAAATTCAGCTGGGTTTATTTTATTGTTCTAAATACTACAAGCTGTACACTAAAAGACAATACTCAACACCTACCAGAATCTAAAGCTAGCATTTAACAAAAGAGTTGGCTAATGAATTAAAGAGACATATATTTATGCTGCTGCAAGAAAATGTTCTTAGTCTAAGGGCTTGCACCTCTAATTACAAGCTTTAAAAAGCAGAAAATCTGTGTGGATTCAATGCACTTACTTTGGCTGTAAGGAATACATGAAAATGTTCATTGAAAGAAAGTACTGGATGATCCGCAATCCTTTTTAAGAATTTATCCAAGGCCTTTCTCCTTGTCTCAACAAATTCTTCTGAAAAACGGTCAACCACACCTTTAACTACAAATTTTTCTGGAAGAGGCTGAGGAAGGGAGGAAGAAAGTTACAGGAAGCAAGATTCATACGTATGTATGTCTGTGTGTGTGTGTGTGTACAGTACTTTTTGCATTAATATCAGGGGTGGGTTTCGACCGGTTCGCACCGGTCCCTGCGATCCGGTTGGTCGCCGAACCCGGAAGTAACTTCCGGGAACGGCGAAGCCCCCCCCCCGCGCCCGCTCCTTACCCGTTTTTTTCGAATTTCGCGCTTTCCACGCATGCGCAGAACGCCTGCGCGATCCTCCAGGAGCAGCTGGAGCATCGCGCAGACGCTAGTGCGCATGCGCGCGTCGCGTGCGTGCACGCGCGCGTCATGTGCGTGCGCGAGGACGCCGCGTGCGTGCACGCGCACGCCGCGTGCATGCGTGAGGACTCCGCCGGCCTCGTTCCAACCAATCCGGTTGGAACGGGGCGAGAAACCCACCCCTGATTAATATCTAGATAACTGTGGGAGAATTAAAATCTATCTTGGAACCTGACATATCTCCTTGATGTTCAGGTTACACCTGTTCTGTAGCAGAATGAGTTTTTTCCTTGGTTCCCACCCAGTAAGAGTTACAGGCTTTGTATTTTCTTTGGATTTTTCTGACTTTAGAATCTCAGGCCAGTTAACCATGCAATACTACCTCCCCCGCCCCAACCTGCCTTGTCCTTCTGCTTTATCTCAAAGACATCTGGGTTGTTTTAAGTACACTTTGTTCCCTGCAGAGCTGTAAGAGAAGCTGCGACTCAGTCATCGCAGCCTGTGTTAGTTGCCAGCTTATCATTGCAATCTCCAAGTTAACAGTAAAATATAGTTAAGACTGCAGTGTTAACATCATAAGATCACATTAACTGCAAATTACCTTCCATTTCTGAATATTAATATTTATATTTATGGGGACAACAATGTTGCCACTCTCCAAACATGCATTTTAAATCTCACTTAGTAGTGGCAAAGGCATGAAGTAGAAGATGAATTAAAGTGCAGGTTAAAAATCTCAAAGATCCCAGCAGATAAAGTTAATTTAATAGACATATTTATCCAGTAACCCACTTTATAAAAAAGGGAGTGCTATTAGATAACATGATTTGAAAGTGAGCATGTAAAATGGAATAGTACATCAACAACAAGCAAAGACGGTTTCCAGTCCAAGAAACTTTTGTTATTTATTCATAAAAATATGCAGCTTCATGAAATCCAATGAGACTCTCAAATTTAAATCTAAATCAATATTAGGAAACTATAAATCAAATTTTATAAAATTAAAACTTTGAATCATAATCTCAAGGTAACTTAGTTCAACAGAAAATTGTTCAGCGCAGAATTAACATCTTGATATATCCTGAATCCATTTTTCCCTCCATTCAAATTGTATCCAATTCTCAGAGACTCCCTGGACAAATAATGGGAAGGATTTTTTGTTTGTTTGTTTTGCACTTGTGTCAGAAGCACCGAGGCGATTCCTGAAAGGATTAGCCAGTGACATCACCGTTGTATGGGGGGACGCCCAGTTGGGGGCTCCTTTCATGTCCCCGGCAGGAGCTGCAATAAAGGACGAGAGCTCAACCTCACTTCACGGCAGCTCTTGGGTCTCAAACGTGGGCTTGCTAAACTCCTGTCCAGCATTCCAACCACTCAAGCCATTGTGGACCTATAATGGGTGGAATGGGACTTTTCGGCTCCTCCTCTTGGCTGCACCTGCTTCTCCACCAGGGTTCTCCTTCTGGGGATTCACCTCTAGCTTTTCTCTTTGGCTGACATGCCCCCAAGCATTCGCCCTGGCCAGTGGGCCACAGCCCCTCTGTCCTAGACCCCTAATGGGAGATGGACACTGTTTAAAAAGGAATAGTGTGCTAGTGGCTCTGTCTTAGTACTTACAGGAATGAGATGAGTTGGCTGAGATTCCTCCAGTTTATTCCTAAGCCAATCAAAATCCTGGTATCTTCGGCGCATTGAATACTCTGGCAAGTCAAACTCAGCTCGAGTGGTCTGGAATGAAAGAATAAACATTGAAAGTGGTAAGAGAACAAGAAAGTCTAATGTATGAAAACTAATGTTTCACATTTCTTAAATAAAACACATTCTCTCTGAATGCTGCAAAATTCTTGTTTAATTCCATTTGCAAACCATGCAGCATTTCACAAGCTGAGTCACTCAAGCAACAGAAGTAAATTAAACAAATTATGAATTTTCCCTTCTTAGGCAACTTACAAAGATACAAGGTTCTGAAATACTGTTTTATGGTCCTATTATTATATGCACAAAAGACAGAAGAAAAAGGTCTTTCTTTCTATAACAAATCCAAAATCAAATTGTTGTCTCTTCCATAGATTCACAATTCACAAATGTCTTTTTTGAGTTAAGCTCAACTCCTGGGGACTACACAAACATACTGATGCTGTTTACTTGGATATGATACAAATGTGTCTTTTTCCAGGATAGTGTTTTGTTTTACTTTTCATATAACCATAGTGAGAAAGGGTCAAGATTTTCTGTCTTATTTGAAATTGGGTGGGCTGTAGAAACCTTTCCATTATTAAAGTTCAAAGCATGCAACTAACACCAATTAGAAATGAAAAATATTTTAGATCTTAACCAAGTAAAGGAAACAAAATGTACTGCAAGAGGCTCTTGCATGCTTCCAATATGCACATTCTTTTACATTCTTCTACATGAAGAATGCAATCAACTCTGACTTGACAATTTGATAAATATTCTTAGGACAAGAGGAAACAAACTTTGAGAATGCACGTGAATCCCAATGCTACTTTGCATTTCAAGGAAACTGAAATAAGAGTTGTTTTCAATAAAAGCAATATTTCTGAAAAGAGCAACTTAACTTGTGATACCTTAGTTGTGACTCGGTAAGTGATGTAAGTCTCCATCGTACAGATATGCTTTTTGGGATCATCAACGGTGACAAAGAGGTCCCTCATTTCCCCATCCAAGTCATCATCCAGTTGTAGTCTATTGAGAAGCGAGGAGGAAGAGGCGGGACTAGAAGTATCTGCAGGAGTACCATTGGGCAAACTGAGATCCTGGAGGAAGACACAACGATCAGGTGTGGGAAAAAGGGACAAAAACCAGTTCCTGAAGTTCATCCAGAGAGATGAATCAGCAGAAAGAGCCACACATTGAATACTAAATCAAATCAAATCAAACCTTTATTGTCAATGCACAACATGTGTTCAATGAAATTGAATGAGCCTCCCTTGGTGCATCCCCCCCCCCCCGAAACAAAAAAATACATCTCAATAACTCAATAAATGAAAGAAACAGAATCCCTAAACCCAAATAAGTAATAACTAACACACATTCCCATATACCTATATGTACGTAACATTATATTACATCAGTATGAACATGTTGCATATTGTGCTGGCCCTGTAAGTCTATTATATTAAACCTACTTGTGATGTTATGTTGCATTCAGAAGTCTGACAGCCCACGGATAAAAGCTATTTTTCAGCCTATTCATTCAGCTGGCTATGCTATATCTCCTGCCCAATGGTAGGAGAGTAAAGAAATGCTGACCAGGGTGTGAATCATCCCTGAAGATTATCCTCACTCTGTTGAGGCAGTGACTCTTGGCGATTTTGTCCAGTGGTATCAGGGGACAGCCCATAATTTTTTGTGCTGTGCTCATCACTCTCTGTAATGCCTTTCTGTCTGTGGCTGTCAAACCAGCATACCATACCATAACACAATAATGGATATTCCATTGTAGAGAATATTACTATAATCTGATAAAAATATTTAGCATTTATACAGATTTTATATAGAGCTTCACGTGTTCAGTGCTTTATGTTATCTTGTGATCTTATCTCTGTTGTAATGTAGGCAAACATTATCTTTACTAGAAGCAGGATAAGACTGAAGATCCTGCTCCAATCCACTGTTCCCTCTTGCTAATGTAAAAAAGTTATCTTTCAAATCTTACTAAATGATTATTTGCTAGTTTCCTCCATTCTGTTCTGTCAGATAACGGTAAAGGTTCTCCTCACACATATGTGCTAGTCGTTCCCGACTCTAGGAGGCGGTGCTCATCTCCGTTTCAAAGCCGAAGAGCCAGTGCTGTCCGAAGATGTCTCTGTGGTCATGTGGCTGGCATGACTAAACACTAAAGGCGCACAGAACGTTGTTAACCTTCCCACCAAAGGTGGTCCCTATTTTTCTACTTGCATTTTTACATGCTTTCAAACTGCTAGATTGGCAGAAGCTGGGACAAGTAATGGGAGTTCACACCATTACGCAGCATTAGGGATTCAAACCGCCGACCTTTCTGATTGACAAGCTGAGTGTCTTAGCCACTGAGCAATTATGTCCCTTATGTATCTGTCAGATACATATGTGCTTAGATTTTGTTTCTCTAGTCTTTAGATTACTAATGCCAATATTTCCCTAATAACTTTAGTGAAATGGACTACAGCCAAAACCTTCAGCTAAGGAATTCCCTTCTAAGCCAATTGATTTTACCTCCTCCAATTCCTCCAGAAGAAGTTGGAAGGGCTCTTTCTGCAACTGTCTCTGCAAAAGACAATGCTTTCTATATTCATGATTGCCTTCTGGCTAAGGATTCTTTTTCTTGCTGCTTCCAGCATTTGGCCATCCTCCTTATGCCCAGTTCTACGCCTCTGGAAACTCTGAGATTGGTAAATCAATACCACTGGCATGAGGAAGGAATATTTACAATCTTCTGCAGGGATATGTAAAATCCACAAGTTCAAGAAAAGAATTTTTCCATAGAGCTCTGGAATGTTTCATTCCCCTTCCAGACCATGCTGAGCCTCCTTTGGATACCATTTTAAAGGCACCTCGATGGCTTCCAAAAATTAATCCTTTTAAGTCTGAACCATGCCCACAACAGCATGGTGTGGAAGAGGTGTGGCATGGTCCAATGAGGAAATGGAATGTTCTATTCTCAAAACGTACGAGCTTTTTACCACCATGGTCTTTGATTCTCTTTATTTTTCTTCCGACAATTTAAAAATGATCCTTTCATTTCAGAAAGCACTGTCTGTACATAAAGGTAAAATAAGTGATGCTTAACTCCTGAGATTTTAATGAACTCAAACACGTAGCTTTCCTGGCAGTGATAAATTAGTGGTTTGCCACTGTTTTCTTCTGTGATTTTTTTTTCCACTTCCCAGTTTAGCCCACAGCCCTGGCATTTTTAAAAGAACCAGGGGAGTTCTTAATTCATAACATTTGGTCGTGATGTTTTGTTTTGTTTTTCCATTTCCCGGTGCAAATTGCAGAATTGCATACAAATTAAAAATAGTTTAAAATAAAAAGCAGAGACAATTCTTCAATTTCAGTTGCCCCTTTATCAAGGAAATAAATTGAAAGTAAATCTTACTCATCAGAGATTACATGTTACTGTCAATTTTGCATAATTGTCAGTTTTTAAAACAACAGAGGCTCATGGGAGCAGATGAGATAAAGCAAACAAATGGCCGAAAATTTTCTAGTCTGCTTATATTACAAAGATGAAATCCAGATACTGGAGTACATATAAAGTATGTCCTAAATCAGTGATGGCTAACTCTTTTGTCCTCATGTGCCGAAATTGCGTGTGCCCACACCCACAATGCAATGTGCCCCGCTCCCTTGTGTATGCGCACGACACCCTGTGCTGCCCCTGTGCACCCCCCCAGCCCATTTTGGGCATAGCAGGCCTCCCTGAAGCCTCCTGAAACAAAAAATGAGGCATGCGGGGGGGGGCACCGCACCCCCTATTGCTCCCTCCGCCCTCATGCATGCACGCATGACCGCCTGCCTCCCTGTATATGCCTCTCACAGGCACGGCAGAGACCCAAAAATCAGTTGGCCAGCGAGGCACACATGCATGCGTGGTAGAGCCGAGTTGGGCGACGGCTCACATGACCGCAGAGAGGGCTTATATTGAGTTCAAATTATATTGAACTCACTCTCCAAATGTTACTGTATAGAATAGTTCCATCAACTGGCTTAGAAGAATTTCAGGATCTGCAGAATGACAGAAGCTAAAGATGTGTTCAAGACAAAAATAGCTACCCATGAATTAAGATGAGGGGAAGGGTTCCTTGTGAATTAGAAGAAATACATGAAAATACTGCCCCAAGAGAACTAAAGCTTTTAAAGGTGCTATGAGATTAAGATTAAGGTTAAGATTTAGTTTATTTGTATGCCGCCCTTCTACGGGAGGGATTCAGGGCGGCGAACAACTCAAAGGGGGAAAAAGGGAACATAAAACACAATACACGTGATTAAAATAAACAAGAATCATACAACCATACAAGTCGAGAGGGGAGGGGAACTCATCACCCCCAGGCCTGCCGGCACAGCCAGGTTTTGACGGCTTTCCGGAAGGCCTGGAGAGAGGTGAGGGTCCGAATCTCCGCGGGGAGTTCATTCCAAAGGGCCGGAGCTGCCACAGAGAAGGCCCTCCCCCGGGTAGTAGCCAGGTGGCATTGGCTGGTGGACGGAACCCGGAGGAGGCCGACCCTGTGTGATCTAACGGGTCTTTGGGAGGTAATTGGCAGCAGGCGGTCTCTCAAGTACAGGTATGAGGTATGGACTTCAATGGTAGCCAAATAAGAACCAAGTTTGTGTGATAGGAATGATCTTGCTGATTTCTTGGGAAAGAGTACTGTAATATGAAAATAAGTATCCCAGAAGACAATGTGGAATGTCTCACCTGAATAAGAGTACAGGTAGTCCTCGACTTATAACACAATTGTACCCAACATTTCTGTTGCTAAGCAAGACATTTGTTAAATGAGTTTTGCCTCATTTTACAATCTTTCTTGCCACTGTTGTTAAGTGAATCACTGCAGTTGTTCAGTTACTAACATAGTTGCTAAGTGAATCTGGCTTCCCCATTAATTTTGATTGTCAGAAGGTTGTAAAAGGAGCCTGGGACACTGCAACTTGTCATAAATATGAGTCAGCTGACAAGCATCTGCATGTTGATCACATGATCCTGGGGATGCTGCAAGTGTGAAAAATGACCCTAAGCAACTTTTCTCAATGTCACTAAAAGAACTGTTTTAAGTCGGGGACTATCTGTACTGCAGTATGCATTGCAAGGCTGATTTTTCTTTCAGAATTTTTCCTATTTCTTTGGAATAAGGAATATCTTTGCTAATACAAATATCCTCTTCCTTAGGTAAAAGTACACTGAAGCAACATTTTCTATTTTGTCGGTTTTTCTGAACTGCTTTAAGTTACTTATCCAACTTTCTAACCTTATTTTCTATTTGCCATGTTAAAAGTGGGCAGCTAATCTGGCTAATACTCTCTCCATATAGATAAATAACACTCTTTCCATATATAGAGTATTCTCTCCATATAGGTAGAGAGGATTGAACACCTATGGACAGGCAAAGGAAAGAGCATTCTAGATGGGCTAATTTCTTACATGCTAGCCAATTTGTTGATTCTGTTAAGGACGGTTACCAGAGGATAGCAATGGAAGAAAGGCTAGAAACAATTCTGATCTTCTAGTTATACTGAGGCCCTGTATCCATGATCTCAGTATAACTAGTATCCAGTATCCAACAGCACAGAGGTGGGCTGCTCCCAGTTTGGCCCGGATCGGGCAAACCAGTAGTAGCAGCAGTGGGAAGCTCCGCCCACCTGCTCAGACACTTCTGCGCATGCGCAGAAGTGTCGCGCATGTTTGCGAGCACGAGCAAACCAGTAGTAAAAAATTTGGAAACCTACCACTGCAAAAGCATGAATGTGATTACAGTCACCTTCCATCAAACATCTGCATTGCCTGATTTAATACTTTTAGAATCTTCTACTTAAAAAATTAAATGTTAGTGTGCTATGAAGGAAACTGCCAATTTCACTCTTTACAAATATACATGTCTTTACAAACATAAAGAATGCTAAAAAGATCATGAATGACTGTCTGGCTTCTGCATTATTAGAAATAGCAATAGCACTTAACCTTATACACTGCTTCTGTGCTTTACAGCCCCCTCTAAGACTTAGAGTCTAAGTGATTTACAGAGTCAGCATATTGCCCCCAACAATCTGGGTCCTCATTTTACTGGGATGGAAGGACTGAGACAACCGTCAGCCAGTCAGAATCAAACTGCTGAACTGCTGGTGGTAAGATCCGAATTGCAGGCAGTTGGCAGTCAGTAGAATTTGACTGCCATGCTGCATTCTAACCCACTGTGCTATCACAGCTCTTAAACAATCTGAATACGTCACAATTCCAATTCCCATTTGAATTGCAACTACAAATACACTTGTTTTTATGTAACTCCTGAAATGCATTCTCCAGTATCTTCCTCCCAAATATACAGAGAGACATTTTTTCTGGCTCAACTCTACATTATATAAATTACCAGAGAGGTTATCTGGTTTGTTGAACAATGTAACTCATTTCTCAAGAAACAGCAGAAACTTTGTGGCAGTGCAATCTTCTTTGGAATAAGGACCTTTGGTTAATAAGGAAGATGATACAGAAAATAGATGTAATGTCTATTTCCTGTATCATTCCATTTAACCAGTAATTAGCACATTATGTTATTACACAAGGTTTAGCATCATTGTGCTTGGCACATAGATATCAAGAAATATCTCAACCATAAATATGAGATGGTCTTTCCCAGGGGTGGGTTCTGGCAATCACTACTGCCGGTTTGCTCATGGCTGTGCCGCACACTTGATGTGCGCATGTGCAGTGCAATGAAAGTGCTCTGTGCATATGCAGAAGCAAAAAATAAGATGATGGTGCCTATGGTGCCACCAGGAGAACTGGTTCGGGGGCATGGCAAGCCTGGGTTGCTGCCGGTTGCAGCAACCCAGGCTGCCAAACCACTACCGGTTCAGCTGAACCGGTAGGAACCCACCTCTGGTCTTTACCTGCACACTCTAACCTCAGGCTTTATGCTAAATAACTACTGTTAGAATGTATTATCAAAGGGCAGGTTGCTCTCAATGGATTTTGTCTTCAAGCAGATGTCATAAATGCAACAGATGTGGACCCCCCCTCCCCAACTGGGCAGTGCTTCCAAAAAATAACTTTTCCTATGCTCATGGAAAAGAAGCCAGCCTTCTTTTCCTCCACAGAAATAGAAAAGGGCAATGTTGTTTTTCCACTTCTGGCCAAAATCATTTTCTTTAGTCATATATTTCTCTTTTGCAAAGAGAATGTCCAGAGACAATACCTTAGTACCTTGTTGAAATCCTCAAAAAAAAAATCCAGTGGGAAATTAGATCAACTCTCCTTTTTCCTCCAAGAAGATGGGAAAGAACAAAACAGGGATGGTAACTTTCTCTCCGAATGAAGAATAGGTGGCACAGAATTTTCAAGCACCACGTTCCTGTCTGAAGTCCTATTTGTTCAAGTTTTGTTTGATAACATTGCTAATTCTGTGCCAGTGCTACAGGTATATAAATAAACCAATGAACTCTAACCCTATGCCAAGCTGAATGTTTCTAGAGTACTGACAGCGAACCTATGACACACGTGTCAAAGGTGATATGCCACAAAGTTTTGAGTGACACACCCTTCACCAACACCTGACAACAATTGTTTTGAGTTACTAAAGATACTGAACAAAAATGCAAAAAATATGTGACCCTGGACCAGTCAGAGTTTAAAATGGATTCTCTCTATCTGTATCAGCATGCAATCTGTCATATTGAGAATTGTGATTGGTGGTGACATGAAAGGGTAACTTGCAAATGTGATAGGAAATGTGGCAGTCACACAGTTCAGTTGTCTTCAAAATGCTGCCTGGGGTGATGCTTTGCATTTGTCTTCAAGGTGCAAGAGCACAAGTTATCTGCAACCACAGTCTCCAAAATAAGCACATTATGATTGTGTGAAAAACTTTTGCATTCATGTGAACAAGAGGTTTGTCAAATTATAAATGAATATGTAAAGAATCATTTCTCTTTTATTAAGGAGGAGGGGTGACACACCAGCAGAGTCAAGTTACACGTTTTCTGAATTTGTGAACCCAAAGGGTTGCCAGCCCTGTTCTAGAGAGTTCACTTTTTCATGAAATGCAATGCAATCTCTTTTAAGTTTTGCTTAACCTTTAATTATGCTTTAACACCCAATGACTAAAGAGCACAATTAATCTGCCACTGCCTTTCCTTAAACAGAAAGACTGCATGCAACTAAAAACTGCATAGCTGCTATATAAAACCTCATCAATATCTACAACTTAGCAAAATATCATCTTAACAGAGTATTTGTGGGAGAAGCAGAAGTTGGTCACTTGGAGACACAAGAGAACATCCCAACAGTTGCAAATGACCCAAATTAGTCATTCAAGGAAAAAACAGCATTCCAGACTTCCTCTTCTCTCATCTCTGCAAGACAGCTTATGCAAAATGAATATTTTTCAATCAGGACAGATTTTTATGTAATCTTTGCAATATGTTTATAATTTTATGTGTAAATTATTGTATCATATGTTTTATTGAAATTATGGAAACTTTCAATTTTCCTCAAAAATATTTATATCAACTTGACAAATATCTGAGACATTTCTACACATCACTGCATGAGCTAAATATTCTACACATCACTGCATGAGCTAAATATTCTGCTTTTCTACATTGGTATTTGATTATGGATTTTACTAAATTTGAACCCCTGCTCCTGCATTGGTTCAGCATTATCAGAAGGTAAAGATCTCACGTTAAGCTTGACGTCTGATAACTAAGTATAACCAGGCAATTTTCTTGGCAACTATGTTCCTCACTGCTTTCCTTTGCAATATTTTTTAACTTCCCATTCTACCCTTGGCCTTAGAATTCCCATATTCAACCCTCCTTAATTTCTGAACCTAGATTAAAGAGATTAAAGATTAAAGATTTTAAGATTAAAGAGGTGTTGAAAACCAGTAGCTATAAGAATAAGCTAAAATATTTCAGTTCTCTTGTAGTCATTTCTACTCTTTTCAATATGGACGAACTGAAACAATTCAACAGTCTTAAATGTACAACTAAAGAGGACAAGAATAATTAATAGTTTCCATGTTATCCTGTCATATTTAATACCTTGCTAAAACATTGAGGTATTATCACTACTTTGAATCTTTCAAGTTCCCTCTCCAAAATTAGCTGTAAATGAAAGCCTGTAATCACCTAAACCAACACTTATTTTAGAGGGAGAGAAAAATCATTAAGTTATCTGTGTTGACTTAAAATATATAGATTTATCTCTGGACAATATCCAGCATCAGACTGCAGTTACTGTAATTAATTTTCTCCATATTGGCTAAAAAGGATAAAGCAACCTACATTATCAGACTGTAAAAGCCAAGCAGTTATTGATGTTTACTCTGGCAGCAGATGAGATATCGCCTTGGTAAGTACACTCCAATGTTGAGGCAGGTGGATGCAATAGAATCTGTGAACTATTTTTAAAAAAATCAAGCATTCCCTTATTCAACCAATCTAGATGGGACCTAGATGGAACTTTAACAGATTAACACAGTTGGAAGGATCATCTAGTCCAACCCCCTGCCCAAGCAGGAGATCCTACATCTGCCTCTACCTAGGATCGAATTCACAACCTATTAATTGTGAGGCGAGTTTGCAGATGATAAGTCATTGGCCTCATTAGACATGGTGATAAATCATCATATAGACGGGAGGTTGAACAACTTGCCCTGTGGTGCAGCCGTAACAATCTGGAGCTCAATATGCTTAAATCCGTAGAGTTGAGAGTGGATTTTAGGAAGAGCCCTTCTATTTTACCACCACTTACCATATTCAACAGCACAGTATCAGCAGTAGAGTCCTTTAAATTGTGGGGTTCTATAATCTCCCAGGACTTGAACATTTAACATTAGAATAATCATTTAAAGGGCACCACATACAAAAAAAGTTCTTCCTGCATCAGTCAGGAAGTTCAGACTGTTCCAGGAACTATATGTACAGTTTTACAGAGGAATTATTGAGCTTGTCATATTGACTTCTATATAACTGTTTGGCTTGTGTAGCAACCAAATAGGACAAGAACAGACTCAAAGGGATAGTTAAGACTGCAGAAAGAATTATTGCAACCAAACTGCCTTCCATAGAAGACCTGTATATTGCACGGGTCAAAAGGAGGACTGAAGAGATATCTGCAACCCCCACATACTGGACATAAATTGTTTCAGCTCCCCTCAGGATGACACCACAAGGCCAAAACAATTAGACACAGGGACAGTTTCCCCCCCCCCCCTCAGGCCATCATTCTGCTGAGCAGCACCTAATCGTCACAGTGCTATTTAATCTCTATGTGTATTTACTCAAGCAGTATGACCGTAGCATTAATATTTATCATTATCCTTCTTACTTCCCTCTCCTATTGGTATTATGATTATCATTATTCTGTTGCTTTGCATGTACACTGAGAGCTTTTGTACTGGAGACAAATTCCTTGGGTGTCTAACCACACTCGGCCAAGTAAAGTATTCTATTCCTATTCTACTCCTATTCCTATTCCTTATTCCCATTCCATTCCATTCTACGCTGGGGAAATCTGATCTAAAGGTTCTTGGAATTACAACTTCTAAACAAAGGATGAGGAATCTATGGATTTCCAGGACTACATTTAAAAAAAATTCCTTATGTTTGTTGGAGCTACTAAGTACTGGTTTGACATTATCTAGTTTCCCACTTTTGTCTTAAACATTAGAGGTGGTCCTCATTTACCAATTATCTCATTTAGCAATTATTCACAGTTATGACAGTATAAACAAAAACTGTTTTGCTATCAATCCTGATTTTTAACAAGCAGAGTTACTGGAGAATGCTTTAAAGTAAAATCTCAAGTTGCAGTCACATGTTTTGCTTAACAACTGAATGACAAATGACACCAAGTCCCTGTCATAGTCATGATTTTCCACTTAATGACCGCCGCACTTAGTGAGAAAACTGCTGGTCTCAATTCTGGTTGCTAAGCAAGAACTACTTGTATAGGAAAATTCCTGAGGGCAGATTAAAACACTAGCCTCTCCAACATCCATGGTTATTTTTTAAGATATAGGGGGCACTGTTCCCTCTAAGGTGCGCGGATGCGCGGCCGCGCACGTGGCAAGAAAACCCCACGGAGCAGTTTCTAACTGCCATGCAGTGATTTCTGCCAAAGCAAACGTGGGGAAGTCCTTTGCAGGCAGCTAGAACTGGCCGTCCGCAAAGGACCTCCGCAGACTTGTTTGATGAGCACGGAGCGACTGACGGTAGTTTGTGCCGGCCGCGGCCGCTCAAACTAGTGTCAGTCGCCCCTGTGTTCAGCAAAGCAAGCCCGGGGAGGTCCTTTGTGGGCAGCTAATCCTAGCCGCTTGTGCCCGGCGCTGCGGCTGAAGTAACCCCCCCAAAGCCCCTGCCACCACCAGAATATCTGCCTCCTCCTCTTCCTCCTCCTCCTCCTCTAACAGCATTGGATTTGCCGCCCGATGCCGCGGCTGAGATGAAGCCGCCAAAGCTCCCATCAGCAGCACCCCTGCCTCCCCCTCCATGCGGAGCACCTGACCTGGCCCACACATTATCCCTCCCCCTTCCTCCTCTGCTGTCCTTTTGAGGAGCCATGAGGCCACGGGAGTTAGTAGAAAGGCGACAGAGGGGGCAGGAGCAGGAAAAAAGGCCTCTTGGCTTCTGAAAAGCACGGCGGAGGTGGAGGCGGCGGCAGGGGTAACCCAGAGCCCAGCTGAGGTGCTCCAAGCGGAGGAGGAGGCACCGCTGCCGCTGCCATGGGCGGGGGCGCCTGCAGGAGCTTTGGAGGCTTCACCTCGGCTGCAGTGCTGGGCAGCAAATGTGGTGGTCCTCTTGGAGGAGGAGGGGGAGGCGGCAGGAGTTATTCTGGTGGGGGGGGGCTCATCGGCATCTTCAGCGGCAGCCCTGCCCCCTGTGAAAAAACCCGAAGATGGAGCAGATCCACGCAGATGATGTCGCCGTAACATGACTGGAGGAGGAATTCTGGGAGTTGAGTCTTAAGCTGTCAGGTTTGAAGATCCCTGTGTTTTTTTTTCCCTAAAGGGTTATGGGTGCAAGGATCTTGTAACTTGGCAGCTTTAAGACTTGCATGCTTCACTGCCAGAGTTTCTGAGCCAACATGACTGGAGGAGGAATTCTGGGAGTTGAAGTCCACAAGTCTTAAAGCTGTCAGGTTTGAAGACCCCTGGTTTTTTTTTCTAAAAGGTTAGGGGTGCGAGGGTGCTGTAACAACAGCTTTAAGATTGGCATGCTTCAAAAGCCAGACTTTCTGAGCCAACATTTTGGTTGCTAAGCAGGAGCTTTGTTAAGTGATACTGATATTATATAACACTTTTAATTAAGCGGGTACCTTGAATAAACATAACTTTGAGTTTCAAATAATACCGATTTCGTTGTTTTCTTAGGTGACATCTGTGAAAAAAATTCAGGTGCTCAGGCATGAAAATATGCCGCTCAAACACTATACTTTTCTGCTCATACTGAAAAAAAATTAGAGGGAACATTGATAGGGGGACCAACATCAAAGGTAGATTTACACCATGCTCTTTCTCCCACTCCAGCAAAGAAATATCTTCTTATACTTGGTCTATACATCACAACATTATCTAAATAGAGCTGAACATTTGCTAAAATAGCCCTCCAGACCAGTAAGATTACAGATAGTGAGTGATGAGAATAAGGCCAAAACTAGAATTTTGGTCCCTAAGCAATGTGTCCCTTAATTATGTCATCATGTGACCAGAATTTATCATTTTTACCATAGTTGTTGTGAACCACATTTTCATTATGCAATCCAGCTTTCCCTACTGACTTTGCTTGCCAAAGGTCAGCTGGGAAGATTTCAACCCAGGATCACAAGGCCAAAGGATGCTGCAACCATTGTAAATACTAAGTCAGTTGCCAAATACCCGAATTGTGATCATATGACCATGAGGGTGGTACGATGGTTGCAACTTCAAGGACAGATGACAAGTCACTTTTTTCCACCAGTGTTGTAACCTCAAACCATGATTGAACAAATGGTTAAAACTTCAGGTCTACCTGTATAGCTGCATTCTGTGGTTATATTGAACAAATGCTCCTTGAAAAGAGAACTTTGAATTATGCCCCTCGATAGCAACACTACAGACTTACAGTTTACAACTGAGTTAATCCAGATCATTTGGAAGGTAGATCTATGGAGAAAATCTTTCCTCGGGAATAAGAGGCTTGGCACACTAGTTTATAGCAAAAGTTGCATAGCTGGCTCTTGAGAAATGGCAAATTCTGGCTTCACATTCACAAAATGAAAGTGAACCTGTTGCTTGTTCACATGCCAAACTTATTTGATACCTCAGCAAAAAACATGCAGGATCTGCTGTGTGATGACTGTAATTACCTTGTCTGTACAATAACCTCAATTAAGACCTTAAGGTCTGAAGATGCACTAAAGGATGTACTCATTTGGAAAGGATCTTTTGTTTTGTTTTTAAATTGTAGTTTCCAAGCTATAAAGCAAAAACATGAAACAAAAACCATTTCTTATTCAGTTTGTTTGTTACAGTCACTAATGTTGCAGTATTAGTTTATCAATCCACATATGATCTCTATTGACAATACTGCCTGAACAATTAAGGCCATTCATTAGATGTTTGGCTGGTTACATTTTGCAGTCCGGTTTTACTTTATTACAGCTGGCCTTTTAAATTACCGTATTTTTCAGAGTATAAGATGCACCTTTCCCCCCCCAAAAGAGGGTGAAAATATGGGTGTGTCTCATACACTGAATACAGCATTTTTGGCCTCCTGAAACCCCGCCCCCTTTGCAAAAATGGATGTGGAGAGGGATTGGGAGGCCTGCAAAGGGGGCCTGGGGAGGGCAAAAACGAGGGGGAAACGGGCCATTTTTCGCTCATTTTTGCAACCCCACAACCCCCAGGAGCACTTTACAAGCCTCCCAAAGCCTATCAATGTTCCCTCTAATTTTTTTTCAGTGTGAGCAGAAAAGTATAGTGTTTGAGCGGCATATTTTCATGCCTGAGCACCTGAATTTTTTGCGGCGACATCATCTGCGTGTATCTGTTCCATCTTCGGGTTTTTTCACAGGGGGCAGGGCTGCCGCTGAAGATGCCGATGAGCCCCCCCACCAGAATAACTCCTGCCGCCTCCCCCTCCTCCTCCAAGAGGACCACCACATTTGCTGCCCAGCACTGCAGCCGAGGTGAAGCCTCCAAAGCTCCCGCCCATGGCAGCGGCGGCGGTGCCTCCCCCTCCGCTTGGAGCACCTCAGCTGGGCTCTGGGTTACCCCTGCTGCCGCCTCCACTTCCACCGTGCTTTTCAGAAGCCAAGAGGTCTTTTTTCCTGCTCCCGCCCGCTCCGTCGCCTTTCTACTAACTCCCGTGGCCTCATGGCTCCTCAAAAGGACAGCAGAGGAGGAAGGGGGAGGGATAATGTGTGGGCCAGCTCAGGTGCTCCGCATGGAGGGGGAGGCATGGGTGCTGCTGATGGGAGCTTTGGCGGCTTCATCTCAGCCGCGGCATCGGGCGGCAAATCCAATGCTGTTAGAGGAGGAGGAGGAGGAGGAAGAGGAGGAGGCAGATATTCTGGTGGTGGCAGGGGCTTTGGGGGGGTTACTTCAGCCGCAGTGCCGGGCACAAGCGGCTAGGATTAGCTGCCCACAAAGGACCTCCCCGAGCTTGCTTTGCTGAACACAAGGGCGACTGACGCTAGTTTGAGCGGCCGCGGCCGGCACAAACTACCGTCAGTCGCTCCGTGATCATCAAAACAAGTCTGCAGAGGTCCTTTGCAGACAGCCAGTTCTAGCTGCCTGCAAAGGACTTCCCCACGTTTGCTTTGGCAAAAATCACTGCGCGGCCGTTAGAAACTGCTGCGCGGGGTTTTCTTGCCACGTGTGCGGCTGCGCGGCCGCGCACCTTAGAGGGAACAGTGCTATGCATGCCGTGTTTTTTGCAAAAAAGGCCAATTTTTGCAAAAAATGGTATGTTTTTGCTCATTTTTGCCCTCTCCCCCAGCCCCCAGGAGGACTTTGCAGGCCTCCCAAACTCTCTGCATGCCCCATTTTTTTTTTACAAAAAACGAGGCATGCAGAGGGTTTGGGAGGCCTGCAGATTGCAAAAACTTCCTTTAATTTACCTTTTCAAAATCTTGGTGCGTCTTATACTTGAATGCATCTTATAGTCTGAAAAATACAGTAATTGTTTATGTATAGCATTGTGGTTTTGTTTATTGTGCTGGAAATTATAGGCTGTTTTCTTATTATCACTAACTTTGGGAGACCGAAATGTTGAATAGCAGCTTGGAAAAACTTATAATAAAACACATCAGTCAATACACGTATCATTTCTGAAGAAACAGACAACTGTGAAAATTAGGTCAAGGAAGTTTGCCATAATATCATACATATTCTTACAGTTAGCAGGAGAGCCTCAAGAGAAGGAATGATGGTAAATCTTAGCCCTTAATTCTAACCATATTACTTGTTGTTGTAGGTATCCTGCTCCACAGGCAATCTATAAAGGAGTAATATCTGTTGCTAAATATGGTTTCAGATCAGCTCGGATAAGGGAAGGAACGTGGCTAGCAAAGCATCAGTCTATATTATCTAAAAAAATGTAAGTAAGGACTTGGTTATCCCAGCAGGCCTGGGGACCCCAAGGGATGGGTGAACTCATGAGGTAGCTCCACTGTTATTAATATTCTGCATCTATTATTCTTTCTTGCTCAGTTTTGTTTTTATTGATTTAAATGTTTTTTTTAATAATGAATTTAGATAAATGTTTTATATTTATTGTTTTATTGGATTGTTGCACATTGCCCATAGTCTGTGAAATGGGCAGCCATATAAATTTCAATAAAAATAAACCATGGTTTAAAAGCTGCAAGAGGTGGATTCACACAACACACGGAGCCAAAGACAAATTACACTAGACAGTGCAATGCTCTTTTCCTTTTCTAATATTTTAGGTCAAGCTATTCACAAGCTATTACTGCAGTCTACCAATGGGGCAGAGAGAAAAAAGGCAGACATGGTTATCCCTACAACCTTCCCTTCTCTAGCAACCCGGGGAATAAAAAGCGGATTACTATTTGCGGCCAGTCCTGTTGGTCTCTTCCCTGTTTTGACAAAGATGCAGTGACATCATCCTCACATGGACTTTCACTGATGAGAGAAGATTCTGAGCAAAACTTTACAGAAAAGTGCGAGGGGAACAGCTGCAGACAAAGGCAACAAGTCCATTGCTCCATCACAACTACTCAGTGAAAGAAGCATAGTAGTTGTAAATGTTATGGGGAAGGAAGGAGGAGGAAGAGGAGGCAAAGACACAATTCTCCCTGTAGCACATAGTAAAGTCAAGCGGAAAAGGTATGAGCAGCTACTACCTTCATTTGACTTCAGTTTAAAACTAGTGCACCAAACATCTTTGTCTGTCAACCATACAATTGACACCTCTTCTTGAAGCTATTAGGAGAGGGCTGCCCTTGAAAACAGGCGAGATATCACAAATGAATGCAAGCCACTAATTTACGTGACCCTTTAAGTGTCACCAGAACTGGCTCCTCAAAGGGCCCGATACAGAAACTGCTTCACCGCTCACTATGTTTACAATTATACTCCACACGTTTATGAGACCAGGGCAAACTGTTAACGGCGAAACTGAGCTCTGTACCAACCCATACACCCCGCGTCCCACCGGCCAAAGATCCATGAATCCCACGACACGAATAACATACTGACGTTTCACAGCCCTTCCACGCATGATGGCTCTCGCAGGACCTCTAAACTTGCAGACCCTGCGAATAAAAAGGCCACCGATCTGCACGGAAACTTGGCTCCCCCACCCGACAAAGGGGCTGTCACGAGAACCAGATCAGCCAAGAGCAGGATCCCCACCATTTTGGCTCAAGAGAGAAGTAGCTAACAAACACAAAAACACACCCTCCGTCCATGTTTGGGTCGCTGGGCGATCCTCGTTTCCCCGAAATGTAAGAAAAGCGGCCGCGTCTTCCCGTAAGCTCAAGCCGGAGGGCCCTGGAAGGGGGGGGGGGGACTCCTCGCCACCCTACCTTGTCGGCGATGCTGCGGGGCAGTTGCAAATCCGGGCTGGGCGTCAGTTCCACGCTGAGCTCCTCGCTGCTGGAGGCGGCCAGCGGGTGCGGGATGTCCTGCAGGGATTTGGGTCCGGACGAAGGCAGCGCCTTGGGAGTCCCCGCCCCGCCATCCCCAGCTACAGACATGGTGGAGGCGGAGCAGGGGCGAGCCGGAGCCGAAGGGGAGCCCTCCGCAAGCTTCGCCGAGGCTGCTCGGTAACTCAGCGGGGGAGCCGCGGCCTCTGCAAAGCCGCCTCCGCTTCTCCGCGGGAGGAAAAGGCGGAAGGGACGCGGCCTCGGCGGTGGCTTTGCAACGGGGACGCCGTCACCAGCTGCCTCCTCCCGCGGGCAGAGGACTCCCCGCCTTCCTTCCCTCAAAGTCGCGGAAGATACAACGTAGCGGCGGCGGCGGCACCCGGAGCAATTTCACCCGGGGAGACTCCGCCCTCGGCCGAGAACTGGCGGCCATAGGCGGAGGGGGGGAAATCTGCCGCTGCTTCCTTCGCGCGTTGTCGCCCCCGCCGACTGCGCCTCGTTTCCCCGACGTTCTTGAGGGACCCTTCGCCAAGCCATCCACGCTTGCGCCGGAGCTGTTTGGAGGCCTTTGGCTCTGGCCTGGCTGTGACCTCCACGACGGTCTTGGCATAACAAATAAGCCCTCCTGGCAACAACAGCATCTTGGACACAGTGTGCCAGCCTCTCTCTCCACCCCACCCCCTTGCCGTCCAGTTTGTGGACTACCAATCCCATCAATTCCAAATAGCATTGGCTGGGAGTGGTTAGTAGGGGTGGTTCAGTCCATGTAAAGCAGGTGTTCCCAGACTTTTCTATACCCTGCACCCCTAGAATGCTTCTGATGTATTCTCGCACCCCTTACAAAAGTAAATAATTATATGCATAGAATTATGCATATACAAAGGGACGCGGTGGCTCAGTGACTAAGGCATTGAGTTTGCAGTTTGGCTGTTGGAATCCCTACTGCTGCGTAACAGTGAGCTTCCATTACTTGTCCCAGCTTCTGCCAAACTAGCAGTTTGAAAGTATGTAAAAATGCAAGTAGAAAAATAGGAACCACTTTTGGCTTTGAAACAGATGAGGAATGCCCCCTAGAGTCGGGAACGACTAGCACATATGTGCAAGGAGAACCTTTACCTTTATGCATATACACTATCATTTTGAAACTTCTAAACCCGGGTTGGGAACCCCTGACCTGAAGGATTTAGTCCAGGAGAGGATGCTAGAATTTGGTATGTCTAGTTTAATGAAAAGAAAGATTGGGGGTGACATGAGAGCAGTGTTCCAATATCTCAGGGTCTGCTACAAAGAGGAGGGGGTCAACCTATTCTCCAAAGCACCTGAGGGCAGGAAAAGAAGCAATGGATAGAAACTAATCAAGGAGAGAAGCAACCTAGAACTAAGGAAGAATTTCCTGATACAATTAATCAGTAGAACAACTTGCCTCCAGAAGTTGTAAATGCTCCAGCACTGGAAGTTTTAAGAAGAGATTAGATAGCCATTTGTCTGAAATGATATAGGGTTTCTTCCTGAGCAGAGGGTTGGATTAGAAGACCTCCAAGGCCCCTTCCTACTCTGATATTCTGTTCTGTTATTCTAATACAGGAGCCCTCAAACTACGTCCTGGGGGCCAGATACAGCCCGCCGAAGTCATTAATCGGTTCTACCACAAAACCGCGGACGACAAAATCGCGGTCGACGAAAGCCCGTATGTGACGTCATCAGAGCGCGACGAAAAAGATCGAAAAATGTAAAAATAAAGCTAAAACCTTCCCCTAACCCCCCCAAACCTAACCCTAAACCTAACCCTAACCCTAACCCTTAACCTAACCCTAAACCTAACCCTAAACCTAACCCTTAACGTAACGAAAAACCTAACGCTAACCCTTAACCTAACGCTAAACGTAACGCTAACGCTCTAATCCTAACCCTTAACCTAACCCTAACCCTAACCCTTAACCTAACCCTTACCTTTATGTGAATCGGCCTGCTGTAATTTAATTTTTATTTCAATTTTTCGATCTTTTTCGTCGCGTTGTGATGACTTCACATACGCGATTTCGTCGACTGCGCTTTTGTGGAACGCGCTTTTGACGGGTCACGCATTAATCTGGCCCACGGGACCATGAGGCTGCCCTACCCACATCGCCCTGCCTATCTCCCGGACCCCACCCGCCTTCTGGAGGCCAGAGTGGGCAAAAACAGACCCATTTTTTCCTCCCCGGCCTCTAGAGAGAGGGAGGGAGGGAGGACAAGAGAGAGAAACACACACACACAAACAGAAGTCCCTCATACACACCCCAGGGCAGCTACATCCCTTCACTAACCTGCTTTCCACCCCCAGGAGCAAAACAAATTAAAATTTGTGTGCATTGTTTGGACTGCTAAATTGGCCATGCCTAACCGGTCACATGACCACCTAGCCATGCCCACCCAGCTGGTCTGGCTCCCCAACAGTCTGAGGGACCATGAATTAGGCCCATTTAAAAAGTTTGAGGAGTTCTAATATATCTCAGCTACCATAGTCAAAAAGGAGATTTGGGTTAAGGGGGGAAAGTAGGCAATTTTTCATAGGAATACCCTTTCCCCATCATGTCACCCTTGGGCTGTCAATTCTAACTAAAACCAATGCTGAAAAGTTCTTTCTGTTCCATAAAAATCCACATGTGAAACACTTTGTATGGATGGGTGACCTGCCAGAACATGGGGCCTCAAAGAAGAACACCTGGTGATGATGCATACTTGCCTATAAAATAAGGTTTCCCATTTATAAACTGAATTACCATCATCTGTATGTGCTTCAGAAAATGTCAGTAGACAAGTAGATGTTGGCTGAACTCAGAAACTAATCAAGATTGAGTCTGGTTAAAACCTGGGTAAGAGACCACCTGAGATTTGCAAGGCTGTTGACTACTCTTGGAAGTAAAAAATGGCTACAAATAAAGCAGTAACCATTTTCTGAAAATATCATGGAAGTAGATTGTTTAAAGAAAAACCACAATATTGACTTTTCCAAGAAAACTGGAAAATATTATATTGAGCAGAAAGAAATATAATATTATACAGCAATATCAAAGCTGGTTGAATAATTTCTCAGTCCCTCTGGAAATCACTATTAATTTGACTCCTGAATGGAGCAGAATATCACCTGAATTTACATAAGTTAATTAGTACTGCAAGGACCTTATTTAATCCTAAAACCGCCTTCTAAAAGGGACAGGGTATTAAGACATGTATGTTAAGGACATGTATGATACAAAGGCAACACTGGGATGAGGTATCAAAAAAATCAGCACGTCAGCTGCAATCATACAGTCAAATCTGCCTTGTTTTTTTAAATATGTGAATGATGTCTGTAGGGAAAAAGACAAGGACATCCCAGGGGGCTGATTAAAGCATATCAGAAAAGTTAACCTTACAGATGGCAGCTGTTGTTCTTTAAAAGGGGAACTTTGGAAGGAGGAGGTCCATCAGTGAGATCAAATCGGTTCCCTTCCAGGTTCATAAGAACGGAGATAACATATATTTGAAATACAAAGTGGACATCTATGAACAAATTCACAGGGGTAGATTAAGGAAAAGGTCTGAAATCCAAGGTAGTGTACATCAAGGATCCCCAACTCCTAGTCCATGGACTGGCACTGGGCCGCAGCATGCCAGAAACTGGTCCGCACAAACAAGCGAAGCCCCATCCACGGGATAAAGGCAGCATGTGAAACCACACCCTCTCCGGTTCATGAAAAAAAACTCCACAGAATTTATCCCTGGTGCCTAAAAGGTTGGGGGGTGCTGGTGTACATGATCTTGGTTGGCCTCAAAAGTTAAGCTGGTGTCTTGTTATGGGTAGCTTCTCTTTAGTTCAAACAATTTATTCAAGGTTTTTGTAGGAGGCACTTCCTGAGAGGAAAAATTATTGATAGACAATATTCAGCCATATGCCTTCAAATGTGTCCAAAGGAAAATAGAGCAACAATCCTCACTACCTACAAATTGTTTTTTATTGTTTCAAACTGTTATATTGTATCATTCAGTTGTTTTATATTGTGTTAACTGTTTGTAAGCAGCCCAGAGTAATATATATGTGATGGTTAGCTATATAAATGGAAAGAAATAAAAGGTACAAAAAAATAGAATAAAAATTATACACGTTTATTAGAATTACAACAATTGCTTAAAAGTTGAATTACATCATTATTTAAATAGAGCTCTATTATTTTACATTACATATAAAAGAATAATTAAAAACTATCGAAATTCTTTACATTTAAAACAAAGTTATAATTACGTAGCTATATAGATACGTACTGCTTTCACTCTTTGTTACTTCTTTTAACTAGGTTCAAGATGCTTTTTTAGACTAGTGGGGTGGTCTATTTTCATGTTTGTCTTGCGAGCCCTCTGACTCATCTGAATATGATGTTACTTCATCCACAATGTTCACCATAGCATTGGAGGATGTTACTTCATGTTCATCTGTTTGTGTACATCTGGTTTGACCTGGAAGCTGGTCTCTAGGATTGTAGAATGGTGTGGGGAAATAAGTACAGTCAATTTATCACGTGATTTAATCTCATTCATATCATCATAAAATACCTTGCTATGTATCTTACTAATGATGATTTTAAAAGCCACCAGGTATGCACATGTATGCACACTCTTCTTAGTTGTGCCTACAGCAAAGGCCCAAATTGTTAAAAAAACAGGAAAGTGAGCAAAAGTACTTTTTAGGTCCATTATATCCCATTTCTGTATTCCAGTGTTTCTCAAACTTGGCAACTTTAAGATGAGAGGACTTCAACTCCCAGAATTCCTGTCAGCCTTGGGGGACGGGAGGGATGTGGGGGGGGGATTCTTTCTGGTTGGAGAATTCTGGAAGTTGATGTTCCCTTATCTTAAAGTTGCAAGGTTGAGAAACACTGTTGTATTCAGAGGCTTCTTAGTTTTTTCATAATCTTTTTAAGTTTTATGTTTATGTATTTATTATTGCAATTTCTGTGCTACTCCAAAAAGACTCCAAAGGAGGGACTACAAGAATATAAAAATAACAAATTCCCCCCCAGTTGAAAGCACAGAACCTCAAGGCATAAAACCAGATACAGGTAGTTGTCAACTTACAATAGTTCATTTAGTGACCGAAGTTTGCAGCACAGTGCAAAGCCTTAGCCAGCCTAGCTTGGCCCAGTCCAGCCCCCTTCACTGCTTTGCACTCTGCCTACCTAACTGACCTTCGCTGTTCTCTGCTGCTGCTGAGATACACCTGACCTGACATAACTGTATATAAAGCAGTTGTCAACCCTGAAGCTGACCTGAATGAAGCCATTTTGAGGCTTCAGTGTTGCCACACTGGAGCTGAGGGATAGGGAGGGGGGAATAGAGATAGCTTTTGTAGCCAAAACAAAATACTTTCTCCTGGGAACCAAGGACATTCTCACACCTGGTCAGAGAGAGGAGGAGGAGTGATGTTACTGGGTAACAGGACTGCGCCTTGATTGGACCATGTGACTGTTTGGGGAAGGAGAAATTTTTTAAATTAGGTGAACACCACAGGAACCTTCAGAGTTGGTTTTCACCAGAACTGTGCCAATATGATATATCCAATAAAGCTATTCTTTGAGGAATCTACCTGCCTCAGAGTTTTGTTTGCTATGGGTGTATTACTTGTAACCTGACAGCAGTTCCTGGTCATGCCAGGCCTTCTTCCCAAGGCCACTTGTGCCATTCTCAAAATAGCGCACACTATTCATTCTCCCAAGTAGTGCACTCTGTTCTCACAATGCTTCAAAAGGCCCTCGGAAAGCTTTGGACCTCCCAAGAATGAGCAGACTATTTGTAGACTGAATGATGACAAGACATTACAGCAAAAGGCTGCAAAGTCAAATGGCCCACTTCAGATTCCTAGTCATTTTATCAGGCTTTCTTTCAAAGTCTTCAATTTGATTTTTATTATCTCATGTTTTCCATTCTCTGTCTCCAAACCATTAACAGACACAAATCAGACATCATTTGCCCTTCAAAGATATTTCTCTTTCTACAAATCTGGCAGCTGCTCCGAATTTGCTAACAGATTCCTTCCATTTATCTTATACCACCCAAGATCAGCATTTGGTTGCTCAATCGATCAACCAACAATATTTGCAACTGCTCCAAGTCCAGGCAGTGAGCAATGAAGAATTAAAAAGTCAACATAAGACTATGCATCATCATCATCATCATCATCATCATCATCATCATCAAGACTTGCTGAGGGAAAATGGTTTTAAGCCCCTTCAGGTAGGCAGGGAATATCTCATCATGTAATTATGTGGGGCCTACAACAAGAGTCTGGAATGGCCCTGATTATTATGAGCCACCCAGCCAGATACATTATATGCTGGTGACACAGTGGTTAAAATCCAGCACTGCAGGCTAACTCACTGCTCACTGCAAGCAGTTCGATCCTCACCGGTTCAATTTTGACTCAGCCTTCTATTCTTCCGAGATGGGTAAAATGAGGACCCAGAATGTTGGGGGCAATATGCTGACTCTGTAAACCACTTAGAAAGGGCTGTAAAACACTATGAAGCAGTATATAAGTCTAAGTGCTATTGCTATGCTTAGATCTCAGTCAGTTGTTTTTAAGGTCACCTGCCTTAAAGTTATTGCTGTTGCCCTGTGTTTGTACCTCTGGAAATATGCTAAAACCTTCCTCCATTTCGATCAGCAATGGCATATCTTACTCTACTATGATATTTATAATATTTAGCTAGTGCTACACAAAAATGCATATGGGTGGAATTACCCCTTTAGAAGGGATACCTGAGGGGTAAACCTACCTCTTTTCTTTGGTACATTCATAGATTCCAAAGGCAGAACACACAAGAAGAATTAATGAAACCAATAACGTAATAATAGAGATGGGAAGCAGTATCTTTTCCTCAATTCCTTTTTTCTGATGAACTTGGCCACTTCTTTCAGCCTGATGTAATCTGTCTGAAACTTAAACATAATGGAGGTTGGGGAAAATAAAAATGGTATTAAATGAGTCAAGTGGACATACTTAAATGTAATTGCATGAAATAATTACATTATCTATTTGTATAAAATATAAACTAATCATAATTGCAAAACTAATACTCAATTCATTTCCATATGCTGATTTTGTGTCTGTAGAAGAGGAGGAAGAGGAGAAAGAATGCAATGTGGAACCACTCAAATACTTATCTTTCTTTGTAGCCTGAAACAGAACAATTCTACTATTTCTTATGTTTTATCTATTATTGTGACTTACAAACCCACTGTGTATATGTATACATGTGAGTGCTTGAGTGAAAAAGAAACAGAAAAATCTCTCCTACCATATATTGAGTTTGTGTCAGTACACTGCATATGTCTCTTGGTGGGATATAGAAAACTTTGATGGTTTTCAGAATAATTTCTAGATTAGAGATTCCAGCTGTGAATGTGTCCAAATAAAACAGGACTTTAATTATATGAACAGCATACTGGCCCAAATGTACAAAAACAGACTAGCACTGTTCTTGCTATTAGCCACATATGCTGCATATGACACAGGCGTGACCAAAACTGAGGTACAGTTGACTCCAATCCTGCTGCTTTTCTGAAAGGCCTTTAAAAATTGGTTTTGTGGGTCTGGGGACCACAAATGAAGATGGAGGTGATCAAGTGATGTTGTTGCTGCCACGAGGAGTGGGGAGGGTTTTTATTATGGTAAAAAAAAAATTGTGAAGGTCAGGATGGGGAGAAACTAATTTTGATTCAGCCCTGGGAAGATGGCTTTGGGTTTTAGCCCTCCAGAATTTGGTGATATGTCATTCTTAATTCTGGATGGGGTTGAATTTCCCTGACTGAGCTGATATGCAATTTGAGTTCCCTCCTGAACTCATGGGTCTCATTCATGGGCCTTTGCACAGATTCATCCTTTCTGGATTGGAAAGCCATGCTCACAGACATTCCTGCCTCGGTGACTTCCCATTTGGATTACTGAAATGTGGTTTGCAAGGGGCTGCCCTTGAAAATCATACCCAAGCAACAACTGGTCCAGAATTCAGTGTTGCACTCAATGCTGGATGCTTCTAGGCTTACCCAGGTTACACGTCTGTTGTGCAAGCTGCACAGGCTCTCAGTTTCTTTCTGGATGCAATTCAAGGTGCTGATTATCAATTTTAAAGCCCTACAGTGTAGCACAGGACAAGGTTATTTGTAGAATGGTCTCTCCCCTAGATTATCTGTCTGTTCTACCAGAATGGATAGAGTAGGCATGCTCCAGGTCTAAGAAAGCTTGTGGTTGTAATCGTTTGATATGTACTGCTTGTTTTGGTTGAAATATGGGTTCCCCTTGTTATGTGGCATTTCTTTTAAGTAAAATTTGAATTAGAAATAAATTAGAAATAGAAATATATAAATTATATAAACTACATTTGTAGATGTTAAAATCATTCCATGAATTTATGGTGAAAATTGCTATTTTTCATGTCATTTTTTATGAGGAAGTGCTGTCATAATTGTGGGGTAAACGTTTCCTAATACAAACAGCAAATTATATTGTGTCAACCAAAATGAAATACACCCCCAGAAGAGGACAATTTAGAAGTAATTTATAAAGTTGGGTCTCCAGCTTTATCAAATGTGTGAATAAATACATTTTTATTGCACTCAAAGATACTGTTAGGCATATCGATGGGGTTGTGGAAATTATAGATACTGTGTCCTTCCGATGCCTAAAAATGTCTGCTGTGAATGCCAAGGAATTTAAACAATGCTTCATGAACAGTGCCAATTTCTGACTGTTCAGCTCAGATTCCTTAGAATTTGGTATTACCTCTTTACTAGCAGTAAATATGGGATTTACAGATTATATAATATTTGTGGCAAATAATTATAAATGTAGTTAGATTCATATAACACTGAGTTTTAACTATGCTAAATCATGTCTTTACTTGGTATTGGTTGGAAAAACAAGTTTCGAGGAATATCTTGATCATCCCGTAATCCTGTAATAAATGTAAATAAGCAATCCAATTAAAATACTCAGAACGATACATGCTTATTTTCAAAAGAAAGTAGATTACCTTTATTTTGATTCATTTCATAGTTGGGCAATGCTTCTGTTCCTTCTAGTCATATTTTTTATTTATATCTATGAGACAGCTCAAAAGGCATACTTGTAAATCACTAACATCTGTGGGTGAAGTTTACATTTTGGGTCATTTATATTTTGGGGTCTGGTTTAAAATGCAAATCTTGTAGAACCTTGATGTACATATTGTGTATCTTTTTCCTGCAATATATATGAACATCCAAACACAATTGTCAGCTGTGCCACCAAATGTTGGCTGCACAATTTAAGAGACTCTCAGGCTCATAGATAGAAATTGTCCACCCCTGATATCTCCTATATAACCTGCAATAGCTACAGTACTGTAAAACATTCTTCAGGCATCATCCACATTATGAGTGTAGCTAATTCAAACAAATTATGAGCGACCTATTGAAAACAAACTCAGATATTAAATCTGCATCTTATTCTGTATGGCAGTTTTTTTAAAATGTTACCCGAATGCCTTGATTCTGAAGTTTCTTTGCTCCCCCAGAGAAGGCAGTTGTGTTGGGAAAATACTGATGAAAATGCTAGTAGCAAAACATGTCATTAGATCTATAACAGGCATCATTCATCTTAAACAGAATTGTACCTTCTATTGGAAGGTCCATGGGTGGCTCGTCTGTATTCAGTGTAGGATAATGAGGGCCGAATATATCTAAAATTCAAAACAACAAGGACAGAGCAAGACTTCAGAAAGAAAGATGCTGCATGTAAGTTAGTTGGAAAGAAAGTTAAGCTACAATATTTGTAATAGGTTTGGTTTTCCAGAATTCCTTCCTTCCTTCCTTCCTTCTTTCCTTCCTTCCTTCCCTCCCTCCCTCCCATAATATTATTCTGCTGCCATTTTTTTGAAAGCCAAAGCCTCATTTATTCCATGAAAGAGTTAATTATTTAAAACTTCAAGTTTTAAGACCCATTTTACCAAGAATGTCCCAGTACAGTAGGATCACTGGGACCCATCATATCCAAGTTTTGTCTAGATGTTAAGTTCTTAGCATATGCACCAAGGACTTTTTATTTCAGCCTTGGAAATGATCTTTGGTTAAATCATAAATGTGAATGAGAAACATTTCACCAGCTATACCACTGTATATAAAGAATTAAATAGAAAAAGATTTTGTGAAAACCAACAAGAATATCCTTTATTCAGGAGGAGGAGCTGACATCACAATGACACGACATGTGATCTTGGAGCTCCAAGATCGCAGTCGATATTTTTGCTGCTGGACGGTCCTTTTGGACCTAAACCGTCCCAAAGAGATGGTGACAGGGAAGAGTACGTCCTGCTGATCTCAGGGACACCACAAAGTCCCTGATTGATCCAGGAGAATCTCTTTTTGCCAGTGACAGAAGCGCAGCCATTGAAGCTGCTGAAATTGGGACAGCTCTGGAATGGGAGGAAAACAGAAAGGGAAAGTGTGTCCATCTGGTGAGGACATCTTATTATAAAAGAGACTACCCCCCCAAAAATAAAGCTAAATTAAATTTGAAAACAGCAGAGAACAAGCAGTGAAATTAAGCTACATTAGACAATGTGTTATCCTTTTTTAAAATTTTATTTTACGGATGGAACTTTTGCAAATGTTTCCTATTCTTTAAATTGAATGGATTAGTTTTTCTTCTTCTACTTTTTATATTCTTTTTTTAATACCTATGGATTAAAATCTTTTTCCTTATTTTTATAATGCTAGATTGGATGGTTTTTTCCTCCATTTAAAATTTTTGTTTTTTTTTAAGCTTGGAATATAAAGAAGATATAAAAGGTATACAAAGAGGACTGTAATAACAGAGGGAAAGGAAGTAACACTGCCACTTGGAGGCTGGAGGCTTGAAAGGCTTGGAAATATTGTCTTTTCTTTTTTCTCTTTGATCATTTGACTTTGCATTTCAAGGTTCCTCAGCTTGTTTACAAAGAGTGATAGTGAGAAGAGCATGGGTTGTTTATACAGGTGCTCTTCAGGAGCTTTATTGGCAGCTGGAGTGGAGTGAAAACAAAGCCTTGTCTTTAAAGATTATAAAGTTTATAAATTTGCTTTAAATTTAATAAAAAGTTTTGAATGCCAGAGTGGCAGTGTTTACAAGTTGGAAGAATGGTGCAACATGAAAAAGAAACTTTAACATTGCAAAAGATTATGTTTGAAATTCAAAAATTATTAGAAGTAACAGAGAAAATTGAGAAGAGATTGGAGAACATAGATCGTAGAACAGTAAAATTTGATGGAAAAATTGAGGATATTGATCAAATGAAGAAAGTGGAGATCACAGTTCTAAAAACTGAAGGAAAAATAAACAAAGAGACAAGAAAATTGTTGATACTGACAGTGAACTGAGCGTGGTTGGAAATGGAAAGAGTGGAATATGGAAAGGGGAGATAGATGGACTGGAGCTCTACCCAGATTTTAAAGTATAGAAGAAGAAAAGGGAGAAGAATTGATGGAACTAAGGAGAAAATTTTTGTCAGAAGCACTAGTGAAAACCAAAGATAAGCTGATCGAAGAAGCAGATGGAGGGTTTCGAGCTTATACAAGATGTGCAATAAGCAATAAGTTGTGAAGTCCATACAAAACTTACTAAAGAAGTAACCAGAATACTAATGCCACAAATGTCAAGAACATAAGTCTGCACTATTACTGGAAAGATACAGGTTGATGTAATGAAAGCTTATAATAAAAAATTAAATCAAATGTAGTTAAATTTGGAGCATTATGTATAAAATGTAGTGATAATGGATACAGTAAAATAATTGATTGATAATGATAATGCATATATATGTATTGGTTTGATAAGAGGAAATTTGATATAAATTGCAAATGGTGACTACGAAAGGAGGTTTAGAAACTCTGTTATTAAATATAACCAATTTTTATTTAGAACATGTTATAAAGATGTAATGTTGATATTGCCATTATGTGGTTTTGCTTTAAATCTGGAATATTTTGTATAAAAGGACGTAAAAACAATTATAATGAAGGTTGAGGTATGATGATAGTAATATATATATTTGATTTAAAATATATGATTTGATATGAATTGTAGGTGATGACTGTGGAAGGGATGCACGGAAGTTTCTGTAACCAATCAACATACTTTCTACAATTTGTAATGGAAGATGGTTTTGTGTTGGGTTTTTTGTGTTTTGTCTGTTTGTGTTTATTCAAAAATTTAAAAAAATCTTTATAAAAAAAAGAATATCCTTTATTCAAGCTTCCCCATATAGGCTTCACTTAACTGATTCCTATGTCTTTGTAAAACTGAAATCATTGCACACCCTCTTTTCTTTTTTCTTTTCTTTTTTCTTTCTTTAATAAAGTCCTTGTAAAATAAAGACCAGGAAGCTTGCTGAAAATGTGCCTGCCTTGTCTATTATGATCCCTTTGAAATTTAAGAGAACTGAGTCCAAAGCTTGTTCTTATCCAAACTCCAGATTTTAAACTGTAGCCTCCACCTGTCACTCAGAAATTGAATGAGCTGCTCTGGCTCTACAGCAGGAGTTTTCAGAATTTTTCAGTCTTGGAACTCCTGAAGGGAGATAAAAAGCTCCAGTGACAGAAAATTGACTGCATTTGCATGAAAGTCTTCGTTTTTGACTATGATTTCTCACTCTGAATGAAAACTGAAAGCTGTGCAAACATTCTAATAGCCCAGAAGTGGGAAAACAATTTTGTAGTAATTTTCTGATTTTTTTTTTTAAAGAAGCAATTTAAACCAGCACCTGCAGCCTAAAATGATATAATCTATTCTGAAAGATCAGGACATTTTCAGTAGGTCATTATATTCTTCTGCATAAGTATAACTACTTTTTTATTATTCTTATTGACAGATCAAAGGATCCTAACCTAGCATTTTAATAATATATTTTGCAGAACATCATGTCCCTTAGAAAATCTTACCTTCTGAAGGGTTGTCTTTGCTTTGTATCTTTTGAGATTCACCAACACCAAACAAGTTCACTGACACTGCAAGATAACATCGGTTTCTTTAGTTACCTAGTCTACTTATAGCTTATATATCAACCCATTTGATATTTTAAACTTCATGAACTGATACTCAAACTTCATAGACCATATTGCAATATTACAATATTGCAATATTTTTTACACCCTAGATAGTACATTAATAGCACCAGATTTGATAAAATTGTGATTTGGCCCTCTTTGTATTACAAATTCTAATTATATTTGGCATTTTTTTTCCAAATAGAGCTTCTATCTATATCTATCTATCTATCTATCTATCTATCTATCTATCTATCTATCTATCTATCTATCTATCTATCTATCTATCTATCTAGGGATTGTTTGATTCCAAGTTCATCCACTGCAAAATAATGTATGTTTCTGTAGTAACCTACTCTACTTATAGCTTATGTATCACTCCACCTGATATTTAAAACTTTTTGAACTGATAAACCTTATAGACTTACAGCACTGGCAATATTCAGAAACCACAATGTTCATTATAGACTTACAGCACTGGCAATATTCAGAAACCACAATGTTCATTGTAAGGAGAGTTTAACTTAAAAGCAAGGGAGATGAATGGAAGGGTTTACATGCCGCTGGTTTCCTTATGTACAGCTAATGTAAAGATTTAAGATGGATAATAAGAATTATGAATTTGAAAAGGGTAAAATTGAATTTGATCTAGAGCTCTGTACAACAATTATTGCTAAGATGTTGCAAACTCTAATGGAAAATAGAAACAGGACACGTTAAGGACTGCATAATAAAATAGGCAAAATAGTTGGGATATAATATATAACTGGACCAATGCAAGGGTATATGGAAGAAAGGGTTGAAATTTACACTGAAATATAATTTTAAATGGAATTTCTATAAAATGATATATTGTTGGTACATGGCATCAGATAAATTGTCAAAAATGTGTATAGGAGTTTCAAAAATTTGTTGAATATAGTCAAACTGAGGGATTTTTTTCCCATCTTTGATGGACATGCAACAAAGCTATATCTTGATGCAGACAATTTTAAAAGTAAATGTACAACTGAAACCAAAGCTTTTCTTTCCAATTTGATGGAAACATCTTACGGAACTTTGTTTATACGATAAGGACAGCAAGATCTTTATGTGGTCAAAGATGGAAGGACTTTTGAATATCTACAATGAAAGAATGGATGGTGAAGCTGACGAAATTGGCAGAGGGGTGAAATTGACACTTGAAGAAAAACTTTGACAATTACATTTCTACATGGATGTCCCTTTTGGAGTTTTTGAGAGAAACTGAAATAAAAGCAAAGCTGATTTTGGGATTTGGTGATTAGCATATGGAAATAAGGTAGACAAGTGTTAACTTTAGACTAAGAGTTTGATATTTTTAAAATCTATATCTGTACCAAAGATGTTGGAAATCATTCTTTTTCTTGTTTTTTTTTCTTTCTTCTCTGCATTTTTACTTTTACTTTTCCTGAGCTTTTTTCTTTTTTAAAGATTTTTTTTCTGTTTCTTTATCTTTTAACTTTACCCTTTTTAAAAAACCAATAAAGTGGTATTAAACAAAGAATAAATTGAAGCCAAACTGAAAAGGGGGGAAACTAAAAAAGGGCTATAAAGATAAAATGTGAATTGTTTATATTTATATTTTTGTTTTACAAAAGAAAATTCAAGAACAAAACCAAGAAAAAAATTATAAAAATGCACATAAAAAGATTGAAAATCAAATGGTATCTTTTCTTTTTAAAAGATAATTCTATATTTTTTACTAATGTGCAATTCTGACTTAAATGGTAACACTGGTACAGTAAAAGTCGTGACCCAACAAATGCGTGCACAACAAAACCGCGCCGACAAAACCGTGGTGCGAAAACTGTGACATCATCAACACACCGACAACAGCGCGCCAACAACAGCGCGCCGACAGAAGCGCGATTTAAGTTAAGGTAAGGGTTAGGGTCAGGTTTAGGGTTAGGGTTAGGTTTAGGGTTAGGGTTAGGGTTAGGTTTAGAGTGCGCTTTTGCCGGTGCGCTGTTGTCGGCATGCTTCAGCCCTCATTCGTCGGCACGGTTTAGAACTCGCAGTTGTGTCACCGCAGTTTTGTCGGGCGCCCTTTTGTTGGCGCTCTTTTGTCAGGCGCCCTTTTGTTGGTGAACTAGTAAACATTAAATGACCCAAATAAAGGACAAAAGTGAGTTTTGGAAAAATAAATAAATTCAAAGACAGCTTCCTAAAATAAAAAGTTATTCTTTATAATACTGTAAAGGACACTGTAGATATAATCTATCTCATAAAATCAGAAGTCTTTCATTTTGATTATCATTCTGCTTCATTAGTATACTAGCCTTCTTGCTTTTATTCACAGATTCAAGGACATAACTCAATATGTTAATAAGATTACGTTGTAGAACAGTTTGCTTTAAGTATCAAATTAATAAAAGGAAATGCAATACTAGACAGATGCTTATATGAAGCAAACTCACCAGAACTTTCTCTCTAGTGTCAAATTCTAATCTTTTCCCCCGATTGATTTAAATAGCTCTAGATTAGAGCTTTCCCAAAAACGGAAAAACTAATCCGCCATAGGGAATATCCTGATGTCTACAGGAAGGGCATTCTGGTTTTATTGCTGGAGAAGTACCTCATTATTTTCCAGGTGGCAATACTTTGGCATTATGTCTACCTAGCCTGTTACATTGGCTTTTCTTTTTGTGGATCTGATAGCCCCTTAATAAATCTTACCCTTTAAAATGGGGTACTCGGTTTGTGTCTCTGGGGGTTGTTTGATGCCAAGCTCATCCACTGCAAGATAACATATGTTTCTTTAGTATGCCTATAGCTTATTTAATAAAATACAACAAAGAGAAAAGGGGAAAAGAAAAACAACAAACATAGAATAACTATATACACATACACATACACATACACATACACACACACACATATATAGTGTCACAACCCCTGGTATGCCCCAATTATGGGAGGAAGCTAACTGCTTCCATTATCTGTCTATCGGCTCGTCACAAGAGACCATCACAACAGAATCTATCTATTAGATTTTTACAACACCGGTATGCCCAAATATGGGAGGAAGATCACTACTTCCATTCTCTGTCCTTCGGCTCGTCACAAGAGACCATCACAACAGAAACCCAATATTTTTACTGTTGCCTTTGTTACATTTGTGTTGTATTTGTGCTGATAAATAAATAAAAGGAGACTAGTATAGATCTATTTCAAGCTATTTAGCTCTCATCAGCTACCCATACCCTTACTGGGATTCGAACCTGTGCTGTATTACATCTTAGGCAGATGTCTTAACCATTAAGCCACAGGTCCTCCTCCTTATCAGCTGAAGCCAGGGAAGTAGGTATATATTTAGTGTCACAACCCCTGGTATGCCCCAATTATGGGACGAAGCTAACTGCTTCCATTATCTGTCTATCGGCTCGTCACAAGAGACCATCATGACAGAAACCCAATTTTTTTTTTTAAGGAGGACCTGGGCTATATTACATACTAGGCAGACATCTGTAAAAAATCTAATAGATACCTTTCACCCTGGCTTCGCTGATAAGATGTCTGCCTAGTATGTAATATAGCCCAGGTTCAAATCCCAGTAAGGGTATGGCTAGCTGATGAGAGCTAAATAGCTTGAAATAGATCTATACTAGTCTTCCTTTATTTATTTATCAGCACAAATACAACAAAATGTAACAAAAAGGCAACAGTAAAAATATTGGGTTTCTGCCTGGATGGTCTCTTGTGACGAGCCGAAGGACAGAGAATGGAAGTAGTGATCTTCCTCCCATATTTGGGCATACCGGGGGTTGTAAAAATCTAATGTATGTATGTATGTATGTATGTATGTATGTATGTATGTATGTGTGTGTGTGTGTGTGTGTATATATATATATCCTTCTCTCTCTCTCTCTCTCTGTATGTGTGTTGTATATATGTATCACATTCTACATAACAGTCTCAACAAAGAGTTGTTGACTACATTTCATTGTAATTGTCTACATTCTGTATAAACTATGTCTTTTAAACAGCTCAATCATATATTGAAATAACATCAGATCCTCAATCAGTTAAAGAATAGGTTGTCAACAGAGGAACAATATTTCTTAGCCCCAGTACCCAACCTCTGGCTTATTTCCTTCCTCTTTAAGAGTTCCTGCAGTTAAAAACAAAACAAAACCCCACACACCAACACACAACCCCCACCCCCAATATCTTTTCTATTTAAAGAAGATGATTTGAGGAATCAGTCTTTTGCTCTCTGCTACAAGAAGTATTGTATCTCTCCCTCAGGAAGTTGTTGGCTAGAGAAATCTAAGATAATGATATTGAAAATGTCATCTTCTGAATCCTGGTAAGGGAACTCCATCCTAAACAGTAAAAACGATGATTTAAAGGGTTGATGGGGAACTAGAGGATTAAATCAAATAGGTCATGCAATGAAAGAACAACTGCAGCATCAATCAACTTACAATAATCCCGCAAGATCTTCAAGCTTTGTTTTAGCTTCTCGGTTTCCTTATTTTCCTTTAATGTTGAATTCTTTAATGGAATTTCTAACAAAAAAAGGAAAGAAGGAAGGAAGGAAGGAAGAAAGAAAGAAAGAAAAAGAAAGAAAGAAAGAAAGAAAGAAAGAAAAAGCGAATTCACAAAAATATTACACTAGCTGACCAAGAACAATGGAAGATATAATAATGTTTTCTATCATTGTTTTTATGATGTTTGTAAGCCACTCTAGAGTCACTTGACAATGAGATGAGTGGCATGCAGAGTTATTAATTAAATTCATATAAGCGTACTGATTGATGAATAGTCTAGAATTAGAGTATAAGTGAATAGCAGCACTGGAGGATGCTAAACCCTACACTCAGCTAAACAGTGTGGCAGGTCCAATCCAAGAGTCAAATTATGCTTTCTGTATTTTTGAGTAGTGATTAAGTGGCCGCCCCTCTTGCTTGGAAGAGGCTTTTTTGTGCATGTGTCAACTCTTTTGTGATCAAGTCCTACATAAATGGGGATAAAAAGCCAGGCTGTCAAACAACAAAATCGAGAGAAAATATGAAATGTCTTCCTCAAATGTATACTTCAAAAATACAATTTTTAAGCATTGTATAATCATGGCTAAAGTGCTGAACTAGAATAATGGAAACTTACCCTGAGCCATGGAAGCTCATTCATTTGAGGCCATTAACTTATTCTCAGTTCAACCTATCCCAAATATTATTACAGTGGGAAAATAAAAAATGAAAAACATATAGCATCATAAGATTTTTGAGGGAAAGTCACAATATAAATCTAGCAAATAAAAAATATTATTTCAGAATAAATTTATATCCTAACGAAGACAGATAGATTTTATAGATCTGTACCTTTAGCAACTGCTCCTAGATACATTAGAAAATATAAAAATATGTGAAATGGGGGATCCATGGTTAATATCAAAAGTACCCAACTTCACAAGAAACAGAGTGAGTTTTACTGTATTTTTCCTCCCCCCCCCCCAGCCTTTTGTGTCACTTTCTATGACATCACTATGGTTCCAGAGTCACAATGAACCAGCTGGAGAAGAATGAAAATCTGGTCATTTGTTCACCTAATTTTAAAGATTTTTTTTTGTCACCAATGGGCCAACACCAAGTTAACATGGCTTGGCTCCTTAAACTGAGTGTGTAAATAGATAACTATTGGTATGTAATATACAAGATTTAGTTCTGAAAGAGTGATTTGTATCAGCAACATAATCCTTTAAGATTTGTGTTTTTGGTACACTTATTGTTCATTGTTTACATTGTCAAAATTGACTATCACAATGATGCCATTGCTACCTCTATTTTGTTTTCTAACCAAATATTGGTTTATGGGGCTACACAAAATTCTTTCAATTTGGTTAGGGATTGTATACACTTTTCTGATACTAAAGCAAGACATAGATTACTATATTTGGTAACTCTGAAACCAACTCAGAAATTTTCAGGTGGGTCTGAAGATTTAATTACAAAGGCATACTATTTTTTAAATTAAACCTGAGAAATAAGCTTTTCTCATTTTTTGTCATATTGCTATGGTTTGATAACCAATGTTTGATACTCCAAAATAAAATATGAAAAGTAATAATGTTTCCAGAATTTCCAGAATGGATGGGGTGGACGGCCATAATTTCAAAGGACAGCAATAAAAGCTGTAGATAATGTGGGAGATGACTCCACTGGGTCTTAATTTGTAATATTTTTAATACCGTACCACAAATATTTTTTCTTTATTATGTGTATTATACTGACTAGACAACATGACAGATAAAGCTGGATTTAAAAATTGCCTTTAAAATCTTCCATAGTTTTAATTTTGCTAGTTTGAAATAAATTATTGGACATATTTACTAACTTCAACAACATATTGGAATGAAAATGACCTCAATAATACATTGTGAACTCAAGTATTAGTATGTGCCACTCTTGAAGTTCAGATGACTTATTGATTCTAACTATAGTAGGCATTTTGGGCAGAAAATTTTGATTTTGTTTCTTAAGAGAAATTGACATTTTGATATAATTCGTATTTAAAAGTAGCTAATTAAACTTTATTTTGAAAAGTAGGCTGAAATGGAATTATCACTGCAAATATTTAAAGAGGTCATTAAAAATTAAAATATATTGTTAAATTTATTCAGGTTCTATTCCATGTGTTCCTCAGATATTGTCAGTTTATCTTACTATACAACCTGGAGTTCCAATAGCACATTAAAATTAAAGGACCTTGAAGTATCCAACATCACAGTTTGATTATAATGCAAATAATTCTATTTGTAATTTCCCAATCAAACGGATTAGAAGTTATGCACAATACCTGTAGAAATCCAAAACATAATTTTTTGCATCCTATCAAGGGATTTTTCTTTATTTAATGATACCAAAACATCTCCTTCATGTTGTATCAGTACAGGGAGATAACATTTTAACTAAAAGTCTAAATATTATCTCATGGTTGACAGCTTTTCAGAAAAAAGATTGGACTAGATGAATTATTGAGGGTACTTCTTTCTGCAATTTTTTGTAAGGAAAATTAAAATGTTAACATCTTATGTGTGGTATAGTATACATACATGTGCAAAACTTCAATAATAGCCTACACTGTGGTAGACAAAAGTGAAAATACTATCCAGATATTTTACCAGTATAAGGAACAAAACACTAATGCTATCTGGCAGGAATACGGTAGTCAACATTCCAGAAGTTAGGCTTAAGATACAGAAGGATCATGACAGACTTGAACATTGGGCGCTATCTAACAAAATGAAATTCAATGGTGAAAAAAGTAAGGTTCTACATTTAGGCAAGAAAACTGTGCATAGATACAGTATATGTGTACTCACTCAATAGCAGTAACTGTGAGAGGTATTTTTGAGCCCTAGTGGACAACCATTTAAATATGACCTAGCAGTGTGCAGCAGCTGCCAAAAAACCAACAGAGTTATAAGCTGCATAAACAGAGGGGTAGAATCACGATCACGTGAAGTGTTAATACAACTTTATAATGCCTTGGTAAGGCCATTCTTGGAATACCGCATCCAGTTTTGGTCGCCACAATGTAAAAAAGATGTTGAGACTCTAGAAAGAGTGCAAACAAGAACAACAAAGATGATTAGGAGATTGAAGGCTAAAACATATGAAGAATGTTTGCAGGAACTGGGTATGTCTAGTTTAATAAAAAGAAGGATATATATACTGTATGTATGTATGTATGTATGTATGTATGTATGTATGTATGTATGTATGTATATTGGTGCTGGCTGTGGGCCCATTGTTGTTTTGTGTTGTAATGACCTGGGTGGTGGTGGTGGGGCTCGTTTGTTTACCAGGGCTGGTTTCCAGATGTCTGGTAGGCGGGAGGTATCGTCACGTTTATTCATGTTGTGGGGGTGTTTCTCTATTTTGATAGCTTCCATAATTATTCTCTTGTTGAAGTGTTCAGTTTTGGAGATTAACCTGGTTCCTTCAAAATGTCCTATGTATGGAAAGAAAAATGTATGGTTTTGTAGAAAACCAAGGAGTCGACAAAATACCATGCAAAATCTGTCATGCAACATACATAGGACAAACAAACAGGAGAATAAATGCACACATCGCAGAATACAAGAACGCAGTAAGAAAAAAAGAAAAAAACTTCCTCCCTTTTCCAGCACCTTAAAGCTACAGGACATGAAATTAATTGAAGGAACCAGGTTAATCTCCAAAACTGAAGACTTCAACAAGAGAATAATTATGGAAGCTATCGAAATAGAGAAACACCCCCCACAACATGAATAAACTGACCTCCCACCTACCAGACATCTGGAAACCAGCCCTGGTAAACAAACAAGCTCCACCCACCACCCAGGCCGTTACAACACAAAACAACAACAGACCCACAGGCAGCACCAATCATGATACAGCCACACACCCAATCAATCCACTTACTGAAATAAAGCCAGCACTCCACACACCCCAACATTTATAGAATTATATATATATATATATATATATATATATATATATATATATATATATATATATATATATACATATATATATATATATATATATATACATATATATATATATATATATATATATATATATATATATATATATATATATATATATATATATATATATATAAATATATATAAATATATATAAATATATATAAATATATATAAATATAAATATAAATAAAGTCACAACCCCTGGTATGCCCAAATATTTAATGTAACAAAAAAGGCAACAGTAAAAAAAAAAATTTGGGTTTCTGTCTGGATGGTCTCTTGTGACGAGCCGAAGACAGAGAGTGGAAGTGTGACCTTCCTCCCATATTTGGGCATACCAGGGGTTGTGACTTTAAATATATACCTTTCACCCTGGCCTCGCTGATAAGGAGTCGAGCCCTGTAGCTCAATGGTTAACACATCTGCCTTAGAGGCAATAGAGCACAGGTTCGATTCCCAGTAAGGGTGTGGCTAGCTGATGAGAGCTAAATAGCTTGAAATAGATCTATACTAGTCTCCCTTTATTTATTTATCAGCATAAATATAACATATGTGTGTGTGTGTGTGTGTGTGTGTGTGTGTGTGTGTGTGTGTGTGTGTGTGTATTTCATTTGTGCTGATAAATAAAAGGGACACAATACATACATACATACATACATACATACATACACACACACACATACACACACACACACACACACATAATAAAGAAGGTAGAGAGGCAACATTAGACTAAATAGCATATACAATAAACAAACAGATGTAACTAAATAACCATCCTGAGATTTGGACACAGCACATATAATTCAAGAATCTGATTACACACTTATGCTACAAAACTGTGAACTAAATTCTCTGGTCCCTTGTTCCTTTTTTGCTAACTGTTATTAGTGTAAAAATATTTGTATTTAGACTTAATATGGTTGCCCATCTAGTGAGCCATAAAGATATGACTCATAGCAACAGTGGTAACCAGAGGTGGTATTCAGCAGGTTCTGACCAGTTCAGGAGAACCGGTAGCAGAAATTTTAAGTAGTTTGGAGAACCAATAAATACCACCTCTGACTGGCTCTGCCCTCATCTATTCTCTGCCTCCTGAGTCCTAGCTGATGGGGAGGAAATGGGGATTTTGCAGTAACCTTCTCCTAGAGTGGGGAGGGATTAGAGATTTTACAGTATCCTTCCCCTGACACACCCACCAAGTCATGCCCACAGAACCAGTAGTAAAAAAATTGAATCCCGCCACTGGTGGTAACCATAAAAAAAATTAAAAACCATCTCCCCCCCCCCAGCTCCCTAAAACAATACCCTTCAGTACCTAAGGAATATCAATCACTGGGCTCCAGCCTCATCCTGCTCCAAAGCCTAGGGGAAAAGCCACCTTTTAAGGTGTTCCAAAAAGTTTGAATTTTTTTTTTTTGCCTATTATGGGAGTATTACCAATTGAAGTGATGTCCTTGTTCTGATTTGTGGATGGGTGAATACATTGGCAGAGGTAATTGTCAACTATTGATTGATAACCCTAATCCTTTTAGCTGGGGGAAAAAAGCCCAAGACAGATGAAATAAGCAAACATAATCAACTGGTGCACAAAGTGGGCAAAAACATTTTGGCTAGCCCAGTGTTTGCTGGCTGGGGAATTCTGGGAGTTGAAGTCCAGACATCTTCAAGTTGCCAAGGTTGAGAAACACTGGGCTAGCACAAAAAGAACAAGGGTCCTTCTAAGTCTTGCACTTTTGCAAATCTAGCAGTAGATGCAACACAGGTCTCAAATCCAATTATTTCACTATAGCCAGGAAAGTTAATAACTGAATAATTATGGATGTATTAAACAAGAGCTAAGCATTCATTTTCCTGGGAATATTACTTAAATGATATGCCTCTGCCTTGCCTTCAGCCAATAACCAATTCCAGCCTCACTAGCTTTTGAGGTTAATCCATGTCACTAATGGGGACAAATGACACTTATTTGCAAAAAAGAGAGATAAACCTGAAAATGGGGAAACTCTGAAAGAAGTTCACATTTTTATTTTAAAAAATAGTTTATGCTAACATCTCTGCTTTAAAAAGCAAAACTAAGAAAAACTTTTAAAAGATCTATATTCTAATAAAAAACAGCGTTCTGAAATAAAGCCCATATCACCATTGTGCTTTATCTTAAAATGGACTTACAGTTCTTAGGATGTAATTTTCTTAATCTTTGCCCAACTCTTATCCTTATTGCCCAAAATGTTTATTTTTCTAAAAGGAAAAAATAGTTCTTCAGCAGGTGCTTCTTATAGTTTACAAAAGTAAAATTTCCAATCCTTAACCCCGTTAACACGAAACGGGTTACAACCTGAAAAATACAGGTAGTCCTTGACTTACAACAGTTCACTTAATGGCTGTTCAGTTACAAAGGCACTGAAAAAAGTGACTTATGACCATTGTTCAGTTACTACCTTTGTAACATCCCTATGATCATGTGACCAAAATTCAGGTGCTTGGAAACTGTTTCATGCTTATGACAGTTGCGCATCCCTGGGAATCACGTGATCCCCCTTTGCAACCTTTTGACAAGTGAAGTCAATGGGGAAGCCAGATTCACAACCGTGTTCCTAATTTAACAACTGCAGTGATTCACTTAACTGTGGCAAGAAAAGTCGTAAAATGGGGCAAAATTCTAAACTTAACAAATGTCTCACTTAATAATTATAAATTTTGGACTCAATCATAGTAACATTCTCTTTAAAATGTTAGCTGGAGTAACTTCCATTACTTAATAACTATGATCTGGACTCCAGGACACTGCAACTGTCATAAGAATGAACCAAGTGCATGAATTTTGGTCACATGATCATGGTAAAATACAATAATAATAAAAAAGAAACTTGGGGGTTAACAAAAAAATAAGGCAGCCCTCTGAAACTACAGCTTCATCTAATTCAGGGCTCCAACCACAGGCATATTCCCTCCTTGCAAAATGTAACAGTTTCTGGAGTTACTGCCGCTTTAAATCCAAATGGAGGGCGGGGCCTGAGAAAGTAAGCGTGCTCTGTTAATTTCTCGGGGCCCCTCCGCTTGGGTCTAATTCTTTCCCACCAATCGCGTTGCTGCGTGAAATGGAGCTTAGGAGCCCGTCAGGTTGTTTTTCCTCATTGGGTAGCCTCTCTAAATTGCCTGACTCACTCGATTTCTTGACGAAGCAAAAAAATAAATAAATCAGGCAATATGCGGGACAGCCCTAAGTTGAACTTCTGCGCGGAACGGAACAAAAGGACCCCCGCGCCAAATTCAAGCGGACGAAGCGGAAAAGGCGCTGGAGCGGCTGCTGGTCAAGTCGGTTGGGAAGGAAAGCAGCCCTGCCTGGCGGTGAGGACTAATGCCGTTTGAGGGGAATCGGAGTCTCCTAAATTATTAGGGGCCCAAATATCCGCCAGGGTTTTTGTTTTTTGTTTTGCTTCCTCCCGCCGCATCTTAAACTAATCAAAGGACACTTTTAGACTATCAATCAAGGGACTTTTAGGTCGACATAAATCCGATTAAATCCAATTCGGATTCCCTTTTATAGAAAAAAATAACCCGTAGTAGAAACTTTTAAAGGCAGGGCGGGGTATGCCAGACGTGGATGGATCTATAGTTTTTGTTTGTCAATTGTTTGGCTTATACCGGGTAGGCAGTTTGGAAAATATCTAAAATGTCTTATTGCAAGTTTTGTGTTTTGAAGATAGGGATCTTTATTATTTAGCTCATCTAGATGCAGCGTCACACACCTAAGTGACATGTGACCATTTGTCACAATTAGGACCATTGCAACATCCTCGTGGTCATGTGATTAGAATTCAGATGCTTGGCAATGGGTTCATACTTATAACCATTGCAGCGTCCTTAGGTCCTGGGATCCCCTTTTTGCAACCTTTTGAGAAGCAAAGTCAATGGGGAAGCCAGATTCACTTAACTGTGTTACTAACTTACCAACTGCAGTGATTCACTTAACAACTGGGGCAAGAAAAGCCGTAAAATGGGTCCAAATTGTTTATGAAACAAATGCTTCACTTAACAACAGAAATGTTGGATTCAATTGTGATCATGTCAAGGACTACCTGTTTATTCTAACTGCATTTACTCATAAACAAGAGTGTGGGCTGCAACCTAAATAGTACCAAGAATTTTGTGGGTTTTGTCTCAACGAGGATAATTAATATAAGCTTGTTACTCATATTGAGATACATTTTTGTCAAATGGTGTTTTTTTTAAAGATACGCTGTCAATTCCTCATATATATTCTCTGGGCTACAAAGCAAATATTAATTGTTCCCACATAATATGGGAGGTCTAATAATGATGAAGTCAGTGGGACTTAATTTGTGATCTTGCTTTTTTTGTATCAAGATGATGTATATGATCCATTTATATAGAAATGATCTGTTGAATAATGGAACAAATGTTTGTTTTATAGGTTGGAGGTGAATATATTTGTAATTTATAGGAAAATAAGCAGAAATGTACATCAGGTCAATTGTTCTTGAAGGTTTTAAGTCTTACGCTCAGAGGACAGAGGTTAATGATTTTGACCCTCTATTCAATGCTATTACTGGCTTAAATGGAAGTGGCAAATCAAATATCCTGGACTCCATTTGTTTTTTATTGGGAATCACCAATCTGTCACAGGTAAGTACATATCTCTCAAATATTGGCTACCTTTAAAAAATCCTGCTCTTAGCATGTTTACTACTGCCTCTTGGACTAGCTCTGAAGTATATTTTAGGAGGGTTCTCTTCTTAAAATTCAACATAAATCCTGATAATGTATATTGATCTTTATTTGCAAGAGAATGATAATTTAACTTGGCAAATTCATCTGATAAAAGTATAACATTGGGGAAAAATTCAGTTGAATTTTGGCCATGGGCCTATTCATAAATATTTTTTATAAACATAATATTGTGAGAAGGACAGACTCCGATAAACTTTTATAATAAGTTTTGCCTATACCACATCCCTTAAAATCGGTTTACCCGGTCTCTCTTGAGTGAACTGAATTGTAGATTGGAATGATGGGTTGACAATACATGTAAAATGTACAAAAGGTTTATGCAGGAGCATAATATTTGTTTTTAATAGAATCAGTACATTTATTTTGTGATGCAATCCTATAACCCAAGCATCCCTATCTGTTTATCTTAGTGATATCATTTTGTCTTAAAATTCATTTTAGGTGAGAGCTTCCAACTTGCAAGATCTTGTTTACAAAAATGGGCAGGCTGGAATTACTAAGGCTTCTGTTTCTATCACTTTTGATAATTTTGATAAGAAGCAGAGTCCACTAGGATTTGAGAATCATGATGAGATAACAGTCACAAGACAGGTGAGCCAATGTAATAATGTTTTAAACATTTCTGTAAAGGGTGTCCTTACAGTATTTTTAAAAATTGGTTCAAGTAGAAAAAATGAAAACCTTGATTTCTTTTTTCTAAATAGTTTTGAAGTTAGGTCATTTTTAAAACAGTATATGCTAAATATTAATTTGTTTGAGATGATAAGATGATACATGCTAATAGTCCTTTGTCATTCATTTTTAAGGTGGTGATTGGAGGCAGAAATAAATACTTAATCAATGGTGTCAATGCAAACAATACCAGAGTACAAGATCTCTTCTGCTCTGTTGGATTGAATGTCAATAATCCTCATTTTCTTATTATGCAGGTAATGAAGTATATATGTTCATAACCTTCCTTTTTTAAAATTGTATTGTTCTTCTAGATTTTAAACTTGTGGTGCTTTTTATCACGGTTGCGTGAGATGGGGGTGGGAGGCACCATTCTTCGGTGGTTGTACTACCTCTCGGACAGGTCGCAGTTGGTGTTGGTTGGAGGGCAGAGATCGACCCCTAGGCCCCTTAAGTATGGGGTGCTGCAGGGTTCGGTCCTGTCCCCCCTCCTGTTTAACATCTACATGAAGCCGCTGGGTGAGATCATTCAGCGGCACGGGATAAAATATCACCAGTACGCGGACGATACACAATTGTATCTGTCCGCCCCGTGCCAACTCAGTGAAGTGGTTGACGTGATGTGTCAGTGCCGGGAGGCTGTGAGGGTCTGGATGGAGGTAAACAAGCTTGCACTCAATCCTGACAAGACCGAGTGGCTTGTGTGTTTCCCTCCCAACAATTGGCCAAGTATTCCATCTCTCAGGCTGGGGTGTGAAATTGTACGCCCCTCAGACAGGGTTTGCAATTTGGGAGTCCTCCTTGACCCACAGCTGACTTTAGAACACCATTTGTCAGCTGTGACCAGGGGGGCATTTGCCCAGGTTCGCCTGGTGCACCAATTGCGTCCCTACCTGAACCGGGAGGCCATTGCAACAGTCACTCATGCCCTTATGACCTCAAGACTGGACTACTGCAATGCGCTCTACATGGGGCAGCCCCTGAAGAGCATTCGGAGACTTCAGCTTGTCCAGAATGCAGCCGCGCGAGCGATTGTGGGTGCACCCCGGTACACACATGTTACAGCTATCCTCCGCGAGCTGCACTGGCTGCCTATTGGTCTCCAGATACGCTTCAAGGTCCTAGTCGTCACTTATAAAGCCCTTCATGGTATTGGACCTGGGTACTTGAGAGACCGCCTGCTGCCAATTACCTCCAACAGACCTATTAGATCCCACAGACTAGGCCTCCTCCGAATCCCATCTATTGGCCAATGCCGATTGTCTACCACCCAGAGGAGGGCTTCTCTGTTGCTGCTCCGGCCCTCTGGAATGAGCTCCCCATGGAGATTTGGACCCTCACCACCCTTCAGGCTTTCCGCAAAGCCCTTAAAACCTGGCTGTTCCGACAGGCCTGGGGCTGACAAGTTCCCGTCCCCGCTCGAATTGTGTGGCTGTTGATTGTTTTTAAATTCTTTCTGTAGTTGCTTGTTTGTTGTTTTTCCTCTTGTCTGTATCCCCTACCTTTGGTTTGTGAGCCGCCCTGAGTCCCTCTGGGAATAGGGCGGCATATAAGTCCAATCAAATCAAATCAAATCAAATTTAATATGCCCTTCTCCTGTTTTTAAACTCACCTTTCCTTGTCAAAACCTAATTAGCTTAACCTAATTAATTCAGCCCAGAATTAAACATATGATATCTTGTTCTTTCTTTATTGGTTACAATTGGTTGCATGCCTCTAGTGAAATATCCAAAAGGATATTGCAGGGATATCTCTGATCATCTTGTAAAACTATAGGTGGAAAAACATAGTAACAAAGCTTTCCATGAGCTACCATCCTGCCCAATTTTTTGTTCCAAATGTGCTATGATAATTTTTGTCTCATTCTAGATGCTCCTTTCTCTTCCAAAGGAAATAAGCACCATAATTCACTATATGTAGATTATTATAAGGCCTTTAAAATACTAAGATATTAATGGCTGGCTATTTTCCTTTCTATCTTAGGGCCGAATTACCAAAGTACTCAATATGAAGCCTCCAGAGGTAAGCATGACTTTCTATTAATATGATTCTTATCTTTTAAACAGCTTGATCTGTGGTTGTATTATATTTTTTATTACTGCTGTTCTAGATATTGGCTATGATTGAAGAAGCAGCTGGCACAAGAATGTATGAGTGTAAGAAACTTGCAGCACAAAAAACTATTGAGAAAAAAGAAGCAAAACTCAAAGAAATTTGCACGGTACATTATGGTTACTTGATCCTATATTTAGATTAATCTTCTTAAGAAAACAAAGTTGCTGTGGTTCAATTTGAGAATAGAAAAATTAAGTACATCTTGCTTTTTATTTACAGATTTTAGAGGAAGAAATCACACCCACCTTGCAAAAACTGAAAGAGGTATTTACAGTTTAAACTAAACAGTTTACAAAACTCCATCTTTGATTAGATTTAGTCCTACAAACTGATAGTGTGCAGCATTATAAACTATTGTCTATTTAACTATTAAATTAACTATTTAATTCATTGTGTTCAAGCAACCTCAATCAAAAGCAAAGAACATTATCTCTTATTATACAGCTATTAATGCTACTGAATTCAGCGTGATTTACTATTAAGCAAGTTACAAATCCTAGCTTGCTAATGGAAATTCTGAAATAATTTGATTCAATGAGATTAGACTTTGCATTTCATTTCTATTGCACCCATGGGCAAAATCCAAAAATATGAAAGTGGAAAAGTATTTATGCAATAAAAATTTCCCCCTTTCCTTCGATTCATCATCATCTGAGCAACGGTGGAGAACCGCAAGAAAGAGAAGGAATCTGTCAGTTTCTTTTATGCAGAACAGCTATTCTGTCATACAGCTAGTCCTCGACTTAAAACAGTTTTAGTGATCATTCAGAGTTACAACAACACTGCAAAAAATGACCTATGACCATTTTTCACAGTTACGACCTTTGCAGCATCTCCATGATAATGTGATCAAAGTGCAGATGCTTGGTAACTGGTTCATATTGATGACCGTTGCTGTGTCCCAAGGTCATGTGATCATCTTTTGTGATGACCTTCTGACAAGCAAAGTCAATGGGGAAGCCAGATTCACTTAACAACCAGGTTACTGGTGGAGCCACAGTGGTGCAGTGGTTAGAGTGAAGTACTGCAGGCTACTTCTGCTGATCACCGGCTGCCATCAGTTTGGCAGTTCAAGTCTCATCAGGCTCAAGTTTGACTCAGCTTTCCCTCCTTCTGAGGTCGATAAAATGAGGACCCAGATTGTTGGGGGCAATATGCTGACTCTGTAAACTGCTTAGAGAGGACTGTAAAAGCACTGTGAAGCGGTATACAAGTCTAAGTGCTATTGCTATTATTAACTTATCAACTGCAGTGATTCACTTAACAACTGGGGCAAGAAAGGTTGTAAAACAGAGCAAAACTCACTTAACAAATGTCTCAACAACGGAAATTTAGGCTCAATTGTGGTTGTAAGTTGAGGACTACCTGTATTCTAATGAAATAAAGGTTGTCCTTAACTTATGACCACAATTGAGCCCAAAACATCTGTTGCTAAGCAAGATAGTTGTTAAGTGAGTTTTGCTCCATTTTACAGCCTTTCATGTTCCATTTGTTAAGTGAATTTTGCTTATGTGATGTTTTACTACAGGTTCTGTGGGCGTGGCTTGGTATGGATGGTAGGGGAAGGATACTGTAAAATCTCCATTCCCTTTCCACTCGAGGGGAAGGTTACTGCAAAATCCCCATTCCCTCCCGATCAGCTGGGACTTGGGAGACAGAAAATAGATGGGGGCAGGGCCAGTCAGAGGTAATACTCAAAATTTCTGCTACGGTTCTCCAGAATTGGTCAGAACCTGCTGAATACCACCTCTGTTGTGATGATAGGGATATTACAATGGTCAGAAGTGTGAAAAATGGTCACATGTCATTTTTCAGTGCTGTTGCAACTTTGAACTGTCACTAAATAAACTCTTGTAAATGGAAGACTTCCTGTATATTATGGCTTGCTGTAGCTGTCAATGATGCATTATTTTATTTGCCTAACCAGGAACGATCCTCCTATTTGGAATACCAAAAAGTTGTGAGAGAGATAGAACATCTGAACCGTCTGTATGTGGCGTATCAGTTTACAATAGCTGAAGAAACCAAGGGACATTCTGCTGATGTGCTGAAGGAGATGGAAAACAGCATTTCAAAACTTCAAGAAGAGATGACTGAAAATGGGAAGAAAGTGAAGGAACTTAGCAAAGAAATATCAGAGATGGAAAAGAAAAGGGATCAAGTAAGACCTGTCCAGTTATTTTATTACAATATGCTAATATGAATAGTAAAACTCATTTTAGCCACTTTATTAAAATTATAGGCTGCTCATGTGTAAAAAATAAAACTAGAAAGTTTTATTTGTTTGAAGAAATAATGACATTAGAAACATGTTTAATACAATTAATTGAACAACTAGAAGCTAGTAAAGTGTTCAGAATGACATTACAGGTATCTAGATCAGGGGTCCCCAACACCAGAACTACGGCCCACTACTGGGCTGCAGCCCACTTGGAATTGGGCTGCACAAGCAGTGGGGGGGGGCATGTGTGCGAAGCTCCATTTGTGCGAGTGGAAGGTAATCATGCTAGTCCGTAAAGCTCCACATTCAGCCATGCACCTGTCGTTCTCACAGAATCATCCCCCCTTGCAATTCTACCAAGCTGGAAAGGTTGGGGACCAGTGAACTAGGTAACAATGGGTTACAACAAAAAAGAAGAGTCTTTGTCCAGAAGTTGTTTCTAATCCTGTAAATGTTAATCCACTTTTGAACACTAAACAGTGGTATAGAGCCGAGGTGGCTCAGTGTTTAGACTGCAGTTGAATGTTACTTGCAGTTCGACAATTCAAATCTCACTGGCTCAAGGTTGACTCAGCCTTCCATCCTTCCGAGATGGGTAAAATGAGGACCCAGATTGTTGGGGGCAATAGGCTGACCCTGTAAACCGCTTAGAGGGGGCTGTAAAGCACTATGAAGTGGTATATAAGTCTAAGTGCTATATTGCTATAGCCAGGTCAGAAAGGCTCAAACTTGCTATAGTTCAGGGCACTGAGCAAGCATGTTTAATGCCTGGATTCATAGAGCGCTAACTCACAAACTGGCATAAAATACTGAACGGGCTACAATCACAGAGCATGTTAAGCTGATATGAACAGGGGGCTTTGTATAATGTGTAAGCATAGACAATGTGCTTTACTGTAAAAAGATATTTTCCGTGTGCTCCATAGTTAAGTTCCTGTTTGGTACAGAATCATTCAAGAAGCTGACATTCAGGGAAGGATTTTAATTGTTAATTGTCTTTTGTTTCATTCTCATTTTTCTTGTGTTAGTGAAGGGCCTGAGGAAGATGTGTAGAGGTACTATTGCAAACATATCTGCTTCTACTAAAACAAATTGTATCCATAGGAATTTGGTGGTGCGCTCCATTCTCTAGAGGAAGGTCTTGCCGAGATTCAGAGAACTGATACCAAAGTACAAAGTACCCTTGCTATCAAAAAGCAAAATTTACAAAGTGAAGAGAAAAAGCGGAATGAATTGGTTAAAGCCATGGAAGAGGTAAGCAATGGAAATGCTCTTTAAAATATACACTATCCCCCCCCCCCGTACAATTATATTCATGATAAGCATATGTTTGAAAATATATAGTGTACTGTATACAAGTACTTCTACACTAGGATATCACAGTATTTTAAAAGTACATATAGTTTTCACTTAGTTCGGTAATCCTTCAAAGTTATGATGACACCAAAACAGGAAATTTTATGACTGGTCCTCAAAGATGTGGCTGTCACAGCGCCCCTCTGATCAAGTAATTGCGATTCGGTTGCTTGGCAACCAGTGTTCATGTACGGCGGTTACAGCATCCACTGTCACATGATCACCACTCACAACCTTCACAGTTGATTTCAGGCAAGCAAAGCGAATGGGAAAGCCAACCTGGTCACATGACATTGTGTTGTGGCCCAGCAGGAGCCGTTGGAGCTGCCACCAGACTCCAACAGCGAGGGGCCCTATGAGTCGGCTCTGGAGGATGAGGACCCTGGACAGGGTTCCGACTCCGAGCAGGGCGCAGAGAGACTGGTTGGCCCCCAGGTGGCGCCTAAGCCTTGGACCAGTGGGGAGGAGACAAGGGAGAGTGATCCAGAAGCCAGCAGTGAATTGTTCCTGGATGCACGCCATCGAAGAGCTACTCGGCGTCGGGAACAATTATGTAATTACAGGACGTAATTGCGCTCAGCTGGTGGTCATTAGGCTCCTCTCCAGCCTATGAAAAAGACTGCTGGTGACATGCCCCTCTTGCAGAAGTCAACACATTGACTAAAGAGAACGTAACTAACTTGGCAGGCTGGATTGCTGCCAAGGTTTGTCTGACTTGCTGCCAAGGTCCTTATCTGTTTGCTTGGCTTTCAGCCACCGAGATTTTGGCTTCTTGCTATTAAAAGTACATTCTAGCTAAGCTTGTTTCGGCTTTCGTTACTGGACAGGAGGGGGTCAAAGCACATTGTATTTAATGACCTACAGCTGAAACGGATACAACTTGGCACAGTCATGTGACGTTTTACTTTATGACCACATAAATGAACTTTATGAACACGGTGAGGCTTATTTCTAAATAATTATATGTAGATGTGATCTAAACTGCAGAAAAGCGCCAAAACAGCCCCGGATTCAGGATTGGCCAGCCAAATTAATTATTCCTTTAGGATTACTGTTGTTTTAATTCTTGACTTTCATTGGAACTTTATTATGGGATAAAGTAGGTTTGCACTTAGCTTTTCTTATTAATTTGTATATTTTTTTCCTTTTTTAAATTGGCCTTTTAATCATACTTCTGTTTTGTTTTAGGATTCTAAAGCTTTAGCTTTGAAGGAAAAAGAAGTGAAGAAGTTGAGTGATGCTTTGAGTGTTCTTCAAGAGGAAAACAATAAAGACACTCAGGCTCTGGTTGCAGCACAGCAGCATTTCAATGCAGTGTCAGTTGGACTGTCCAGCAGTGAAGATGGGGAAGATGCTACTCTTGCTGGACAGATGATGACTTGCAAGAATGACATAAGCAAAGCAGAGACAGAAGCAAAACAAGTAAGTAATAAATGTGTGTCTCTGGGCAAATTGGGTGCACCATATGATTCAAATGCCATGTACAGATAGTCCTTGTCTTACTATCGTAATCTCCTTTTAATGACCCCATAATCCCTTGCGGGGTGGAGTCTGGGCAACTGAATGGAACTAGCAGAGTGTTTTAATGGCTGGATGCCCTTCCTGTCGCCAATGTGGAGTTTTGTTCGGCAGATACATTCTCAGTGTGCCCAAAGAGAGGAATATCTGCCCCTACCTAGGATCGAACTCACAGCCTTCTGATTGTGAGCTGAGAGCTCTACCTCTAGGCCACTTCAGCACTCTGTCTTACGATCATAATGGAGCCCAAAATTTCTGTCATAAGTCATGACGGTAGTAAGTCACATGACCAGACACTTTTATGATTTCTTTGCTGTGGTCATTAAGTGAATACAGTTGTTGTTAATGGAATGCTGTGGACATGAAGCAAATCTATGTATTCCTATGGGTGTTTTTTGTTGGAAACTTAAAAAAGGTCAGGAATGAGGGGAAAAAACATTGTTAATTGTGGTCTCGTGACCACAGAACACTGCAATCGGCCATAAAAGTGAGACCGTTGCTAGTGTCCATCAGAACTCTAAAATTGGGTTGTCAGTAGCTTTTGGGTGGAGGGGGTCTGTCATAACTTCAAATAGTTAAGTGAGGAGTACCTGTATCAAAAATAACTTAAACACTATTGTGAGCTGTGGGATTTCAACTCATGAAGTCAGATAGTTGACTACAAAAGCAGTGATAAAAAGAAGTATCTGGAATAAGGAAGGGATTGAAGAAGAGGGTTTGTTTGTTTTTTGGAATCCAATATATATTTTCTGCATTAAAGATGAGCTTTTTTTCATCTTCTATTATGGGCTCTCTTGAATTTTAATTTGCTGCCATGAATTCTATACCTCTTCCTAAGTTCCATTAATATGCTCCTAAATAGCTGGAAGAGAATGTAAATATCATTTTTTAAAATGTTTTCTCTCGTTACATCAGGACATTTGAGCCAATGTGTACTACTGTAAAATATATTCTGCTCTGCCTACATTCATTGGTCAAACCCTAAAAGCATCCATTTTCTAAATTGCCATTTGTTAAAAATTGCAATAAGGGAGAGATTCATAGGCACAATGGTCCCCATCAGCCTTCCCTTGACGATTGCATGTTAAGAACATTCTTAGCAATAGTCACTTTCTCTGATTAGATATTAATATTTGGCCCCATTCCTGATTCATTCCCTCTTGGCCAGATTGCCAAGGATTACAATTGAGGATTACAGGTGGAGAAAGAAGTTGGCTGCCCAAATTGTTCTCTTGGAAATCATTGTTTCCTTAATGTGGAGTTGGGAAAACATTATATAACCATGATAGCGAACCTATGGCACACGTGCCACAGGTGACATGCAAAGCCCTCTCTGCGGGCACCCCAGCTCAGCTCCATTGCACATGCGTGCATGCCTCCTGCTGGCTAGCTGGTTTTCGGGTCTCTGCAGCGCATGCGTAGGGGCAGGCGCATATGGGAGACTGCAGGCGCATATGGGAGGCGCATATGGGAGACATATGTACATGTATGGGGAGTGTCAGCCCTTCTTCATTCAAAAATCAGGAAAGAAAACCACAGGACTCCATTGATAGAAATCAAGTGTACTTTTACTAATTATATTGTATGTATATGTATGTATGTATATGTATGTATGTATATGTATATGTATGTGTGTGTATGTATGTATGTATATATATACGTGTATATATATGTGTGTGTGTATGTGTATGTATGTATATATGTATGTATGTATGTGTATATGTATATGTATATGTATACGTGTATATATGTGTGTATGTATGTGTGTGTGTATATATATATATATATATATATATATATATATATATATATATATATATATATATACACATACATACATACATACATACATACATACATACATACATACATACATATATATATATATATATATATATATATATATATGGGGGGAGAGAGAGAAAAAATCAGGAAATATGGAAAACTAGGGCTTGTCAGGATAAGCAGAATAGAACTGGCGGAGCAACTCAGGGGCCCGGACATGGGATTTGTCCACCCATTCGGCATGAGAAGGGGGAAAATGCTTCCATTCCAAGCCACCAGGTACCGAATACAATTCCGCCGCCTGCGGGAGTCCAAAATTTCGCGAACTTTGAAATGCTGTTCACCATCAATCAACAGCGGGGCGGGCGGCGGATCAACAGGCGGATGTAAAGACGAAAAACGAACAGGCTTAATGAGGTTAACGTGAAAAACAGGATAGACCCGGCTGAGGTGTTTAGGCAGTTGTAGACGAACGGAAACAGGATTGATGACCTTGATAATAGGAAATGGGCCAACATATTTAGGCCCTAACTTCTTGGATTTCTGGGTAGTTTGAAGAAACTTGGTGGACAGATAAACCTGATCACCCACTTTGTAATGAGAAGGCTCAGTCCGTTTCTTATCCGCCTGTTTCTTATGTGCGCGATGCGCAGCCTCCAAAGTTTGAAGTGCTAAAGGCCAAACATGCCGAAGGCGATCACTCCACTCAGAGAGAGATGAAACGTGCGGTTGCTCACGAGGAACTTCAGGAATAGGCACAAAATCCTGTCCAGACACTACCCGGAAAGGGGTGAAACCAGTGCTGCTATGCACAGAATTATTATAAGCCACCTCCGCATGTGGCAACAAGTCCACCCAATCATCTTGCTGGTAGTTGATGAAACAACGTAAGTACTGTTCTAGAACAGAATTAGTCCTCTCACAAGCCCCATTAGTCTGACGGTGGTGGGCGGAGCTTAAGCCCTGGGCGGAGCCAATCCGCTTAAGAAATTCCCTCCAAAACACGGAGGTGAATTGCACACCCCTATCCGAAATGATGCGATCAGGCAACCCATGTAAACGGTAAATGTGAGAAATGAACATTTTTGCGAGAGCCTTAGCAGATGGAATCGTGGGGCAAGGGATGAAGTGGATTTGCTTGGAGAACAAGTCAGTAACCACCCAGATAACGGTGTGCCCCTGGCTCTCAGGGAGTTTGACAATGAAGTCCATAGAGATCTCCCTCCATGGGGCGACAAGGCGAGTCACAGTCTGGAGCAAACCCTGCGGTTTCCGCGGCGGGCGTTTAGCGGCAGCACAAATGGGACAACTGGTGACATAAAGTTCAATGTCCTTTTTCAAAGAAGGCCACCAAAACTGCCGTTTCACGAGATGCAGCGTCTTCACGAAACCAAAATGCCCCGCCATCCGGGAATCATGAGCCCGTTGGAGAACCACCAGACGAAGAGATGCAGGGACATAAAGTTGCACCCCAATCCATGGCAAGTCATCCGTCATGGTGCATTCATTTACATGCTGCTGGAACCACTCATCATGAGTGAGGGCGTTCTTGAGATTGGAGAGAAAATCCTGGGACATCTCCACTTTAGAACGTGCCTGTTGTCTAGTAACCACAGGAGCAGCAAGGCTTGACGTGTGAACGACCGGCTGGACCACGCTGAGCTTTGAACAGTTGTACTGAGGGAGCCTGGACAAAGCATCAGCCATGAAGTTCTTCCCCCCCGGAATGTATTTCAAGGTGAAATTAAAACAATTGAAATGCTGAGCCCAGCGCATCTGCTTAGGGGAAAGTCTCTGGGGAGTTCTCAAAGCTTCTAAATTCTTATGGTCAGTCCACACCTCGAACGGCGCCTTCTAGAAAATGGCGCCATGTGGCCAAAGCCCAACAAACAGCAAACACCTCCTTCTCCCAGATAGCCCAACGTCTCTCCGTGTCAGTGAGTTTGCGATGGGTTCCCATCTTCATCTCTAACGGCTCAGTAGAAAAAAGAGCAGGGCCCCCACCTGCAATAGAACCATCAATCTGGCAAAAAACAATAGGGGTTTTTAAAGTCCTCAACTTCAACCCCAGTTTTTCCACCATCGCCGGACTAATCATACAGCGAGAACAGCCGGAGTCCAGCAGAGCTAAAAGCTTTTCAGTCTCGCCAGCAGATGGCACCCTTAATTCAATAGGGATCAATATGGGGCCTTTGTTTGAACTCACCCAACGATGCGAGCGGTCGTCATCTGATTCGTCAGACAAGCTGGAGGTAACCTCACCCTCCTCCTCCTCCGGCTGGAAATGCTGGGGGACATTTTCAGCAGCGCACGCAGCCTCTCTCTTCTTTCCCGGGGCCTTGCTTGCCCTCCCCTCTCTTCTGGGTGGGGGTGGAGCGGTCTGAGCCAGTTTAACGCGGCAATTCACGGCGCGATGGCCTTCCTTCCCGCAGCGGAAGCACGTGAAAGGCTTGTTCTTGCCGGCGAAGCTTCCCTTCCCTTCGCTTCTAGTGCGTGCAGGGGCTTTTTGGGCCGATGGGGGGGGTGACTTCTCCGCTTCTCCCTCTTTCATGCATTGAAGTCTGGCCAAATCTAACTCAACGTCTGCTGCATGTTCATACCTAGCAGTCACTCGGCGGGGAAGGTGTCTGTTAACGCACTGTTGGTAAATTTTTTCATTCAATCCCCCAGCAAACTGATCTAACAAAGCGTCTTCTGACCATCCCCTCATATAGGCTGACAGCTGTTGAAACTCCTGAATACATTCAGCCACCGGTCTATGTCCCTGCTTCAGGGCCATAAATTTCACCTTCCCGCGTTTCTCAATCAGCGGGTCATCAAACCTCCTCTTCATTGCAGCCATAAAGTCATTAAAATTCCTCAGGAGAGGGGAATTGCATTGGTGTAAGCCCACCATCCAGTCGGCCGCTTTGTTTTCCAATGAGAGTAAAACCATTCTTACTTTCATATCATCCGTTTCTAAATCAGGACCATAAATTTCCATATAGTTCCAAATCTGTATGACAAACAACCCTAACTTCTTGGGATCGCCATTATATTTCACTATTAAGGGAGGGACTTTTGCCAATCAGCGTCGCCTGCCCCCCCCTACTCTTGGAGCGGCCCTAGCTGGGGGGGGAGGCTGGTTCTGGGTTTCCTTGCTCCCAACCCCTCTCGGCCTCTTCACCCTCCCTTAACCTATGCATGGAGTACCTTTGTTCAAACTCTTCAGCTTGCTCCCTTTCCAATGCTCTCCCACGGTTTTTGCGTTCGGCCATAGCTTCCTCAAGGAGTCGCATGGCATGGGACAATTTGTAATCCTCGTCCCCAACGTCACCCCATTCTGTTGATTTTTTTCCGGTCTCCTTCTCGTGACTCCTGCATCCAACTCCTTAGACTCCTCTTTTTGCCTCACACCCAAAGTCCATTGGGGACGAACAGTAGGCTCTTCCACTCTTAGATCAGCCAGCCTTTCAGTTAAAGATGGTTCTGCTGCCGCCCCTTCAGTTTCCTCTTCATCACTCACATGCAAAGACATTCTTTTTCTTCTTGTGAGAACACCCCCCTCAGTAGGTTGTAGCTCCTGGTGGGGTGGAGGTTGAGACTTCGCTTATTGTCAGCCCTTCTTCATTCAAAAATCAGGAAAGAAAACCACAGGACTCCATTGATAGAAATCAAGTGTACTTTTACTAATTATAAATGAATAGAAGCGAAGCTAAGCGAAGTCTGATTATTTAGGCGTGAAAGCGAATAATATATTGTATAATTCATTCCCCCCCCCTTGGCATCCTGTGCACAGTCCAATCATAATTCTCCCAATTGTCAGGTGTGAGATAACTTTGAAAGGCATCACCAGGATGGAATGCTGGACCGTTGGCCTTGGCGGGAAACACTCCTCCTCCACATGCGCAGTAAGGTGGACAGTTCAAACTCTAGAATCTTCCTCCAGCACAACAATCAGTCCCCTCCCAAATACCATGCCCCACCTCCCCGTTTCAATGGCAGCCGAAGCAGCAGCAAAGCGGAGGCTGACAGGGAGGTTGTGCGTGCATGCCCAGGGAGCGCGGGAGCGCGGGGAGTCATGCACGCATGTGTGGGGGCGAGGCACATGGGGGAGTCACGTGCGATGTGCGGAGTGCACATAAGGGGGTTGCATTTGAATACACAGGGCATGCGGGGTGTGTATGTCACACATGCATTTCATTATGGGTGTGCACGCACATTTTCAGCACAAGATGACAAAAAGGTTGGCCATCACTGGTATATAAGATGTTTTGCACATCTTCCTATTTTTAGGATTAGGATATAACTCTTTTCTGCGGCCCAGATTTGCTCTTGTCTTACCTTCAACTATTATAAGATATCTTTGCATGAAATATTGTTTCCCTACCAGACTGGATAAACTTTTGGGACCTGGGGGCAACCATTCCTATTTCTGGGGAATCCTTCATAAAGATATCTGTAGAGAGGGCAGAGCTGACATTTTCAGGCTCATTTTTATGTTTCAAGGGGTTTCTGGTTTTCCCGTTCTGCTCTTTACAGTCAGAACCATCTTCCTTTGACAGTTTTATCCATTTAAATGGCCAACATTCCCTGCCTTTGTAAAGATGTTTGGTGCATATAAAGGCAGAATCTTCACAATGCTTACTTTTTTATGACTGTTTCTAGGAAAGTTAACTTCATTCCAAAGTAAAACATTTGAATCCTAACTTCACACTAAACATTTCTTTTTTTTTAAGGCTCAGATGAAACTGAAACACGCGCAGCAAGAGCTAAAGACTAAACAAAATGAAGTAAAAAAAATGGATGGTGGCTACAAGAAAGATCAAGAATCCTTTGAAGCAGCTGAGAAGCAGAAAGAGAAACTTGAACACGAAATGAAGGAGCTCAACTATGAAGGTTTGTTTCTTTCTCGAACAGAGGGGTTTGGTTTTACACATTGTACAAGACAAATTGCTGCTTACTTGGAGGACAATAACCCCAGGCTCAATTTGAACATCTTCTACACTAACAGTAGCACAGGTAGTCCTCTACAAAAGACCACAATTGAGCCCCAAATTCCTGTTGTAAAGTGAGACCTTTGTTAAGTGGCTTTTGACCCATTTCACGATCTTCCTTGCCAGAGTTGTGAAGTGAATCACTGCAGTTGATAAGTTAGTAACCCAGTTGTTAAGTGAATCTGGCATCCCCATTGCTTTTGCTTGTTGGAAGGTCGCAAAATGTGATCACATGACCCTCCGGGACACTGCAATGGTCATAAATATGAACCAGTTGCCAAGCAACCGAATGTTGATCAAGTGACCATGGGGATGCTGCAAAGGTCTTAACTGAAAAATGGTCATAAATCACATTTTTCAATGCCGTTGTAACTTTGAACTGTCACTAAATGAACTGTTGTAAGTCGAGGACTACCAGTACATAGGTGTGTGATGTGGCATCTATATGAGCTAGAATATATGATGAATTCGTAACAGATGGTGCCAGTGGTGGGATTCAAAATTTTTTACTACCGGTTCTGTGAGTGTGTCTTGGTGGGCATGGTATGGCTTGGTGGGCGTGTCAGGGGAAGATTACTGCAAAATCCCCATTTCCTCCCGATCAGCTGGGACTCGGGAGGCAGAGAATAGATGGGGGCGGGGCCAGTCAGAGGTGGTATTTATCGGTTCTCCAAACTATTCAAAATTTCTGCTATTGGTTCTCCAGAACTGGTCAGAATCCGTTGAATACCACCTCTGGATGGTGCCCATTTTACACATTTTATATTAGGTAGCTTCTATATCAGGTTATGTTTCTGTCTAATCAGCTTCTTCTGAATCCTAATGTTATTTATTCCTTGTCTGTTCCAGATAAAAAAGAAGAACGTCTTTTAGAAAAGCAAAAGGAGTTATCCCGTGTGGTAAATCGTTTGAGGGAATCCTATGAAACTTTCCTGGCCAGGTTCCCCAATCTACGCTTTGATTACAGGTGAAACTACAGAACATTAAATTGTATTTTCTGTTCCCGGACAAGAATTATGTTAAAATGTTTTACAGTTGAACTTGGAAACTGGGAAGAAACATTCTGTCTTTTCGCAAGAGATTTCACTATATTATTTAGTATCAATGAAATATACATACTAAAAGCATTGATGTATTCTCACAAAACAATTTCTTAATTGATTTCAAGAAATCCAGAAACAAACTGGAATGCAGATCGTGTGAAAGGACTGGTTGCGTCTTTGATTACTGTGAAAGATGTTTCTACAGCAACAGCACTAGAAGTAGTGGCTGGTGGTCGACTTTATAATGTTGTGGTGGACACTGAGGTGCGTTTCTCAAAGATGTTATTTAACATATCACTTCTGGTCTTTTCTCAATTGTTTAACAGCAAACCAAATACAGATCTAATAGCAAATAGGAGCTAGACTTGTATTAACGAGTGTATCTGAATGATATACTTGTAATTGCTTAAGCATATGATTCTGATAAATTAAAAAAGAGTTCTCATTTCTTAATTGTATTATTTTTGCAATATTTAAGATGACCATTTAAACTATATTTAATAACTTGCATGCAGTAGAACCTCTGGTCACAAACGCTTCTGACCATGACCAAATCGGGTTCTGACCAAAAAATTCTCATATTTTTTTTTGCGGCCGATTTTCTCTTCAGGGCCATTTTTTTTTGTAAGCGTCAAATTTCCAAAATTAGGTTTAGGCCTCGACCAAATCTGTTTACGACCAAAGTTAAGGAACGAATTATAGTTGTGACCAGAGGTTTTATTGTATAGTATTTGTATAGACCAACGGTGTCAACGTATGGCGTCACACTCATGTTTGTGATGTTTTGTCCCTTTGCGGAGCTGGGGTGGGAGTGGCCTGTGCATGACACATCTGGTCTGTGTGCCACCAGTTTGACATCCTTGGGTGTAGACAGAGTTTGTGTGTGAGAAAAATATATAGATAATTCTCATCAAAGTTACAATGGCATTGAAAAATGTGACTTATGACCATTTTTCACACTTAAGACTGTTGCAGCATTTCCATGGTCATGTGATTAAAGTTCAGATGCTTGGCAACTGGTTCATATTTATGATGTGGATTGCAGTGTCCCAGAGTCACATGATTACTTTTTGAGACCTTCCGTCAAACCAAATCAATGGGGAAGCCAAATTCATTTAACAACCATATTACTAACTTTAGAACTGCTTTGATTCCCTTAACTGTGGCAAGGAAAGTTGTAAAATAGGACAAAATTCACTTAACAACTGATTCACTTAGCAGCAGAAATTTGGGGCCAAATTGTGGTCTTAACTTGAGGACTACCTGTACAATGTATATAATATTGTATATAGTTTTTAATGATAAATTAGATGAGTCATAATAAAAATTGAAAGACATGTTTTAACACTATATATTTTGTAATAAGTTTAGCAGTAGTAGCTGGAGATAAAATGGATTAGCAAATATGTGATTTTTTAAATTCTTTTCTGTTAGGTTACTGGAAAAAAGCTGTTAGAAAAAGGGGAACTGAAACGTCGATATACTATTATTCCACTGAATAAAATTTCATCAAGATGTATTGGAAAAGAAACTATCAAAGTGGCCAAAACCTTGGTATATTTTCTTTTGTGGAGGTTTTGAACATATTTCTATACTGAGAAGTTTTTTAAAAAAAATTCTCTTTCTCGGCTTTCTGCATGTTGTTATGAACCAGACAATTATTTTTTAATATGTATTTTCTTGTTCTTTATTTTTCTTAATACATATCTCCATCAAAGTGTAATTTTATTTTAATGATATTAAATTTAATATTTCAATTGCAAAGTGATTATCTTAGCAGTGGTAGGTTTGAGAATAAAATAGATGGAGTTCACTAACCCTTTCCAAATAGCGTTGCCCAGATGTGTGGGGATCACAACTTCCAGAATTCACAATCAGCATTGAATGCTGGGAGTTGCAGTTACCACTCAGCGCAAATGCATTATTTTTAGGGAGGAATTTTTCATTTTTCTCTTGGAATATTATCATCCATTTGTTACAAAGACATTGTAATTTCCCATAAATAAATATTCCAGAAGAGAAAATGGTTTGCAGGATTTGGAATATGAGGCTGTTTTGACCTACTCTTCCACAAAAGATCACGAAGCAGAATCCTGGTCCCAACAAAACTCCTTTTATTAAATGAATGTGAATTCCTCATTCACATTCAGCAAAGGCCTGGTAAACAGTCTTTTAAAGGTGAATTTATGACCACAGATCTTATCTGCAGTGCTATGCAAGGAAAGACTTGGCACAGAGTCTCTGATGGATAGATCTTCACACTCCTGAAACAAATGAACGAACGAATGAATTGTTTCCTGCAAAAGCCCACTCCCCTTTGGCTCCTCTTTTATTTCCTATTGGAGGGGCCATTCACCATCCACTTGTGGCTTTACTCTCAAGTTGACCCTGATTTCTTAACTGTCCTTTTCTTCTGACAGCTCTCCACATGCACACACTGGGAACAGGCTCCACCTGTTCCTCTGCTTCACTGCTGTCTAACTCTGAAGGCAGCTAAAAACTGCCAGATGGCCTTGGCCCCATCTCTGCCTCCAATGCAGAGCCCTCGTCGAAGCCTTCCTCAGCCTTCAGGACTGGCCCACAACAGAGACATTCTAGGAGGCAAACAGATTTCCTTGACATCAAATTTCAATGCTGCGTTTTGTATATCCCAATTACCACACTAGGATGCAGTCTGGTCTATGTTTATAAGTAGCTTCTGCCTGAACAGCAGCAGACTATGATATAATGACCATAAGCTGAAAACAAATCTCTATACACTTTTCTTATATCATAGAATTTAGGAAAAAATAAATCCTGAGTCAGGCCTTCTTTTCCTGAAGTTTGCACTTTCTCTTTTTGTACTAGGTTGGTGATAACAATGTTAATCTGGCCCTTAGCCTGGTGGGCTATGATTCTGAAATCCAAAAGGCAATGGAGTATGTCTTTGGGCAGGCCTTGGTTTGCGATAACATGGATAATGCCAAGAGAGTCACCTTTGACAAAAGGATAATGACAAAAACAGTCACTCTAGGTGGAGACACGTTTGATCCTCAGGGCACACTGAGTGGAGGTACTGGCTAATTTTCTATTCCTTACTACAGTACACTTTTTGACAAGTCTCTGTTATATTTAAGGAAAATATCGAGTTTTCTTTTACTGAACTACATTTATCTGCTTGTCCAAAACCTACATGTGTAAATTCACCTGTGTGACCAACCTATTATGAGGATCTTGGATAGATCGTCCCAAAGGTGTTTTTTTCAGGAGGTAACTGGACTTTCTTGTTTTTTTCTTTTGAAGACGTTTCGCTTCTCATCCAAGAAGCTTCTTCAGCTCTTCAGCTCTCCAGGATAGTGGAGAATGGAAGGATTTATATTCCCCTTGCAGACAGCTGGTCATTTGTATCCTTTTGGAGGGCAGGGAAGCACTTGGACTTTTATTTCTACAGACTTTTAGCTATACAATTCGGGATGAACGCCCTTTGAATGCGAGTAGGAATGGATTTCCAGAGGAAAAATGGCAGACTACAAGGAACCAAGAGCACTACTCAGTTGACCCTGAGGACACAGATAAACCTCCAAATGCTTCAATGGCCCTCTAAAAAGATGCAAATGATCATCTGTCTGAAAGGGGAATATAAATCATTCATTCCCCGCTATCCTGTCCGAGCTGAAAAAGATTCTTGGATGAGAAGTGAAATATCTTCAAAAGAAAAAAGAACAAGTCCACTTGCTTCCTGAAAAAGCATCTTTGACACAACCATGACCTGGATGACTGAGAATCTCTACAGACTCTTGGATAGATCGTTCTAAGATCTTCATAATCCACCAATATCATCTTGTATGTATCATTGCAGTCAGATGCTGTGAGAATTTATGTTGCCCAGGTATCACAGATTCAGTATTATGACATTTGTCTGGAATCCAAAAGATTTATGTGCCGGGATTTGAACAAATAAGTAATACTGGAACACATATTTGACCTAGTTTTCATGTATGCAATTCTGTCTTTTGTAAACCAGGTGCCCGGTCTCAGGCTGCTTCAGTTTTGTCCAAACTTCAAGAAATGAAAGAAGTGCAAGATGAATTGAAAGCAAAAGAGGCTGAGCTACAGGCGACGGGAAAAGAGATAGCAAGTCTACAGGTGACTCTTGAAAAGTATGCACCGACCAATTTATTTTATTTATTCAGGAACTCTGGGAATAGGAAGGAAGTTAGTTCAGTATCATTGGTTTTTATAAATTAATACATGAAAAAGTTGGATCTCCTCTAGACAAAAATCTATAAAAAGATTAAATTTGTATATAGGTAGTCTTCATGTTACAACTCTTATTGGGACCAAAATTTCCACTTGCTAAGTGGTACAGTCGTTAAGCTAAAAGTTACATGGCTGCCCCACTTAGCAACATCAGTCCTGGTAGTCATTAAGCAAAGACCCCACCATTGTTAGGCAACGATGCCAGGCCTCTCCTGCCTTTCCATACTCGCCTTCATTTCATCCCCATCTTTGCCCTTTGGCTGCCCCCTCACCCACCACTGCCTATCTCTGCCACTCCTTGCTGGCCCCAGCTGACTTTCACTGCCTTCTTCCTCCTGCTGTTGATGACGTGTGCCTGGACAAGGCAAGGACTCATGCGGCCTCTGTAATGCAGCGGATGGCCTTATAAAGGGACAGCATCAGCAGGAGGAAGAAGATAGTGAAGGCCAGCTGGGGGTAGAAGCAGAACACAGGATAGCCAAATGGGCAGATATTGAGGGAAGTGGGTGGGGGTTGTCAAAAGTGTCTCCTACACTCAAATGCAAATGGGCTGCTAAACATCTAATTTTAATGACATGATTGCCGGGTCACTGCTATAGCTGTAATTTCAAGGATTGGCCATAACTAATTAATCGAGTGCTATAACTATGAATAGTCGTTAAACAAATAGTCATTAAATGAGGACTGCCTATGAAAGTTTTGCTTTTGAAAACTAAGAGAACTATGTGCACCCTTATCAAATAATATTATTATGTGTCTTCTTGATTATAAATCTGACAAAATTAAAGCAGGCTGTACATCATTTTGGAACGTTATGTTCATAATCAGAAAATAACATGAACCGTTTTCAAATGTATAAAAGCTTTGTTGGTGGAATATAAATATGTGCTTAAATCATTACATCTGTTAAGGTATCATCAACTGAAGCAACAATGGGAAATGAAATCTGAAGAAGCTGACCTCTTACAAACCAAGTTACAGCAAAGCACTTATCACAAGCATCAGGAAGAACTGGATGCCCTGAAAAAAACCATTGGTGAGAAGAGAAAACAGTTGTAAATACTATAAAAATGTTACTGTCTTGAATTACAACCTATAAATATTGCTTAGGAAGAAAACTTGGCTTTGAACCAAAAACTTAAAACATTTTAAGCAAATAAAATACCATATTTTCCGGAGTATAAGATGCACCTTTTTTCCTCAAAAAAGAGGCTGAAAATCTGGGTGCGTCTTATAAATCGAATACAGCATTTTTTGCCTCACGAAGCCCCGCCCCTTCACCAAAATGGCCATGCATACCCTTATGGAGGCTTTCAGAGAGTTTCTGGGGGCTGGAGAGGGCAGAAATGAGCAAAAAATGGGCCATTTTTTACCCCCCACAGCCCTCAACAACACTTTATAAGCCTCCATAAGGCTATGCAAGCATTTTTTTTTTGACAAAAAACATGTTTTTGCAAAAAATGGACTGTTTTTTTTGCTTGTTTTTGCCCCCCCTCCCAATCTCCCAGGAGCACTCTGCAAGCCCCCCAAGGCTATTCATGCCTTCTTTTTTTAAAAGAAAAACGGGCCATTTTTGGGAGGTTTGCAGAGTGCAAAAACTTTTTTCCCCCCTTTTGGAAAGCTCTTTAACTGATTGATGAGAATTACATTGATCAAGTGCTGTGCTAGCAGAAAAAAAGTCTTAGGTGCTGCAGATTGTCAGCGATTTCCTTCTCCAGCACATGGATAAATACACCTGGAAACATCTACCTACCTACCTACTGTATTTCTCTCTCTCTCTCTCTTTCTCCCTCCCTCCCTCCCTCTACCAACCTACCTTCTCTCTCTCTCTCCATACCTATCTACTGTATTTGTCTCTGTCTCTACCTCTTTCTATTTCTCTCTATTAGACTTAGACTTAATCTTCGTAAATGTCAACGTCCATAAGGCAGTGACCGTTGCATTGTGAAGGCCAGGGGCAGGACATCACGGATTACAGCACGCCATTGATTCCGATTTAGGGCGGCTTGTTGGGCATCGGTTATTGAAAAATGGAGTGGTTGAAGATCGTGAGCCACTTGGGATATCCACGTTTTCTTTGGGGCATTTCGTGCGATTTTCCACCCATCCGGTCGCAGCGAGTTAATCGATCGGTAAGGTAATCGGCTATTGTCCATACGGCAAACGTGTCCAAACCACCTAAGTCGTTGTCTTCTTAGGTAAAGTTCGATTGTAGTTTGGTTTTTACACAGTTTTTCTCTCTATCCCTCTACCTACCTACCTAACTACTCTCTCTCCCTACCTACCAACTGTATTTCTCTCTCTCTCTCTCTCTCTCTCTCTCTCTCTCTCCCCCCCTCCCTCCCTCTACCTACCTACCTACCTTTTTTTTAAAAATTGCCTCTTCAAAACCTTGGTGCGTCTTATACTCTGGTGCGTCGTATACTCCAAAAAATATGGTAATCTAAATAAAATTTAAGTACCACGATCTCAAAATGGGAAAAATCCATAATTAAAATTATTTTAAAATATTAATGATGACATTGGATATTATTTTAGATAGAATAGTAATTTTTTTCCTTAAATTTCATAAAGGGATAATTTTCTTTCTGTTGTACAACATTTCTGTATAAAACTACAATCAAAGCTCTCTATTTTTAGAGGTAAGTGAGGAGACTCTAAAGAAAACAAAAGAAGTGCAAAAAAAGGCTGAGGAAAAACTGAAAATGCTGGAAAATAAAATGAAAAACGCTGAAGCGGAAAGGGAGAAAGAACTGAAGAATGCCCAGCAGAAACTGAACGGAGCCAAGAAAAAGGCCGATGCTTCCACTAAGAAGATGAAGGAAAAGGAACAGGTAAACACTTGATAGCAAAGTCACTGTAAGCCCAGCCTAGGAAAGAAATAGGCTCAACCAGTAAATAAGTTTTTTAAAAAAATTGTCTATCTGTGTTCAAGAGGGATGCAGTGGCTAAGGCGCTGAGCTTGTCAATCAGAAAGGTCGGCAGTTCAGCAGTTCTAATACCTAGCGCCGCATAACAAAGTGAGCTCCTGTTACTTATCCCAGCTTCTGCTAACCTAGCAGTTCAAAAGCACGTAAAAATGTAAGTAGAAAATTAGGAACCACCTTTGGTGGGAAGGGAGCAGTGTTCCGTGTGCTTTTGGCATTTAATCATGCTGGCCACATGACCACGGAGACGTTTTTGAACAGCGCTGGCTCTTTGGCTTTGTAACAGAGATGAGAACTGCCCCCTAGAGTAGGGAATGACTAGCACATAAGTGTGAGGGGAACCTTTACCTTTTTATTTGTGGTTAAATTTCTGAAGGAATTTATGCTGAAGGAAGAGCAGCTCTGTTTGGTACTTTGTGTCATCTTTTGAAATAGAACAGAAGAACAGTTGGAAGGGACTTGGAGGTCTTTTAGTCCAACCTTCTGCTTGAGCATTTCAGCCCTATACCAGGATTGTCAAACTCAATTTCATTGAAGGACGCATCAGACTTGTGTTTGACCTTGGAGGGCTGGGGTGGGCGTGGCCAGGGTCGGCAGGGCCAGTTTGACATCACTCATATCAGGGGTGACTCTGGTGAACTGAGCGCTCTGCCAGCAAAATCAGGCTTCCCAGCTGTGTTTTCAGTTGTGATGGCCTCCTGCAACCCTCTGCCAGCGAAAACGGAGCTTGGGAGTGATGATGGTGATGTCCTGTCTAAGCACATTGGTCTACAAGCATACTCCACAGTTTTCAGTTTGCAGTTACAGTCTCTGCATCCTTCCATTTAAGGCTTATATGTTTCAGATCTTCCTGAAATGTTTGGTGCCAGGTTTTCTTTGGACTTCCTCTTTTTCTCTGACTGTCTGGTGGTATCCAATTGATTATGGTCTTTGCTGGATGTTGCTCACTCATGCAGAGAACATGTCCAGCAAAGCGCATTCTTCATTCGGCCACTATGTCAGAGAGTCTTTGGGAATTACTCCTTTGTAGAATTTCCTCGTTTGTGACATGGTCCCGATATGAGATACGAAAAATCCTTCTTAGATAATGGAACAAGAAACTGAAACTATAAGTGAAGTCCTGCATTAATGTAACAAAATGTAATTCCTCCCTGAGATCCAAATTTATACCACACCATACAATTAGCTTCAATAATTATTTATGCAGCTCAAACCTTTAAATACTAATACAGACACCCCTTTGTACTCGGCAGCACTCACTCTTAGATGTGAATAAGATTATATTGTTAATATCTGCATTATATTTTTTAGGAGGTTGAAGCACTTGTTTTGGAATTTCAAGAACTAAAACAGGAAGCAGCCTCCTATGACCAACAGATAGAGGCTGTGAATGAAGCCATTAAATCATTCCAAGAACAAATTGAGACCATATCAGCTGAGGTAGCAAAAAATAAGGTTAGTCTCATTCTAACTACTAAAATAAATACTGAATTAATTAATTAATTAATTCCTTTATTGCAACTCACAACCCTGTGAGATGGGTTGGACTGAGAGATGGTGACTGGCCCAAGGTCATTCAGTCAGTTTTCATGCCTGAGGCGGGACTAGAATTCTAGCCCGGTGCCTTAAAAAGTAGACCAAATTGGCTCTTAACCAAATATGCCTTACCTAGAAGACAGAACATTTTTGGGGGGTGGGAGGAGCTTTTCCAATATTAAATGCTTCCAGTCTTGCATAGTGAACAACACATTATGCCCTAAGTATCTTGTTGGCAAATCTTACTGTAGTTATCAGAAATTGGTCTATACTTCATATACGGCACTGAGTAGAGGTCCTGTCCTCTAAATGGGCCTCCCACAGAACCTCCAGCTAGCTAATTCAATTTCTTGCAGTCTTTTAGATTTAAACTTAAAAATTTAAAAAAATTGACCTATCCTTTAGTTTAGTGGTAGTGTGACTGGGGAGCTTTCTGTTATATCTCTTCTTCAGGAATCTGTGAAGAAAGCACAAGAAGAACTGGCAAAGCAAAAAGAGATGGTGCTAGCTCAAGATAAAGCAATTAAAGGCAAATCTGCAGAAGCCGTAAAATATAAAGAACAGAATAATGAATCGCAGCTTAAAATTAAAGAGCTAGAGCACAACATCAATAAACACAAGCGAGAGGCTTTGGATGCTTCAGCAAAAGTAAGTTAATGTTACATCTATTTCCCTGCCAACAATTATAGTTCATAATGTTAATATTTCATGTCAATAAAAACTTGCCCCTCAAATATCTCAAAGCATATCCCCAAATTTGGTACAGAACTTGCAGTTACACACAATCTTCCAATAGTTGCCACCATATTATGGTGCAATTTTTAATTATGACTGAAAGGAATATTTTTTTAAATACATGAGGAGAAATTTCATATTAGTTCTATTCAATTTCATTATACTTATATTTAAATCTAGGGTCACCTCCCACACCAGATTGGACTTCCTTTTATGAACCTCAACCACTAAAGTGTATTTCTTGACATAAAATTGTTTATATTTTCATGTTGTTACCTGACTGGGAAACACCTGTAATTGTGTAGCCAAATCAGTGAACACTCCATTTATGGAAGCAGATAAAATACTAAACCAAGTCTGAGGAATTGCATCTTTATTACCTTGGAAAGATGCTGTTGCTTAGGTGTGCACAAAATATTCCATGGTGCGTTCTTAACATCAAAATGGGCTGTTTCAGGTCCCAATATATATATGACGTCAAGTCTGAAGCTCCTGGCTGATTCTGGTAACTGGAACATTCAGAATGGCCTCTTTCAAGGCCAGGATGGTGTACTTTTAAACCCCTAATGCTACTCAAATATTTTTCCTACAGTGACAGGTACATGGGTCATCCAATAAAGACTATCTGGTTTTATGTCACAATTCATATTGTTCATATTTGCATGATGCAGAAAGATATTTTTTTCAAAACAGGCAAACAGAGAAAGGAATAGCAAAATCTTTTTAATTATTTCAGTTCACCAGAAAGTTGCAGCAAAAATGGTGTGGGTTTTGAAACTTCGACTTGTGTGCCGCACCGTGCAATCTAGAGGCTTCCATGCTGATAACATCGCAGCTGATTTGTGCATTGATTTACATTTCCAAATGCTTTCTGCTTGTTCCTTTTATGCATATTGGCAGGTTTCTAAGATGCTTGCAGACTATGAATGGATATCTTCAGAGAAACATCTTTTTGGCCAGCCAAACACGGCTTATGATTTCAAAACCAATAATCCAAAGGAAGCTGGTCAGAGGCTTCAGAAACTGCAGGAGAAGAAGGAGAAGCTGGGCAGGAATGTCAACATGAGAGCCATGAATATGCTTTCAGAAGCTGAAGAAAGAGTTGAGTTGCTCTTATTTCACTCCCCACCCTTACCCCTCCATGTTACCATAAACAAGAGTCTTCTTAATCTAACATTTCCCAAATCTGGGCAATCACGTTTCCACAATCCCTAGATGGCATATGGTAGAAATTAGAAATATCTGGAGGGTACCACATTGGAGAAGATTTGTGTATTATTTCTAGCATTGCTCTGAGTAATGTGGAAGTAACATGTTTTTTTTTTGTTCATTTGGCCATCTAGGTGGTTTTTGCACATGCAATTCATTGTAGGCATTCATCAGTAATCCTGTCAGTGAATGCCTATGCAAACATGAAAATTAATTTCATGTCAAATGGTAAATCAATGGTAGCCTGATAGGCATTTACAAAAACTGGTTTTCTCTGATAGATAACAGTGATATCAAGAAAGATTGACAGAGATCCTTTCCTAGATTAGTCAAAAACAATTCCTTGCATATCATTAGCCTGTATATCCTGTGCCTAATCCTGATTCTCCTCTTGTATAGTACAATGACTTGATGAAGAAGAAGAGAATTGTTGAGAATGATAAATCTAAAATTCTTGCAACAATTATGGAGCTTGACCAAAAGAAAAATGAAGCTTTAAATATTGCATGGAAAAAAGTAAGTCTCAATGCTTCCTGTCCAAAGATTTTAAAACAGACTCAAGATCATACCTTGTTTCATCCTTTAGTCCTTTAATTTTAGTATTTAGTATTTATTTAGTATTTAGTATTTTATTAATACTTATAGGCCGCCCTTTTCCCTGAGGGGACTCAGGGCGGCTTACATAAAATAAGGGAGGGGGAAATACGAAACAATAAACATAAAACAATACATAAGAATAAAATAGTACACAACATTCATTCAATATTCGGGAGGGGGCAGGTTGTGATCTTATCCCCAGGCCTGACGAGCTAGCCAGGTCTTAAGGGCTGTGCGGAAGGCCTGGACGGTGGTGAGGGTACCAATCTCCACGGGGAGATTGTTCCAAAGGGTCGGAGCTGCAACTGAAAAGGCTCTCCTCCGTGTAGTTGCCAGTCGACACTGACTGGCAGATGGAATTCGGAGGAGGCCCAATCTATGCGATCTAATCGGTCGCAGGGAGGTAATTGGCAGGAGGCGGTCTCTCAAGTCTCTCTTTAATTTTATCCAGAGTGGTACATCCTTAATTAATTAAGATGTACTACTCTGATAATTACCATCCCACCTACCATGCCCAGAGGCCCAGTCCAACAAAATTATGTGAACAAGGAATCATCATCTACTGACTTTATTAATTGCATTACATGATGCCTACAAATGCAGGAATACACATTTGGGTGTCTTGTAGCCTCATTTTGAGTAATCATTGATGTGCTGGGACTGCATTCCAAAAAATCAGAGAAATCAAGACCAAAAATAGATTTTCTTTCATTTTAGTAAAAACTAGGTATGGTTAAAATAATTATTCTCCAAATATTTAATAAAGTGACATCACCACTTTTGGAAAGACTGCAGGAATCATTCACATGGTCTCGAACATCTCTGCTAGTGGATTCAACTCCTCTTAAACACCCACAAATCAAATTTGAAGGAATAATTTAGGCCCAGGGGTAAGAGGAAACCCTATTTGAGAAGCAAGAATCAATTCACATAATATTGCTAGGCTAAAATGGTCTACAATTTTGAATCGTCCGATTCCATGATATTCCTTGGATGCAAATTAATTTCTGTGATGACATAAATGTACAATTTTCTAGGTAAATGAAGACTTTGGATCCATTTTTTCCACCCTTCTGCCAGGAGCCAATGCTATGCTGTCACCTCCTGAAGGGCAGTCAGTCCTTGATGGTTTGGAGTTTAAAGTTGCCCTGGGGAACACTTGGAAGGAGAATTTAACTGAATTAAGTGGAGGCCAAAGGTTAGTACTTTTTAAAAAAGAATAAACAAAATAAGACAACTCTGGCTTGAAGTTTTTCTTTTTAATTCTTCTAGCATTTATCCAAAAGCATGCAAAGAACATGGGTATTTTGAGTGCAACAAATATAAAATGCCTAAGTCCAGAGAAAGAACAAAAATGTTTTAAGGAGGATTACTTCCAAGAAGATAATGGGTACCTGAACCATAATATATATTATTATTATTATTGGTTGAAGGTCTTCAGGATTGAATGATATGTAAATGAAGTAAAACAAAAACTGGAACATTTTCTATCTTTAACTACAGGGTGGAATATGTTGTTTTGATAGGTGTTTTAAATCTAATATTTATTCCTGGAAGAATGTACATTTATTTGCAACATGAAATCCAGCTTCAAACTGTGCCTCATACTTTGTAAATTTCTGGATAACCGTGAACATTTTTTTAAAAAGGGTTCCTATGCCTTTTTTTACAGTGACAAATTGCTAATGTCACCAGGAGTTAAACAGTACACTCAGAGTAAGAATGAAATAAAATTTATTCTGCATACAAAGAGGAAAGGGAGCAAAAGTATAAAGGAGAAATTTAAAAATTAGAATCTTATCAAGAGCTCAGCTTGATAGATATAATGAAAAAAGAGTGATTCTTAAAATTGCTGCAAGAATTTTGTTTTGACAAATTATGCTGATAAAAAGCAAGGCATTTTCTTTGATGTTAGCATACTGATGGGATTTTATTTTTGTACGGTTCTTTTAAAATATATATTATATATTTAGATCCCTTGTAGCTTTGTCCTTAATTTTGGCCATGCTTCTCTTCAAACCTGCTCCCATTTACATCTTGGATGAAGTGGATGCCGCCCTTGATCTTTCACATACTCAGAATATTGGGCAGATGCTTCGGACCCATTTCAGACACTCTCAGGTATCAACAATTTACCAAAAGCATCTTCTGCACCAAGTTTTGAAACTCTTCTTTTCTCTATTTACCCTAGGGGAAATCTGTTCCTGAATTAATTTGCTTTACAGACAAACAGATCCTATGTCTTTGCTCCAGAATTGGATCCCTTATTCTCCTAGGTTGTCATTCATATAAAACAAATGCCTTTTTCCCCCTATTCTCAGCTTCTGGTGGTCTGCCACTATATATATGGGCAAAAAAAAAAAAAATCCATTTTGTGTAAAGACAATTTGCATAACATACAGTTCATTTTAGTGGCCATAAGTCATTGGTTGATTCTTGAATTTATTTTATTTTTGCTTCTCAGAGTTTAATGAGGTCAAATCTAATTGGAACTTAAATGTGAGACCAACAGGAAATCCCAGCCCTGTAGACTGCAGAGTTCAAAAAAGTGCTGAAGTAGCAAACCAGTTTTATACTGTGGTAGAGAAGACTACATGGATATTTCCATGGAATCACTGAGAGCCTTGTACCTAATTTGAAAGGGTCTTTGCCTTTAAATTAGTGGGCCATTTGTCAGCACCTACAAGTAGTTCTCAAGGATACTAATTGGGATGGGAATTTTCATTGGTGGAAAAGCACAATGTCATGTGTCTGCACCGCTTAACAACTGCTCTACCATCATTAAGCAAGGACCTCACCAGTTAAGTGAGGACCCCAGATGATCATAACTTCCAAATTCCTGCCAACTTTCCCAATGTCTTTGCTTATTGGAAAGTCGGCAGGAAAGGTTGCAAATTGTGATCACATGACTGGAAAAGTGTGACCATTGTAAATCTGGGCCAATTGGTGAACATCTGGATCTCAATGACATGAACGGGGGAGGGCAGTGAGATGGCCAGAACCTTGTAAATACCACTCATTCATTGTCATCACAAGTTCAGTTGTTGAACAAATTGTTAAACAAGGGCCATCTATGCAGTTACACTTCGTTGACTCTGCTTTTTTAATGCATGTTTTTTCAAGGTGCACAGAAGTATAGGTAACTTTCTCTCACTATCATGCCGGCTATTTTACTTCAGCAAAGTTGAAGAATTGCTAATTACTAATATCCCAAATAAAAAACTGGACATTCTTTAGAGACCTTTTTTTTCAAAATAGCTAACTCTTCTAATGCATAGTCCTAGGATACTTTCAGAGTTGTGAACTATTTCAAACTTTTTTTTTTAATCAGAGGCTCGAAAAGGTAACATTTTAGAGAGTGTTTCAAACTCTAAGTATAAATACAAATAATTTAAATATATACATGAATATGTATTATTTAAGTATCTTGTTTGTTTTCACATGCTATGATGATGTCTAGTCTGGATAAAATTTGTACATTAACATTTTGATAACATGGTTATTTTTACTTTTTTTATCTGTTTCATAACTAGTTAGATAACGCTAGGTTCAGCTGAAAGCCTAGTTTAATAGTTTAACATGATTTTTCTGTTTTTTCTTCCAGTTTATTGTAGTTTCATTGAAGGATGGTATGTTCAACAATGCAAATGTATTGTACAAGACCAAATTTTTGGATGGTGTTTCTACCGTGGCACGATATACACAGGCTCAGAATGGAAATAATGGAGCTGCACAACAAAGAGCCGATAAACTAAGCAAGAAAGAAAAGAGACTAAAAATACCAGTGGATGCTTGAAAAATATTTGTAGCTTGGTGGTTCGCTTATATTTTTAAAGAGAAAATGGGATGCAATTAAAATATAGAAATGCCTCTTCGTTAGCATAGCAATATCAATGTATTATCTCTATAGAGCATTGAGATTCTCTGTACTCAACATCTTGAGGTACAGAAGGGTTAATCTGTAAATGCAGCTATTTTTCTTAATCTAGATTAGAAATATTTTAAAGACTTGTAAATATCTCTTCTATTTTTTTTTCTCATTACAAAAAAGCTTGCACTTGTTTAAGAAACAAAATCATCCCCATAAAATTTACCTGTTTCCATAAAGCAAACTACTTATTGGCCAGGAATGCACAACCATATAAAAATAAATACTACATAACCAGAAGATTATAAAATTGTGTACTACTATGTAACATTGACTCTGAGTTCTGTGCTCTTGTTTTAAATTTAAATGTGTGATTTTGTATAGCAGCAAAATCTGTCCTTATATATTTGTATTAGTAATAAAATCCTCTCAGATACTGCCTTTATTTGCTGTTGGATTTCCTTAACTGTATTTACTAGAACTTAATGTGGATTGCTATATGAGCAAGCTGGTTTAGTGGCTTACCTGAAGCCTTTTTAGTTATTGTTATTGTCTCAGAGCTGGAGGTCCCAAACTATTAGAAAAGTGGTCCTTTTGGAAAGCAGGAAATGACTGAAGGGAAGAAGAGAAGGCTGCTTTAACTGTAACATTTGCCCAGATGAATGAATAAATGAATGAGGCAGAAGTGCATTGCATGCTGGGAAGGAGCCACAACACCATTTGAAACAGGTTTCACGTCAGACTTTGATTAACCTCACAGCCATTTTGTGGGGGATCTGATCCACTCTCAGACTCACCAATAGAAAATAGGAGATCCTGATTTCAGCTTAAAAAGTTCAACTGCTCAAATATTAACTTTTATATGGACCGTTTGAGTGGTGAGTGCCTGTAAAACAAGCCTCCTTTTCCTTTTACCCGCTCCTTTGGAGAAGAAAAGAAACTTGACCGATTTTATGTAGCCTTAAAAATGTATCAGGAATTGGTATTAAATGGTGGGACAGTTTATCACCTTTGGCTAAGGTAGCAAATATTCTATTTTATATTGGCTTGAGTTCATATGCATAAACCATGTTATAGTTTATTCAATCCAAATTTAGATACTATATCATATATGTGGTTTAAATATGTGTAACATGCTGGTCTAAAATTGGTTGGCACAATCTCAACTTCAGCACATCATTTTTAGTCTACAACAGAAGCCTCTTAGGAATTTATGGACTCAGAGTTACATTTTCTTGGGAGTAATGATGTATTTAACCTTTTACTAGGGGAATTAAATGGAATTTTAATTCTGTTCAAGCAGCTACTCTACTAATAGTTAATTAAATGTTTCAAGGATAAAATTATTTTTTAGTTTTACATTGTCCGCCTTGCCCTTGACAGCATGGAGACAAACCCACCAGCTTCTTACAGATAACTTTTAAGACTTTAAAACAACAATAACGTTTCCACGAAAATAAGACAAGGTCTTATTTTCTTTTGATCCCCAAAATAAGCGCTTAGCCTTATTTTCAGGGAAGTATTATTTTTGAGGTGCAGGAAGTGGTGAGCGTGGTCACCTCATGGCTGCTGCTGTGTTGCAATATTTGTAGGGAAGGCTTATTTTCAGGGGACGGCTTATTTTAGTGCATGTGCTCAAAAGCCCAATTGGGCTTATTATCTAGGGAGATCTTATTTTGGGGGGTAAGAGGATATCATATAAAGCCAATTCTTTATACCCAATGGTAATGTTATTTTACATTGGGGGAACCTTCACAAATAGGTTTTCCAGCATTATAGACTTGTCAAAGGAGCTGAGTTTTTAGATTGACAGTAATCAGATCATGTAATCAAATCATTTTCAACTCCTACCTGAGGTAGGACAAGAAGCAGTTACTGGAAGTTTGTCAGAGAGAGATACAACCTGGAAGGAGGACTTTCCTGGAAGAACAATTAATGGAACAGCTTGCCTCTCTGAATTGTGGCTGCTCCATTGCTGGAGATTTTAAAGAAAAAATTGTCCAGGATGACATAAAGTCTCCTGCCTAGGTCATGGAATTAGACCAGGCCCCTTCCAATCCTGATTCCAAAATCAACCATTCTCATGAACTACCTATATGGAATTAAAAATATTTTAAATGCAAGCAGGAATTAATATGGTCTTTGGCATTCGTAAGAAAGAACTCAAAGGATAATTGGACTGTAAAAACTCCGAAGAGACATTACATAATCCTCAAAATGGAAGCCCAGTGTAAGAGGAACAATTCAGCCAAATGGAGATAACTCACTCTAGGCTCTCTTCCAGCAACAGAATTACCAATTATTCCAAGAAAGCTCATGTTCCTTTATTTAATGTTTCTCCTTATGCAGGAAAAAAAAAGGTTTTAGTCAATTCATGTACATATGCAACATCCAGATACAAAAATTCAATGCACTGAATTTAATGGAGCTCTTGCAACATTAGAAATCTTTCAACATAAAACAGTTTTGTAAAGTCAGCAGGGGTTTTAGTGTCAAATTTTCACACTTTAATCCAGGTATACAAAGCAGCATTATATAGCAGCACAGATGCCCGTATCTGGGCAACGGTGTTTAATAGTGCAATTGTTTTCAGAGGAAACTCCAAAGGCCACTTTTTCCCTCTCAAGTTTACAAATTTAATAAGGAACAAGTATCTAACCTCTAAATAAAATATTGTAAGTTGGTTTCTCACAGAGGCACGTTTTTTTGTTAATAAATTTTGAAGAGGAAAAAAATTCCAAACTATTTAAAATTACACTTTAGCTAATTCCTCCCCCCCACCCCCAGGTCTTCAGCTTAAGTAAAACATTTCCACTTGGAAACATCTGGCACAGCAGCAGTTGCAAACTTAGACTTTAGATTTCTCAATATTGAAGTTCTTGCTTCAAAGGTCTAGAGCCGTGATGGTGAACCTATGGCACACATGCCAAAGGTGGCACGTACAGCGCTCTCTTTGGGCATCTGCGCCACCCCCAGCTGGTCTTCACGGGCACCTGAGCACTGGAAATGGCCAAAACGGTAAAAAAACCAGGCTGTTTTCCGGGCCATTTTCAGGCTGTTTTCCGTGCTGTTTTTGGCCCTGAAAATGGCCCGAAAAATGGCCTGAAATACAGCCTGAAATATGGCCAAAAAACAGGCAGGTGCATGCTGGCCAGCTGGTCTTCAAGTTTCCGGCGCTCTGGCGCACACACATGCACGCACGTTCTGGTTTTGGCACTTGGTGCTGAAAAGGTTCGCCATCATTGGTCTAGAGAGACTTAGCACTTTTACAATTATCATGGCTTCTACAAAACACTCAAGGAAAAAAGGCAACATTTGACATTCCTGCTTAGTACCCAAAAAATATATGCTGCTGCTAGACAACAGAATCACAAAGATCTTGTATCTACATTCAATGTTATGGTTCTTCTGGGCAAAGTCAATAGAAAGCTGCCTTCTATGACATGCCAAATTATTTTAAACCAGTTTTATGGTACCTTACCATCTTTTAAAATTACAGGTATTAGAGGTGATAATTTTTTTTACAGGCAGTCCAATGACATAAACATTTGTTTTAACTTATTTCAAATTCTTAACGTATTCTAGCAGCCCTAAAAACAGGATGGGACATCTAGAATGGGATCCCACCGTCCCTCTTGAGGTAATGTGAGAAGAGTTATTTATGCTTTTGAATATCTGGGCAGCAGCATGCAACAATCTTCAGAATTCTTTTCCTGAAATCTACTGGATTTTTGAAGAGTGAAAGTACCACCCCAACCAAAGCTGGTAAAGAAGAAAAATGGACTCAGCAGCATTTCTTATTTCAATTCCAGAGAAAGCAAACTTGTCGGGGACTGAGAGGCCTTCTTGTCTGAGAATCAAGGTTTCTCTTATTCTACTCAGAACCTATACCTTGTTCTTTTGCATCTATAATATAATCATAGAGCACGAAAGCATTCCCTCCCAAAAGAAAGAATTTATTTATTTTACTGGAAAAATCATTCCAAGTTCAGATATGGGGTATTAGGGTACAAATCTAAGACAATTATGAAGTTATAGCAATTATGTTCTACATCTGTATAAAATTTTGAGAATAAAAAAAACATCCCATAGTGATATTGGTTAATAAACTAACTCATCTGAAGGATCCTGGGGTAGCTTCAAAAGTCACTGATGGTCTAGCCCAATCTCACAATCTCTACAGGGGTAGACCCCAAGTATATAAGATTTCTTCAGAGGTCAGTTCTGCATGTTTCAAAATTCCTACACAGAATATGTAAGAATTTCCATATAGAAATCAAGACGTCCTACCTAGAGGTAGACCACAATTTACTTAGCATGAAAAATCTACCACAAAGTAATATATTGAGTCTTATATAATACTTTCGCTTATCTTTTTAACATAACTCTACAAACCTAGCAGAAAACTGTGATGTTAACCAAATTAACAATTTCACTAAGAAATCTTTATTAAAATTGGAGCAGATGCTGTTTTTTAGACAATTGCAAGAACAGATTTGATTAAACATTTGTACTCTGATGTATGCAATGTCAAAGCTTATGGTGAAAATCAAAAGTACTTTCTAGAAAGAAGATGCAAATGGCTGAGGCCGAGGTTAATAATGTTTTAGCAGCACAATCCTTTTTTATTTAAGAATATTTCCCAAAATAAGTAAGTGGTCACTGTTGTGAGAAGGCTAATTTAACTATGAATTCTTGCATGGAAAATGTAGAATTTCTTTTTTAAAAAAACATACCTTATGTAAGGTCTTAAAAACCTGCTCTATACACCCTTATATCCAGACAATTAAAGTGCTTTCTTGTGTGCATTTTTATCCAAGAGAACTCTCATGTTTTAATGCAGGAAGGCATAGGTTTTTCCAAATCTTATATACTCTGTTTATATGGGATGAAGTGATATTTTATGGTCCAAAGCAACCAACACTGACTAGTGGCATTCCAAAACAAGAGGCAAACTAAGTCCCCTTAAGGGAGTCCTGTCCAACCCACGGCCCATGGGCTATATGCAGCCCTGCACACCTAATAATGTGGCCCCATGAGATCTTAAACTTAAGGAAATTTGTTATTTATATACATTAACTATATTATATTTTATATGTGGCCCAAGACAATTTCAATTTCAAAAAGGTTGGACACCCATGCTTTTAACTTATTGGTAGGGCTATGAGGTTTGGGCTAAAAAATCTAGATACTCACTAGTTACAATAAAAAGATACACAAAACTCTTACTCTTTGCTGCTCTCTAATATTTCTGGCAACTTTGTTCTTTTGTACTATCATTAGTAATGATACCAATTATAACACTGCCATCATGACACAATACTAAAAGTTGGCCCACATGAAATCCACAAAAAGTTTGCTCTCTGGTGCTTTGCTATGATTTTCATTCATTAGATTTATATAATAAGGGCCATTTTTGTGTAAACTAAAGATTCCGCAAGTCTTAAGTCATAAAACAAGGGTCTCTTCACAAACAAACAATTTCCAAAAATGTCCTTATGTAGCTTGGATATTTTTCGCTTAATACTTTCAAGGCTTGCATTTTAATTAAACTGCTTCATAGGTTATTACTGTTTCTTTTAAGGAAAAAAAAAGGAAATAATGGGGAAGAGAATCAAGGTGTTTTTTATTTCAGCCAGGGAATTTATGCATGCTACAAAAATCATCTTTACTTTTCCTCTAGGTAATACGGAGCTCATTGCACTTTTTTTGTTTTGCTTGCTTTGTTTCACGTGGCACTTGATTGGTATTCAATTCAATCAAGGTTTTCTAAAGTTTTCTTTAATAAAGATGCTTTTTCTTGTAGTTCAGGCCTACTATCCAAAGTCAGTGCTGTTAAAGAGCCAATGAGGACTTCTCTACTTTCAGTGTTCAGGCTTTCCCACTGTTTAGATTCTATGCAAGAAAAGAGAAAAAAGAAGGATATCGCCATTAACCTTTCTACTTACATTTTCAGCTAAAATTAGCTCTTAAAATGGGTTCTGATAATTAAAATACAATTTTAATACAATTACAATTACAATACAATTAACATGCTAGTATCGCTTGATAGTGGTAAAAACACAGTTGATCTAAGTATCCTATCCCACCATCAAATTTCAATTGATGAAAGATCCTCTCTGAATAATGCAACATGACTGCCTAATAATGATGAAAACAGTAGCATTTTATAAAATTGTTCTATAACCTTTGTTGAAGGACAAATTCAGCTATTTTATGAAATTACAACTTCAAGTTAAAAACTACAATAATTAAAAACTTAAAAACAAAGCAGGAGTCAGGTTGGCCAAAACTGTTCTTTAAAGCAAAATGGGATACAATCCTGTCCTTCAGTCTTCAGATTTAAGGAATCATCTTAATTTTCAGAACTGTAATTCTTACCTTCCAGCTTGGTGAGCAGCACCTCTATTACAGACAAAGCTTCAGTCCTTATGGAAGTATAACTTTTATTCTCTAATGAAATAAGATTTACAATTAAAATAGTGAATACAAATTATGTGTATAATAATATAATTTTGTGCCTGAATTACTAGCATGAAGAATTTATACAACTTTGACAGTGGTATGCAGTATCTCAATTTTTACTTTTTCCTAACCCCAATTTTAGCATGGATTTAATAATAGACCATATTATTATTAAGTAATATTGTTAAATTATTCATCAAACAATAGTGTTATTTGAACAAATTAATTGATTTGTGTTGGAAATGAACTTGCAACGGTAAGTAACTGTTGCATGTCTAGATGATTACCAGCAACTGGTTTATACATTATTCACCTAAAGTTAATTCAACATGGATGATCTTTCTGGTCTGTTATTCTGTGTATTTTCATAATGTATTGGGAAGTATCCATTAAAGAATAACTGGTGGTACCTAAGACAAAAATTAAATCTGACTTAATTTATAATTTACAGGTAATACAATTTAATGTAAAATAATTCATGTAATTTACTGTCTTTGTTTATTCTCGATAATTCTCATTTTGTCAGATTAATGATAAATAAGTACAGTTTTTAAAATCTCTAAGGCCATGATGGCAAACCTATGGCACGTGTGCCAGAAATGCCATGCTAATGGACAAAGTTAACCCATGATTGGATTCCCCAAGCAGCACACAGGAGAACCAAAGAGCCAGTGTTGTCCAAAGATGTCTCTGTTGTCATGTGGCCGGCATGACTAAATGCTGAAGGTGCATGGAACACTGTTACCTTCCCACCAAAGTGGTTCCTATTTTTCTACTTGCATTTTTACGTGCTTTCGAATTGCTAGGTTGGCAGAAGCTGGGACAAGTAACAGGAGCTCACTTTGTTATGCAGCGCTAGGGATTTGAACCGGTGAACTGCCGACTTTTTGATCGACAAGCTCAATGTCTTAACCACTGAGCCTCTGCGCCCCATTTGTTCTCTTTATACCTGCAGTATACAGACTGCAGACAGAACCTTAAATCATATGGACCTACCTCTTCATTCTGTGCCATGGACAAATAGCTCTTGGTCTGATCTTCTACATATGCAGGTAATACTCGACTTAGGACCACAACTGAGCCCAAACTTTATGTTGATAAGCAACATAGTTAAATGAATTTTGGTCCCTTTTACAACCTTTCATGCCACAATTGTTAAGTGAAATGACTTCCCCATTGATCTTTCTAGTGAGAAGTTTGCAAAAGTTGATCACACTGCAACCGTCATAAATATGAATCAGTTGCCAAGCGTCTGAATTTTGATCACGTGACCATTGTACACTGCAATGGTTATCAGTGTGAAACACAGTCATAAATCACATTTTTAGTGCTGTTGTAACTTTGAATGGTCACTAAATGAACTGTTGTAAGCTAACGATTACCTGTATGTGGATAGCAAGGAATATGACCTTGACAGGGATGTGCAGGCTCCATGGCCAAGGCAAGAAGGTTAAATCAATTTTTAAGCCAAGAGCATCCAGGTTTGTTTGGAAGTGGCCCAGAAAAGACCATCCTCATCCTGAACTATAAGGAGGAGGAAGAGCTATTGCAAAATCAATAAAAATTCAATAAAAATAAGTTATAGGATAGTTGATTTCATGGCTTGGTCTATCTAGTGTGCCTGAAATAGGGACAATCTTTCTCTCTCTGTTAAAAAGTTGGGAAGAAGCAGAATGATGAAATTCCAAACTTTCTTACATCTAATCCATTGAGCAGAACATCCAAATAAGAGAACATCTTAAAGATATGATATGAATATATGCAAATCCTGCTCTGTTGGCCAGAGAAGCAATCATAATTCTTGATCAGTTGGCTGTCACAATGAATCTTTGGAAGATTTGATTTAGTTCCATTTAGGTTTCAAACAAAAATAAGTGGACAAAGCAAGCACAGGATTGAAAAGAGATTTACCTAGTGAATGAGTGATGGAGGAACAGGTTTCCAACAATATTCTTGCCAAAGCCTCGGGGTCAGAGTGTTCTGCTTCAAATAATAACAACCTATCAAATTGAAGAATATAAGCATTATTTTTTCCCCAAAGAACACGGGCCTTTACTATCTTAAAATTCCACCTGAGTGAGCTGTAGTCATCATCAGAGGTCTTTCGTGTGGCAATTGTAAATACCGAAGATGCTATACACTCAGTTATTGGGTGAGCCTTGTGGAGCTTGAACTTTCAATTCTACATACATCTCTGACTTAAAACATGACAGTTTCCCCACGCCAGTCAGTGGAAGTAGGTAGGGAGAAGAGGCAATGAAATCCACAAAGCTCAGGCAAAGGATTTTGAATCTGTTCATCTCCACATGTTACTGTGAGGGAGGAGTGAATGAACAAGAACAGAAGCAGGAGTTCCAGCACCCGCAGAAATCTTACCCTTGATAAAAAGCCTTCATGGCTTGGAGAACGCCGAGCTGTACTTTCCATGTACTAAGTCTCAGACGCTCACACATTAATCTGCATAGCTCTTGTCGATAGCAGCCTTTAAAAAAAAAGAGACCAAAATATAGACAATCTGTATCCCAATAACCGTTAGTGCTCAGTTACAGAGAGCCTTAGAAGATCTGATAATGGCACTTGGGTTGTTTAAGGAGGCAGGAGCCAGACTGACTTTTCTGTCAGTACTGCCATGCATTCTGTTATGTCCTGTCGACGGCTCCTCCAGCAGCCGAATCAGATGAGGAGGAGGCGTGGGAGTCAGGGCCAGGCTCAAGGCAACCTGAGGGGGAAGAGGGATTGGAGCTGTCAGAGATAGAGAAAGACGCAGAGGCGTCTGCCCATAAGCTCTCAGATGGAGTGTCAACAGCCCCAAGGTCTGGAAGTGGCTGATGAGGAATAGGAGGAACAGCTGGGACCAGTGCCTGATGCGCAGATGCGCAAAAGCAGAAAAGAACGGTTCTAAGGGCTGATCCTTGGGATGGAAGAGCCACCACTGCTAGCAAGTCCCATCCTAGCTCTGGGGATAAAAGGGAGAGGGCGGAGATGAATAGGTGTGGCAGACAACTAGTCATCTCCCTCACAGACATGAACGGTGTCTGTGTGTGAGAGAGAGACTTTTTGCCAGGACTGCTGGTGCTCCTAATAAAGGGAACATTTATTTAACTACAGAGCGTTTGTCGTGTTTGGGAGCCAGGTTAGAACACATTCTGGTTGTCGCCTATGACTTCCATTTTCTCAGTCCCGTATCCTTGCCACCCATCTATGTTCTGGACACCAATCTCCCAAATGAATCTTCATATTCTATTCCAAGCAGATTTACTGTTCCCAGTAGCTTAAATAAATATAGCTTCAATGAAAACTAAAGATCAGGAACAAAGACAGGAACCTAAAAACAAATGACAAAATTTGGCTTCTCCCTTGAAATATTCAGATTGTAATCGTTCCATTTTTTCCGCTTCCTTTCTGAACTTTTAAAAAATGCTCACCCCACTTATTATAATCCTTATATTTAGGTTAAATCATAAGACATTAAGAAAGGTAACCTTAAAAAATACAAAGCAAAAGAACTGCAACAAAACCAACAACTAATACATTATTTCCTTCCTCTCCTATGAGCTCTTGCAAAAGCTAAAGATAAAATAGTTCAAATTCCTGGAATTAGACCTACACTGTGTTTCTGAGTTTTTAGGCCAGGCTTTGCCTAAACTTTCAAAGGCACAGAGGAGAGCTTCAACTTGGAGTTCTTTCTCATTTTCGTTCTCATCCTCATCGTTGTTGTGTGACGAATTTTTTCCTACATTCTCAGGACAATTCTGCAGTGGAACCAGAGGGTGTGAAATTTGAAAGAGAAAGAACAAGCAGAAGAAAAAATAATAATGGTGGTTTAGCTTTTATGCTTCTCTTTTTTACAAACATCCTGACAGTTCCATTAAATTATTCTACATTTTATTAGTAACAAAGAATTCAGAGTAATATATTGAAATATAAAACAGTTTATTTACATGAAAGCTAATAATGGCATCACTACTGCAGGAGATCAAACTTGCAAAATTTAATTAGCATACCAATAAAAATAATGATTTAAATCCAATAGATGATGGCAGGGACCATTTTCTTAATCTCACAGTTCAGCCAAGAAGTCCCACTAGCCATACCTGTTTCATAAAGAGACAGATCCCAAGATAGTGTACGCTTCACAAATTGTTTTTACAACTTTTTACAATTACCTTCACTGACAAGGAAGTCAGCCAAGGAAATTAAAAAAAAACTAGTAATCGATGTAGAAAAAAATAAATTTTTACGGAACTGTACTAAGAAGTGTCCCAAAAACCTAAGATATTAAAAAAGTTGAAAATAGTCCTTCTGCTATAGGTGCATTAGCTGACATCTGCCATATTTTTATTAAGGATCTGCAACCCATTTGAAAGCAGCATCCTTCAAAGAGGAAAGTGACATATAAAAGGCTGATTAAATGTATTGTTCTCCAAAGAAAGATATAGGATTGAGACTGAGTCTTCAGAAACAAGAAGTACAGGGGAAGAAGGCGGGGCTTAGCAGTGAGAAGACGGACTTTCAGGCTCTCCCTGAATCTCCTTCTATTCCGAAGCATCTGGACGGTTCCTTTTTGGACCCAAGCTGTCCCGAAGAGACAGTGAAAGGTAGGGGGAGATCCAGTGGTCCCAGAGGCGTTCTCAAAGTCTCTGGGGACCCTGGAAAAACCTCCTTTGCCAGTGACTTCCGGATTAGCCACAAGGCTAATTGAAACTGCAGATAGCCCTAAAGAAAGAGAAAGTGTTTCCAGCTGGTAAGAATATTTTATTATTTAGAGAGAAACGGACCACCTAAAAATTCAAACTAATTTAAATTAAAGAACAGAAGAATCTAGTGGCGATTTTGATCCTTTTAATGGTTTTGGGTGGTGGTTTTAAAAGTTATTCACACAGATAATGGATAGATTACTCCAACATCTCCTCTGATCTTCCGCAAATGGGCTGTAAACCAATTCACTATAATTTGGCTGTTTACATCTTGACACTTTTATTGCTTGGCAGTATTGGCTTAAGATCTGATAAGATTGTACAGCTTTCAGTCTGCCTTTACTTGCAAATACTTCAGAGCTCTCAAGAAAAAATACTAACTGCGTATAAACATGGCGTCTATTCAAGTGTCTATTCAAGTGATTTCTTCAGCACTACAGAAGCTGTCTGACACACAAGATAGAATTCAGAGAAAATTGGATTATTTGGTGTTTTTGGCAACAAAGTACGAGGAAAAAACTGAGAATGTTTTTCAAATACAAAATAAGGATGTCGGAGATAAAGATTCTGAATTTGTTGATATTCGGGGCAACTGGTTTACTTCTGAGGGAGGAAAGAATGGAATGTTTGAAGAGGAGGCAAACACACAGAAAATTTACTTCAAAAGACAGGGCACAGGAAGAGTGAGAAGCATTAAAGAATTCATAGTTTATGAAATACCATCTGCAAAACATTTGATACCACTACTGAGAATTAAAGACAAGCTGATAAAGGAAATCAAAAGAGGGTGGCAACATTATATGAGAGGCACTACAAACAAAAAGGTGCAAAGATTTCTTCGTATGGACTTGCTCATAAAGATGTTTGGAGAACTGGACCCTGAATGGCAGCAGATATAAGACTGTTCTGTTATTGGAGAGATACAGGCTGATAGATGGAAGAGTATAATTCAAAATTAGCTAAACCTAGTTAAATTCATTTGCAATAGGTATAGTTGAATAAGAATTGATAATGATAGTAATGTATACAATGTTGAATTGCTATGATAAGTAATAATTGGATATGAGAAGGGAAGGTTAGAAATATCTTTGGACTATATATAAAGATTATTAATTACAATAATAATTATTATAAAAAAATAAAATAAAACTATATACAGTTAAATCTTAACTAATAGGGGGAAATGTTATGATATAGGATTTAACTAAATAAAGAAAGGAGAATGATAATAAATTATATACATGGAGGATTAGAAATTAGAAATCTTTGGTATTAAATATTATGGATGTTTAGCTAAAACAGGATATGAGGATTTAATGTTAATGGAGGATTTTGTAAATAAGTAAATGAAACGCCAGCATGTGGTTATGGATTGAAGTTTTGGTATAGTTAAGGATGAAGGATGTTTAAATAACTGTAGTCAACTAAAAGTGGAGGTATGATGATGTTAATATAGTAAATATTTGAGTTAAGACATTCGAATTAATATGAATTAATGGAAGAGATGCACAAAAACTTTTTGTAACCAGCTGATATAACATATGTATGTTGTGGTTTTTTTTGTGGTTTTTTATCAAAGATATAAGTATATATACAATAGAAAGATACAAAGTGTGTCTGTGGGGGGAAATATAGTTAGTATAGATTAGCAGAGGTAAGGGAATAAGAAATGATACTAAATTATATTTGGGTTGGCGGAAGTACCATCCCAAGGAAACATAAACTGAGATTTAAAATAGACACACCAATAATAGTAGAAAAAGAAAGGGAGAAAGGAGGAGAGAATCAAAGGAAGATGGGGGAAAGAAGAAAGAGGTAAGGAGAGGAGGATGGAAAGGAGAGAAAGAGGAGGAGAGAGGGTAGAAAGGGGAAGAGGAAGAGTAGGAGTAGGAGAAAGGCACGGGAAGAAGGAAGGGGAAGGAGAGGAGGAAAGAGGAAAGTAGAGAAGGGAGGGAGGGAGAAAGGAAAGGGAAAGGAAAGGAAGATGGAAGGGAGAGAAAAGGAAGGAGAGAGGGTAGGAAGGGAAAGATGAAGAGTAGGAGCAAAGGAGAGGTAAGGGAAGAAGGAAGGAAGTAGAGAAGGGAGAGAGGGTGAAAAGAAAGAGGTAAGGAGAGGAGGATGGAAAGGAGAGAAAGAGGATGAGAGAAGGGGGATGAGGAAGAGCAGGAGTAGGAGAAAGGTACAGGAAGAAGGAAGGGAAGGGAGAGCAGGAAGGAAGAAAGTAGAGAAGGGAGGAAGGGACAAAAGAAAGGGAAAATAAGGTGGTGTTATAACAGGAGGAAGGGATGGTAAATAAAGCAACCCAAACTGTATATTATAACCTATTAAATGAAATAATAAATGTATAAGAATGATAAATGCTAAAACACTTGTAACCAAACGACATGCTATATGTGATGATGGGTTTTTTCTTTTTTCTTTTTCTTTTTTTTTTTGTTTTTTTCTTTTCATTGTTGTGGGTATGTGTTGTCTATGTAACAAAAATAAAAAATAAAAAAAAATTATATATAAAAAAAGAAACAAGAAGTACACAGGCATTAACAATTTCTGGCTTCCTCCAGTTAGCAGGCAGTTCATGAGGCCTTTCTGCTACATAACAATAGCAACAGCATTTAGATTTATATACCGCCTCACAGTGCTTTACAGCCCTTTCTAAATGGTTTACAGAGTCAGCATAATTGCCCTCAACAATCTGGGTCCTCATTTTATTGACCTTGGAAGGAAGGAAGGCTGAGTCAACCTTGAGCTGGTCAGGATCGCAGAATTAGCCTGCAATACTGCATTATAATCACTGTGCCATATATCATCCTAGCACCAGCTGGTAATGCTGTAAATTATTAGTCTAAAAATTCTAAAGAGATTGTTAGTTCTTCTTTGGTCAGACTGAACAGTAAGCTTTTTAAAAGCAGGAATGAGCAGCAAACTAAGATGTGCTTCTGCTTTCACCTCAATGGGGGATCTTATTAGTTCAGCCTGGCTCACCTTGAGATCTCCTCCCCTCTTTTCATAACATAACAGTTAATCCCAAACAGAGTTACAAAGGTTTTTATATGGATTACATAGAACAATTCACAGAAGTAGCAAATCCAACAATGTACTATTTTTAGTGATGCTATTATTCAAATCCAAGGAGGGCTGAAAGATTACCTTCTTTATTACTGGAAAGATTATGTCTGTCAGTTCCTGGAACCTATTTTCTTGGGTGGCTTTAAGCACATCAGCCATACACCGGAGCGCCACAATCTTGTACCGGAGGTTTTCTTTGCGGCATTCTTTCAACATTGCCTGTACAACATCATCAATACTGGGCTGATTGGGCAAAGGCTTGCGCAGTTCCACACTAAAACCAATAAAGGATGAACAGGACATGACTAATCAATTTGTCTCCTTGATATTACACCAAGCCTCTTAATTTAGCTCAGCTTAAGTATATCTCTTGCAAAATATGCATTTTCCCTTTACGTTAGGTACGTAAAGCCTGTCATATGGCTGTATAGACAACTTGCATTTTATTTTATTGTAAAATGCTTTGAATTGTCAAAACATCAGCTAATGGAACACTGAAAAGCATAGAGTTTGCAATTTCATTCTTCCTTTAATGAAGAAAAGCTTCGTGGTGTATCATTTATACCCATGCCAATTCAGCAACTATATATTTTTTCCCAATGCATATCCCAGAACTGCACCTTTACAATAGTTTTCAGGAAAAATTATCTTAAGAGAGAAGTCCAAATAGGCTGTGGCCTATTTGGAATTGGGCCGTGTGAGCGGCGGGCTGGCAGGCACTCACACAACCCGCTGCTTGTGCAAGTTGAGCTGTGTGTGTGCATGTGCTGACTCATTGCCTGCACAGCCCAGTTCCCCTCTCTCCCCCCAGCTGGGCCAAGCCACAAAGATTGGGGATCATTGGCGTAGACAGTATAACTGAGTAGAGTTATAACTAGTTTCACCTGTACGTGGTCTACTTCTGATTGGGATATTGTCATTACTATTCCCCCATAAAAAAGGAAAGGTAGGAAGCAGATATGCAAAATTACAGGAAATTCGTTTCTAAATTGTGCTTGGGAAGGTCTCTGGCATATTTTTGATGAAAAGGCAATTAAGCGTGTCTCTGAGAAAAATCTGGGCAGTGCAAGGCACTTTTAAGTTGGTAGATTTTTTTTGCTCTTCAGCAAGTCAGGGGAAAAGAATTGTAAAAACTAAATTTATTTGTTGATTTAGGGAAAGCATATGTTAAAAGTAAATATGAAATATTCTTTTAAAGTGTGGACCTTAAACTTCATTCCTGAATGCAGTAAGAATAATACAGTATCTGTGTAAAGTAGCAGTGGGGAAAAAACCAGAATACCAAGTAAAAGTTCAGCACGAGCAAGGAGTGCTATCTCCTTGGTTGTTTAATGAATTATGCATATCTATATAAGGAATGCATGTAAATATGGAGGAAGTGTGTTGTGCATATGAATATACATGCATTTCAAATGCACTTGTCCATTTGCTATTTCATCCTTTTTATTTAACATCCATTGTGTGTGTTGGGGGAGATGCTTAAGGGTCAGTTTTGGATTCCTGGGGACTTGACTGAAGAAGTCCTTGCAGTTTTCTTTTGAAGGGGTTTTTGGAAGTGGTTTGCCATTGCTTCCTTCCTAGGGCTGGGAGAGAGGAACTAGCCCAAAGTCACCCAGTTGGCTTTGGGCCTAAGGTAGGATTAGAACTCATGGTCTCCCAGTTTCTAGCCTGATGCCTTAACCATTAGATCAAACTCAATTTCATTGATCCTATCAATTACTAGAAATCTTCTAGTTCATTTCTATTCAAATAATTTTAAAAATACTTCCACAATATTTTTAATAAGTAAGAGACTGTCCCCAGGAATCAATGAGGAAATTCATCTCACCCCAAAGTGTTTATACAGAGAGAAATTTTCAGACTAGGAGATGAAAATATTTTTACCTGCATGAACAGACGACACTGGCAATTGCTTTTAACAGCTCTTCCTAAAATCATTATAAATAACACAAGAAATAAATTTCAGTGTATGATTTCTATATTGTCCCCACAAAAATTTAGAAGTGCAGAATCAAATATGCAAGTTACATCTTTATGAACATTTGATGTGAATTATAATAATATAGTTGGGTGAAAGACCTGAGAGAACAAAAACAATGCACGACAGCAGAGCCAACTCAGCCCGACTTACGTTACTATAATACTAAACAGCTATTCCTTCAATGGTAAACTTGATTTTCCCAATTGGCCTCATAGAATTTCATTTTAACCTCAAACACTAGCTAGCATATTAATGATTCTGCAAACGCAGATCCATTAAACTCACAAATGTATACCCCAGCACATTAGAACTTATTTGACAACATGCCATTTTTATTTATTTATCAAATTTATACACTGCTCATCTCACCTTAATGACCTCTGGACAGTTTATAAAATAAAAGCCGTTCAGCCAATTATAGGCAGTCATGAAAAAGGAAATGAATTGCGGTGTTTTTTAAAATGTCCATTTCTAACCATGAGACAACCCACTGCATCAGTCAGTGCTTTTACCTTTCCAGCCCATGTTCTTCCAGGCAGACCTTGCACCAGAGCTGTGAGCACCATGCCTAAGTGTGGAGGTACCAGAGCACCAGTCTGCTTTGCTATGGATGCCATGGTAGCTGCTCCTTGTGCTTTCATCTTCCAAGACGGAGACTGCAAAGCTTTCTGGGTCACTGCGATCAATTCCTCCATATAGAGCCTAATGCCACCATAGGTACCTATGTATTGAGACACACAGCATTTGCTAGAATGAATAAGAGAACCACCACCACTGATGGATATTAATATGGGTAGTCGTTATTTAACAGTAGCAATTGGGACTGGGATTTTCATCGCTAAGGGTTGTGGTTAAAAAAGTCTGATGTCATGTGGCTGTGGCACCTAGTGGTGGCAATCCTAGCAGTTCCTATTGCCATCATTAAGCGAGGATTGTGGATCAGTAATGGGAAAGCAGGCTGGAGGACAGGGGAGTACCAGGGAATTAGGCACGGGAGAGTGCTGCTTTGCTATATGCAAACAGTATATGCAGGGTGGAGAGAGAGAGTGCTGCTACACCATGTGAGGGCATGAGGGCTGAGGAGGGTGTGCTGCTGCTCTGTGAGTGGGTGCTGCAGCACCATGCAAGGGCAGCTGGGCAGGGGAGGGGCTGCCTGGGATCTCATAATCTGCAGCAGGGCTCCTTGGGAAATCAAGTGGTGGGAGTAACTTGCAACCTAACCTCCCCTGATGGCTTCCCCATTGACTTTGCTTGTGTGAAACCAGCCAGGAAAGTTGCAAATGGTGATGACAGGACACTGCAACCATCATAATTGTGAGCCAGTTGTCAAGTGCCCAGGTTGTGATCATGTGACTCTCCAGATGCTGCAGCGGCCAGAACTTTGGTGACTGGTCCTAAGAAATGCATGTTCAACAGCAACTTTGAGCAATTGCTGAAGAAGTGGTCATTAACCAAGATCTACCGATACAGAGTTTGGGGACAAAGCCTCTAATACAGCGGTTCTCAACCTGTGGGTCGGGACCCCTTTGGGGGTCGAACAACCCTTGCACAGGGGTCACCTAAGGCCATCGGAAAACATATATTTTCGATGGTCTTAGGAATCGAGACATCAATTTGATAGTTGGGGGCCACAACATGAGGAACTGTATTAAAGGGTCGCAGCATTGGGAAGGTTGGGAACCACTGCTCTAATATGTACTGAGAGGTAGCCTGGTACAGCGATTCCTGCTTAAGGAGAAGTTAAGTAAACCAGCAATGGTTTATGGTTGAATGTTAGACTGCAAATCAAACAGTTCAGTATGTAAAATGAATTCACTGTGATTTTGGGCCAGCTGTTTTCTCTCATACCAACATACCCTATCAGTCATTATTACTATGTGAATAAAATTAGAGTTGACCCATATATTTATTTATTTATTTAAATTATTTGTTGCCAATCTCACTGTCACACAATTCTGGGTAGTTTACAATCTGATAAAACTATAATATAAAAGAGTAAAACAATTACATTAAAACTAACAAGAATATATACTACTGTGGGGTTTTAAGAGGAGAAGATAGAATATAAATGAAATTAATTTAATAATTAAATAAATAAACAGGCAAAAAGTCCCAGTTCAAATTGTACTTGGAAAAAGGAAGTCTGAGCATAACTAAAATGATGAAAACAACAACGCACAATGACATCGGTATATCTGTGTGATTTTGGGGGGGAGGGAGAAAATAAATAATAACATGAAGGAAGAGGATTTTGCATAATCTCTACCTTCAGAGACCAAGACGACTATTTTATTTTAGAATTTGTATTTTGGGTTTTCGTACTTTCAAAGTGGTCAATAGTAGCGAAAACCATGAATGATAGATCCACTTACCAGGTATATTTTCCTGCCACACCTCACACCACAGGTTGCTTTCCTCCTTCTCCCCTTTGTCTTCTTCAGGAACTTCATGCATGCCCAGAAAAGCCAGAGGTAAAATACACCTGGCTTGATTCTTCAATACATCTGGGCTATAGCGTCCAATAGCATGCATAGTTAAAGCACAGGCCATTTTATACACTGGTTCTAACGTAATAATAATAAAAAAAAACACAGTGAGAAAAACATGACTCCCTGCTTTCATTGCAGCCCAGGGGCTCAGTGTTCTGCTTTCTAACGATGCTCAAACCATTATTCAAAGTTCTGCTTATTTAGAAAACATGGGCTATAGATTTTCAAACCTATAAATCAAAGATGTGTAACTTTTAGTAGGTGGAGAATTACATTGCAATTACGTTAACATGCACAATGTTGTAAAAATAGTTATCTTAAGCGCATACCTTCCTTCTCCATGTACCAACTGTTGAGCTTCTGAAGCAATTTGTCAGTGCTGCTGTCTCGTGAAGTCTTAAAATAAAACCCAGAAAAACTCATGTCACTTCTGAACCCACAAAACCGGAGAGAAAAATCTTAAAACTGAAGAAGCATGACTTACTCTAACTAAGTGTCCCAAGGCAAACGCAAAGCTCTTTTGCACCACGCTATTGCGATCAGTTAGGCCACTAAGTAACGCACTCATGAGTTTACCTATGTAAGAGAGGAAATTACTTTAGCAATCAACTGTAAGTTTCTGTACAGGCAAGTAAAAAGTCAATTCCCAATCCTTCTGATACAATTAATACAATAAAAAGATGTGGTGTAATGTATTATACAACTACTCCGACCAGCTACAATACACCTTGAAGGCTCAAAACAACAAAATATAGTGGCAGATTACCAATACTATAATTTAATTTTCTTCAAATAAGTTTCAATACAGTATTGGTTTGTAACCATTAGTTCAAATAAAGGGATCATTGTTAACTATAGGAATTGATTTCTGGCTTTATGTTGACTTAAATCCATGTAATGGGGAAAGCTTCCTCTGTTTCTTCTCTAATTGGAGGAGCAGTAATCTATCCTTCGTTCACCACTTTGTTGAAAAATTGTTTTATTAAAAAGAATTATCTTATATAAAAGGTTGCATTCAAACAGAAGTTCAAAATCCTTACGGCAGATTAGGAAAATCTTTTGTGTGTTAGTAATGTTTGGGGGGTTTATTCACAAAATAGAAAAAAAGAAAAAGAGTTTATCAGGCAAGGTTTAAAAGGAAGAAAATGTGGTTCTAAAACCTACCAGCATATGGTGTCAAATCTTGGGGGCACTGAGTGGTTAGTGACACAATTACACTAGCACAACCACCCTAAAAAGAGTAAAAATAGGAAAGGACAGAAATTAGTTTATTCTTCTGGGTGAAAAAGAAGCTTATGTTTGCACATTTGCTTAGAAACAAGCTCCACTGAATTCTGTGACGCCTACTTTGAATGAACACAGGCGGTCCTCACTTACCGACATAGCAACCATTTGAAGTTACAAAGGTACTGAAAAAAAAGAGACTTGTGACTAGTCCTCAAAGTTCTGGCCATTGGAGTATCCCCACAGTCATGTGATTGTGATTAGGGATGCTTACCAACTGCTGTGCATTTACAACGGTCATAGCATTCCACAATTACATGATCAACTTCTGCAGCTTTCCTAGGTGGTTTTATTGCGGACGCTGGCAGCCAGTTGGAAGCTGACAGTGTGATCACATGGCATCGTGCTTAATGACCCAATGTGATTCACTTAACAACTATGTCCATGCCTGACAAAGTAATATTGTAAATCATAGTTATTTGATTTTCTCTTCACCATGGCATAGCTGAGCAACAAAGTTGCCAGTCGGTAAATGAGGGCTACCTACGTAGAGAATCAGACCACTAGTCAGAATTCTGACAGTATGAATAACAGGGAAATAGCCACCATATTATTCATTATTGAATTTTATTTGCAGGATCTACAAGTGCAGAATATCTAAAAAATTTAGGTTAGCTGAATTGCCCCAATGTTATCTGCCCCCCCCCAAGTATCCTTCCCCCAAGCATTAAGACTTCCTCATATTCACAGTCACTGTTCATCTCAGTAGAATGGCAATGGCAGAGTCCCGACAGCACGCCACCAATGGCACTGCCAAGGAAGACATAATTGATGTGATATAATTGCATCACCTTCTAAATAAAACAGGGGTGTCAAACTCAAGGTTGCAGGCTGGATCTGGCCCGCGGGGCCACCCTGGAACAGCAAAGGACCAGCCAGCAGCGTCTCTGCCATCGAAAACGGAGTGTGTGGATCTCTTGAGGTCCTTTTTCGCTGGCAGAGTGTTCAGGCCACCACAGGTGTCCTCGACATGAGTGATGTCGAATTGCCCCCCCCCCCCCGAGGTAAAACACAATCCTGATGCGGTCCTCTATGAAATCGAGGTCAACAGCCCTGGCATAACACTATCATTCTTTCCTGACTTTCTCTCCTGAATTTCCCAATAGCCCATTTCTGCATAAGTCTTACAAACTACATTCACTTACATCACAAGATGAAATCATTGTATACTTATAATTACACAAATCAAGAGATATATGTTGGTGGCTATGCAAATTTCAATATGTGCTTAACATTCCTAACTTTCATGCAAAACCCTTTTTTCCTAAGCATAAGCATACCTTGGTGCCAATGCCTAATCCACTTCTAGTCAGTTCACAGAGCCTAGGAATTAGCTCTCCCAAAACAGACACATCCAAATATTGCAAGCACTGGAGAAACAAAACCAAAAGAAAATCAAAACATCCAAAGAGATTAATATAATAAAATAAATTGCTAGACTGTTGCCCACAAGCTGCTTATTAGCATTCTGCTGGAAGAACTACTGTTGGAGCAGAAGCAATTTAAAATACATCCACTTTTATCCAGTACTTTCTTTACAAAAATGTTTTTCTGTCTATCAATGGCTGCTTCGCCATCAATTTTTAAAGTGTAGCTTATCATAAAAACAGAAATGACAACCACTATTTTTTTCCCTTTGTATGGGTGTGCATATAAGTGTGTACAGGGGGAGGGAGAGGTGTTAAGTGTTCAGGGCTATTTTACCCCTTACTTTATTTGCATCCCTGTTATGTCAGGAAAGCTAGTCTGTTTTAAAAACTCATGAAACAATCTTGTGAATCTTGTCTTCCTGGTTATTGATCAAGATATTATTAGAAGTAGATAACTTCCTGCTATAACACCAGCTTTCCTTTACTAAATAAAATAATTATATGAAATACCAATAGTCTGCTATCACTTATAATCACAGTAATTTCATTATTACTTGCAATCTTTCTTGGACATATATAAAACTTTATATATGTTATATAAAACTTAAAGTCAATTATTACCATATTTATAGTTTCCATCATTGGGGAGGATTTAGCAGCACTTAGTCTTGCAGTATCCATTGCAGCCTTAATGATAAAAAGAAAAAAGGATGAAAACCTAGGGTTTAAAAGGTGACAAGAGAACACAGAAGGCCCATGTGGATGCATAGTAGCAAGCAGGGACGTGCAGTCAGGGGAGGCAGGGGAGGCAAAGCCTCACCACTATCATCATGAAAAGAAAAAAAAATGTAAAAGGAAAAATGCTGAGCTAGTTGCTGCCAGAGTCACAGTGGATGACTCTGGTTAGTGCTTAACTGTTTAAAAAAGCCTCTAAAAAACGCCCTCTACAGGAGGAGGCAGGAGAACCACGTGCCTCATCTAGTCTGACTTTATGATCACTCGAGCAGAGTTAAGCAAGGGTTAAAAGCCGAAAAATTCCTGACGTAGATGAGGCACGTCGGTCTCCTGCCTCCTGTAGAGGGCGTTTTTTTTAGAGGCTTTTTTAAACAGTTAAGCAGAGTCATCCACGGTGACTCTGGCAACAACTAGCCCAGCCTGACCTCAGCTCTTGCCTTTTTCCTTTTGCATTTTTTTTTCTTTTCATGATGGCAGGCAAGAGCAGAGTTGAAATCCTCTCTGAAACAGCTGGAAAAGGTACATGTACATGTGGGTCGGAGGGAGGAATTCAAACTTAATCCTCCTGGTGCAACTTTGTCTGTGTGTCTGTGTGTGTCCTTGTTTGAGAGTTTGTTTGAGTGAAGAGAGGGAAGGGGGTAGGAGAGGCAGGGAGGGCAGCCCATCAGCTCAGGCAGGCGAAATTCATTTTCTTTTGCCCGCCTCTGTGTCCACAGCAGCCCGCCAGCAGAGGCCGGCGAAAGAGACTTTCTTTCGCCTGCCTGTGTCTGCGGCATCCCGCCAGCAGAGGCGGTCGAAAGACCTGCCTCTGCTGGTGGGCTGCCGCGGACACAGGTGGGCAAAAGAAAGCGGCAGCCCGCCAGCACAGGTGGGCAAAAGTCACTTTCTTTCGCCCACATCTGTGTCCACGGCAGCCTGCCAGCTCAGGCGGACGAAAGAAAGTGCTTTAGTCAGTGGGGTGTCGGGGGAGAGGAGAGAATACTTAGGCATTCTCTTCTCTCCCCCGACACCGCACTGACTAAAGCGCTTCCTTTTGCCTGCCTGAGCTCTGCTGCGAGCACAGGCAGGCGAAAGAAAATGCTTTAGTCAGTGGGGTGTCGGGGGAGAGAACTGCCTCACCAGCCATAAACCTCACCGCACGTCACTGGTAACAAGCAATATTATGTTAAGAGTGATTGAGGAATAATTCCCATAAAATTTTTAAACTCGACAATATTTTAGTTAAACAGTATAAACAAATTAAGTAAAGCTAATTTGTATACACTGCTAATTATTTACTATGAATTTTAATTAAAAATTAAAATATCATGTAGATATCTCAACTGTATGAAAATAACTGATGATGTAACTAATCTCATTCCCTCCTCTGCTAGACAGCCTTTAGTCCAGCATAGCTGATGCTTTTTATAAATAAATGAGAAATCTTCTTACTTCATGGTGCCCTTACCTTTTCTTGCTCTGTAGCACGCAGGCTCAAATAGTTGAGGACCTGAGGCTCCAAAACACTCAGGGATTCCAACAAAGCTGGGATGAGCTTTGGTGCATGTGGTTTTAGCATGGCCCCAGCACTTTTACTGATCTTCACCAGGGTATTAATGCTATAAATAAAAATGAGGAAGACAAGCACATTTACATTCCTCTCCATTGCTGGTAATCCATCCAGCCGCATAATGAATATTGTTTAGGTGTCAGAAAACAATCTGCTCCCGAATTTAACTTCCATTCGCTAAAACAAAGTAGTTCAAAAGATAAATGAAATGCAGCAAATTCTCAGGAAGCTTATATTATCTACTTTCTGGGCCATAAATGTCTCTCTCATCAAAAGGTTTAGGTATAGGTTTAGGTTTATTAGATTTATATGCCGCCCTTCTCCCAAGGACACAGGGCGGCGTACAACATTAAAAGAAACACATAATACAAAAGTTAAAAAAAATTAAATAGAATATCCCAAACCCAATTAAAATTGACAATGACATTTTTTTAAAAAGAAAATCGAATTAAAATTAACAGTGATCAATAATTTGTTTTGTTTTGTTCAGGCCAGGCTGGCTTGCCGGAAAAGCCAACTTTTTAGGGTGCGTCGGAAGGACCGGAGGTTGGGGATTATACGAAGCTCCGGGGGCAGCTCATTCCAGAGGGAAGGCGCTCCCACAGAGAAGGCTCTCCCCCTGGGGGTCACTAGCCAACACTGTTTGGCCGACGGCACCCTGAGGAGGCCAACTCTGTGGGATCGCACTGGACGATGGGAGGCTACCAGTGGCAGTAGGTGGTCTCGCAGGTATCCTGAGCCTAAGCCATGGAGTGCTTTAAAGGTCACAGAGCCGAGGTGGCGCAGTGGTTAAATGCAGCACTGCAGGCTACTTCAGCTGACTGCAGTTCTGCAGTTCGGCTGTTCAAATCTCACCGGCTCAGGGTTGACTCAGCCTTCCATCCTTCCGAGGTGGGTAAAATGAGGACCCGGATTGTTGTTGGGGGCAATATGCTGACTCTGTAAACCGCTTAGAGAGGACTGAAAGCCCTATGAAGCGGTATATAAGTCTAACTGCTATTGCTATAATTAGTACCTTGAATCACACCAAGACAACCGGCAACCAGTGCAGGCCTCCTAAAAGGGGTGTAACATGGGAGCATCTGGGTGCCCCCATGATAAGCCGCGCAGCCGCATTCTGAACCAGTTGAAGCTTCCGGGTGCTCTTCAAGGGCAGCCCCATGTAGAGAGCGTTACAGTAGTCCAGGCGAGAAAGGACGAGGGCATGAGTGACTGTTCACAGAGCATCCCGATCCAGGAAGGGGCGCACCTGACGTACCAGGCGAACCTGGTAAAAGGCCCCCCTGGTCATGGCCGTCAGGTGTTCTTCTAAACTAAGCCGTGTATCCAGGAGGACGTCCAGATTGCGGGCCCTCTCTGAGGGGTCTAAATTTCTCCCCCTATCATCAAAGATGGAACAAGATGCACAAATCGGGATGACGGAAACCACAGCCACTCCATCTTGGAGGGATTGAGCTTGAGCCTGTTCCTCCCCATCCAGATCCGCACAGCCTCCAGGCATCGGGACATCACGTCGAAGGCATCGTTTGGGTGGTTTAGGATAGAGATGAAAAGTTGGGTATCATCAGCATATTGATGATACCGTACCCCCAAACCATGGATGATCTCACCCAGTGGTTTCATATATATGTTGAACAGGAGGGGTGAGAGAACCAACCCCTGGGGCACCCCACAAGTGCCGCACCTCGGGGTCGATCCCTGCCCTCCGGTCAACACAAACTGTGACCAATCCGACAGGTAGGAGAACCACCGTAAAACGGTGCCCCCCCACTCCCAACCCCTCGAGTCGTCGCAGTAGGATAACATGGTCGATTGTATCGAAAGCCGCTGAGAGGTTTAATAGGACCAGGACAGAGGAGCAGCCCCTGTCCCGGGCCCGCCAGAGATCATTGACCAACGCGACCAATGCCGTCTCCGTGCTGTATCCGGGCCTGAAACCCGACTGAAACGGATCCAGGTAGACAGCTTCATCCAATCTATTAATTTCAGCGGCTGTACTTATAGCAAGTTAGACTGGCTCTTTCCACAGCTGGTTGTAGCAACTGTAGGACTCTTTAATTGGTGCAATGATGATTTTCCCACCTAGGTGGTTGTATATTATGCATATAATTAAGCATATTTTCTACATTGACTTTCCTTGGTTCATAAATCATGATAATCACTTTAGTGGGTGGTGCAAGGCCAGCCAACTATGATTCAATTAGAAAAGCACACCTAAGCAAATCATGGGATACTACCAGTGGTGGGCTGCAACAAGTTCAACAAGAGGTTCAGTGCTCGTGTGCTTGTGCGCCTAAGACGCTTGCATGCAGCGTTCAAAATACAGCAATTTGAAGCTCAGCTGCTTACCTTCTAAGGCAGCCCCGTAAGTAGAACAGTGGAGGTGTGAAATCAACTGTGCCGCGTGAATCAGCTGAACCAGAAAGGAAATGGACAGAAAGGAAATATAGAACAGGATAGGGCGGGTGCAGATGGGCAGGGCCAGTTGGTCATCGGAACTAGCGGTTCGCCTGAACTGCCTGAACTGGCAGCAATCCACCACTGGATGCTATCATAGAGGAATCTAGAAATTATCATTTATTGTAAAAATATATTCCTCGGATTCATTTATTTCATTTCAGCGATGAAGAGAAAGAACGATGGGTAAAGTCCTGCTGAAATCGTTTCTGGATATGAGATTTCGAAACGTGAGCAGGGAAAAAAATTTAAGGATAAGGTACCTCAGGGTCCGCACTTCAGTCACCGTATTCATCATTCCTTTATCAAGAAGACATGGCAAAAGTACGGCTATGATTTTCTGGCCTGCAACTCCTTTAGATGGGTCACACATCTTCACACACACCTTAAAACAAAACAAAACAAAACAAAAACAACAACATGCAAATGGCAGATGGGAACCATTATGAGCACAGATGTTCTGAAGATATTCTTTGTGCTATGGCTCAAACTGAGTCACAGAATGATGTAAAATTCTTGAAGTTATTGGAGTGATTATGAGAATATACCTTACTTAGCGTTTTCAGGGCTAACTCTGCTGCCTTTCGTACAGATTCCTGAAAAAGAAAAGGAGAAAGGGGGAAAAGAAAAATTTTAAATTTCCAATTTTAATCTCAGACACTATTAATGGAGTGATTTTGCCTGAATGGTGTATATTTTCAAGAAAATATAAATCTCTTTTTCAAACAAAGGTGCTTGTTTGGAAACCCACAAAAATAATTTAAAATTCACATTCCTTGATATCAAGGGGTTGTGTGTATAAAGCTTGCAGAGAATAAGATTGCTAATCCCGCTTTACAGAAATGAGGAGAAAGGAAAGAATCTAAATCAAAACCATCTGACTCCTTTAATGTTCTATAAATACTTTTCAAAATACAGCCCAATTTCTAGGCTGAATATCATTTTCTAGTCTAAGTATTTCCCTTTTATGTATAAAGCTCAAATATTTTTGCCATAAAGGTTGAAATCTAAAATGGACAACAAAAGTGTGTTTATCATTCAGGAACGTTGAGTTCTGGGAATTCCCAGCATAACACCAGAGGAAGCATACAAGCCTTATTGGTTGTGAGCTATTCTTTGCCTACAATGATTACAGTAATTTCCCAATATTAGAAAATGAAACTTTTTAGTACCTTTATATCATCTTGCACTCTAAAGAGTGTTTCCCATATTTCTGGAAGTTTATGAATAATCTCATCCAAAGGTCTTCCTCTTAGCAAGTCATTCAGTGCTAAACAGCTGTGGAAAGAGTTTAATTACCATGTTTTGATAATATGAAGTTTCAATAAAATAAAAAATTCTGTTTCCCCAAACATGTACAATATTTAAAAGTGTAGAAGAATAACATAACTCGGAGACAGTAATGCCTGTACACCTAAATTTCGTAAAGTAGAATTAATCTCCCTTTTCAAGCTACCTTTTTAAACAAACTGCAATCTTACAATTAGTGCTTATAACATGTTCTCTATTTCTAAGGAAACACTTAATGTGATTATGTATTCATCTATAACTAGCATCAATGATTTAAATTAACTGTTTTAAACAAACCATATTTAACAAAAACCACAATTCACTTAGTTCTACAACATAATAAATATTTCCTTGTTCATGCCCACAGCAGAACTGAAGGCTAGGTTATATAGGAGTGTGCATGCAAAGACAGGGCTTATTTGCTATAGTTTAGTACAATACCCCTCTTAATTAAATATTATGGGTGGTATTATATAAGGTCCCTAATGGTACTTTGCATCAATGTCAAAAAAAGTTCCAGAAATGTAATTATTTAGTACAGCTTATATCAACTTAAATTATATGGTAGAAAACAAACAAAAAATTATGTATAATATATTTTTCATAATTAAGCTTTCCTGCTAACTTGTATGACTTACTTCCAAATATTTGTACTCTAATATTACAAAATCTGCCCCCAGCTCCAAAATGTACAGCTCACATAACTTACAGAATTAGATAAATAAATCCTGAAAACCCAATATAGAGAAAATATGCATGTAAGTATTTGATTTTCAAAACACCAATTATTTTAATTTAATCATGAGCTGACTTTAGAAATGCATACCTTGACTCTCGAATTCGCCACATATTGCTAGTCAGGTTGCTTATTAAATCATCAAGAATTTCTTTCATGTATTTGTCCACCTGAATCAGTAGAAAATATTTTGAACTATTAAAAGCATTCGCACACCGAAAAGAGTGAAGAAACTGAACATTTATAGCAATAATTTCCTATAAGTCAACAATAAACTACAATGAAACAGAAACCTAATGCAAAAAATGATTATCTTGAAAGCGTTTTTACTGCTTTGTAGGTATTATCATTCAGAAACAGCGTAAGAAGATAACAAAATGGGCTAATATGAGATTAATTAGAATCATTCTAATTATTATAAACTATTATCCTAAACTATTTTGGAGGCACAGAACATTATGTGGTGATGACTATAGATGAATGCACAGCTATTATTATGCAGGTAAAAAAATATTATCATGATATTGTTATCACGTATCCCTATAGTATAGTTGCCTCACATTCATAGCACATGCACGTACAGGTAGTCCTTGACTTACGACAGTTTATTTAGTGGCTGTTCAAAGTTACAACAGCACTGAAAAATGTGACTTATTTTTCACAGTTAGAACTTCTGCAGCATGCCCATGATCATGTGATCAAAATTCACTTAACAACTGGGATACTAACTTATCAACTGCAGTGATTCACTTAACAACTGTGGCAAGAAAGCTTGTAAAATGGGGCAAAACTCACTTAACAAATGTCTCGCTTAACAAAAGAAATTTTGGGCTAAATTGCGGTCGTAAATAGAGGGCTATCTGTATACGTTTTATACAGTGATTTTCCTATGTTGATTTTGCTCTATGTGTTGAAGGAACCTATATATATATATATATATATATATATATATATATATATATATATATATATATATATATATATGTGTGTGTGTGTGTGTGTGTGTGTGTGTGTGTGTGTGTGTGTGTGTGTCTGTGTCTGTGTGTTGTATTTGTGCTGATAAAGATAGATAGATAAATAAATAAATAAATAAATACAATTTATTTATCAGCACAAATACAACACAAATGTAACAAAGGCAACAGTAAAAATATTGGGTTTCTGTCTGGATGGTCTCTTGTGACGACCTGATGCACAGAGAATGGAAGCAGTGAACTTCCTCCCATATTTGGGCATACCAGGGGTTGTGACTTTAAATAAATAAATAAATATATATATATATATATATATATATATATTTATTTATATCATTCTAACAAATACAGAAAAGAAAAACGACGACTAGCCACATGTTCTCATACTTCACACATGTACTTATCACATGTTTTCTTTTTCTTTTAGATAAATAGATAATTAAAAACAGTCTATTGTGTTTTTGACTGTAATCCTTAATGCAGGCAGGAACTTAAGAAAGACTTAGGCTTCTTCATATGTATTTGCTGTATTCCTATAAACAACATATATTGGAAGTATGTAATATAGGACTATATGTGTGTGTATATACTGTATTCTGATAATTGTTTATTGATAAAACAATTTCTTATTCAATGCTTATATATATATATATATATATATATGTATATATATGTATATATATATGTGTGTGTGTGTGTGTGTGTGTGTGTGTGTGTGTATGTGTGTGTGTGCGTGTGTGTATATCCATTTAGAGTTACAACCCCCAGTATGCCCAAATATGGGAGGAAGATCACTACTTCCATTCTCTGTCCTTCGGCTCATCACAAGAGACCATCCAGACAGAAACCCAATATTTTTACTGTTGCCTTTTTGTTACATTTGTTGTATTTGTGCTGATAAATAAATAAAGGGAGACTAGTATAGATCTATTTCAAGCTATTTAGCTCTCATCAGCTAGCCATACCCTGGAAGTAGTGATCTTCCTCCCATATTTGGGCATACCGGGGGTTGTAACTCTAAATAGATACCTTTCACCCTGGCTTGGCTGATAAGGAGTCGAACTCTGTGGCTTAGTGGTTAACACATCTGCCTAAGATGCAATACAGCACAGGTTCGATTCCCAGTAAGGGTATGGCTAGCTGATGAGAGCTAAATAGCTTGAAATAGATCTATACTAGTCTCCCTTTATTTATTTATCAGCACAAATACAAAATATATGTATGTATGTATGTATGTATATATGTATGTATATATGTATATATGTGTGTGTCCGAAAAATAAGACAGGGTCTTATTTTCTTTTGGCCTTATTTTTGGGGAGGTCTTATTTTTGAGGTGCAGGAGGCTGCAAGTATAGTCACCTCGTGGCTGCTGCTATGTTGCAATATTTTTGGGATGGGCTTATTTTAGCACATGTGCTCAAAAACCCCATTGGGCTTATTACCCAAGTAGGTCTTATGTTTGGGGAAACAGGGTATCAGAAATCTTACAAATAAATATTACATTATTAAAATAAAGAACATGCAGTTGTGACCACCACCCTCCTAAACTCCACTAGAATGCATCCTATTGTATCATCTTGCTAATTTGCAGGACCCAAGAATGATAAATTCTTTAGGTTAAATTGATGTTCTGAACAAGAAAAAACAAGCATTTGATGTATTTTTCTCATCCAAGATTACACACTGTGCCTCTTACATTTAGAAAAGGACATTATTTTTCTCCAACAAGGCTTCCCTTGAGTTTTTTTTCATTTGAGAGAATCTACAATTAACTTTAAGTGGTGACAGCTCAATGGAAAAAGGTGACGACATTGGGACAGAATTATTCTGTGTTCACTTACAGCAGATTTATCTGTAACAAGTGCATTCCAAATGCTGGTCATAGCCTGTCGAATGCCAAGATTGGGATCAAACTGGTATCGATAGAGACGAGGAAGCAGTTGAGGAAGAAAAGGAGCCAGCTGTTCCCCAGCTTTGGTAGCAATCACATTAAAACCAAAAGCTGCTCCCTGAGAAAACCAAGAAAAAAGAATTGTTATATGACACTTAGGTGTCCTGTTTATGTTCAATCAGGTTTCTGGTAACAGACATAAATTATTCAAGCAAAATGAACATTATGTATTTTGTATATGAATCAACAGCTCTTCTATATAAGGTTCCCATTGTAACGGATTCATCCCAATTACTCATAATGTTGAGCTTCAGATCAGAATTTAGAACAGAAGATATAGTATTTCAAAATTATCCCAAACATAGATGGATTTTTTGTTTGTTTCTAATTTCTACCATTCCCACTACATGCAAATACCTTCCGAGAATTCCACATTGCATGATGATTGGCCAAATTCATAAATTTATACACCAAATCTGGCTGGTTGAGGTCGCTTGCAAGTGAACAAAGCTCCTGGTAAGTAGAAAGACCCTGGCTTGGGAAAACAGAAACAAATGATTAATGCTACTTCTTACATGTCCTATTTTGCTGAAACAATGATAAGGGCACACTTAGAGATGGGGGTCAAAATAATATTTCAATTATAGATTTGTACCAAATTTGTTAAGACAATTATGCAATAATTCAAAATCTTTTCACCATTACACAATTCCATATTCTATAACATCAAATAAACAAACCATTGTCTTTCAGAATTAGTATGATCATACAGTTAGAGGCAAGGCTTTAGTCTTGTTCCCTCTTTGTTTTTTGAGGCTTCAGTACAGTTCTAAATGTAAAAGTAAAAGGCTTTCTATTTTCTTTTTTGGTTTCACATTTGCTGCCTCTAGTCCATGCTCAGCTATGAAAGACAGATGATCACAGTTCCCAACAAGTGACATTTGCTCTTTGGACACAATGCTTAACAGATGAGTGCACAAAATGGAACAAAATAGAGGTTTTTTTTAATGTTTCGGAGGTTCTGGCAAACAGTTCCAGCTACAGCTGTGATTTAACAAAACTATAATCCAGACAATGTTGCTTGTGTTGGGTTTCAGCCATAACGAACAAGAACAGGGGCTTTTATGACATGTATGAAAAGGCTGATGCATCATACTTTTCTAACCTGTTCTCCACTGAACTTGGACACTGGCATGCCTGACAAACTTCATTGTGACTTATTTTGCTAACCTCTGCTTAGATGCCACTAATGGTGCCACAGGTGCAAACATGGTTTATACACCTGAACTGTCCCTCCAAGTTTTTGAAGCATCTTTTATTCTTTATGCTCCCGTACAGAAGATTGAAGGGGGTATGTTGGTTAAAATATACCCCACTTGAAATAAGGATGGCAATGGCCCATTTGCCCTTAATCACTGCAGAGCCTTAGTTTCCCAGTTCCCATAATGGTATAAATATTTCACGTTGTTCTCATTCCCCGCTGCTCACGGAACATTTTAGCAGTTCAGAGAATCAATTTACTAGGATGAACCAAGTGCCTTTGAATGATGGCTCCCCATAAAGCTGACCGTTTCAGGAACTGATTTCTGTAGAGGAGCCCAAGCCCCCACAGTACCTCTGCTAACAAGCCCCCCTGTGCACTGTTTTGGCCGGCAGAATGCTGGAGGCGTCTGATCCAGCCTTCGAAGAAATCCAGTTTGACACTCCTGCCATAGATTAAAGTAACACAATGGCTCACAAATAGCATGATTAATCAAGGAACTTACCCATCTGGAGTTTTGCCAAGGCCTGAGCCTTGGAACATCACAGTTTCCCCAGACACTTCATGCTTGACTCTGTAAAGAGAGGGGTCTATTATATGAAAGCTTGTGAAAGAGATTAATTTTGTATCTCTTTGGGATCAGATTATATATCTTGGTTCTGCCTCACTTATACATGTCAAATTTCTTCTCATTTTTATGCAGATCTACATCTCAAAATTAATTGGAAAAAGAAGAGGTTAAGATCCTTAAGAGAATACATGTGCATTTTGGGGGGGAAAATTCACCTGAATATTGAAACACCACTGCAAATGGGGATCTTGCATAATAGGGACTCTTCTCTTAAATTTATCGTAACTGGAAATATTTACTCAATTGATTTTATATTAGTAAAAAGGAGGAAGAAGAGGCTGAATTCAACTATTCTCTCAGACTTTAACAAATGACTGGCAGAATTTTTGCCCATTTAAAAAGGTTTAATTTAAGTACCTGACCATATCATATACAGATGTTACAAGAAACATTATTAATATAAAAATGTCACTGCACAGATAAAGGGATTTTATTACTTTTTCAAACCCATTCCACACTATCCTAAGATGCTCTTTGTTCTTTAAAGTATTTAGGATACAAGTCCCAAATAAATTACATTGAAACATAACATACTGAGATCAAATTATAGATTGCCATACAGGAAGAAAGCAAATATATCTTATAATGTCAGAATTTTAAAATAAAGCTCATATTGATTCAATATAATTCATAGGAAACGTGAACAGAAGAGTTCAGATGTTCTGAAGCATTCCTCCAAACTTTCTTTATATTTAAACTCACTTACTTTTAATCCCCTTTTTTAATTATTCCCTGCCTCCTGATACATATTCTATCAGTTAAGGTTTCTTTAAAATACCTTTTCCCAGTCATAAGAGTTTCAACAAGTGTAGTAACTAGTTCCTGTTGATCTTGTTCATTTCCAAGCTCGTACACCAAACCAAGACCTTTAGAAGCAACATCTTGACTGAGTTCTATAAGAAATAGAAAGCAAATTAAATGTTACTACACTCAATTGTTACATCTATATATCGTTCTCCATGCCCAAACATTAACCAGTGCAATACCAGTTCAATCACATATAGCCATCAAAAGTATAAAAATATCACAATCTACAGCAATAATAGAACTTCTAAAACCACAGCCAGAGATGTTAATGCTAGAAAGCCAACTCCTCAGGAAAGAATAACAAGCAGTTTCCTCTGAGTCTCTCATATCACAACATGGAAGTAATTCTTTGTGAGACTGAAAATGTCTGAAATAGCAGAAAGTTCAGAGGTCTGGAGGTTCTTATTTGAGAGACAAGCTGTTGCACTTGAAATGCCTAAATGATTAAATGATAACAAACAAAACCTCTCAGCTTTACTTCTGATTTTGCTATATTAATCAGTAATACTATAAACTCCTATACAGCATATACATTGGTTTCAATCCTCACTAAGACTAGAATTCAGATCAAATAGAAATCATTGCAGAACTTCTACAATTTGGTTTCCTTTCTTTTTCTTGGTGGCATTCAGCAACAGCAACATATTTCATTTTTATATGTAATTAAAAACAGGTGCAGGATCAAGTTCAAGAATGATTCATATTTAGTTTTTGTAAAATAACATTTTACTTGGAAAAATATAAGGCTTTATAAAAAAATCACAACTCGAAAAAATCTTGCAATGGTATTACATAATTTCAATGTCAAATTTTTAGTGTTTTTAGAGCAAGTTACAATTTAAATAATATCTATGTACTGAAATCTTGTGTTTTTTTCCACATCTGTAAGCTTAAGCACTTTTGTTTTTAATAAGGACTTGCATTTTTAATCAATGAACAAAATAATGCAGGCATATTCCTACTTACCATCAGTGTCAGACAAAGTAGATACAAATGCAGTTTGAATCTCTTTGAGATGTGACTATGAAAGAAAAAAGAGGATTTTAACTTTTTTTATTTAGGTATTTATTAGGGGACTCAGGGCGGCTTACAGTAAAAGGGGAAAGGGAGTGTAGGACAAATACAAAAAGAAGTGTGAACGAGAATAAATTAAACAGTAAACCACAACATTCACTCGACATTCGGGAGGGGCGAGAGTAAAGTCTTATCCCCAGGCCTGACGGGCTAGCCAGATCTTGAGGGCTGTGCGGAAGGCCTGGACGGTGGTGAGGGTGCGAATCTCCACGGGGAGATTATTCCATAGCGTCGGAGCCGCAACAGAGAAGGCTCTCCTCCGAGTAGTCGCCAGTTGGCACTGACTGGCGGATGGAATACGGAGGAGGCCAGCTCTATGCGATCTGATGGGACGCAGGGAGGTAATTGGCAGAAGGCGGTCTCTCAAATAGCCAGACCCACTACCATGGAGCGCTTTATAGGTGGTAAGTAGGACCTTATACCTGTTACCTGAAACCCAATTTTAAAATCTCACCAATAAGAATAATTCTCCCCTTTTCTGGCTTGCTCTGTGAGCAGGGAAGAACAACATTTGGTGCAAAGCCTCCGATTGTTTATTCTTGAGGGAACACAATGTCAATTTCTTTTATCCTCTGTAGAAGGATGTGGTAATAATCCTTTGAAATATGATTAGAGGGCAGATTTTTTTCCAAGCTAATACAGGAATCATGCAACCTCACTGTCAAAACAATAAAAGTGTGAGTCTCAAACAAATTTCTTCTACTTGAAGAGCCGAGGTGGCGCAGTGGTTAAATGCAGCACTGCAGGCTACTTCAGCTGACTGCAGTTCTGCAGTTCAAATCTCACCGGCTCAGGGTTGACTCAGCCTTCCATCCTTCCGAGGTGGGTAAAATGAGGACCCAGATTGTTGTTGGGGGCAATATGCTGACTCTGTAAACCGCTTAGAGAGGGCTGAAAGCCCTATGAAGCGGTATATAAGTCTAACTGCTATTGCTATTGCTACTTTTGTATGAGTTTTGGAAAAACTCCATTAATGGACCCATATCCCTTTTGCCCAGCAAGTGCACTTCGAGAACAAGTAGAAAAATGGGAATTCAGAAACAGACAAGCAAGAGGACAAAAGACTGCATCATATAATCACAGGTCAACTAAATCAGAGCCCTACAACCTCAAAAAAGAGAATGAGACATAATTTTTTCTTCCTACCTTAATTTCTTTGTGGGCACTCAGCTTCTTCACCAGTGATAACAGCCAAATACAGGATGCTTGTCTTATGTGAGGGTTGGGACTTATGATATGCTTATTCAAAATGACGTCCAGGACCCAGGGAACCACATCATTAATTTTCACATCTGTTACATTGAAACCATTGCAGAGAAGAAGTTAAGTATAATGCAAACAAAAGGATTGGAAAAATAGAGCCTTGTCAGCCATGTTTTCACTTTCAATATTCATGGGTTCTGCCCAGGGGTGGGTTCTTGCCAGTTCTAACCTCTTCTATAGAAGAGATTCCACAAATCTTGTTGAATCCACAAGTCTCAAAGCTGTCAAGTTTGAACACCCCTGGGTTTTTTTTTCTAAAGGGTTAGGGGTGCAAAGGTCTTGTAACTTGACAGCTTTAAGACTTGCGTGCTTCAAATGCCAGAGTTTCTGAGTCAACATTTTGGTTGCTAAGCAAGAGCGTTGTTAAGTGAGGTTCACCACATTTTACAAGTTGGCAATGCCACCCAGTCACATGGCCAGCAGGCCACTCCCACCCGGTCACATGGCCAGCAAGCCACTCAAGGTTCTAAAATTTTTTGAAATCCACCACATTCTGCCTATAAATATTCTATATATAAATTATGGACTTTTGTCCCATTTCAGATACGTTCATGTAAACTTGTGCTTACCAAAAGATGCAACATGTTTACAGTTTACAGTGATACACAAATAAGGGCTATATAGATTATTTTGTCATATTTTCTTTCTCTCTTTTTTTAATCAGTCTCTCCAATGTTTCCCAAAGCAAGCCAGATTATTATACCAGATTTTACAAGAGGCATAAATGACAGGATTCTTTTTATCATACAGACTACTTTCAAGCCTGACAGGTGGAATAGAAAAGTTGATGCTGTTATTATTGTAATGTTTGTATTAACTGCTTTAAAAGTTTGTTTTCTTGAAAAAAGTATATACATATTTAACATGAATAGATAAAAAACCATTACAAACTACCCTGGGATATAAAGTATGCATTTGCCTTCTAAGTCATCACAGAAACTAGATTAGTTTTGGAATTTAGTTGTTGTTTGACTGAGTTATATTCTATTATCACTCATAAGCACAAAGCTAATTGTAGGTGCAAAAATTATGCTGAAGCAGATTCCATATTAAATGACTTTTCAAAAGTCAAAATAACAATAGAAGCGAAATTTCAACACAAATCTGTCATTCTGGGTTTGGTCAACAACAGAAGCTTTTTTTTAATACATCAGGAACTAAAATCATTCTCTGAAACATATTATTAGATATTCCTATGCCCAAACCTACCAATAGGAGCAGTATACTCTTCTTCAGCTACTATCCATGCATCACGGGCAGCTACAGAACTGGTCCCTATTGCAGCACTGGTAATAGCTTCACCAACCGTAAACTGTAATTCAATTTGTTTGGCCTGAGAAACACACAACAACATTAAATTTCAGTTCACTCACTATCAAAACCAGTTGCATTTTCTAGGCAAGAAACCTGGTACATTTATTACAAAGAAGTAAATTATAGTATACGTCATTACACATTCTACCATGGAATTTTCAGCTGATTTGAAAAATCATTCCTGCATTTAAATCAAAATTAAGTCACAAGTCAAAATTAATTTCAAGTCTCATAACATTATTTTCATCCATTTCCCAACTAAAAGTTGAAAGGTACCATGATATTTATTTTCAGTCATCAACCCATAGGGACACTCCAAAGCCACAAAATTCTCCAGGCATTCAAGTTAGGTTAGCCTTGTTCATGGTTTTATGGTGATTGGATCATTTCATCGGGGAATCATGGGTTTTAATGCTGGTTTTTAAAATTTGTATCTTGGCCAGAGTCATAGGGCCATCATATAAATAAATTGAAAGAGCTCACACTTCAATTTTAACCAATTAGATGCTGATTCCACCCATCCACCCCCTCCCATTTAAAATGGGATGAAAGGCATATGTGAACAAAACTGCAGCACAAAGGAGGAAATCATTTCAATGATTACGAAAGAATGGATTGATCAGTTCTTTGAAAGGGCACACAAGGCCTGGACATTTTTTCTTCTGCGTATCAGGAAATGTAGAAGCATAGGAGGTTATACAAAAACTTCTTGTTCAAGGTAGCAATACTTCCTGACTGTAGCGCAACTGTGAAAAATAATTATGCATTGAGTGCAATTAGTGTTGTTTTCCTAAATTTGACACTTTTTTTCAACATTTACAAACATTTATAACCGGGGGGAAATAATGGAACAAAAAAAATATTTGAGGATACAGTTTAAGAAATTGGCATGAATTAATAAAAGCAACCCTTTCTTCACATATATATTCTAAGAGGACAATTAAATAATTACCTCTACAGAATCCATTAATCCTTGCAAGAGTAGCTTCTGATGAGGAAAATCTCCATCCCCTACTGGAAAGTAGCCCAGTGTTTGAATAGCTCTTTCTTTCATCTTAAAAATATCATGAGGGGTGGAGGAGGAAGAGTAAGAGTGAGAAAGAGTGTTATTTTAAAATCTACTAGATTAAAATGGGAAAACCAAAACACTTCCCCATCAGGAAAAAAACCAGATGAGCTTAATAAATTAATACCACGATTAACATCAGACCAACAATCAAGAAATAAACAATACCCTAGTCAAAGAACTGCCAAACCAGCTAACAGTAAATAGCCCAACCAAAAAGAACTGACCAAGATTACTCCCACCAACACTGATACAGTAAGCCACTAGAACAAGGATGTCAAGCTCACATTGTCACGGTGGCATCACATGACATATCGGGACTTTTTCCCCCTCTGCTAAACCGGGCATAAGCGTGGCAGTGCATTACGCATCCAGCCCACAAGCCAGAAGTTTGACAACCCTGCACTAGAATATAAGTGAAAGCAATTCCCATTCCTTTCTAGTACTGATAATGCTACCTAGTTTGGGCAGTGAAATGTCTACAAGAAAACAATAGAGCTCAAAGATCTTTTACTCATAGGAGAATTGTAACAATGTTGCAAAACATTACCTTATTAGTTTCTTTGCCAGAGGGAATTCTGGCCAGTAAACTTTCAACAAGATGGAGTTTTGTAAAACCACTGCCTTCGTTGGGGATGGGCAAAGGTGCATTCCTGCCAATTTCCCCCAGTGCTGTACATGCAGCTATTGCTAGAAGTGGTGATGTACTATCCAAAAAAGAACCTAGTGAAAGGTAGAAAGATTACTTGGTATTTTTCCCTTTAAAATCCAGCAGATTGTATCCTGAAGGAACAGCCTCTAAGATGGTCTTAGCCCATAAGTGACTAGGGCAGGACTTGAACTCATGGTCTGTTTCTAGCCTTATGCCTATATCAGGCCAAACTTAAAACAGTTAATAACTTTTGCATTCTTCTGAACACATGCCTCAAGTGGGAGAAGTATATTTTTCAGAGAAAATGAATACTCGCAGAAATTCCCAGCATTTGTACCAACAAAAAATACCGTATTTTTCAGATTATAAGACACACCGGAGTATAAGACGCACCAAGATTTTGAAGAGGCAATTTTTTAAAAAAATATTTTTTGCACTCTGCAGACCTCCCAAAAATGGCCCGTTTTTTGGGGAAACGGGCTTGTTTTTTTTTTCAAATAAAAGGGCACAAATAGCCTTTAGGAGGCTTGTAGAGTGCTCCGGGGGGGGGTGAGTCCCCCCCAAAACAAGCAAAAAGGGGCATGCATAGCCTTTAGGAGGCTTATAGCGTGCTCCTGGGGTCTGGGGGGACGGGGAATTGAGCAAAAAACAGTCCGTTGTCGCTCATGTCTGCCCTCCCCAGCCCCCAGGAGCATCCTATAAACCTCCAAAAGGCTATGCACAGCCATTTTGGTGAAGGGGTAGGGTTTCGGGAGGCAAAAAATGCTGTATTCAGTGTATAAGATGCACCCAGATTTTCAGCCTCTTTTTTGAGAGAAAAGGGTGCGTCTTATACTCTGAAAAATACGGTAAGTTTTGCAACATGCAGAGCAACGTATTTGAGTACAGTTCAAGATTATTACTTATAAAATCTCAAAGATACTTTATTCTAATATGCATAATCCTAGTTCATTTAAATTTTATATTCAGTCACACTACATTTTATCTCATTATCTATTTCAAGACAGAATCTTCAGTGCTAATTAAATAGCAGCCCATTATGTGGCTTTATTTGCCAGTGGCTCATGCTCAGATAACACTAATATATTTTTAATGCCAGGTACATTACTTGCAACTAGTTAAATCTGTTTTCATATGATTTGTGAATCAAATATCACATCATTAAACAATGAAATGAGAGAAGTTTGAGATTACTATTATGTTATATGAGTTTTATGACAAAGACTTCAAGTAAGAGATAGGTAAAGCAGCACAATGGGCCAAAAGTTATTTCATTTTTCAAAACCAACGAAATGGGCCAAGAATACAGGGAAAGTGCAAACGTGCAGACTGACCTATAGTTTCTGTTGTTGATTTTATCAGCTGGTCTTGTTCCGGTGTTACAATGGTATTTCGGTCTTCTATACCATGTAGTTCTATTATTTTCATTTTTCTTTTTGACAAATACCGTCCTACTGTGAACCCCAGAGCCAATAATGATCCATGTTGCATTTCCAGATTCTGCAGTGAAAAGAATGACAATCCAAAAACAAGTTAACAATTCATTAAGATATATCTATATATGTGTGCATATGTGTGTACATGAGTATTTAAAACATTTTGAACAGCCTTCTTATATTTAAAGATAATAGTGTGAGTTTTAATAGCCTAAAATTAAAATAGTATATCCATGCATATTGATTATTTTCCCCTCTACTTATAAACATGCGATATAGCTTCTTAGAAAAATCAATGCTTTCATTCTGATGAAAGTGATTTTTTTCTAAGCTACTGCGATATATATGCACTAACTAAAAGCAAAGATTTTTTTCCTCAGACAAGGACTTCACATTATATACAACTGTATTTGAACTGAATCACTCATTTAATTAACCAATTTTAGTCATAACTATTGACCTCTTCCAGTTTTTTGATATTCGTAAAAAAACTCTTCACTCGTAATTTAGTTCAATATTCCTTAAACAGAAAAGGGCATTTAAGATACATAATATACTATTATACTTTCATTCATAAAAGTGGTGTGGAGTAAAAACAAAAATATTACATGATTGTCCTTTGCTGTTTTTATCAGGTGCTGAACAGATGTTTTGAATTCATTTTCTGACACTGTCGAAAGTACAACTGAATAAAATAGAGCAGCCAGTTCCCGCATTTCTTCCTTATTAGTATTCATAAGATTCTGAAAACAATATAAAGGAATACAATATGTTAAAAATAGATAATACCCTACTAGCCTTTAAATAATAAAAAGACTGATCCAATTAAATCCAAGTTTTCTGTGGGGAATGGCTAAACAGCATCTTCTTCAAAGAATATTTAACTGAAGAGGAAGGAGAACAATGATACTTAGAATTCTGCACCGGTTTTGCTTTTTAACACCATTAGCAATAGCAATTAAATGGAGAGCTTTATAACCCTCTCTAAGTGGTTTACAATCAGCATATTGCCCCCAACAATCTGGGTCCTCAGTTTACCGACCTTGGAAGGATGGAAAGCTGAGTCAACCTTCAGCTGGGCAGAATCGAACTCCTGGCAGTGAGTAGCTTGCAATACTGCATTCTAACCACTGTGTCACCACAGCTTTTTGCAATACTATGTGCAATGCAGGGAAACTAGACTAGGGACAGGAATTCAAACATTCACTACAAAACCACAATCTATTAATTATCACATTATTTTTGGTGCTTTAATAGAAATTCTGACTAATGTTGCCTCTGAATCTTTATTTCTGATAATGACATTCTTAACAGAAGTTGTTATTTTCCTGTCACTGATTTTTTCTTTAAAATCTTATTGTAAAGATATCCTTATGACTTATCTATAGAGGCCTATATAATTCACTGAGAAACATCACATTTAAAAGTATGTGGATAACAATGATGCCATATTGGCTTCCATGAAATTACTTTTAACAGATTAGGAGCTACTGAGATACATACTTTTAATCCTATCACAATCATTCCGTACTTGGGTATGGGGAAAAAAATCTGTTCTACTGGAATGATGTGCAAAATTTTGGAATAAAATCATCTCTTTCTTTAGCATACCTTTATCCAATCCATCTTGTCTATAAATCTTGCAGCCAGCTTTTCAGGATAGACTGAAACAACTTCCAGCAAACAGTACATGACTGGCAAACCTATATTTTTTAAAAAGTTCTCAAATTATTAAAATGACCAAAATTTGAACAGAAATTATTGTATGCTATGTAAATGAATTTGCTAATGAAATCACCATGAAATGCTAAACTTGCTAAATGAAATCACCATGCATACAAATATGATTCACTGTCTTCATAATAGGCATGCCAAAATTATTCGGAACAAATATTTACATTCACTTTACCATGTAACCTAATAATATTATGAGATATATTTTGCATTGACCGACTGCATGTACGTCATAATGGGTGGGATGCAGACGATAATACATTGTCTTGCGAAGCTGTTTCTGGAGTAGAAATTTAGCTTGCACAGTAAAAGGGATCCTTGTTGCGCTTATAGTTTACTTGTAAAAACATACCTAAATTGATGAGTGGAGACTTTATTTGCAGCAGGAAATGCTGCATGTGGCATAGTTACAACTAAAGCTAGTAATATAACCTAAAAATATCCTCTATCTTACTAAAAAGCTCAATTGGCCAAAGTTACAATAGGTGTTAAGAGGTCAGTATCTATGGGATTCCCCTTCATGGATTACTGCCTTGTCGTGGCGAAGGGGCTTGCGTAGCTCAATGAAGCTATGAGCTATGCCATGCAGGGCCACCCAAGACAGACAGGTCATAGAAGAGAGCTCTGACAAAACGTGATCCAATGGAAAAGGAAATGGCAACCCACTCCAGTATCTTTACCATGAAAACTCTACGGACAGTAACAAAAGGCAAAAAGGCCTGGAGGAACATTGTCCATGGGATTGCGAAGGGTCGGACATGACTTTACAACTAACAACAATTTATGGGATCAGGTACTGAGGGGATGTATTTCCTTTATTCTTTTCTAATGTTAAGTTTCTTTTGTTATTTCTTACTATTTTCCCCTGCATTCTGAATGTTGTTGTTGAAAAGGAATTGCTTAATGGGTTTGTATGGATGGATGTCAAAAAATTTCTGGCCAAAGAAACCTGCATCTAAAAAGTGTCATCTCATCAGGAAACTTGAGAATTGAAATATAAGATGAAGATATTCAAAAATGAAATCCAGGATTCTCTACAAAAATCTTAACAATATTCAATATGTTAATATTGGAATATATATTTGAACCATAAGGGGCTCTACAGATAGTCCTCGACTTACAACCATTTGTTTAATGATCATTCAAAGTTACAACAGTGACAGTTGAAAACAGTGACTTGTGACCAGTTCTTGCACTTACAACCAGTTCAGCATCCCCACGCTCATATGATCACAATTTAGGTACTTGGCAACTGGCATATACTGTATTTACAGTGGTTGCAGCATCCCAGGGTCATGTGATCACTTTACCACCTGGGTTCTGACAAGCAAAGTCAATGGGATAAGCTGGATTTGCTTGCTTAACAGCCATGTGATTCGTTTAACAACTGCAATGATTTGCGTAACATTAGTGGCAACGAAGCTTGTAAAATCAGGCACAAATCACAACAACCACCTTGCTTAGCAATGTAAATTCTGATCCAATTGTGATCGTAAGTCGAGGACTTAGCTGTACAACATATGTTGACCCACACAGCAATCGGCATTGTGCATGCATAGTATTTTGTTAATAAATGTTATGACATAGAGATGCAACAAAAACTTGTGTGCTATTGTGGAATTTCAAGGCCACAACATATTCTATGTTACTAACATTTTGGATGCACTAGCAAATCATTCCTGGAAAAAAAAAAGCTACCGTAGCCAATCCAAGCTCATCTCATCATTCATAACAGATACTTCAGTTCAGGCAATGAGAATGAAACACATTCCAAGACTAAGTGGCGCATCTATCTATAGAGCCCAAAACATCTCAAAGTCAAATTTATTTGATTTTGAGATTGACTGTTTTATAATAAATCTCTTGTAATTGCTTAAAAGATAGGTTGTAAGCATTTAATACTTACAATTTAAAAAAAAAACTGGAGAAAGGCCAGTTTGGATCCCTCCCCCCGCCCAACTTAAAATGAGACATAAACCTAAATGCAATTCAAAACTTAAGCAATAAGATATGAACCCACACTGTCAGTGACTCACCCACGCAGAACCCAAAAGCAGGGAAGATGGAAGAATGAGTGGCGCAGCTGCCAAAATCTTGCGATACTGGAAGTGATGCCACTTCCGGTGTCGCTGTGATAAGAGGAAGTGATAGTAAGACAGGGATGGGGAAAGCCTAGAATGCTGGAATCAATGAAAGAGATGCCAAAAAGTGGAAAAAGAAATATATAGCAGGGAATGCAAGATTAGAAAACCTGCGGGTTTTTTTCAGCTATCTTTAGCAAATTAACTTCTGAAAATTAGTTAGCCGCTTCCCTTATAGTTTTTCACTCCTATCCACACTCCCCCGTCAGAAGATGAAATTATTATCTAGTATCTTGAATTAGTATACGGCTACGGTAATGAAAATGTTCAGTTAAACACATGGTAAAGTAGAAGTCCTGGCAATAGCCTAAAATTTAAGGCATCTATTTTTGAAAGAACTGGGAGAAAAAACAAAGTTTAGGTCTAACACTGATTATGCCACTTGATATCTGCACAGAACCTCTGTATAGATAGGTAGTAAGTAATTGGGAAAATACATTGCTTTTATGCCTGGTTTGAGGACAGACAGATCTGACTAGCGAATGAGAACAGATCTCTAAATCAGCTAAAGCTTGGTTTAGCTCTCATGCAGAATGGGCAGTTTTTCTCTGCCAAAAATTACACTTCCATTTTTTTCCTTCTTTACTGGCCAAGGGTTACAGTAAGAGGGGCTATCACTCAATTTATATTCCAATTAGGTCACTGGAATATAAAAATTGTTTTTTTTAAATGTAAAAAAAATCACCCTGTCAAAATTATGCAGTTTTCAAAACAATGGGTTTGCCCAAAATATACTCGCTGAACATACACTTTTTAGTTCTTCTAAAACTGGAACCACTGGAGCTTCAAAGTATCAGCCTCATAAAGACAGGTGGCTTTGACCTAATTTATTGCATTAAAACAGACCTTACATTTCTAGGAACTGAATCTGCTCACACTAACAAAATGACCAACAATGGATACTGAATTCATCTTTTGAAGCAGTATATTACTCATTCACGATAAAGGCAATAAAACAAATTTTTTAAGCTTTGTGACATGTGTGCTTCTCACCTCCAACACCAGAGAGCAACTGCTGAAGGAGACTTATATAGATCTGTACAGGATTGCTTTCACCACCCTTTGAGGATGAAGATGTTATAACATTTCCAGAGAGGAGGTTTCTTATATAACGGCCAATGGCTGGAGCATGATCTTGCATATCAGCTAAGCTCTGAGAAGTAGGCACCACACCAGCACTGTGAGCAAGACACATCCGAAGATACAGCACTATCTAAGCAAAGCAGAAAAAAATATATAAAGATCACCAACTTTTCCTTACGGAATAAACAACAGTGATTCTTTTTTCAGCCACGAATCACAGTACAATAATCACATCTATTGTGTTACTGTGATTTAAAATGTCCAAAAGATGTCACGGTCTCATTCATTACTAGGGTCTGTTAGGACAAATCAATCAAATTATCCCAATGTTCAAAAGTTAAGGAAGTTAAGGCTGACAGTAACTTGCCTAAAAACATGTCATATTCTAAACTAAGCTCTCTGCCACACTGTATCCTGGATAGCTAAATTTGATGCCCTATGCCAAACCTATTTTTTAAAAGATTTTAAAAATAAAAATAAAATAAAACAGTAGTCAATATGCTGCAAAATAAACTCCCTCAAAAACAAATTACCATTTCTATGAATGCTTTTGGACTTTATAAGCCTATTTTGAATAAAAAAGATAAGTAATAGTAGCTCATGTTATTTCACTCTCCACCTGGCCTGAAAAATAATGAAGATCCTAGGACTGTGAGGGCGAACTTATGGCACGCATTCCACTAGTGGCATGCGGAGCCCTCTCTGCAGGAACACGAGTCATCACCCAGCTCAGTGCCACCATGCATGCAGCTGTGCCTCCCGCCAGTGGGGAGGGGTTTGTCATGCATGCATGCACGGGGGGAGCGCGGTGCTTCCCCTGTGCCCCATTTTTTTGTTTCAGGAAGCTTCAAGGAGGCCTGCTAGGTCAAAAATGGGGTGTTGGGGGGGGGGGGGTGCGGCGCCTCCCCGGCCCCCAGGTTTGGTCCCAGGAGACTTCAGGGAGGCCTGCTATGCCCAAAATAAGGGGTGGTTGCACACATGCACATGCAGAGTGCGAGAAGTGTCATGCGAGCATGCACAGGGGGTGGGGCGCATTGCATTGTGGGTATGGACTTCAGCATGTGAGGACAAAAAGGTTAGCTGTCACTGATCTAGGGAGTTTAGGGGTGGGATTTCTCTCTCTCTTTTTCTCACACTCACACACACACACACACACAGTCTGTTTTCTATCAAATTTTTTTTTTAAGCATTAGCAGACGTATATACTGTTTCATAATGCTTTACAGCCCGCTCTGTAGAGTTAGAGGTTTACAGAATCAGCATATTGCCCCCAAAAGTCTGGGTCCTCATTTTACCGATCTTGTAAGGATGGAAGGTGAGTCAACCCCAAGCCGGTGAGCATTAAAGGAGCTGGCAGTCAGCAGAATTAGCCTTACTCTTAAAATTATAAACATACATTATTCTGCTTGAAGCTACTACTGCAAAAGCTGGCCTAGTCTGCTGAAGAAAATCTATTAAAGAGATGACTGTAGAGTTGAATTGTGCTGTCTCATTTATTTCTTTGGGAATATATTAACTCGGTCAGTTTTAGTGAAATAATTTTAAAATAGATGGATCATGCCTGATGTTGCATAAATTGGCAGTTGGTCTTACCTGAACTGCATGTTTAAGAGTAGGTGTGGGAGGAGTAACCATTGGGTATTAACCCAGCCTTCTTGCCCTTGGAGTCTGAGGATAATCTTTTGAAGCCACACCTCTGATCCTCCTCTTGCTCTCCCAGATTAACCGATAGTCGTAGCAGAGTTATGGAAGGAAAGAACACAGAACAGCGCAAGCGCCTATCCTTCCTATTGAGCCTGAATGACCACGAAGCTAACTCAGGCCCCTGGCGTGGGGCACGCTAAACAAGGGGGGGAAGTGACTCCTCCCACACCTACTCTTAAACATGCAGTTCAGGTAAGACCAACTGCCAGTTTCCAGAGTGAGGTGTGGGAGGAGTAACCATTGGGACATACCAAAGCTAGATGTCCTAGGGAGGGATTATTGGGCCTGAGACCCTCAAGAGTCTAGGACTCCCTGCAGCACCCTCCTGCGGAAGGCTGCCTCCGCAGAGGCGGAGGTATCTAGACGGTAATATCTAATGAAAGGGGAAGGAGACGCCCAGGCGGCGGCCCGGCAGATCTCTTCTATGGGGGCCTGGGTGGCCCAGGCTGCTGAGGTGGCTGCACTCCTCGTGGAGTGCGCTGTGATGCCCTCTGGGACCTGAATACCCCGTGCCTGGTAGGCCTGTGAAATGGCCGCCCTTATCCACCTGCTGATGGTGGCCGGGGAAACCTTAGAGCCTCTGGTGGAAGGTTGATATGACACGAAGAGCGCTTCTGAGCGCCTAAAGGGAGCCGTGCGCTTAAGGTAAATGTGCAAGGCTCTCCTGACGTCTAACTTGTGCCACGATCTTTCCCTATCCCCGGAGGGTTGCGGACAGAAGTCCGGCAGAATTATCTCTAGAGCCCTGTGGAAGGGGGAATTGACCATGGGCATGAACGCGGGGTCCAATCTGAGGATTACTCGGTTCTCTAGGAATGTGCAAAGGTCCGCTCTGCTGGAGAGAGCGTTGATCTCAGAAACTCTCCTGGCCGAGGTGATGGCGACCAGGAAGATGACCTTAAGGGTCAGAAATTGGAGGGAAACCTCCCTCAAGGGTTCGATCGGTGCCTCCGTCAAGGCCTGGAGGACCGTAGGTAGGTCCCAGGAAGGGAAGCGATGGACCGCTGGGGGCCTAAGATTCGCCGCTCCTTTGAGGAAACGCTTGAGGACCGGGTGTTGGGATAAGGGTGGAGCGTCCACCCCCCCTAGAATGGTGGAGAGGGCCGAGACCTGTCTCCTAAGAGTGTTGGGGGTGAGACCCTTCTCCAGACCTTCCTGCAGGAAGTCCAGGACCTGAGGAACCGAGGCAGCGGCAGGTTGAATGTCCTTTGCTTTACACCAGTCGGCAAAGGTCACCCAGGAGGAGTTGTAAATGCGAGTGGTGGATTGCCTCCTGGACGCCTCAACGGTCATAATGACCTTGGAGGAATATTGGGCCTCTCTTAGCTGTTCCCGCTCAATCGCCAGGCGGTCAGATAGAGCCACTCCGGGTCCGGATGCTCCAGAGATCTCTGATGTAGGGACACCTCCCCCGGGGGGATCCTCCAGTGGGGAGCTGAGGACAGCTCCATCAGGTCTGCTAGCCAGGGGCGGCATGGCCAGAAGGGAGCTACTAGAATCATCTCTGCCCCCTCTGACACTAGCCTCCTCAGAACCCCGGGAATGAGGGGAAGGGGGGGAAATGCGTAAAGTAGACCTGGTGGCCATCTGCAGCGGAGGGCGTCCATGTCCATGGCTCCTCTGGAGGGAAACCTCGCTATGAAGTTCGGCAGCTGGGCATTCGCTGGAGTTGCGAAGAGATCCACCGTCGGTTGTCCGAACCTTTCGCAGATCCGCTCGAAGATGCTGGGGTGGAACTGCCACTCTCCGTTGTCGACCGTCTCCCTGCTGAGCCAGTCCGCTTGGTGGTTCTCCATCCCGGAGATGTGTTCTGCTCTGATGAACTGGAGATGTCTCTCTGCCCAATTGCCTAACCGGAGGGCCTCGTCGCGAAGGGCCTTGGAATGGGTTCCCCCTTGCCTGTTCACGTGGGCCTTGGCTGCCACGTTGTCCATCAGGACCAGGATGTGATGACCGGTGACTGTGGTCTTGAAGTGTCATAGGGCCAGGTGGATGGCTCTGAGCTCCAACCAGTTGATGTTGTTGCGCAGATCTGTTGGAGTCCAGCGTCCCTGGGCCATCTGAGCTTCCAGGTGTGCTCCCCAGCCGAACAGGCTCCCGTCCGTCGTGAGTATTTTCCTCGCTGGCTCCTTGAAGAGGGATCCCTTGGTCTGTGCCAGGTCAGCCACCAACGGAATGAAAGCAGCACCTGGGGCGACACTCGGATCTTAAATCTGGCATCGCTTGTCCCCGCCTTCTGGTATGGAAGCAGGAACCACTGCAGCTCCCTGGCGTGTAGGCGAGCCCAAGGCACGATCCCTATACGAGAAATGAATTTCCCAAGGAGCCTGGAAAGAAGAACTACAGGGACAGATCGTAATTTACGAACTTCATGAATTATCTGCACAATGCTGTCCCTTCGCTCCTGGGGAAGGAACACCTCCCCAGACACGAATCAATAATAGAGCCGAGGTGTTGGAGCCTGGTAGATGGAACCAGCTGGCTCTTCTCTAGGTTGATAGAGAACCCCAGGCACCTGAGAGTGTCAATGGTGGTGCCCAGATCCTGTCTGGCCGTGGCTGGGGACCTGGCTAGGACTAAGATGTCGTCTAGATAGCAAAATAGATGGACTGGTAGGGAACACAGGTGACCTGCAGCTGCAGCCAGCACCTTGGTAAAGGTCCTGGGGGCTGAGGCCAGCCCGAAAGGAAGGGCTCTATATTGGAAGTGATTTCCCCCATGTGAGAACCTAAGGAACCTGCGATGTTCCGGGGTGATGCTGATGTGGAGGTAGGCCTCCGTAAGGTCGATGGAGGCCATAGTCACCCTGTCCTTTGCCTTCCAAGATGGGCTTCAGGGAAGTCATCTTGAATCTACGGTAGACTACCCTGGAATTGAGTTGATCCAGGATAGCTCTCCACCCTCCTGAGCTCTTGGGAACCAGAAACAGATGGGAATAGAATCCGGAACCTCTCTCCCCCTCTGGGACCTCTTCAATGGCCTTGATGTCCAGGAGGTGTTGATGGCCTTAGCCTAAGGGCTCGTTTGGCTGGATCAGCACAGTAGGTGAAGGTGCGGAACCTGTTAGGGGGTTGCGAGCGGAACTCCAGGTGTAACCCGAGTTTAACCGTCTGGAGGACCCACTCGTCAGAGGTGATGCGTTCCCAGGCATCCGCGAAAAGGGCGAGGCGACTGCCAATGGGGTGATCCGTGGCTGGATCATTTGAACTTGCGGAATGGGCGACTGTCTCCTCCTCGAAAGGGCCGTTTGCCTTGCTGCTGGCCCCTGAATCTGTCCCTAAAGGACTGCCTGTCCCCTTGCCTCTGGAACCTGGGGGGTTGATACCTGTGAGACTGAGCCTCCGAATCAGGCTGGCGGAAGGACATTCTCCTGGGGTAGGGGGCGCGTCAGTTATCCGACCGTCTGGTCGTGGATGGGAGGACCTTCTTCTTGTTTTTGTCCTCCACCAGAAGCGGGTCCAGCGAGGTGGCGAACAGCTTGTCCCCGATGTAGTCTGCTCCTGCAAGGTGCCATTTGGTTCGGGACTCCGCCTGCCAGTGGCACAATCACAGTAAGCGCCTGGACGCTACAGAGGAAGATAAAGCTCAGGGTGCATACTTAACTGCATCCAGGGTAGCGTCCGCAGAGAATTGTGTGGCTGCCAGCATCTTTGAAAGGGCTTGCAGCAGTCGCACCTCCGTGGCAGGTGTTCTGTCCCTCAGGTCTTCCAGCCACAACACCGTGGACCTGTTAAAAAAGGAAGCAGAAGCGGCCGCCCTAATGGCTCAGGTTATTGCCTGAAAGGTTGTGAGGCCTGGGGTTGGTGCTGCATCCCAGCGGCCATCACTTGTGCTAAGGCCCTGGCTAGGACCTCCTGGAAGCTCTCAGGTAGCTCTGGGGGGGGGGGGGCAGGGCGGAGCTCTGGGGGCTGTAAGTGATCCCTTGCCTTTGGGGAATTTGGTGCCAGCCTGGGCCTAGCTGAGCTGGAAACCCTGCGCCCAAAGGGATACCCCCTCGTTTCAGAGGAATGAGCAGGCAAAAGGGGGGGGGGGCGAAATGGAGCTATGCCTCCTGCCTGAGCCCCTGGAGGAGCCAGGGGAGGGAGGCTGGGCCTCTGCCAGTGCAGGAAGCCTGCGAGGGGAGCATGACCTGGAAGGTGATGGACTGACGGTGTCCCTAAACCTTCTTGAGGAGGCCCTGGTGACTCGGCTTCCCTGGGAGCAGGGCTCCTTCCTGGGTGCCCTGGGCTTTCCTCTTTTGTCGAGGGATCTCCATCTGGGGCCCCAAGAAGCTCCCTTGGAAGACCCCTCGCCTGGATCAGGGTCCCCTGGTCTCGGGCCTGCACCCCCACGCTTCGCCGCCTCCGCCATAACACTCACAGTTTTGTTGCTCACTCCCTCCTTGTTCTCTGCCGGCTGATCTTCTCTTTCCCAGCCGGCCTGCACCGAGGCTTCTAGGCCTTCTGCGGATCCACCGGCAGAATAGGGCCGCTCCAGGCCTCTTCCGGCCTTCTCAATGCTGTCTGAGCGCTTTCGGCTTCCATGGGGAAAGCCGATCACGCGCTCGACCATGTGCTCTCTTTAAGATGGTGGGGATCCAAGATGGCGGCCGCCAGTCACCGCTTTGATTCCCAGCTGCTTGGGAGCATTGGGGGAAGATTCCTCGGCTCCCCGCTCCTCCACTGGGCTCCTTTTGCCCTCTTACGCAACCCTCCTGTTGCTGGGGAATCGCGCTAGCCAGCAGTGTGGCTGTCTAGTGCTGAGAGCACAGCAGGAGGGGTGAGTAATTCACAGAAATCTTCTTAAAGAGAAAAAATGCTGTAAGGAAAAAAAGCCTTAATTCTAAGGCAAGGTGATGCAGCCTGAAGAATCCTGGGGATTCTTAGAGGCTGCAATCCTAGAAAAACCTGAAGGAAAAAAACCCTAAACTTTTCAGGTGAGGGAGAGTCTGGAAAACACTCCTTCTGGGCTGGAGTCTGAGGTTAATCTGGGAAAGCAAGAGGAGGATCAGAGGCGTGGCTTCAAAAGATTATCCTCAGACTCCAAGAGCAAGAAGGCTGGGTTAATACCCAATGGTTACTCCTCCCACACCTCACTCTGGAAACAGTACAATTTCACAAAGGAAAAGAACAAAGCATATAGATATTGGGTACAGAAAGTTTCTTAATATCAACTTTCTACTCAATTTTTAATAAATGTCTAAGGAAAAAGCATCATTTTTTTCTTCATGATCACTTTTTAAATTTATTTATTAGGCATTGGAAGAAGGCATGGCTGATAATGTTCCGTTTTGCTTTGTAGTCGTTTTAAAATACTTGGGGGGGGGGGGGTACCTTCCAAACGGTTTTGTCTTCAGGTGACTGCATGGATTTGGCCCCTGCAGTTTGCTTGTTAAGATTTTCAAAAGTGGTTTACCAATGCCTTCCTAGAGCTGAGAAAGAATGACTGACCCAAGAACTGGCTTCATGCCTAAGGCAGGACTAGAACTCATGGTTTCTATCCTGTAAGCTTAATCACATCAAATTAGTTCACCTAAAATATATCAGCATATTAAATTTACCATGGAGTTAACATTTTTTTGTTTGTTTATTGTGCAAAGGAAAAAATAACGTCCCATTTTCTCACTGAATATCAGGAGCAACTTGCAGAGGGGCTGGAAAATGCTGCGTCCTCACTCACAACCCACAAAAAAGTCCAATAAAATTTCAAGTACGTGCTATTTCAAGATGGCCTAATATATACAGAAGATAATTTTGCTATTAACAAATAGGGCTTTCCCTAAATTGTAACTGAGATGCATACCTCTCCAAAAGTAGCTGGGTTGAAAGGCATTACTGTTGTTCCAGTCATATATTTAGCAGGAGTTTTCATTCGGTGAGAGGCCTAAAATAAAGTATTTATGCATTTAACAGAACATGACACTTATTCCTCAAATGTTTTGCAATTTATACAAATTACTGGACTTTACAACTAGTCCTATGCCTTTATAGGTAGTCCCTGCTTAATGACTGCCTTGGACAGTAACCAAGTAACTTTGTGACCAATGCCTGCATTTACAATTTGTGCAGGGCTAAAAAGCAAAGGAAAGCTGAAGTAAAATAATAAAAACAATCATGGTCATATGATTTTAATTTAGAGACCACTTAAAGTCTCAACTGTAGTCACTAAACAAGAACTACATGTAATTCAATTCATGTCCTCAATAGGGAACGGGGTTGGGAGTTCGGTATTATGGCTATACTTTGAACAGTGTGTACCATAGTATTACACAGAGGTTTAAGCTGAAGTCCTGTACCTTCTCTTGAATATATTGAACCATTTCTGGGAATGAAGGCATCTGTTTATCAGCACTTTCCTTTTCATTTTTACCAGGAAATGTTCTCAGAGCACGTTGTGCTTCTCCATGTACTTCTTCCCGCCTTTCAAAAATTAAAATACAACATTTTCATATATGCACAAGCAAATAGAACCTTTTCTCCATCAGCCTCCCAAAATAATATTAATTAATATGTCAGCTCATATTAATGCAAGGGCTGTTTATATTCTGGATTTGATTTCAAAAAGGCAATTCAGAATGTAGATTGTAGCACCTGTCTGCAACTCTTTAAAGTAGCTGCATCCTCTCCTGGAATCATACATAATTCAAAGAGGGAAGCCATGGAATTCTAGGAAAAGACACTTCTTTTCCATTGGGCTCCCTTGCATTCCAAAATACATTGCTTGAAATGTTTTCCACAGGATTGCACAACCCTAAGAACCAATTATTTAGCATCACATGCACAAACAAGAAACAGCCAGGATCCTCTTTCTAATGTCTTCTTATTTGGACACTGGCTAACAATAAACTAAACTTTGGTTTGGTTCAGTAGACTCTAGACTTATCAAATCTTAACAGAGACATTAAACAAATCACCCATGACTTAAAGCTGATTTTACTTACAAATTGACTTTAAAAAATACCTCTCTCATAAATGTAAGCTACTTTTGAAAATGCAAAAATAAAAATGTATTCTGATTTATTCATTGTGCCAGCTGTAATAAAGAGGAAGACATTTTTAGCAGATACATAATTTAAATTCCTAGCTTTTATTATATAGGAACTGGGACATTGCATTTTTCAGACTTTTTTTATTTTGACAAAACCTTATAGAAAAGATTTCTTGGTGTCCAAAGTCCAAAGTCCAATTGTTGATGCAAGGTGAGGTTTAGAATTTAAAAATTTGGACAAAGAGTAAACCAGATATTATTATGCCTGGTAATCTTGAGCAATGTGTTGCTAAATTAAATAAACATTTTATCTGATCTAGCAAAGCTTTCTATATTCCAAAATACAGCAAATATTATTTCCGTTTCTACTCATAGGTTGGACATCAGTGCTTTGCTTCTAATTTTTCTACCAACTTTCTAAACCACTCATACAACTCTGAATACCATTTATTAGACACAATCTTATGAAAATTGTTTCCATGGTTTTACTATTTCCACAGGTCTAAAGGGGTCAGTAACCTTTATGATTTTGGCCTACAATGTTAGTTTTGGACATAACTTTAGCTATTATTTTCTCATCTTCATCAGCTTCCTACAGATCTTTCATTCTTTAAAACCTAATTATTATATGTTCAACCATGCCTAATGGCCCCAATTGGGAGTAGGATTGCAGTCATAGGTTGGGTGGTTGTAAAGCAAGACTTCACAGGACCACACCAATTTACAATGGCAATCCCAGCACTCCCCACTGCAGTTAAATGAGAAATGCAGGTCATTAATCAAATACTCACTCCTGGCCAAGCTATTCCAGCCTTGGTCCCTTCTAGGCCTGAGTCTCAATAAGATAAAGGACTGCCTCCACCTCCACCTCCCCACCATCTTGTTGTTGTAGTTGCGAAGTCGTGTCCAATCCATCGCGACTCCATGGACAACATTCCTCCAGTCCTTCCTGTCCTCTACCATCCCCCGGAGTCCATTTAAGCTCACGCCTACTGCTTCGGTGATTCCATCCAGATTCTCTGTTGTCCCCTTCTTCTTTTGCCCTCAATCTTTCCCAGCATTCTTCTCCAGTGAGTCCTTCCTGCTCATTAGGTGGCCAAAATATACTTTGGTATACCACAAGTATACAAAGTATACTCTGGCCACCCCACTGCCCCTAATCTATCTCCCTTTATTTGTTCCGTTTGGGGCACCTGCCTTGCAGAGTGGCAAGAAGCCCCAGTTGTCTTCTTCTGTCTATGTCGAAAGCTATAAATATTAGCTTCAAAATCAAAGGTGATACTATTTACTAAAAGACTTTCCAAATATCTTTTTAATTATCGTCTACCAGGCCAGGCTCTGATAGTGATGGTGGAAGCAATTTTTGAGATAAAGCAATGAGTTTTAGATTTGATATACAAACTGGCATCAATAACATGTACTAACGGTGTGTGTCAAATATAAATAAAGATGCAAAGTAAGTTTCCAAGGATCAATATAATCCCATACTATATGTTTGAAAGACTTGATGTCTAAAGTATGTCAATTAAAAGACAGCCAGTTCAGTATAATGGTTAAGGTGCTGGCCTAGCAACCATAGTTCCAGTTCTGCCTTAGGCAAGAAAGCTGGCTGAGTAACTATGGGGAAGTTACTTTCTCTTTCATTCCAATTCACTTCACGGGGTTGCTGTTGTGGGGGAAAGAGGAGAAGGTGGAAGGATTATGTGCATTCAGTGATTTGAGGTGAAATAATAAAGGCATAATAAAACTCTAATAAATGAATAATGTTTTACACAACAAGTAAAATGGGTATCAATTGAAGTAATAGTTTAAAAGACTCAAAATAAGAATTACTGATCCCTATTTAAGATATTGTTATATAACATTAGCATTTTATACCCAGCCTATAATGCAATATTAAACGTACGGATCTCCTGCAGCTAGAAGTAGCAAGTATCGTGAAGGAATGTGATCAGAAGGAAACACTGTGCTGGCAAATTTTACAGCTACTTGGCGGACTTGGACTTGAGGCTAAAAAAAAAAGGCAGAAAGACAAAGAAATAATCAGAAACAAACTATTTACCAAATCAGGCACTTACATACAATATTCAAAATACTGTATGCACCCAAAGTAAAATGGCAGGTGCAAAAAGGTCTCATTTATAGCATGCTTTGTTTCATAGTTACGATTTAAAAAAAATATTTTTTCCTGAACCTCCTTTAATGACTTAGGCATTAATTATATGTTGCAATTAAACAAAATAATATGAAAAAACCTCTTTGTGAATAAATAATAGATCTCTGCTCATGCATAGTTTACCTGACAAAGAACAGATTATTGAAGATTCTTTCTCAGGAATCAACATTTCTCAATATTTGAAATAGCACACATAATTATTTTTACTGCTCCCTTGGTGCAGCAAGAGCAAGCACAACCAGGTCAGTAATTATAGGTGTGATGCAACACAATGTAAAACACAGTATAGCATCTTATGTCGGCCATAAAATGTTCAGGTTTCCATGATATAATTGAAGGGTTAAAAATGTGCTGATGCTGGCTTTATATGTAGTTCTAAAAGTAGTCTTTAACAACATATTGCATAGATCAAATAATGCCTGTATGCGGTCAACTGGCATTATTTGTGACTCCACTTATTAATATATTTTTAAAGAACAATTAATATGCAATTATTAAAGTGGAAGTTCCATAATAAAAAACATATTGTTCATGTATACAGTATGATAAACTAATTTTAAGCAACATGATTCCCTCTTAATGCACTGGACTATAATCCCCAAAATCCTTAGCTGAAATTTCTATATTGCCTGGAAATTCTAAAAAAATATAAACCAACATAACTGACTGTATACATGTATGTAGATAATGAAAAAACAAGGAATAGAGACAAGAGAGGGAGAAAGAGATTTTTCTTCTCCTAGTTGCATACCATAAATTAATATAACCATTCTTATGTACAAGGGATTCAAGGAAAACTAAGCCCAGGTTTTCACACTCCTTTCATATCCTGGTGACTTACCTTGATTAGGTTAGAGGCTACAAGTGCCTCCATGAGAGTACGAGGTGCTCCTTCTAAACTGGTGTATGCACCAACCATCATGGATAGAGCTTCCTGAATAGCTAGTCTGGTATCAGGGTCTTCCTGAAATGATATGTAGGTATCAATATCTAATAAGTATTCCACAAATAAGGATAAAAACCTTTTAGATAAACTCTTTGGTAAAATTAAAATAAAATCACCAACCTTAGAAAGAGCTTCAAAAAATTGTTGGACCAGTGCAAGATCCTTGGTAAACAGTTGAGGTATTCGGCTGGAAAAAAGTATTTTTAAAAGGATTTTATTTGAAACAAAGTAGGAATTTCAGTTAACTTATTAACTAGACATTTTCTCAAATGGTATTTCTCATATACTAGTTATTTTGTTCTAATGGAAATTTGTAAAGTGCCCCAGAATTATTAACTTCTGTTTATATGTTACATTTTGAGATTTTTATGTCAACACCAAAAATATTGGGTTCCAAAATGTTAAATACCACGTTACTGAAGTAAAAATAAATTGTCTTCTGATTCACCACTACCGGTATTTCGTCTTTTGGCCAAACCATGTGATTAGGACTTTAGAAGCATTACCAATTAAAATTCCTGGCACTGGCCTTCTGAAGTTCATCACAATTCATTCTTCTATGTACTCCCACTTAACAGAAAAATGGCTCTGTAGTTGTAAAATCTATCCTGACTGAAGAATCCATTGTACTCTTAATTCAGCCTTTCCCATTTGTTTCCTATCATTTTTCAGTTATCTCATTCACACAATCAGGATCTCCTACTTTTTCTTCATATTGGAATGACCACCTTTCATTTCAGAGCTTTATCCCATCTAGCCCCTAATTTATGGAATCAATTCCCACCCTTAAACTATATTTGGATCTCATACCTTAAGATATAAAAAGGTCCTTAACATGCTAGTTAAAGTATCATAGCACTGAGATTAGATGTTTAAATGGATTTCTGTTCTGTTTTGTGGTTTTTATCTCATATTATACTGCACCTAGATTAAAAACTACTAGTAACGATTAAAATACCTAAACCCATTTTTGATCAACGAAAAGGTTAAAATAACAATGTGCAGATGAATGAAAAATGATAGGAAACAAATGGGAAAGGCTGAATTAAGAGTACAATGGATTCCAGTTTTCCGTTAAGTGGGAGTCAGATAGTATAATTTATCTGTATTGCTATATTGTTAATAAACCTAGGATTGCAACTTAAAACTGAGAGATAGCTATTTGTCCTGCTATGCAATCCTTTACATGCTTGCTTTGAAATGCATCCCATTCTGTTTATATTATATTGAGATTGTTTAGGATTGCAGATAAGGATGAGAATTTAGTAGCTCGCTATCTTTAATTATTTGCCCTTTTTGCACTATTAGCTCTCAATCAGAATAATGTCAGACGCTAATAATTTATATTTGCACATAAAATAGACTTACATGGGCTTCCCCCTACTTAAAAGGCGCTCTGAGTTTGAGGCTTGGTTACTACATGGACATGCTTGTTCATTACTATAGCAACAGCACTTATATACTACTTTACAGTGCTTTACAGTCCTTTCTAAGGAGTTTACAGAGTCAGCATATTGCCCCCAACAATTTGGGTCCTCATTTTACCCACTCAGAAGGATGAAAGGCTGAGTCAACCTTGAGCTGGTGAGATTTGAACTGCCAAATTGCAGGCAACTGGCAGTCAGCAGAAGTAGCCTGCAGTACTGCACTCTAACCACTGTGCCACCACGGCTCATAATTATTCGATAATTAATAACATATGATTCTGGTTATCTCTCTGAGATCAGCCAAATGAATAACTGTTGTGAAGATTTATACTTTTCCTAATACTGAGCAAAAACAGTTTAAAAAAAGAATATAACCAGCTCAATTTTGACAGGCCTTTTTAAGGACAGTTTTTACATTTGGAATTCTTTAGCATGATGTTGCTGTCTTTACTCCGATTAAATTTAAATGTGTACCACTTAAGCAATGTAGAGAACAATCCATTTTTTCAATTTGATTCCTCCTTTTCTTAAAAATTGATTATTTCTAGCATTCACCTTTCCAAATATTTAATTTATAATTCTAGAACTGTCAAAAGATAGCATCTGATCAACCCTTTACACTAAGACAACCTGCTTGCTTGCTGACAGAGTAACAATTGTTTTAGAACAATCAACTGACATTTCACCAGTCTAAATGCAATTTTGTTACCTGGAAAGTTTTCCAACAGCAGAATAGGCCATTGAAAGCAGTTTGGGATCCTTCAATTATTAAAAAAAAACTGTGAGATAAGCAAAGAGCTATGAAAGCAAAGAGACAATATACATTCATGTTTATCCTGACAATTATGTTTCTGTCGTGTGATCTGTATTCATATTAAAATATGGTTCACAGACACAAAACATTCTAAAAGTTGAATAATCTTAAAACAGGCCTGTTTGTTACTGTTAAATAGATGGAATTGTGTTCTATAATTATAACACAAAAATAACTGCATCACATAGCAATAAAATTACTTCTGACTTCTGTCATAGAAGAGAGTGGGAAGTACCCAACTGCACATGAAGACAGACATTATGTCAATGCCTTAGACTTAGAGAAATAATTGGAAGTGTACATTTGAGCACAGGTGCAGATATAATCTGGAAAATCAACAATTTCAATGTACCTAAAATAGATTTTATTTTACTTCATATTCAATGTTATAACAATGTACATGTAGGTCAACCTTTTGAAATATTGAATCTTGTACATATAATGAGCACGGCAAACAAGTACCCTATTACTTCCTAGCTAGACATGCCAATTATCTCTTAACCTGCTTTTACTGTCTTTCTGAATGCTAACTTGTCTCCAGAATTTTTCAAGAAACATAGCTTGGAGGTTTTACATCTATTAGCTCATTAACCAATGCCTCCTAGATAGGAACTTGCCAGTAAATAATAGGGAAAAAAGTTATCCTTGCAACCAATTACTCTTATGAATTACACTCATAGGCACTAAACATGCGCTACAGCCATAAGGACTCTCAATAGAATAAATAAGCTTTTAGCTGTTCAACGGACAACCCTTCAATCATTTCATCATCTAACTAACAAGAAATTAAAAGTATTGAACAATGAAAGAATTCAAGCCACAAATAATCATAAGAAGGAAGTGTCAACACATCTTGGTCAGTCTCAAATTTACTAAGTGGAAAAACCCAGAATGGCCAGCTTTAAGCCCTGGATAAAATTCAATGCTTTTTGATGGAAACAAACAACGAAACATTACTAGGACTGGAAAATTACTAATCAATCTAGGAGTGGAAGAAACTCATAAACTGACATGAAGCGATTTTCCTCCATCTGCACAAGGGAACAAGCCAGGAAGCCATGGTTTTACCCAAGAAGCTTTAATTATGATCACAGTTTGTGTGTTCTCCCACATGCACCAACAAAAGAATGAAACAGAATTTCAACAGATATAGATAAAGATATGCAAAGGGAATATCCTGGTTGATTATATCAGCATTCAATAATCCAAATATAGTAAATGCATTTTGTTATAACTAGCTATACTAGTACTACCATAGAGATTAGTTCTTTAGGAAAAAAAGTGCAAGTAATGAGAACATTTAACATTCTAAGTTCTACAAATAAGTAAGATTCTTTACAAGGCGCTCCCTTTGTACTCACCTCTTTATATTCATTTATCAGTTTTGTCAGTCCATTCAAAAGCATCGGACCTAAAGGTTTTATCTTGCTGTCAGGGCAACTAAAATTCAAAAGATGAAAATAGTAATGAGTGAACAAGCAAAAAGCTTTAATAATAAGAATTGTCCTTCATATGTAAGAAAATTCTTTTCAAAGGATGTCTGTGTATCAGGAGTGGGAAATTAATGTGGCCAAAAGGCCACATGAGAAACTTGGACTGCTGTGAAAGGCTGCCACCGCTACCCCACCCCACCCCTGCCCCACTCCCCGCTGACACCACTCCGCCGCTGATGCCACCTCGACGTTGCAGGCCAGACAGGACAGCCTAAGGGCCAGATGTGATCTGAAGCCATAAAAATGCCCAGGTCAACTCTGTGTAGCAATGTTCTTGTTTTGGCAGATAATGAGAACTTTTTTCAGAAAACTCAACATCTTCCAGTCTCTATCTAGGTACCTTAACAACTACACCAAGTAGGACCAGAATAAACTGCAGGTTATAAGAATATTATTAAAATAATAACAATGCATTTTCTTGAGTTACATCTCTAAACTTTATGTTGTATTCACATGAAATTACTTAACCTCTATTTCAATTGCACATATGATTTTATAAGAGAGCTAGTTTGGTGCAGTGGTTAAGACGTCTGGCTAGAAATTGGGAGACAGTGAGTTCTAATCCCACCAAAGGCACTAAGCTAGCTGGGCCAGTTACTTTCTTCCCAGCCACAGTAAGGAGACAATAGCAAACCACATCTTTAAAAAACTTGTCAAGAAAAAAAAGTCATGACATAAAAATACTTACATTACACAAATATGATGCACAAATTGAAGAGAGAGAGTTCTCAGTTTAGCATTGGCATTTGCACCAAAAAGCCCATCATAAACAACCTTAAAAAATAAAACAAATGAAAAAATTTCAGGAGAAATATTATTTCAAACTATTTTTCAAATCTCATAATGAGGATAATATCAAAAAATCTTCTGCATCTCAAGTAAGTATGATTAAATTAAATTGATTTATTTAATTTAAAAAATATTTTTTTTAAAAAAAGATAAATAACATCCTGAAGATACAAGCAGTCCTTGTTTAGCTATCACAATGGGACAGTCATTAAGCACTATGGTTGTTAAGTGGAAAAGCACATGACTGCAACAGGGTTATAATGGTAATTCTTATTTGGTTATTAAGCAAATCACTGTGTAACTGCAATTGTGGAGGTTCTGCAATTTAATTCTATGTTCTTCCTTAACTCTGCTTCTCACAAACCCATAGAGAAGAATGCTGAGTATAGGATAAATGAGGATTAGTAGCAAAACTGGAATGCTGGGTTTTTTGTTTTGTTTTTTGCATGTACTTTCAAACATTGCTGCATAGAACAGTTGGTAAGCAATCCGCGTGTAGAATACTCACCCCTCATGTAGGGGAATGAGTTACAAGCATACTGTTAAATACTGAATTCACTAAGAAATACAGTAATGAGACAGACAAAAAAAACCCCCAATACCTGAATATTTGCAGGAAAGGTTTCTGCAGCTTGCCTGGAACGCAGAAGATGTGGGACAATCTTTAACTTCACCCGAGTACTGACAGGATCACGTTTCAATTCTGGTTTCAGAACAGCTCCCTGTTATAAACACACAAATGAATATTTTGAAACATAAAGTGATTAGAAAAAAACTAAATCACTCAGAAAAGGAATCAGAGTGTACACATCAAATTTTTATTCTGGTCATTGACCAAGGTAACAATTGTACATATAACTACAATGTTTCAAAGCACTGGAACTGTATAAATTACATACTTACACACACACACACACACACACACACACACAAAACTGAGATTACTACAAAGTAAGATACAATTTAGTGTACTCCAGAGGTGCCCAAATGTTCTTGGTTCACACTGGTTTTAGCGTCTCAATAACGTTTTCATGGTGTTCCTAGCAGTTCTCAAACTGTGCACTATGGAACCAAGGAGAGAATTGGGATAGCTCCAGTTATTAGGCAACAAAATATGCCATTGTGTTTCTGTGAATGTATCCAGTGGTGCCCTAGTTTGAGAACTACATGTATATTCAAAGGAAGCCAAGGGCCACTCCTAACATGACAGGCTATTATCCAAGATAAGAAACTGTACATCCAGGTTATCCTACTCTTTGAATTTGATCTCCTAATGACGCTTGGAAGTGTGAAGAAAGCATTTACCTGAAATGCCTTAAACCAGCTGCATCTATTTCAAGGGTTAGAATTCTTGACAATTCTCATTATTTGTAGAGGTTCTGATCCAGCATAAAACTGAATAACAAAACCTGAGATAATGAGATGAGTTCACATTTATGGGAACTGGAGGATAAGATTGCAAAGCCTATAGCCATTGTCTTCCTCCCAGAGCTATCATCTGCACAGTGCAGCTGGATCTATTTCACTTTTTCATTGTTCACTTATAAAAGATTTGAGTTAGTCCAGCTGCAAAACTCCAAACAGCTTCTTTGCAACAGCTAGTTTCTGAGCCCCTCTAACAGTGATTAATAGAGGGAACTGCCCTCTTTTAATATGTGGCTTTTAGGACTCTTCTGCTTTGCATGTTTATTCAGTAACCTTACTGCATTCTCTGGACACTACTCTGCCTGCAGATGATTCGTATCTGGCTCTAATCACTACAAACAATCTGAAGGCAGCACTAATATCCATTGGTGTAACTAACAGATTGCATTCAGGTCTCTGGAGGAAATAGTAATAACCAACAGGGTGATTGAGAGATAAGCATAAGCAATCTGTGGCAGAACTAGCATTCACCCGTGGGAACAGTCAAGAGTCGGTTTGATGTCAGGGTTCCAAGTAATACACCCATAATGAACAGAACTCTAAGGCAGGCAGATTCCTCAAAGAATAGTTTTATTTGGATATATCATATTGGCACAGGCTGGTGAAAACCGACTCTGAGTGTTCCTGCAGTTTTCACCCAATTAAAAATTTTCTCCCTTCCCCAAACAATCAGTCACATGGTCCAATCAAGGTGCCCTACGGTTGCCTGATAACAAGATTCAAAGTTCTAATGTTGAGGGCCCTTTCTCCTCATTCCCCAAGTCATAAGCCTACACTTTGGCCACTCAGCAACCAGTTTGCATTTACGATTGTTTACAACCATTAAAAAGGTAGTAAAATGGCCAGTTTATGGCTGTCCCAACTTACAACCATAATAGGGAAGATCCATACGGTCATAACTCAAGGATTACCTATACCCAGTTGCTTGGAATAAGGAACAGAAGCTTTTTTCTAGAAAACATTTTTCTTCCTTTATTTCTAGGTTAATGAAAGAGTAGGAAAAATGTGGATGTAAATAACTCTGAAAATGATATTCTCTACCATAGCAAATAATCCACATTATACAATATACAGTATAATACCAAATGATACACAAAGTGCAAAAAATAGAAAATAAGAAGGAAAGCAGATTTAGATAAGCAATTCTTACCTCCTTAGTTTTTAGTGGTATATCCCCAAGGTAAACTTTGTACAGCTTGTTGATGATGGCTGGGTTATTCCAGTCAATTAAACTAAGGGATGAAGGGAAAGAGGAAGAAGAAATTTACTAAAAATCAAATTGATTGCCAAAATTCTTTTTTCTTCTTCCATATTTTCTCTTTTCAGTAATTGAGTTGCCCAAATGAAAACTTTACTGATTCTCAGTTAAGCATGTCTGTGGAGATTCTCAATCATCCAGGTTATGGTTGTCCTAAAGGTGCTTTTCTAAAAGGCAAGTGGACTTACTTGTTTTTTTCCCCTTGAAAATAATTCCTTGAAAACTGAAAAAACTTCTTGGATGAGAAGCGAAACATTTTCAAGGAAAAAAACAAGAGAATACAGTTGCCATTTGGAAAAGCACTTTTGGGATTCATTTGGCTACCTGTTTCTCACTAGCATCAGCTGTCCCCCCCCACCCCCGTTTCCCATATCTGCACCTCCCCCCCCCCCCGTGCTACTAGCTGGGACCTTGTTTCACACTTCTTTCTTTTGTGCCAGTGCAGTTTCCTTCTTTCCTTCCTTCTTTTATGCCAACTCAAAGGAAGGATCTGGCTAAACTTATAGCATGCAACTGGTGTTTTTTTTGCATGCATGCCTTATTTTCACAAAATAATACCCTGGATGGAGCACAAATGGAGGCCCTGCCTGGCATGTGACTGGAACCTCTGGCTGAAACATAATCAGAAGTCCTGGCTGGCACATTAATAGAGGCTCTGGTCAGGGCATGAGAGAAGCCCTAGCTTAACTGGTGCAAAAGAAGACTCCACTGGTACAATATTGTCATGCATTTCAGGAGATATTATGGAGCGGGGCAGAACTGGACAGCAGAAGCCACTGGCAGCAGAAGACAGGCAAAACTGGTCGTGAATGCAGGGTGGGAGGAAATTTTGTTTATGTGACTGCGGGGATACTGCAACGGAAGGAACTTTAAGGACCAGTCATAAACTCCTTCATTCAGCACTGTCATAATTTCAGTTGCTAAATGAATGGACACTAAGTGAGGACTACTTGTACTGGAATTAGCAACAACTGCTGTCTATTTGCCTCTTTTGAAAATAACAAGTGCTTGGATCTCGGAATTAACTTTTAAAAAAATATCTGTACCTTACAATGTTTTTTGTTCCCATCTTTACAATCCTTTTTTATTTTAATAGCAATACTAGGGAACACTCCTGTAATCTTACAAATCACCAATAGTTACCAGGAACTTGTGAAACTAATACTGGAATCTAGGTCATTCCTAGCATATATCTTCAATAATTTCATAAAATACTAGCTATGGGGACATTTAAATATATTGTAAAGAAATTAATACTGTACCTGTTTAGAAAAGCATCTTTGAAATTATGACATACACAGTTCTGAAAACCTACAGTGTGATTAAGTAAAATCACTAAACTACTAAAGGATTTGCTTCAGATAAATTGAGATATTGTTAAAGATTGATTAATATTCATATAAGCACTGGTCTTTTAAAAACTACCCAAACTATTAGAATGGCCATATGAATGAAATTTGTCTACCTTTATTGCAGTATTATGCACTAAACCTACTGTATTTAGGAGCAATGAAGCCATGGACACAATTTCATTTTGGAGTTTCTTACAATGAATGAAATCTGAACAGGAGCCTCATTCTGCAGATAGCTTAATATTCTTAAAATCCTCCCCAATCAGATTTTTCAATCATGGGGAGAGTGAGATAAACTAAATATGCTTAGAATCCCTGATCATAAAAGCTTTGGCAGGCTCTTTATTAGCAAATACAGCACAGAAAACTACCTTAATGATAATAATTACCTGCTAAGAAGCAGGTATCTATCAAACCTGAGGTGATACAGTATTACAATTTATACTAATATATGGATGCCAATATTCTAGAATGAATGAAGTGCTGCTATCATTGTGGTCAAATGTAGAGATGTCTACATCCTTTCAAATGCAATTCCAGAATGTTCCATTAATTTTGTATTAAACAAAACCAACCTTTTAAAAATGTATAATAAACCATCACTTTTGTTTTTAAACATCTATATTATAGCCCATTACCTCTGCTTGCTTTTGAGTTCAAGATCTGCTGCAGTAGCGACACTGTGCCGTGTATCACTAGATGCAATAACCAAATGTATGACAGCTTCAAGTTCAGGCACCTGTTCAGCTTCGATGAACTTCACAATACCCAATTTACACTGCCCAACAAAGCAGAAGACAATAAAAGTTGTTCAGTATAATCTCATACATTGTCTATAGAAAGAATTCCTTTATTATAATTACAGAGTGATAGAACTGGATAGTTATTTCTATCCAAGAAATAATAAGAGGCTTTGCCTTAAAGCAGAGATGGGGAAATTATGAGGCTTAATACATTACAGGAGGAGAATTCTCAATCTAAGTCAACTTAGTCAATCTAAGTAATTGTGAATGGGAATTCTGATCCAACCATATGTGGGGGGTCAGAGGTTTTCAGTCATTTAAAGGTAAAGGTAAAGGTTTCTTCTGTCCTATCATGTCTGACTTTAGGGAGAAGTGCTAATCTCCACTTCTTAGCTGAGAGAAGCAGCATTGCTGAAGACCCTTTCCATGGTCAGACTATATGTCAAGATGCATGGAATGCTATTACTTCCTACCAAAGTGGTTTAAAATGTTTAAGATGATATTTTCCAAAATACCTCTCATCCCTATAAAAATATGCTGTTTATCATGCATATTACATTCATTGTTCAGAGTTTTTGAATGGCGCAACATCATATGCTGATGCTACTTGGTTTTACCACTTTTTTAGTTTAGTTTTGGTTTTATATTCTAGTATTTTATTTCAGTTTACAATCTGAGAAAGATACAATATAATTAGAGTATGCATGAGCTGGAGACAAATAAAAGTTCACAAGATAAGTTACTACGCATTATGTTTGACAACTTGTTATAATTAAGCTATTTCTACACCACCACCCATTGGACTATAATTATTTGGCTTTTACCTGTTCCAGCTGCTCAGGTGTCCACGGACTGTCTCCAATTACCCGCTTGGCTGCATAAAAGCTCATTCCCGGAGGAGGCTGAGGGATCCCAGATCCTCCAGAAGTGCTTGATGAAGAGGAACCCTGGCCCACTGGTACATTCTGGCGACTCTGGGATTCATTTAACACATATCTAGAAGGAGAGGGGGGGGTTATAAAATCCTCTATTAGGAACGGTGAGTGAATGTATCAGTCTATGAGCTCTGCACTGCTTAAATTATGTCAGTCTGAAAAACCCAGCCATAACCTCAGTTATGGAAACAAAAATTGGACTTGAAAAAGCAAGATATTAAAATAGATAATTATTTTTATGTCACATTAAAAAACACTATTTTATCAATTTTGGAAGTATTTGGGAGGCCTTATTCAAAGCCGTCAGGAACCATATAAGCTCTGAGGCCTTGAGATTACACATTTCTAAAATAATAGAAATCTAGAGAGCCACTTTGGTCTACTAAGTGAAGGACCAGACTAGAAAGCCGGAGACTGTAAGTTCTAGTTCTGCTTTAGCAATCCAGCTGGACAGCCTTGGACCAGTCACTCTTTTGCAGGTCAACTCATCTCACAGGGTTGCTGTTGTGGGGAAAATAGGAGAGGGAAGGTGTGTTGGATATGTTTGCCACTTTATTCAAAAATAATAATAAAGGCGGAACATAACATTTTAAAAACTATATAAATAATTACATTAGTTAATCAGGACATCTGTATAAGAGAATCCATTTCCAGAGACCAATAAAAAAAGCATCTAGACAGAATACATTTTAATTAGGCCATTAACTTGATCAGTATTAATTTCTGTCAGTTAAATTTGGATGTCTTTGTGCATAGCAGACAAGATAAAAAAATTCTACTGATTCCTAAGATTTGAGGACTTTTACAATGCTGCTGGACCATTTGTACATTAAAGAAGAACTTACAAACATTTTAATTTTTCTTTTAAATTGTGCACGTGACAGATTGGGCATGAAATTTAGCTGCATTTAAGCAATTGTGTATTTTATCACCTTCTAGGACACAGATTTCTCTGAAGCAGAAGTCCCATTTAACTTTTGGGGACTCCTGCTAAGGCTAATTAAACAGGCACAGATAGTCCTCGCTTAAGAACCAGACGTTTAGCGACTGTTCCAAGTTACAACATATCTCTCCAGAACTATTTACAATCTGTTTTCTAAATTCTGACAGTCATATACCCGCTTGTGATAACACAATCATATTTTAGATGCATGGCAACCAGTTTGTCTTTACAACTGTTTGCAGCCCACAGTCATGTGAAGGCAATTTCTGGTGGGTTTTGCTGGTGAACAGAATAACAGAAAGGACCAACTACCTGTTCTAGCACGAAACCCTATACCATTTCAGACAAATGTCTGTCCAATCTCTTCTTTAAAAACTCCAGTGTTGGACCCATAACTTCCAGAGGCAAGTCGTTCCACTCATTAATTGTTCTAATTGTAGCACATTGCTGGCTCATATTTAAATAAGTATCCGCTAGGACTCCAAGATCCCTCTTGCATCTACTACAATTGAGCCAGATATGCTGTACCTGTGCATTTGTTTTTCTTGTCTAAATGTAGAACTTTACTTTTCTCATCTCTGAATTTCATTTTGTTAGATTGGGCCCAGTATTCAAGTCTGTCAAGAGCCTTCTGTACCTTGAGGCTATCTTCTGGAGTGTTAGCTATTCCTGCCAGCTTGGTGTTTTCTGCAAATTGGATGAGTTCCCCTTCTATCTCTTTGTCTAAATCACTGATGAAGATATTGAAGAATACTGGGCTTAAGACACAGCCTTGGGATTCCCCATTGCATACCTTCTCCCATGTGGATGCAAGTCCATTAAGGTGTACCTGTTGAGTGCGCTTAATCAGCCAGTTACAAATCCATCTGGTGGTGATACTGTCTAATATACAAATTTCTATCTTATCAAGTAGTAGCTTGTAGTGTACTTTATCAAATGCCTTACTGAAGTCAAAGTAAATTATATCCACAGCATCGGATATAGATTAGCAGATGGCAACTATATCAGCCCTTTTCCAGTTGTCTGCTCTTCCAGGAACTTTGAAAGATATGGTTCAATGGTTCTGAAATCATGTCTGCCAATTCCTGCAGAACCTTGGGTGCGATCCATCTTGTCCTTATGATTTGAACTCATCTAGAGTGGATAGGTGTTGTGTTATCATTTTTCTGCTTTTTTGACTTGCATTTTTAATCTGCATTTTATCTAATCCGCATTTAATCTACAGTATTTATATATATATATATATTGGTTTTTTTCTGTGCATAAAAACAGATGCAAAAAAAATGAGTTAAATAGTTCTGCTTTCTCCCTGCTACTCATCACTTTGTCATTTTCTTCTATTAATGGACCAATTGTTCCCTTGACTTTTTTCCTTGTTTTTCCTTCTTCCTTGATATTGAAAGAGGCTTTTTTGGTTATTTATAACTTTCGTTGCAAGCCTTAGTTCATTTCGAGCCTTAGCTTTCCTGACTTCATCTTTGCAGATTTGAGCTATTTGCTGACATGGTTATGTGGTTTCTGACATTTATTTCTGACAAAAAGCACCCATTGAGTATAATGAGACTCATTTAAGAATTGTGGCATTTGCTTAATGACTATGGTGTTTGGTTAAATGCCACTTAACGACTTATGATCATAATTCCAGGTTTAATTATTAAATCAAGGGTTATCTATAATTGGCTTTAAGATGGCAAGTCAACCATGCCAATCACAGTGATTTGCACTACACAAACTTTCCCTCAATGATAAGAAAGTAAGCCAAAACTAAACTAATCAAATTAGAACTTAATGTGATATGTAACTCCTGCTGAAAAGCTAACAAATATCTGGGTAAGACACAATGCTTCTAGCACTTTCCCTGTGATTATATTACCTTTAGAATCTGCATTCACTGAGCTGCCTATGGATTTTTAAATGATCTGAGGCAAAAACATGATTCTCATTAAAAAAACAATAAAAACAAAAATACTCTCTAGAGAATGTCATCAATGGCAGAATATCACTTTAAAGACGAGTCTTCCCTCTCCTAGTACCAGTAGTACCTATCACCTGATAAACTTCATTATTACTTACCCATAAGGCATGAGGAGAACATCCAACATAAAATCCAACAGCAGTTGTACAGTCTTTGGTTTTTCAGCAAGATTAAACGGAGAAGCTGCTTTCAGAGGTTCAACAGGATATTTCATGTGAAAAAGTGTTGGTATTAGAAGGTGCATTAGGCTGCAAAACAATTGTTTATATTGCAATTATATGTAAGAATCTGCCTAAACATTCATAAACACTTTCATTTGTTGCCATTTGCATTTTTAAAAACTTTAAGTGGGAATTGCCGACAAGGAAGACCACAAAACTTCATGGCTTTCATGAAACCACTTTCCTTTCTTTCATATTTAGTAGCTAATTCCAAATGGATCTGTATTATACAAATTGCTCTGAAATGAATTAAACTGAAACTTTAAATGTTAAGTAGGTTGGATCCAAGAATTAAGATTTACCTGTATGACAAAATGTTGGATGGCAAAAAAGCAAGGTATTTAAAATATAACCGTTGCCTAGGAAAGATGGTTGAAACCTTTTTTTAGGTCCCAGGAAACAAGATATATTAGACAAATCCCTCATTTGTTGGGATTTAAGAAGGAGTGGAGTTCAGGTCAATAAGGGAACTACACCATCATTTCTCTGAACATGTATTTGCAGTCTGTAATGGCTAATTTATTAAAAGGAATGTGTTTTTTTTAAAAAATATAACAATGAAAGCTTTCTTCTAAGAATATTATACCTGTCCTGCTGAGGTTGAGGTTTTCCTTCCATTGCAGTAAGAAGAGTGGGTGCCAGCTCACATTGCTTTTCCACAGGCAAACGAGGGTAACCCATCTTAACATATATTATTGTAAAATTCTGTAAAATGCAAGATATATCTGAACTGAAAAGTACTACTACAAAAAACAGCTCTATAGTACAATACCCACAAATTGTAAGAAACTTATGACTAAAATTCATTGATAAATACCACTGAAATGTTTACATTGTTCAAGTAGTCCAGCTCACCAAAAATATTCCACAATTTCATTTATTTTAATAACTTTAGAAAAATACTCCTCACATGTAGTTGTCTACAGAAGGAAAAGAGCAGATGAGGTTTAATAGCACCTTTTCCAACTAACACATTTTATTAACAGCATAAATGGCAACTCACCAAAAATTATTCCTTTGAACTACCGTATTTTTCGCACTATAAGACGCAATCCACCCCCCCAAAAAAGTGGGTGGAAATGTCTGTGTGTCTTATACAGCGAATATTGCGGCGGGGGTGGAGAAGGGTTGTCACTACGGCTGCCACTCGCTGCTGCTGGGGAATGCTGCAGCCCTCCCCGCCGAGCAGGTGCTTGGTGCTTGGATCGGCCTTCCGGAATACTGCTGATCAACTGTTCTAGGCAGCGGGGATCACTGATGTCGCTCACTGCCACTACCAATCACCGCCGCCGAATGCAGCAGTGGCGATTGGCTTCAGTGGCGATTGGCGGCAGCGATTCCTGCTACCTACAACAGCTGATTGGCTGTATTCTGGGAGGTCAATCCAACTGCTAATCAGCTGCTCGGCAGCAAAGGCTTCAGTGTTCCCCGGTGGCAGCAGCAGTTCAGCTCAGTTGACTGGTGATGGGCGCAATGAAGAGGATCCCTCACAAGCCATGTGCTGGGGTTGCAATAATGTGCTGAAGCTGACCAGGCTGTTTGCTGTTTGCTGCAAGGACGCTAGCCAGATGAATACTGGATGGATGCTGGGAGGGGGAGACAGATTTTTTTTTCTTGTTTTCCTCCTCTAAAGCTAACAGTTGACATGGGGAATGCATCTACCAATTTCATAATAAAAGTCTCTTCATACTAGGAGCCTCTGACGCCTGCATTCTAGTGATTGCATTAATTTCAAGTTTCTAACTCCAACCAATTATGACCTTAAAGATGTAGACCATTATATCAAGGACACTTTATCTTAGCAATTACCTGAGAAAGTTTTAGAGCAGTTGTTATTAACTGGCCAAAATGTGTATTTCAGTTCATGTCTAAGCACTCCATACTGCACTAGTGTATTAAAACCTTACCTGGACATGAAATAAGGTCTTTGTCACTGGGATGGCCAGGTATAAATCTAAAAGCATGTACTAAAGGATTATCTTTACCTAAACTTCCACTAAAAATTGCACTATTTACATACCCATCTATATAAATATTTATATATTTCCTATGCAATTTGAGAAAAGCTGACATTCAGTGGTAAAGACTTATGGGCAGAAATCCCAGTTCAATCCACCTGCATCTTCAGGTAAATTGGAAAACATACGGAAACTATCAGTGACTAAATGCACACATCTGTTGAGTGTACCAGCCAAGACTCTACCAAGTGTGTTTATTCCATATGTTATAATTGTATAATCCATGGCTTAGAGTAATGTGTGAACCAAGTGGGTAATAGTGCAGTTCACATACATTACACCAAAATTATACAAATTATAGTTTAGCGTTCATGGACCAAGTTGGTGTGGTGGCAATCCATAACCCTAACATTACTGTTTTAACTCTACCAATTCTCAGTAAAGCCACAATGTCTTTGTTGTAATATGTTATGTGTAAATTTAAACTGCAAGGACAGAGCATTGACATCAACTTATTAAACAGAACTTTCCTAATGAGATTTAGTTATTGGCAAGAACATTAAATGTATACGAAAATAAAACACTCAGAATATTTTGTTTCTATCTATTTTAATGGACTATTTAAATATGACAAAAGGATGTAGTTACATATAAACATTCATTAAAACACAATTGGAGTCTTCAAGGGTTACAATTAGGAAAGAACTTCCCAGCAGCTGCAAGCCAGTAAACCTTTCTTTATCTGCTGTTTATATAGAAGGCTTATTATTCAAAAGCAGGACAAAGAATACCTAGGCAGGAGATAACCAGCTATTATACTTAAGCACGATGTGCAAAGACAATCATAACCTTAGAAATCATGTGTAAAATTCTCTAAGAAAAAAGGACTTACTGTAACAAAGGAGACCGCAGAAGGATCTTGATATTGTACTAATAAAGTCTCCACTGGAAGTTGGATTTTTGGGCGACTTTTGATTCGTTTGTTCAGATGAACTAGCAATTCCATAACCTAAAAAGAAAAAATATCATTCCTTCATTTTATTGATCTAGGTTTCATTTCCCAATTGTGAAATATAATAAATAAAATATCTATATTATCAAATGTCCTATTTGTCTTTCCATTTGACCTTTCACAGAAAAAAAAAGAAACAAGTGACTATATTATTTGGACCTGAACCTGAGAAAGAATTACAAGGTAACAATATTTGCAATGGCTTCAAGGAATATATTATTATGATATACAGCTTCCAGCTTGAGGGAAACACAGCTTACTCAAACAAGGTTGGATCTGGTTAGTACTTGTATAGAAGATCATCACACAAACTCTAGGCTGGAAAGGGCAACTGAAAATGCACCCCGGATGAAAGCAATAGCTTTGTGTTGAAAATTACATGTTTTCATCAAGTGATCATGAGTTAAATTCGTCTCAAAGGACACTCTATCTATATATAAAACCAACAGGGGAAGATTATTAAGCATTTCATGTTTGACAGACTTCAACATACAGATAATATTCATACCTTTTTACGCACTCCTTCCTGTGTACTCGAAAGTTTCAAAAGAATAGGGGGAAGGAATTTGGATATAATATTCTGCAATTGCTCATCTGTTTCTGCATGGCCGAGACGCAAAAATACACGTTCAAGCTGATCTAAAATAAAGGGAAAAAACCCTGATCTATAACTAACAGCAAACAGTTCAAATAAGCACTGTTATACCAGCAAGTTCAGCATTAAATAGTAGCTTAGTTCTCAATTGATTTTACTAATGACCTTATTGCAAGGTTACCCTGCATTTGTCATGTGTGTTTTACACAGATGCAACACATATTTAATACCAGAAAGTTTAGGGAATTATTTATTAAATGTATATCTCCCTGTCTAGTGATTCTTTGTTTTGTTCAAGGGAAGGAAAAAAGAGACCCATCTGCTTCTAATTCGATCACTCTAGTTTGCTGTGATTATTACATATGTGCATCATTGGATAAAGATTTCTTGAACAAGAAAGACTGAATCACACTTAGAGCATAAAAACTCTGCCACTGCTTTTGGGTCACATACTTTTTACATACTTTTACACAAATCGTAATGTATTCTATTAAATGCAAATTTTAATTTATGAAATAAATGCTACTTTGATCAATGAAGGAAAATTTTAATCAAACAGACGATAGGCTCAGGACACATTGTTTTATGTACTCAGATTTTGGTGAATAATTGCAGTAGTACAATAGAAAAATAGTTGCTTTTTTGTTCTCAATGTATTAAAAGACAAGTCATGTATAATACGTATATATTAGATCTGGCTATTATTGAGAAGTCAATATGCAAAATTTAAAACAAAATAAGTAAATTACCTTACTTTTTTTATTATAGATTGCACTGCCTTCAGTTATATCATTTGATTCTCTGAGAACATTGAATCTAATGAAGTCAAATTTCCTCTTAAATTTTTAAAGAACATATGATTTTTTCCTTATAAAGAAAGCATCTTACTAATTTGCAAAGTATATCCCTTATATTCAGAAGTAATAATTTCATGCTATAATATAGTATTTCCCAATTCTAGATTAATAGACTGCAGAACTTCATGGACCATAGTTCTGTCTATAAAGATAGTTCTTGACTATATATATTGTTTTCTTTTTGGATTGTAAGACAACCAGAGCTTAGCTTTAAGGAGAATGGCTAAAGAAATGTTTTAAATAAGTAAAAATAAGTTCATAGAGAAGAAAAGCAGGGACAATTGCATCATGGCATATATTACAAACCTTCCAAGATTCACTACCTAAATTCAGTACAAGTAATCATGTTTTATCTTTAAAAAATCTCACTTAGCAACAGAAATTTTGGATTCAATTGTGGTCATAAATCGAGGACTATCTGTACACATTTCTGCCTAGGGTAATCTCAGCCATAATTAGAAAAATGCAAACTGTCTTACTCTGAGATAGTTTACACAATCTACCTTGAATTGCTCAATGTATCATGCTGTCTCATCCAGGGAGGATTATGAACAGAAAAAAAAAACATTTATTCTTACTTAATCTAAGAGAGACACAAACCAGAGAGTACTACTCCAAGCCAAATTTCAGATGTGAAAAGGGAAGCCAGGGTCATTTGAAAGTGAACTCAAACCCAGTCAAAATACCCTGCACAGACCTCATTTCCTTATTTTTTTAATGACTAATCAGGATAAATGGATTTCAGAGACTTCTAATATATTTTGATACAGTAAGAGGAAATATTTCATTATGTAATCAATTTATTCAAAAGTAAACAGAATATACGTTGGTTTTAAAAATTAAAATTATTAAGTCTGATAAGAGCAAAAGTACGGGAGAAAATAAATATCGTATCTAAAATCTAATAGCATTAATCTAGAACACAAAATATCCTAGTTAAAGTGAGGAGGGAAATTTGAATGTTTCACAATTGTGTGTGTGTGTGCATGCACATGCATGCACACGTGTGTTCCAAGGCACAATGTTCTCCTTGACAAGAGAAATGAAAGTTCTCCAACACAGTAGACACAAGATGGTACTCATAAAAGAGCAAAATGACAACATAAATGGATCTGAGTAATGTAAACATAAATTATTCTATTATAATCTTAACAGAAAAAAGGTTTTATTTTAGCCATTCTAGGAGTATGAAAAAACAAAATATGGGCTGTTTGTTTATGACAAAATGAATCTTAAATCTGAGATTGGTTATATAACATTTCAAGATATATAAAGATATTCAGTTTCATATAGCATCTACATGTGCTAAACTTCCAACTGCTTGTACTAGTAATTTATATTTCAAAACTTTAATATAACAGCAACTCTAGCTTGGCCCTACAAATTAGCATAAAACCATATTTCAGCAACAAAACCACTGTATGAGTACTTATTTTCATTTTTCCCACTGCTGTACGACAAACAACTGTTAAATTTTAAACTGTACAAAATTATGACAAATTATGGCAAGTTTACCCAACAGGAATTTTCTATATGTACTGTAGAGTACTTCAACTTGCATTGCATGAAACCATATAGTTAATAAGTAATCCTCACTTACTGATTGCCTCATGCAACAACTGTTGTTACAATGGTACTTAAAAAATAACACTGCAACTGATTGTTGCATTTACAATTGCGGCATCCGTCAACAACACAGTAGCCATCAGGTGCTTTGCAACAGGTGTGCATTTATGACCGCTGCAATCATGATTGCTATTTATGTGCTTCACAACCAGCACACATTTTTCCTTGCGACAAGCAGAGTTAATACAATACAGCAAAATTGTAACCTCAGTAGCAATTCACTTAGCAACTGTTTTACTTAAAGACCAAAGGGAAAGTAAAATTATAAGTCCAATTGCAGTCATGTAATTTTCTATTTAGCAACCAGGTTGACAATCCCAACAGTGGGTGCTTAGCAACATGTAACCACCATAGCAGGAGAAAACTGTCTAGTCTAGTGCATGGTTGGAGAAAACAGTATTACAGTCTAAGTCTTCCTATAATTTATTCAGTTAAAGGCATGACATGTTAACAATTACAAATACACAGAGTGAAAGGTGTGGTTGTGGAGATAGGAAACAATTTCAGGGAATTATTTAAATTGTGTATTATTTAAAATATTATTTTTAATTTCAAAAGAGAATCCTATTTTTTTAACTTATTCATTTTATCTGTTTTTATTTAATCAAATACTGAGACACTTTCTTACTTATTTCTTAGTTTCAGTAATAAAATACCTTGAGCCAGAAAAAATATAGATTAATTTTTAAAAGAAAGAAACTAAGTTGCCCCTCTCACTCTAGGAAAAATAAAGAGCTATAGTGCAATATGGGAAACTTCTCAAAAATGGAAGAAAATACTGATCTGATAAATAGACAAAAGAAGGAACAGGTCATTCCCAACTTACAATTGCAATTGAGACCAGAATCTCTGTTAAGCAAGGCAGTTGTTATATGAGTTGCACCCAATTCTATAATTTTTGCCATGGTTGTTAAACAAATCACTGCAGTTATTAAATGAATCATGAGATCATTATGAGAATTCGGCTCCCCCAATGACTTTGCTTGTCAGAAGCCAGCTGGGAAGGTTGCAAATGATGATCACATGATCCTAGCAAGAGACACCTGCCAGAGAAACATGCCAGTTGCCAAGCACCTCGGTTTTGATCATGTGGGGATGCTGTAAATTTTAAGCGTGACAACTGGCTGTAGGTCACTTTTTCAGTGTCACTGTAAATTCGAACTGTTGCTAAACAAATAGTTGTAACTCAAGGTCTACCTCTAGTGAAATGTGACATGAATCAATGCATGAGCAGAGAATAAATATCAGTAGAAAATAAACTTAGAGGAGGCAGAAAATCCTTGGGATGACTTCCAAATGCAATATCCCTCTTCCTCTATCATTGGAATAATGACACATTCTGGAACCTATCATGTGGATAGAAATAGGCTTAGAATAAAATGGAAAAAATAGGGGAAATATAAGGATTTCCTTCCCCCGTTTTCCCCCCAAGGCTTTCTCATACCCAGGTTAACACCTTTCTCCACCAATGTTGTTCCAGGTTTCCAAACTTCACAATCCAAGTGTAAAGAGTTTCTTCACCACTGTTGTCCCAAATCTCCAATAGCATAGCACATATATTTTCCTTTTGTTTTAAGATCTTTACTGCATAGAGTTATATACTGAAATAATAGTTTCTTGATATTTGGGCTAGGATTAAAGATTAAAGTTCCCATACTACAAGCATTGAGCAGTTCCCAATTGTCTACATAAACAGACATACTTTCATGGGGGTACCAACATCTATAGATGTATTTATGATTATTTTATTTATTTACAGTTTTTGTAGCCTGGCCCAGTGCATAACGTTGGATAGAGTATAACAAAGTAATAATAATAATAATGCAATTAACATCTGCCTATCCAAGATCCTTGGGAAGGTGGATAAAAATATCAAATCCAATCTGAACATCTATCTAACTGTGGGATGAACCATAATAATACATAGGTAACTCAAACTGAAATCATAGCAAAGCAATATTTGTTTGAAATCACCTTCCAAAGTGATGAAGCGCCACACGAAAGTTATACAACATGAGGATTACATCTAAAAAGACAGTCTTCTTGTCCTTAGCCCTCAACCTCCAATATGTGAAGGAACTGGAAACAGGCTCTCTCATCATGTTCCTACTGGCTTGACAGATTCAATCTTAGCTATGCAGGGGGTACCAGATGTAATCTAATGTCTTGCAAAGTACTAAATTAATTGCACAAGGCTTTATGGACAGGGCTGTCCTGCACAGCCATAATATATTTATAGTATTAGAATCCTTTATTAGTATAGGTTAATAGATGTTGACTTTTAAACATTTACTTAAACTAATTAGATAACAGGAGAAAGAAGTGTTTTCTCAACGATTCTGGAAATAAACAGAAAAGTTGTGCTGTCTTTCATGCTCTCCAAACTAGTCTTCCTGATTCCTCCCTAATGGACTACAATAACCACAATTCCAAATCAGAGTAGATTTTGACTAGGAATCATGGCCAACAGGTTTGAAAAAGCTACAGTCAATCATTCATATGTATCACTAAATTTCTCAACATTCTTTGTTCAGGCATGGTATAAAATCATGCAAGTTTAAAGAGAAAGATTACCTACTCAAGATTGGATAATATTTACTCCAAATAAAGAAGTCAAAAACGTTATTACAGGGATGCCTTATCCAAACATCAAAGACACTGCAATTAAGGTGCAATTGTTCCTCGTCCAAAAACCTTTAATTCCATGGAGTGCAATGGTACTTTCTCCTAAACTATTGCATAATCTTGTAAATTCATTAGTACATCTTCCATACATATATACAACTACCTGTGAACACAAATGAATTTGGGCCACTCCCAATCCAGCTTCTTTCACAGGTTTGTGTTGTGGATATAAAACTGAGGAAAGGTGCCTACTACAGGTAACCCTTGATTTACAACCCAATTGAGCCCAAAATTTATATAGACATTTGTTAAGTGAGTTTTATCCCATTTTACGACTTTTCTTGCCACATTTAAGTGAATTACTGCAATTGTTAAATTAGTAACACTGTTGTTAAGTGAATCCAGCTTTCCCATTGACTTTACATGTCAGAAGGTCACAAAAGGGATCACATGATCCAGGGACACTGCAACCGTCATAAGCATGAACCAGCTGTCAAGCATATGAATGAAAATCACATGACCCTTGGGATGCTACTACAAGTGTGAAAAATGGTCATAAGTCACTTTTTTTCAGTGCCAGTCAAGGATCATGTGTATGCTAATATGCCCAGCCTTCTTGAACTCTGCGGGCTATATAGGCAATAAATAACTGCACATTTTTGACACTTTATTTTTGTGTGTAATATAAACATACAAGTATGTTTTTGAAACCATACTTCTTTGTATATATTACACACACATATATATTACACACACACACACACACCTATATGTGAGTGCACACATACCTATGTGTATGTGTTTTGATATGTATCTGTATGTTCAGGTAGTCCTGGCCTTATAACATTTCATTTAGCAACCATTCAGTTACAATGGCACTGAAAAGTGACATGATCATTTTTCACTTATGACTGTTGCAGCATCCTCACGGTCATGTGATTTACATTCAGATGCTTATCAACTGGTTCATATTTATGACGGTTGCCATGTCCTGGGGTCATGTGATCCCCTTTTGCTACCTTCTGACATGCAAACTCAATGGGAAAGCCGGATTCACTTAACAACGGTGTTACTATTTAACAACCGGTGATTCACTTAAGAAACGTGGCGAACAAAGTGGCAAAACGGGGCAAAACTTAACACATTTCTCGCTTTGTAACGTAAATTTCGGCCTCAATTGTAGTCATAAATCAAGGACTACCTCTATGTACTATGCACGAATGCATGCATACATACATACACACACACACACTCAAGCTTGCCTCAGTGGCAAAGACTATAGTAATTTCCTGTCACAAAGAAGCATTTCCCGGCCATACCACGCCTCACCGAGCAGGCCTCAATAACTTAGATGTGGAATGGGAAGTGGAGCACCACATTTTAAAAGGGCAAGAGGGACGGCGAAACGGAACCGGCAAAAATGCGTCTCGAAACGGCCAAGTCACCCTCTGCACTTGCAATACCCAACACCCTTCTCTTATGGGGGGGGGGCTAAGGGCGAGGGGGTAAAGGCACATCGGAAAGACCGGCCGTCGCCAAATTGGGCACTGCAAAGGGCGGAGGCCCTTTCTTCCCCGCCCTCCAACTCAAAAACACCCTGCACGGTTCTCCCAAGGCCGGATCTTAATCCCCGGGGAAAAAGCAAAGTCACGGCGGGGCCTGCGCTTTCCACCAGATTTTTAAGAATCCGACTTTGAGAGGAGGAAGGCAATCTGGAATTCCCTCCAGTGAAGAGGGCCCGGGGGGGGGAGGAATCCCCCCCCTTCTCGCAAGGACTAACTCTCTGCACCCACATATCTTTAAAGGGGGAGGTCGAGAGGAGGAAGGGATGGGTGGGGTGGGGTGTGTGTGTGTATCAGTGATCTCCGAAGCGCCCATATCCCACATATCTTGGGGGGGGGCAGAAAAGGGATGTGTGGGATGATGTATGTGTGTAAAACAGTGATCCAAAGCGCTCATACCCACATATTTTTAAAGGGGGGGAGGGAGGGAGAGAAGGGATGTGTGGGATGGTGTGTGTGTGTGTGTGTGTGTGTATAAAACAGTGGCTCAAAGCGCCGTATCCACATATCTTTAAAATGGGGAGGGGGAGCGAGAGAAGGAAGGGATGTGTGGGATTGTGTGTGTGTCTGTGTAAAACAGTGACCCAAAGCGCCCGTACCCACGCATCTTTAAAAGGAGGGGGGGGGGGAGAGAGGAGATTTGTGTGAGAGAGAATCAGTAACCGAAGAGGCTAATTCGGAGGACGGGGTCGTCCCCTCCTCCCATCATCCTGAAGCTTTTTAAGGTCCATTTCCTAATATGACTCTGCACAACCGAGGCCTAATGGCCGGGGCTCCTCCTCACCCTCCCCCACACCCGATCCTGCATCGCTTATGAGACAACCAGCTTCCACCCCCCAGTTCTCTTATTGTCTTTCTTTCTTCTTTTTTTTTGTAAAGGTCTCCCGTTTCCGAGGTGGAAAGTACCCATCCAGTCGGGAGGGGGAAGGAATTACACCCTCCCCGAGAGAGGCCCAGGGGTGCCTCCCGAAGGCCTGAAGCACGCGCTTAAGAAAGCCGATCCGTTAAAAGAAAGCATTCACACGCTCGAGAGGGCCAAATCGCCCCCTTTTCAACGGGTCCGTACGAACAATGTCCTCCCCTCCCCGCCGCCGCCGCCGGACCCCCACTTACTCTGCTCGTCTTGGGCAGCAGAAGCGGCCGCAGCCATGTTGTCAGCTGGGAAGAGAGAAGGCGGCTTTAAGCCGGCAGTTCTCCTCGCTCTGGGCTGCGAGGCGATGGAGCCGTAGGGAGCAGAGGAGAAGGCAACTGGGGTGGGGGCTTCAGTCCTCCTTGGCCTTCAGCTCCCTTCCTCGAGGCTTCCCCCCGCGACTAAGCTGCCAGAGAAAGGCGTCCAAGGGTGGAGGGGGGAGGCCGATGGTTGATTTTTTCTCCTCCCTCCTCTGACTCCCCCCTCAAAACGCCAACCGCAGTTGAGAGACACACAAAGCTTAAATAACCTGGCAAATATCTTCTTCCCTGCCTGCCTCGTCTTCGTACACGCATGCACTCCACCCTCTCCTTTTTTACTTTTACTTTTTTATAGATTGAAAAAGAACGGGGCGGCGATCGAGTCCAGCTCCTTCTCTTTAACCACTTCCTCCTTGGACTGCCTACACAGCTACAATGGTGTCTCCTTTGGCGCACCAAGCTTTTATATATATAAAACGCCCCTACGTTCCTCGTTCGTGATCTACGATTCCCCCCCCCCTTTCATTTCATTCATTCAGTACTTTCCCGAGAATGCCGCTGAAAGGAAATTACCTGAATCCATGCTGACCTCCATGATTGGCAACATGTGTACAGTGTACACATACACATTACATACACACACACTCCTACACCCGTTTCCCCCCCACCTCAAGGGGTGGTGGAGAAAGGATCAGCAATCTTTTTTTAAAAAATGAGTTTCTCCCCCTATCTGCAGAAGGTATTTCTAACAAGCTGACTCATTCCTACCTTGAAAGGTGTTCAGTTAGGTTGGTTTTAGAAAACCTGAGATAATTTTCATGCACAGGCCTCCTAAACATATGCTATCCATTGGGGCCAGGAACTCAGTAGTTAAACAACCTTCAAGCAGAGATGTACTGTACCTTTTTTTCTGCTGAAAAAATCTTTATATTTATAGATACATACACATCTATAGATATAAAGCCAAATATCACTCACTCATCACAAAATCTCCAGAACTGTAAAGCCTACAAACTTGAAATTTGAGATGTATGTTCCTCTTAGCTTCTAGGTGCTTGCTAAGAAAGGATTTTTCAAAATGACCATCAGATCATTAGTATTTTTATACAATAATTAACATGTTCTGATGCTAAGGAGTTCTACTCCTCCTCCCCACCTGAAAATAACTCTGTTCTGACTGCCAGTTGCCTCACATTCAGCTACTTTAGTTCAAACTGGCAGACGTTCCACTTCTTTACTTGGGAACAGTCTGGGGCTCCTTACAGTACTAAATGTGGGTATCTCACCAACATGTCTACACCTTCCACCAATGGAACTGCTTCTGGACTCAAGGTGGTGGGAACACTATTCCCTTATGTCTAATACTGAGCCAACAGATTGAACCGGAATGAAACGGATTTCCCCTGCACTTCCCGATCACAGTTTCGTCACAAAGCACGGGTATCCAGCTAGTAAATTTATAAAGGGAAAATAGGGATATTTAAGACAGCTAGGAAAATAGTCGTTTTAGATCTCTAAAATGTGGCTGTTGTTGATGTCCTAGCAAGCATGGGATGTAAAATGTAGTCCTAATGACTACTGATGCAGTCGTTAAGTGGAGCACAGGGTGCCTTGGGTGGGAGAGGCCCTGATGTTGGAAAGAGACTGGCAGAGTTGGGAGAAAGGGTCAAGCAAGGGAGTAGTCTAGAATCTTTACATAGACATAAGAGAGCAAGGTCCCACCCACTTCCTTGAATGTGGTTGAACTTTATTTAGTCTTTCCCAGGGGCAAACTGCCAGACTAGGAAGATTCCTATGAAATGGGTAATAGAACATTAAAGTATCTAGTTTAAATTCTTCAGGTGTGGGTCTAATTATTCTCACATGACATCTGGGAGATCTAGCACAGGCACATCCCATTTGCCCCAGGCCTTTCAATACCTCTCCCATCTCCTGAGGCATCCCCTTCCCCACTTCTCATCCCTTGGGTTCCCTGTAGGCCATGGGCCTACTTTCCCCCACCAAACCAGGTCCCCCACAGACCTTGATTCTGCTCCCTATCCCACTGAATCCCACACTCTTTCCTGGCCCCCATCACTGATCATATACTTATCTTTGGAAGATCTCTGGAGCTGGAAAGAAAAGCAGACTCCCCCATATATCGGCATCCTTGGGCCTCTAGTTCTTTCCCAAAACAGGTGCCATTTTGGATAATTAATTATGATCAGTACAAATTATAATCAATTTGTTTCATTTAGCCATGCAGGAATTGCAGGCAGAAGAAGCTATGCTGCCTGGTAACAAGGAGACACAGCTGTCAGTGGTTTTAGAAGATGAGGAGTCTAAACTGCCACTCCCCTCCCAAGAACTCGTGTGTGGAGAGGAGAATAGAGCAAAAGTGTTCTACAAGGGTCCTCACCAGAAAGGAACTTTGCCCTTCCAAATGAGCAATACTATTTAAGAAGAGTAGTAATGACTTCATAGTCATTAGCCATGCTATCCGGGTAACGGGAGTTACTGTCAATGTAACTGAAGGGTCCAGGATGGAAAAACCTGTCCTAAAATAATTCAAAACAGCCTATCTTCCATAAATGTTCATTGTCATCCAATGTCAGGAATGATGAGAACACCAGAAGTACATGTCCAAAGCATATTATTCCAGCATGATTAAAAACCCCAAGGCATGAAACCAAAGGTGTCATTCCCAGGTAACCAGCTAAAGTAAGCAAGCACCTATATTGGAGAGCAGTGATATAAGATACTGGAGGCAGATCATTCTTTTAGTAACAACAATAAAGGCATCATTTCATGGAAGAAGACAATGATAAGCCACACTTTTGTGGACCAAGAAAACCACATGGAGAGCCAACATGAAGTTATTGATAATACAGTGCAGGATGATGAGCCCCTTATGTTGGATGGCACTCAATATGCTATATTCAATTTGAACTTGACAGAACATAAAAGCAAGATATGCTGCTTTTCATTAGAAACTGGAAAGCCAAAGTTGGAAATATGGAGGAAAATGTGGTTGAATTGAAGAAATGAATTGAAAGAGAATGACTCAGCAATGTCTGCTAATCCAAATACTTCTTCATTGCTATCACTGTCATGAGTGACAGCACCAAATGGAGCACATGGAAATGAAACACATGACATGACTGGCACAAGGAAGTGGAAGAGCTCAGTTCCAAAGATGTGGTCAGGGGCTGCTTGAAGAACAAAGCAGGAACTACCCATGTTGCAAGTTGCATGTTAAGGTCACGGAGCAGAAAACCAATCTGTTTTTACAATATGAATTTGGGAATAATACCTACCATTTTCAAGGAGGACATCAGGAATCGTTTTGAAGTTTTGAACTACCTTGATGGGGAACAAGAAATGTGGAATAAATATAAATGTTGCTAAGGATGAATGTGAAAAGAGACTACCAAAGACCTAAAAGCAGAAGAAAGCAACTGGATATTGGAACAAACTATGGAAATAGCCAAAAAAATAAAACCAAAGCTATGAAAGACAAAAATATCAGGAAAGAAGAGAGCTTCAAACCTGTTAGAAGAGATCCAGAGCAGTATTACAATGATACCTGTAAAGACATTAAAGATGGAAGCAGACATAGAAAACAAGGTCTTTCAAAGGATCTTGAGTGCAATCTCAAATTTATTCCAACCTTGAATTTGTAGGATTCTAATGGACAGATAATAACTGATTACAAACATCACATAAAGATGGAAGGATTAAAGATGTCAACATCCAAGATGTATTGGAAGATATTTGATTACATTTAGCATTAAAACATCAGATTAGATTAGCATTGTAGTCATTATCAAATCAGAAAGCTTCTGGGATTGGTGGAATTATCTTCAGAACTATGGCAAGTAACAGAGGAACCTGTAAACGATCCAACCAAACTATGCCACGTCTAGTGAGCAACAGTGGCCAACAGATTAGAAGACATTATTCTATATACCAATATAGGAAACTCAGCAGAGTGTGCATACATAATTTCTACCTGCTAGCCAAATAATGCTTAGAATCACCCAATGTAAAATAGAGTCATGCATAGAAAGGGAGAAGCCCAACTTTCAAGAGGGGGTTAGATTGGGTTAGGTTAAATTAGATTAGAATTCTTTATTGGCCAAGTGTGACTTAACACACACAGAATTTGTCTCTGATGGGTAGAGGGACACAAAACATTTTTAATAATGCATGCTGGATAATTAAGAAAGCCAAAGAATACCAGAATCAAGGTTAATATGTGCCCACTGATTATAGAAAGGCCTTTGATCATGTAAACGTGTCAAGCCGTGCAATGGGAATCCCAGATCACCTCCTTGTTCTCATGCAAAAACCTATTGCAAGTCAAAAAGGCAGAAAATGCGCAGAAAATGAGACAAAGCTGTATACTGTCGTTTATTCAACCTACATGCTGATTAGACAGTCCGTGCGTCGTCTTGGAGAAAATTTATCTAAGTGGTCCTTAAGAGTCGACACTGATTTGATAGCGCACAATCCAATCAATTATTTTAAAAAAAGCACTGCCCACATTCTCGGGCGCCTCATTTACAGTTGATTTTGGTTCTTTCATCTTGGAGCTTGCACGCTTTCTCTCCCATCTATTGGCTGAGGCGGCTCCACGTGTCGCTCCTATGCCTTAGGCGCCTCCCTCTAAACCCCACCCATTCGATTCCATTGGCCCGCTCGGGTCGCTCTATCTCCGCCCCCCGCCTCCCCCGCGCCCCTTGCGTCTTTAACCTCTTCCCTTTGCAGAGCAGCATGATGCCTCTGCCTGCGAACTCCTCCCTCCGCTCGCCGATTGGCCGAGTATTCCTCCTTCCCAACCATTCCCTTTTGACGCCGGGACGGTTCGGGGAAACGTAAGGTGGCAGCTTCGCCAACCTCCCTTCGCTTTGTCCACGTCCAAACGTTCTGGTCCCGCCCTTAGGCTCGCGCTGCGGCGGGGCAGAAAGGAGACCAGCAGGAGCGGCGGAGGTTGCGGCCGTCTCGCGCGCCAGGCCCGACGGCGAAAGCCTCCCGGAAGCGGCCGGGGCGATGGCGGCGGTGCCGACATCCCGGGGCCGTTTTCGGTGGCGGGCGGGACACTGGCCGCTGCTGGTGGTGTGGGCCATCCACTGCCTGTGCCCGCGGCCGGCGGAAGCCCTGGTGGAAGGCTTGTATTGCGGCAAGCTGGTGTGCTACGACGTGCTGGGGGTCAGCCGCGACGCCAGCAAGGCTGAAATCGCCCGGGCTTACCGGCAGCTGGCTTTGCGATACCATCCGGATCGGCAGCGGGAACCCGACCGGGATGGCAAAGGAGCCGAGGCCGCTCAGGAGAAATTCCTGCTGATCGCGACCGCCTACGAGACCCTCAAGGTGAGAGAGCGGGGCCGGGACCGCCCCCTCCCTCCTCCCGGCCTGGGCGGATGCCTCCGGTAAGACCCCCCACGGCTCCCTCTCCCCTTCCCGCGAACGCGCATCTCCTCCCGCCGGTCGCCTTGAGAGAGGATGGAGCAGCTGTTGAGGGGGCCAGGAATGGCTGACGCCGATATGGAGGACTCAGGGATAGAAGTGGCCTTGGTTGCTCGGGCCTCTGGAGTATTTCCTTAGGATGCTGGGTTTTTTTTTCCTTTCTTTAATTGCAGGTCCTTTCGTCCCCAGTCGCTGTGCTTGCACGGGCTGGCTGGGGATGATGCAAAGTGTAGTGCCGTGTTAATGGAGCGATCTCAGGGCTAGGCAGACCCACAGGTGTTAAATTAGGAAAGGTTTCTTAAAGTCAAAACTAAAAGAGAGAGTGCTCTGTTGCATCAGGTTACAAGTCTTTTCTAATCCAGCAGTGTTGTTTTCCCCATAAAATCAAGAAATTTGTCCTGCTTTATCTTTAAAAAAAGGGCTTCTTCAGGAAAAGCGCTCGGCTTTGGCAAATGTCTGTGGAGATTTTCAGTCCTCCAGGTCATGGTTGTCCCAAAGGGGCTTTTTTACCCCCCAAGAGGCAACTGGACTTTCTTGTTTTTCTTTGAAGACGGTTTCTCATCCAAGAGGCAGCTCTGATTGGATGGTGGGGAATGGAAGGATTTATACTCTTGACTGGATGGCAGGTTGTTTTCAAGGAGTACAAATCTTTGGCTTTCTCAATTATCCAGCATGCGTTATTAGAAATAATGTTTTGTGTCCCTCTGGCTCCCTGAGACAAATTCCTTGTGTGTCCAATTACACACTTGGCCAATAAGGAATTCTAATCTAATCTAAAGCCATCTTGAAATCCTTCCATTCCCCACCATCCGGTCAGAACTGAAGAAGCTTCTTAGCTGAGAAGCAAAACATCTTCAAACAAAAACAAGAAAGTCCAGTTGCCTCTTGGGGAAAAAAGCCCCTTTGGGACAATCAGCTTTGGCAGTTACCGGTAAATGGAACCATCCTGCATTAGAAGCAGTATACAGGTGGTCCTTGACTTATGACTGCACTTGAGCCCCAAATTTATGTTGCCAAGTGAGAAATTTGTTAAGGGAGCTTTGCCCCATTTTACAACTTTTCTCGTCACATTTATTAAGTGAATCACAATTCTTAAATTAGCAACACGGTTGTTAAATGAACCTGGTTTTCCTGTTTACTTTGCTTGTCAGAAAAAGTACGCAAAGGGGAATCACATGACTCCAGGACACTGCAACTGTCATAAATGTGAGTCAGCTGTCAAGCATCCAAGTGTAAATCGTGTTACCATGGGGATGCTGTAACAGTCATAAATGTGAAAAAAGATCATAACTCACTTTTTTCAGTGCCATTATAACTTTGAATGGCCACTATGAACTATTGTGAGTCAAGGGCTACCTATATTTGGTACCAGCTTTTAGGGACAACAAGAAGAGAAGATGGGTTCTTTTGTACTATACTTGCGGGCTTCAAGGAGCATTTGCCTAGCAGCGGTAACAAATAACATCTGGGCTAGACAAATCTTTGGCTTGTTTCCACACCACAGTTTTCAGGAAGGGAGCCTGCAGAAAAGTTTTAAAATTAAATCCCTTTGAGGCTTTTCTATGTTCTGAATATTTGAAATGTCAGCATTAGGATTTGAGATGGGAAATAACACATCACATCATGCAGGTGTTTAAAGTGTTCCATGTACTTTAGTAGTGTCTACACTTCTAATTTAAGATTAAGTTTCATTCTCAAACTTCAAAAGAAACAGAATTTCAAAGAAGAGGGCTTTGAGACAGATAATTTATTTGAAGTGAATATTTCCTAACAATGAAGAACAATTGTCATAAATTGGAGCTGTCCTAGAGGCATTGTATAATCCCACCACTGCTATATATGCTTTTTCAAGAGGTGTATTCATGTAAACACGCAATTTAGGTGTAAAAGTAATCCTGTCCTCTAAACTTTATGCATATTTGGTGATATGCCAGGATTCATGGGTGAGTCTAAAATAGCTCTTTAGATTGCACCAGTGTACAGAATGACAGAATACAGATAGTAACATCATTAATTTCCAATAATTTGAATTAGCATATTTAAAAATGATGAAAGTCAGCCATGAAATGAAAATCCCTTGAACTTGACAAGATTAGAAAAAATGAGTTATGAGCATTATTTTTAGAGGTCCCCAAAAGCCAAGTTGAGGATTTTATCATATATTAAAACATTCCTTCTGGATAGGCTGATATCTAAATAAAACCATTAATTTTACTTTTTCTCTCCAGCTTCAATTATATTGTGCTTTTAAGACCATTCAAAATGTTGGATGAGGACTGAGAATGTTTTAAGAAAAACTTCAGCCATGTTAGATCATTGCAAACCAGTCCATGAAGGACTTTGAGTAGTAAAGAATCCTTTGAATTATTAAATATAGGTAATGCTTGACTTTGAGGACTATAAAAATACAGTGGTTGTAATACATATATTAAAAAAGTTTTATTTAGGAATCAATTTTATCAGAAATATTCCTGTTTCCCCTTTTAAGATAAATTCAACACTGAGTGGGCCATAGCTTCACGGTGGAATTTCTCCAGTCCTACTTATCTGTAACATGACAAAAAGCAAGTCCTATACACAGTATTCAACATCTTCCATCTGCAATAGAGACTTTAAAAAAAATTGAAATGAGTAAAGAGTAACTGTCATTCATATTTGAGAAACTAATCAAGATGAATGGTAGTGGTCTGATCTTTATAAATCAATTTTCTATCCCTTATCTCTTATACCTCTTCTAAAGCATCTCTAAAAAAAGGCCTTTCCACTTTCAGTGCCATAAAAATCTGGATGATGAGTAGATAGCAGTGAAATTTTAATGTTTTGCTTCCCTCTGTATTTGCAGCCTTTTTACAAAGTCTGTGGTGTTGAGATTTGCTGTAAAAAGGAGCAATCTTTACCTTGCTTTCAGTTTTTAGCAAACATCTTCTCTGTTTCATTTATTCTTAAACGTAAGGGGTGGGGTACATCTGTTTAGTTGTTAGGTGCAAGAGTGGAAAAGTTTCAGTTCTTTCAAAACCAGACCTCTTTGGTATGTGAAGGTTGGGATAAATCCTTTTCATCTGCATCAGATGAGGAATAGTAAATTGATCAATGAGTAGACAAACAGGAGTATCTCAGATCTTCATCCAAATAACTGCAATGGAAATCTTAGGAAACTTAGCAGATGCTCTGTAATTTCTCTATCCTTTCAGTACATTGAATATTTTGAGAGCTAGGGTATTCTTTCATTAAGTTCAGTATGGACAAAAAAATTATTAACATGATGTCTAATCACACTAAAAGTAATATGTGAAGAAATTGAAGAGGATTTCTGAGTTGTGTGAGTGCAGTTGCTAAAAGTCTTTAAAGCAAGTGAATTCAGGAGCAGTGCTTTCCTTTCTTCTAGAAAAATAAACATTTTATTTTAGAAAATAAGATTAATGGATGGTTAGAGATCCATAGTGGCTTGATTGGAATTATTTTGGGTAAAAAAGACAAATATAAGCAAGGGCGGTAAAGTGTGCTCTTCAGGAAGACTGCATGGAATTGAAGGAAGCATTCAGATATAATTTGTGATTGATCATATTGTTTATTGCAGTCATTTTATAAATTACCAAACTTTTCCTTGCCAGACATTTGTAAAAGCATCAGGGGCAATTTGTCAAATATATATGTATGTCCTCTAGTCAACAAAATTGAGACCCTTGTCTTACCTAAGGAAACATTTCAGCCATGGAGTTATCATGTTATTCTGAAATACAGAGTATTTTTTCATTTGTGTGTAAAATAAAATGTATTGCTTTGTTTAAATTCAGCTTTCTTAGTTGTTTTGTTTTATTGCATAAATATAATTAATTTGTTTTGACAGTTTAATTGCTAAATCAGCAATGCTAGATATATAATTGTCAGAAAACTACATTAAAAAGCATTTACTTATACCAACATACAATTTATTTTCTTTCATTCTGAAATGAAATATTTCAACATTTTAAAAACTGCCAATGCTTTTTCAGGATGAAGAAACTCGTAAGGATTATGATTATATGCTGGATCATCCTGAGGAGTATTACAGCCATTACTATCACTATTATTCTAGAAGATTGGCACCCAAGGTGGATGTCAGAATAGTGATTCTTGTCACTGTTTGTGCCATTTCTTTATTTCAGGTAAGTACTGCATGCTTATATCCTACCTGTTCCAGTATTATCCTCTAGTTTGGACATAATGTGTGGTATTGGATCCAGAATTCCAATTGGAGGGTGGAGGTGAGGAAAATTCCTTCTCTCTTTAGCGCCCATTGTGTGGGGCGCCTACATGGGGAAGAGGGATTTGATTACTTCTCCCTTCATGCTACAGCTCGGTAGGCCAAGGTAAATATGCTAAGTGTTTTTCTTCTTTATGTGAATAGTAAGCAATAAAGCCTGTAAAGTTTTAAACATTGTTCTTGTGCAGATTTTCTTTGGTCAAGACACAGTGCATAGAGGCAGCCCTTGACTTACAAAGGTTCATTTAGTGACCATTAGAAGTTACAACAGCAATGAAAAAAGTGACGTATGACTGTTTTACACACTAATGGCCATTGCAACATCCTCATGTTCACATTATCAAAATTCAGATGCTTGGCAACTCATATTTATGGTGGTTGCAGTGTTCTGAGGTGGGATGGGGGTAAGAGTCATATGATTACTTTTTGCAACCTTCTGACTAGCAATGGGAAAGCCAAATTCACTTTAATTTAATTTAACAACTGCAGTGATTCATTTAACTGCAAGAAAGATTGCAAAATGGGGCAGAATTGACTTCACTATTTCACTTAGCAACATAAATTTTGGGCTCATAAGTTGAGAACTATCTCTAATTTGGTATGTAGGCTTGCCGTACCCTTGCCACAAAGTGGGAGTTGTGTCATTTATTAATATTGAGCTTGTGTATTATGATTCATAAAGCTTCAGATCACTACACATTTCTTTGTTTTTTGTCATGACATGATTATACATAAAAGTATGTATACAGGTAATCCTCACATAATGGCTGCAATTCAGCCTGGTGAGGATTATCTGTCCGTGTTTGAACAAAAGGAGAATGTGATAAAAACACAAGCACGTATCACATGAAAATAATGTATTTGATTTCCTTAAAAATTGCATGTTGTAACTCATACGTCTAGATACATAGGAGCTGCAGAATTTCAGAAAATACGAAATGAACAAGGTTGTACTTATGCAGGCAAAAAGAACACACTCAACAAAGTGAATTTTATATTTAGACCAAGTAGTATAGGGAAAATTAAGGTTAAAGGATTCTCAAAAGTTAAAACTCTAGATAAAATTGAACTTGCCATTTCATGTTTTAGTTCTTCAGCTGGCGGACTAGCTACAATGAAGCTATCAACTACCTAGCAACTATGCCAAAATATCGAATACAAGCTACTGAGATTGCTAGGCAACAGGGGCTATTGAACAGAGCCAAAGAAAAGGGCAAAAGCAGGCGATCAAAGGAAGAAATGCGCAAAGAAGAAGAAGAAATTATCAAAGATGTAATAAAAAACAAAATAGATATCAAGGGTGGCTACCAGAAACCTCGAATCTCTGACATTCTCTTGTTTCAAATTGTTTTAGCACCTTTTTATCTTTGCAAATACATAGCGTGGTATTTTTGGTGGATTTATTCTTTCAATATCAAAAGGCAAGAGTATGGTGAAGAAGAGAAATTATACATCATACGCAAACATATGAAAATGTCACAATCCCAATTTGACACTTTAGAAGATCATCAGAGAGAGTCTTTTCTTGAACGGCAGCTTTGGATAAAAGAAAATTACGAGGTGAGTGATGGTGGCACCAGAGAAGTAACCCCCCTTCCCCCCATAATTTAGGCCTGTTGAGTAACTATAGAAATGATTTTCACAATTTTACAACATTGGTCTCATTCAGCAAAACCCAAATAATTATTAATAGATTTATACTGAGCCACAGGATTAATATTTTATCATCCACAGTTCAATCGTTATCTGGGTTTGACAGTTAAGGTGCAACAGATAATCTCCTACTTTTCATTGGTGTAGAAAGGTCACTTTCTCTTTAAATAGTACACAATAAATGCATAGTCACTATAGTCTCATAAAGTACACTTTTGTTCGTTTCTATAATGTCTAGTTAATAGATTTCTAATGGAGACTTTTTTTTAAAGCTGTTCTGCTTACTGCTATTCACTATTTATAAACACAAGATAGTTCAGGAAGCAGAGTTCTAGAACCAGTTCTTCACTTAACAGTTATGTAACACAATAATCTTATTTGAAATACCTGATCTATGTGGATGAGTCTGCATTTGAAAGTGATGTGTCTGCACTGAAATTTGCAATGAGTTTGTGTAGGCATCTATCACAGACTGATGTGGCTTTCATTAAACCTTCCCTTTTTAGCTTTATAAACAAGAGCAAGAGGAGGAGCTGAAGAAAAAAATGGCACTGGATCCTCGATGGAAAAGATACCGGCGATGGATGAGGAATGAAGGACCTGGAAGACTGACATTTATTGATGATTGACATGTGCGAAACATGTACAATCATGTCACAGATGATTGACAGGATTATTCATATCTAAAATGTTCAGAGTTTAACTGCTGTGTTTCAGTGGTGTCCTAAAACTCAGGAATTAATCAGGGAGAAAACTAGTAACATTTTATGATTTTATATATGTTCATACAAATAAAAGTAAATATGTTAATTATACATATTTTTTCCCACTATTGGTGTGCTATGGAATTAAAACTCTCTGAGGCAGATGCATTAATTCCTTTATACTGCTATTATGTTGGTAGTCCTCAACTTATAACGATTCATTTAGGATCATTCAAAGTTACAACGGCAGTGAAAAAGCGACATGATAGTTTTTCATGCTTATGACCATTGCAGCATTCCCATGGTCACATGATTAAAATTCAGATGCTTAGCAACTGGTTCATATTTATGTCGGTTGTCCCAGGGTTATGTGATCATCATTTGTGACCACCTGAAAGCAAAGTCAAAGGGATGCCAGATTCACTTTACAACTGTATTACCAACTTAACAACTGCAGTGATTCACTTTACAGCAGTGGCAAGAAAGGTGAAATGGGGCAAAACTCATTTGTCTGTCTCGCTTAGCAATGGAAATTTTGAGCTCAGTTGTGGCCATAAGTCGATTACTGCCTGTAATCATCTAGGTATAATCTGCAAAAACTGAATTTTAGGTATTGAACAAATCTTGAAATGCAATTGCCTTTGCTTTCTTCTCTATAAACTTATTTTTATTTATTTAAAACATTTCTACAGTCACCCTCCTTGAAGTTGAGCTCTGGTTGGCTTACAGTCCAAAAAGAAAACAATATTTACAGCAATAAAAACACAAGAAACCATAAAACCTAAAAAAGAAAACTCTGATGCCGCAACTACACTTCTCTGATGTCATTCACTTCAATCTCATTCCATTTTGACAACACCCAATCCCAGCACTTGGAGGAATAATCCTGTTATGAAAGTCACCTTTGCTTATATACAGGAAAAACAATAATGATTAAAGATTGAAAGCAAATGGCAGGTTGGTTGTATCGTTGCCTGAGCTGGCAAAGACAGATTTCCAGTAAGAGCAGGAACAGTACTTTTGGCAAGCATCTGCTGAAATTCCATAGTATTAGATAGTGAAACATGTACAATTGCAACAGTCAGAATTATTTCAACAAATTGGCTAAATCTACATAGGACAAGTTAAAATGTTAATGGAGTATGCCTTATGTCTTTTACAGTCTTTAAGTTTTTCAAAATCTTAGTGTATCTGAAACAGGTAGATTTCTACTGCTGAAAAAATATTTAACTTTTAAACTGCCTTTATTAATAACTGGTATGCAATTTTGCTGATGATAAACTACCTTCTATTCAGAGGTGGGTTGCTCCCAGTTTGGCCTGGATTGGGCGAACCAGTAGTAGCGGTGGCGGGAGGCTCCGCCCACCTGCCCGGGGGCTTCTGCACATGCGCAGAAGCGGCGCATGCACAGAAGTGAACTGGTAGTAAAAAAATAGGAAACCGACCACTGCTTTTATTGTTTAAATTACATCTATCTTCTATTGTTTAAATTCCAGTTCCTTTGTTTGCATTTGAATAAAACAGATATTAAGCCCTAGAATCTGAAACGCATTAACTCTCATGTACAGAGAGCTTTTATATTTATTCATTAGGGAAAGCTCCACTGTGACTAGTGAGATGTGAATTTATGTAACGTAAAACAATCCATCTGGACTGCTTTTGGGAGCATTTCTCCAGATAAATGCTCATGACCATCTAAGGCTAAGCTGAGAAATATCTGAAAGAGCATAATTTCTAATGTAAACAGACCAAAATCAGGATCACCATTACCTTATGTCCCCATTCCCCTGCCTGATGTCTAACTGTATTTAATTACAGCCCCTATTATCCCCAGGCAGGCACACTTTTTGGATAACTTTTTTAAATGAAGCTGCTGACAAGGAGTACAAGGGGAATATGGACAGTGTAGCTGTTAATCTCATTAGGCAGATAGAACCAAGAAATCTACCCCAAAGGAAGGCTAAGCCTGCTTTTATAGAGAAGAGTAATCAACCCAAGCTTCTGCTTTACAGTATGTTACCACAGTAGCTCCCAACTTTTTGGGCACCAAGTACTGTTCCATGGGAGAGGTTTTTTCCGTGGACCAGAGAAGGTATGGTTTAGCATGCTGCCTGCATCCTGCGGATGGCACTTGGCTTGTTTGCATGGCCCAGTTGCTGGCATGCAACGGCCCACTGCCAGCCCATGGGTCGAGGGTTGGGGACTTCTGTTCCCTTGTTTCTCTGAACTAAAAAAATGGTGTTTTGCTTCCTTTGCCTAGATGGTTGTGCATCTCAGCTAAGTGGCAGACAGAAACATATTAGACTTGCAGGAGCATGAGAGATCTTTCCTTAGGATTTGAGTGGTTCTCAGATCAGATGAGGATTTTCTCAAATATAAACATGTACCCTTAAGTAGTTTATGGTAAAATGTTTCTACGCTTTCCTGTTATACATTGTTTTTGGAGTGTTTCCCTAATTACATGTCTTGCTTTGTGAACTCGCAAGGCGTTTTACCACTTTACGCCTACAGTGTTTAGAACAGAAGACTTTTTCTCATTCAATAAGGCTTGATGAGTCATGAGTAATTTTACAACCTCAAAGCCATATTGAATTTTATTTATGTCATTTTGCTCAGAAGTGTAAAATGGGTGCTTTGAGAACCTGAGCATCACAAGTCCGGAGTAACTGTATTTAAACCAGGAATTTCAATTGCTGCTGGTATACCAAGATGGAATCTAGAGGTAGCCAGATGTGGGACAAAGAAAAAGATGGCCAGTTTAATTTAAACTTTCAATGAAAATGATAAAATAATACCACAATGTCTCTAAACTGAAATTTTCTGAGCATTTTGTTTCTATCATCGATGGTAAGATGCAGCTTCTTCATCAATTTGACAGAACTTGTGACAGAAAAGGTTAAAACTAAGTTCTATATTAATTAAATCAGAAATTATTTCCCCAAGAAACATGGGAGTTAACATTTTATATTAGACGAGGTCTATAAGGAAAAATGTCTAGGTCCCTCTTCAGACAACTATGGCTACAATTCTTTGCAGTGAGTGTGTTTATTCAGAAGTAAATTACACCAAGTCCAATGGGACTTGCTCCATATTCTAGTAAGTGTGCCACCCATACTGTGTTAAAGCAAACTTATTTGAATTGTTAGAAATTCAATTCGCTTTGTGAAATAGCTTCAAGAAATGTAATCCCATTTATTTGCAGTAATCTCAGCCTTTGACTTTAGGATTCACATTTATACCTGACTGCCAATGTCTGTATTATTGATAAATTGTTTTCTAAATGGGAAAGTAATTTTGAGAATCATAGATGCTCCATTGTGTCCAACTAGCTTAAATTTCCTCAACCTTTCTGCCTCCAGCCCTTTCCTATTTTTGCTATTTTTCAGTCAGCTTCATTTACAACATATTCCTCTATATATACAGGGCATGTGATTGTGATTCTTCTTTCTTGGTTGTGAAGCTTGGGAAGAGGGTTCTGGATTTTTCATGGTCTTGCTAGAAGGAATTTTTAAAAAAAATTAAATGAAGTCTTTCCTGTGCTTAGATCTTCCAAGAATCTATTCTGCTTCAAACCTCATATTCAGAATAATTTTGCAATGACCATTCTGCTAAGGAAGAAAGATTTACATTGTACATAAGCAATAGCAGTAGACTTAGCAGTAGACTTATATACCGCTTCATAGGGCTTTCAGCCCTCTCTAAGCGGTTTACAGAGTCAGCATATTGCCCCCAACAATCTGGGTCCTCATTTTACCCACCTCGGAAGGATGGAAGGCTGAGTCAACCCTGAGCCGGTGAGATTTGAACCGCTGAACTGCTGATCTAGCAATAGCCTGCAGTGCTGCATTTAACCACTGCGCCACCTTGGCTCTATTTGTCTTTTAAGGTGAATGATAAATGCCATAGTGCTCTATAACTTTAGAATTCAAACAAGCAGGCACAAACACGCAACCTAGGTATCAATAAGTAAGACAAAATTGTCAATAAAAAAGACAAATAAGTCTGTATAATGGACATAGTAGTACTTGGAGACAGCAGAACAAAGGAGAAAGAACTGGAGAAAATCACAAAATACAAAGTCCTGCAAATAATTATGGCAAAAGAAAACAAAAACAGTACGAATAGTGGTTGGTGGCTTGGGTGCAATCTCCAAACATCTGGAGCATCAGATGCTCTCTCTGACACATCTGTCTGTCAGCATTGACAAAATCACTATCGGTCAATTGCAAAAGGCAGTTTTACTTGGAAGGCTTACATCCTGCAACAATACTTTTAACATCATCAAGCAACAACACATGCCTATCATGTCCTTTAGGAAGGACTCAAAACCCTGTTTCCCTGAAAATAAGACCTCCCCAGATAATAAGCCAAATTGGGCTTTTGAGTGCATGCGCTAAAATAAGCCCCCCATGAAAATATTGCAACACAGCAGCAGCCATGAAGTGACCACGCTCGCTGCTTCCTGAACGACAAAAATAATAAGACCTCCCCGAAAATAAGGCCAAGTGCTTATTTCGGGAGTCAAAAGACGGTAGTCTTGACGGTCGTCAAATCCACTCTAAATATCTGGCTGATTGCAATAAATTATAATAATAGTACATTGGCACCAAGATAAAAATCTTTTTCCTTCTCACTGTTCCGAGTGATTGGCTGAAAGAGGAACTTTATACAGCTTTCAAGGTGAGAAGCAGAAAAGGATAGGCAATTCTCTATTCTGCAATATGGAAAAGATTCTTCTATGCCATTCAGAAGAATGGGAATTAGACATTTTTTCCTCTCATTGCCCTACTGCATAAACAGGATTTCAACATTCATATATGTTTCTTTTATTTATATTATGTAAAAAGAAGAGAAAGCAGGGGAATGGCCATGGAATGGTAATGGGGAGCCATCCATCCAGAGAGGAAATTATTTCTGTCCCAATAATAAATAACATAGCTTTACATGTCACAAAATTAAAGAGCAGCTCACATAAGTAGCTTTTAATCACAGTGCTAGCTAATTTGTGTCTTGTTTGGGATCTCATTTATGCCCTGCTTTTAAAAAAAGTATACACCTATGTAACTCCCGAGGCTACCAAGTTGTGTTCTTAAGAAGCTACTGTATGTCCTGCAAGCTTCATTTGTAACTGAGGAACGATAGATCCTGGTTGTCTGCGTTTCTGCTGTTTGGAAAAAGAAAGTCAAAACATTCCACTGACTATGCTCAAAGTACTGGAACATGAAAAGCTTTTTAAAAGATGACTTTGGATATCAGCTACTGTTTCTCAATGTTGCCTGGCTCTAGAGTTCCACAAAACAGTCATCAGCCTTGAAGGATTTTTTAAAATCTCTGACCTTCTTTAAACAGCAAATACAGAACTGTCCAAAATGGTTTTTTTATCATCTGTTTTCAGATGCTAGTTATCGTGAAATTGCCAGCTACATACAGTGCTTTGATGTAAGGAATGGAAATGCAGTAGTAGAAAAAAAAAGTTAGTTGGTGAAGACATGTAGTTTATTTAATTGCTGTCTTTGTAGACAAAATATTTCTTAAACGAAAAGATCCAACAGATGCTAAGCATTATTGTTGTTTTTTGCTCCCCGCCCCCCACACCATACCCAGTGGGGAGGAAGTAAATATTATGGAAATTTTAGTGGCAGCCTTATGGATAGAATATTCTTAAGGCTAATGTTAGTTATGGCATCTTTGTAGAAGTAATATTCCTTGAAAATGTAGACAGAAAGGTCATTTGAGAAAATACAAAAATAGTGTTCCTTTCTATCAAATTTGGAAAGGTGCGGATCTTCTGAAATTGGATGCTTTATTGTATGTTGTGGATCCCCACATTGGGGAACAATAAACAAACCAATACATTTTCATCTATCCTGAGGTAACTGGTTTTGTTCCTGATTGTTAATTCAGATCCTCCTTGATTAAAGAGCACGTTCTTCTATTCATTAGAATATGACAAACATGACAATAATTTTCAAAAATTGAAAAGTCCATATGTTTTTGCAAAGAACAGTACAATAGGGGCCAAACAGCTGATTTCGGTTTCTCTTGGCATTTGCTTTTGTCCTACTTATGACAGGAGATGAAAGCCTCAGATGTGACATGAGCAAGGCACAGGCAGTTCTTGACTTACGACCTATCATTTAGTGACAGTCCAAAGTTACAACAAATCCCTCCTCCCGAAAATATGTATGACTTGGTTTTGAAGTTTCAATGGCCACCCACCCACCCCGCCCCCCATGATCACATTTCAGGTGTTCAACAACTACCTCGCTTTTACAATCATTTGCAGCAACCCATAATCACTATTTACATTTTTGCTGAAAATCGGCATTTGCTTCTAGTTTTGGGTAAAAAAGCCCCATGGTAAACAATGGATTTGCTTAACACAAAAACGGTCATAAAATGGATCTGGTTGCAAGGTGTTCCATTTTACAATCTCACACCACAATGGGTAGACTCCATTATAGTTGTAAATCGACAACTACCTGCACAACATGGACAGGCCCACAATGGTAAGTGAGCACTTGTCTACCCTAGACGAGTTCAAATCACCAGGACCGGATGGATTACACCCCAGGGTTCTGAAGGAACTGGCAGATGAGATCTCAGAACCACTGAACTATATCTTTCAGAGATCCTGGAGCACCAGGGAACTACCAGAGGATTGGAAAAGAGCTGATGTGTTTCCCATCTTCAAAAAAGGGGGGAAAAACAGATCCAGGAAACTATAGACCTATCAGCCTGACCTCAATACTAGGAAAGATTCTGGAAAAGATAATCAAGCAACGAATTAGGGAACACCTAAAAGTAAACAAAGTAATAGCAAAAACCCAACATGGTTTTGTCAAAAACAGATCATGCCAGACTAACCTTATTGCATTCTTTGACAAAGTGACAAAATTAGTGGACCGGAGGAATGCCGTCGATATAGTTTCTTGGACTTCAGTAAGGCATTTGATAAGGTAGACCATAACCTACTACTAGTTAAAGTAGAAGAATGTGGGTTGGACAGCATCACCACCAGATGGATTCGTAACTGGCTGACCAACCGCACTCAAGGTGTAATCCGCAATGGAACTGCATCTTCATGGAGGGAAGTATGCAGTGGAGTACCCCAAGGCTCTGTTTTAGGCCCAGTACTCTTCATCAATGATTTGGATGAGGGAATAAATGGGTAACTCATCAAATTTGCAGATGACATCAAGCTGGCAGGAATAGCCAACACTCCAGAAGACAGGCTTAAGATACAGAAGATCTTGACAAACTTGAACATTGGGCACTATCTAATAAAATGAAATTCAATGGTGAAAAGAGTAAGGTTCTACATTTAGGCAAGAAAAATGAAATGCACAGGTACAGTATAGGTGGTACCTTGCTCAATAGTAGTAACTGTGAGAGGGATCTTGGAGTCATAGTGGACAACCATTTAAATATGAGCCAGCAGTGTGCAGCAGCTGCCAAAATAGCCAATACAGTTCTAGGCTACATAAACAGAGGGATAGAATCAAGATCACGTGAAGTGTTAATACCACTTTATAATGCCTTGGTAAGGCCACACTTAGAATACTGCATTCAATTTTGGTCATCACGATGTAGAAAAGATGTGGAGACTCTAGAAAGAGTGTAGAGAAGAGCAACAAAGATGATTAAGGGACTGGAGACTAAAACATATGAAGAACGGTTGCAGGAACTGGGTATGTCTAGTTTAATGAAAAGGACTAGGGGAGAGATGATAGCAGCCTTCCAATATCTCAGGGGTTGCCACAAAGAAGAGGGAGTCAAACTATTCTCCAAAGCACCTGAGGGTAGAACAAGAAGCAATGGGTGGAAACTAATCAAGAAGAGAAGCAACTTAGAACTGAGGAGAAATTTCCTGACAGTTAAAACAATTAATCAGTGGAACAGCTTGCCTCCAGAAGTTGTGAATGGCGCAACACTGGAAGTCTTTAAGAAGATGTTGGATAGCCATTTGTTTGGAACGGTATAAGGTTTCCTGCCTAGGCAGGGAGTTGGACTATAAGACCTCCAAGATCCCTTCCAACTCTTCTATTGTATTGTATTGTATTGTATTGTATTGTATTGTATTGTATTGTATCTAGGTTCATATAGGTTAACAGAATAGAGTAACAGAATTGGAATGGACTTTGGAGGTCTTCTAGTCCAACCCCCTGCTCAGGCAGAAGACACTATACCATTTCAGACAAATGGCTATTCAGTCTCGTTTTAAAACCCTCCAGTGACGGAGCACTCACAACTGGTTGTCCCACTGGTTAATTGTTCTGTCAGAAAATTTCTCCTTAGTTCTAGGTTGCTTTTCTCCTTGATTATTCAGCTTAATTGCTGAATTGGAATACAAGATGGGTGGAACAATAAGTAAAATCTTTATACATATCTTGGTAGCAGCCAGTTCCTCCCCCCACCCCTTAATGCATTAATGCGATTTGTGTTCTTTTGGCTTAGGCTGCTGTTGAATCCAATCATTTTGAGCTCATAAGCCGTGGTTTAGGACTTAGCCTGCTTTTGCAAATCCAGCCAATTTATAATGAATAACAAATTGGGCAGATTTATCAGCACTTGGAAACCCAGAGATTACTAGAGTAGAGTAGAGTAGAGTAGTGTAGAAGAGAAGAGAATGGAGTGGAATAAGTTGGAAGGGACCTTGGAGGTCTACTAGTCTGACTCCCTACTCAGGCATGAAACCCTATACCATTTCAGACAAATGGTGGACTAATCTCTTGTTAAAAAACTCTAGTGTTGGAGCATTCACAACTTCTGGAGACAAGTTGTTCCACTGACGAATTGTTCTAACTGTCAGGAAATTTCTCCTTAGTTCTAGTTTGCGTCTCTCCTTGATACGTTTCCACCCGTTGCTTCTTGTCCAGTTCTCAGGTTCTTTGGAGAATAGCTCGACTCCCTCTTCTTTGTCGCAACCCTTAAAATTGGATTTTAAGGGGGGACGGGACACAAATAATAACAACCCAGGCCCGGATCATACTGTACAGCAGACAGGCTGAGGTAGCGATGGGGAAGCAGGAGGGGGGGGATAAAAAAAGGAGCGGGCAGGATATGAATTTTAGAGGGTAAATCCAAAGAGGTCGGGAGCGATTTGTCCTTCCAGAGCAGCTGCGCTCTGCCAAATCGACTCATCTCGCCTCGCCATTTCTTTCCCCGGAGGCATTGGGGAGGGAAGCGGGAGGGAGGAGGGCTGGAGGGCTGCTGCCTCCACCCCTTTTTGCGCTCCGTCCTTGCCACGGGAAGCGTCCAGGCTCGGGACCGGAGAGTGAGGGGGGGGAAGGGGGCGCGGATTCGCTCGGGAGAGAGAGAGAGCGAGAGCCGCCGAGCGCTTACTCGCTGCCAGCATGTCTTCCAGCTCCAGCGTCAACACCCTGCAGCGCCTGGTGGAGCAGCTGAAACTCGAGGCCGGTGTGGAACGCATCAGGGTGAGCCGCCTTTCCCAAAGGGGAAAAAAAAGGGGGGGGGGCTCTGCTTTCGGGCGAGGCGAGGAGGGACCGGGGCCGCTTCTCTTTCCCCACCCCACCCCCGCCCCGTGGCGGCATCACACAAGCCTCCCTTTGTCTTCTTTGCCGATTCGGAAGGCGGGGACGCTGGAGCTCGAGCGACCAAGCGCCGGGAAGGGAGAAAGAGAGAGGGAGGGCCGCCCTCGGCTCTTGTTTCTGGATCGGACGCGGGGCAGCAATGGTGATCTGGGCTTTGCTTTTTGTCTCCGGATCATCTTGATCCGCTGACGTTGGAGATTTGAATGGGCGCTGAGAAGAAATCGGCCATTGTCGGTTGACGATCTAAGCGGGCTGACAAAGGGCAGGGAGGGTCCCCCCCCCTTGGGGGGGCACACCATTGCACCTTGATTTAGTCGCCTTGGCTTTCTTTTTCGTCTGGCTGGAATGGTGGCGGGTGGCTTAAATATTTCTCTTCTCCTGCTATTTTGAACATCGGCGTCGAGGTGCTTTCCGACCAACCTCTTTCAGGGAAGGATTTTGGACTCTTGTATGAACTGGCGTGTTGTAAAAGCTCGGGTGTTGATTTTTAAGACGTCCCCCCCCCCCCGAAGAGGGTGTGACTTCTGGTATAAAATGCAAAGGATCGGCCATCGTTGGCGTAGCTTGTAGTATCTTGATAGTATCCCATACTACCGAGCCGAGTACAATGGAGTTGTAAAAAGGGGGGGGTGGTTATAAATGAACCGGCCTTGATTATAATCCCTTTTGTGGCTGTAGGTAACACTTGTGACTGTGTTTATAAGAGAGAAAGTCCCCGATAGCTGCCTGTCCCAGGGTGGAGAGGATACAATTAAAAAAAAAAGAGATCTTTGCCAAAAATTCTATATTTTTCAACGGACTTTCGTCAATTCTCCATCCTCAGCAAATCTCATTCTTTGAGCCGCTTTGAATGGTTGAAATTTTATTTTCTGCCAAAGCAGGGTTTTAATACTTCTGTTCTCCTGGTTGACTCTTAGAATCTGCTTTTGGAATATACCTTAGTTCTCAAGAATCACTAATAGAATGGGCATGTTTATTTATATCAGTGTTTAATTTCAAGAATGTAAGAGATCTCTTGTAATTCTGCAGTACAGAGAAATCGTGAACCAAATCAAGTGACACAGACTTTACACAGTTCTTCAGTATGAAAAGCTAATAAAAATAAAAGAAATCATCAATGTCACTTTTGATAAATGGATAAGAAGCAGAGAATTTGAGTTGAAGGAGGTCATGTATAGATTATCTAATTTCAAGCAACACCCCTCCCAACATCACCACAATTATACCCATTTTCTACTTGAACACTTCCCTGAAGAGGAGTAATTGTCAAATTGCTCTTATGAAGTTTGTCACATGGGTGGCAGTTCATTTAAAAGAACAGAATATTAAGTAAATTTGCTCCCATTGATGGAAGCATCTTCTGTCTATCCTTTTTTTTTTTTTTTGTTTGGAATTCTTCCAGTAAGAGAAGAGGTAAGAGAGGAGCCTATGTTATTATCTGCCCCACTCTTCCCTGTTTTTTTGCTGGTTGGCTCTTCTGGGCATCATCTATAAAGAAATACTTTGTAATTGAAATATGGTGAGGATCCCAGACCATGGTGAATAGGTACAATTAGATCATTAGAGGTTACTATGTGCTACATGTATATATAAAACCAATTTGTGTAGCCGTTTTTGTAAAGAGAAAGCTCTGTATCCCAGCAGTACATAATTAACTTATTTGTTTAGCCTTTCGGATTACATTTTTTGGATGTCCTCCAGTGTCCCAGAATTCCCATGCTAGTTCAGCATTCTGACACAGTCAGTTTAGGGAAAGATGTAAACCTTGCATGACTGTTTAGCTAAGAATGCATTTTACTGTTTTCAGTGGGGTTCATGCTCTGCTTGATTGAACTTTTATGGTTATAGTTTTATTTGGTTTCAGTTCCCAGGAATATATTCAAGGGGTTTCTCTTACATTGTGTTTTTGTTGCAAGGCAGCTTGCTTTAAATACTAGACATTTCCTCACACCTCCTTTTCTCTTCTTTAATGATTCCTTCACTGGAGCCCTACAAGTTTTGCTCCCAGATGTTGACAACTGTCCAAATGATAGGGATATAACTTTGCTGTAATGAGGGGGGGGGCAAAGAAGAAACAGATTGAATGTATTAAGCATCCAATAACTTTGATGAACATTTTGTTTTAGAAAATGCCCATGTTTCTAAAATAAAAATGAGAAGGACATTCTAGTAAATGATCGGTCAGTACTATGATCCATGTATGCCTTGACCACTGAGGGAAAAACTCAACTAAAATGAGTGCATCTCCAAGCTACAGAAAGCGTGGTAGGTCCTGTTTCAATTAGTGAATGACATGGAGATAGGACAGGTTAACACATTTCAATCAAGGATTTGGAGGGAAAATATGAACAGATTCCAATTGAATCCAAACTCAGCCCATATGAGGGTGAAAATAAGCTACAGACACCATCAGTCTTACCATACTATCCATTTTATGTTGATGATCAGCTGTTAATTCCACAGTCGATTAAATATCCTGTCATTGCTTTCAGATTCAAATGGAGCCAAATTCTGGCATATAATATGTAACCTGCACAGCAGTCTAACTGATAAATCTGCTCACCTAATTACATAGCGAATCCATATCATTTGTATGTGTATCTATCCTGTGCTGTAGGAAGGGTGGTGTGGCTGAAACATCCTATGGGTGGTTTTGTGGAAAATGTGCCAGGTCAGTTCAATTCAGTTCATGTCATCATGGTTAATGAGGCCGAAGAAACAAAGGCTATCTGTCTAGGGTGGCAGATTGCAACATGAATAATATGGAAGCTTTTCCCATGGTTGTTATAAAAGACCAAAGGTTTTTGCCATCAAAGCATTACAGGCCTGAAGATAGATAGGCTGCAGTTAGAGCAACCTGTTCTTCATTTGTGTTTTGACTTTTGTTCATCATTTTGATTACATTAAAATAAATATGTTATAAACAGTGCCCGTGCTTCAGAAACAGGCAGCTGGATTCTGTAAAGAAAATTTGTAATAAGTGTTTACAAAATTGCCCTTCCAGAATGTTGACTATCTAGATCCTTGAGTCATTTTATTTTTTCAGCGGAGGTACCATAAACAAACATAATTGCTCCAGGTCGTCCTCAACTTATGACCCAATTGGGATTGGAATGTTGGTCACTAAGCAGTGTGGTCATTAAGTGAATCATCATGTGACCAGGCCTGATTATACCTCCAGCTTTCCGTAATAATTAAGTGAATCGCACAGCCATTAAGTGCATCTGGCTTCCCTAATTGAAGTTGTATGCTGGGAAGGTCACAAAATGCAATCACATAGCTGCAGGACACTGCATCGATTATAAATGCAAAGGGTTCCTGGTGCCAGAATTGCAGTCTCTTGATTGTAGGGCTGATATCAGCAAAATAACATCACAAATAACTTCCCCCCCAGGCCATTATAACTTTAAACCATTGTTAAATTAATGATTGTAAGTTGAGGATTACTTGTATAGGATTTATATTGGGCCAAGACGGGTGAAATTCAGCCGAACCGGGCTGAACCGTTAGGGACGATTAGTATCAGTTCTCTGAACTGGTGGCAAAAATCTCTGGTGGCCCCGCCCACGCCTGCCTGGTTGTGCGGTCACTGCTCACCCAGCCCTTCCAGCCGCTCAACCCGCCCACCCAATCTGAACGTTCTCCATAGTGAGGGGGGAGGAGTATCCAGAATGGGTTGACTTTGTCCTCTCATGATTGGATGAGTCAGATAAGCTCTTTGGGCAACGCCCCCTGGCCAGCAGGCCCTCCCAGATTTGACTCATCCCACTCAAGGGAAAGGTTGCACCACTCTGGACCTCCAGTAATTTACAAAGGATTAAAGAAAATAAACTTGGACGCGGCGAATCCTGCCTCCCTACATCACAGACAGCCTCCTCCTGCAAGGACTGGACTGCCACAAGCCCTCTGGGGCGGCACACTGCCCTGGCCACTGAGTGAGACGGAGTCACTCAGTGAGGACCCTTGATGCCGTTGCAAGCAGGAGAACCGGGCACACATGCCTCCTAGAGGCAGCCCTTGATGCAGAGGCTTCTCAGGAGCAGAAGCGCTCCTCTGCTCCCCTCAGGGGTTGAGCCACGAGGGTTGTTAAAATACCCTGGAACACCTGTGCTGACAAGGTGAGAGCCGGGAAGGCTTAGAAAGAGCTGCGGGAGGCAGGGGGAGGCGAGCTGCAGCCGCATGGCAAGCCTGCAAAGGCAAAAGCCATTTCCATGTGCTCCAGCAAAGAGGAGCCGTTTGAATTTGGAGCCGGGGGCCATCTTGAAACCACGTGGTCCAAGATGGCTGCCCCCAGCAGCTCAGAGGAGGCAGGCAGAAGCCTCAACTCTCAGCCCTCCAGCAACAACCGGAGGCTTGTGGAGCCCTTGAAAGGTGAGAAACCATCGCAGAGGCATTAGCCAAGGGCAGGGGACGCAGCAAAGGGCCAAAAGGAGGCTTTTTAAGGAGGTTAGAGGCAGGCAGTGGACACCCCCCCCAAGCCTACCTCCTAGATGAATCACAGAGGCAGCTGCCACAAGACTACACGAAGAACCCTCCCCCCCCAACCTGAGAACTCCTCCCCTCCCAGGGGAGGATCCCCTTCGGCTTTGGTGCTTCAGAAATCCTGCCTAAAAGCCCGTTCTGTCCCTTTCTAACTGCATAGTAACAGGAGAAGGCTCCCCCCCCCCTTAAGGACACTCTCCTTTAAGTAGGAGAAAGAGACTTGGGGGCGAGAATGTCATCAGAAAAAGGCTTCCAGCAAGAGCTGCGTTTTTTGGGGGCTAAGTCTCGCTTCCCCCTTAAGAGCATTCTCCTTTGAGTAGGAGAAGGAGGGGGGAGGGGCGGGAAGTCCCTGAGAAGGAGGCCGGCCCCTTAACAAAAGCTGTTTTTTTGTGGCTAAGTTCTGAGGGCGGGGCTATGGCAATTGCCTTGCAAAACCATTTGGAAAGAAGGGGGGAGGGGCCCCACGTGGCCCAAGCCGGCAGCCCCGGCAGCCTGGAAAACACAGGGGGGAAGAGTATTCAGCCCGCCTGCTAGAGGCTGCAGCCACCAGGGAGAGACAGAAGAACCTCCAATCAGGTTAGAGATTACCCCCCTCCCCCAAGGCTTTCTAAGGGTGGGGGTGACTAGGCAAAGAGCAAATGCAATGCAATACAATACTATGCAATACAATAGCAGAGGGGGAAGGGACCTTGCAGGTCTTCTAGCCCAACCCCCTGCCTAAGCAGAAATTCCTACACCATTTCAGACAAATGGCTATCATTTCTATAGTTGATTATGCTGACTCTGTAAACCACTTAGAGAGGGCTGAAAGCCCTATGAAGCAGTATATAAATCTAACTGCTATTGCTATTACCATCCAACAGCTGCTTAAAAACTTCCACTGTTGGGGCATTCACAACGTCTGGAGGCAGGTTGTTCCACTGATTAATTGTTCTAACTGTCAGGAAATTTCTCCTCAGTTCTAAGTTGCTTAAGACCTATGCCAGTGAAGGCTAACCTTTTCCAGACCGAGTGCACAAAGCATGTGTGTGCATGCCTGAATGTGCATATGCATGCACCTCCAAAATGCAATGTGCGTGCGGTCACCCTCATGTGCCCCGCCCCCTCTGCATGCGTACCCCCTCATGCACCCCGCCCTGCTGCACATGCATGACTGAGCTGGGGTGATGGCTAGCATGGCCTCAGAGAGGGGTCTGCGTGCCACCTCTGGCATGCATGCCATAGGTTCGCCATCACAGACCTATGCCATAATGGTTAGAAACAGAGATGATGGAGATTCTCTTCTATAGATTTACACATTTCCCCTACATCATAGCACATATCCATTCAGCCTTCCTCTCACGAACATGGAAGACTAAGACTAAGAAGGAGGAAACCGGTTTCTAGAAGGGATGGTAAGTGCGCTTTATCCCTCGTGATTTCAATTAGCCATGAGGGATCCTCGGGGTTCCCTTTATTGATTTAAAAGCAGTTTTGATTTGATCCCTGGAGCTTGGCCTTTGGAGACTGCTGATTCTATCAATTGATGCCTTTTGCTGCTCAATATAAAACCACACAAAACAACGGGAAATGTTTTTCACAAAGTACTTCAGGGTATCTTTATCTTATATGTTGTGTCCAAAAATAGGGAAGAAGGGTTATATTTTGGCTTCTTTGATATTTTTGTATTGAAGTATCAGTCTGATGGTTCAAGATTTGAGAATGCCCTAGTTCAGATACTGCTTCCAAGCAGTAGACCTGACTCTATGCTACTATTTTAGATGCTTCTACTTTATATGCTTTAAATGATGCAAAGTCTCCTCTTCGGTTTTAGCAAGCCTAAAAGTCTATGTGTTCTTGCCTCTTACTGCCACGAGGAGTGGCAATGGTTACTCATAACAATAAGTCATGAGTAACGCGGCAGCTTCTCTACAATGTCTGTTACTCACGGCCACTCTTTGAAAATTAATACCATATTGTGTATTAACCCTATAATAATAGGGCAGCAGCACAACAGATATAGGCATGGGATGCGTGGCTGCGGTGGTCCTAAGATAAGCGGGTAAGACGTCTCCTGAAAATAAGACCTGGTGCTTATTTTGTGTCCAAAAAGAAAATAAGATTGGGTCTTATTTTTGGGGAAACCCAGGTGTGTGTATGTGTGTGTGTGTGTGTGTGTGTGTGTATGTATATATATGTATAGATTTTTTACAACCCCTGGTAAGCCCCAATTATGGGAGGAAGCTAACTGCTTCCATCATCTGTCTATCGGCTCGTCACAAGAGTCCATCACGACAGAAACCCAATATTTTTACTGTTGCCTTTGTTATATTTGTGTTTTTTTTTATTTGTGCTGATAAATAAATAAAGGGAGACTAGTATAGATCTATTTCAAGCTATTTAGCTCTCATCAGCTAGCCATACCCTTACTGGGATTTGAACCTGGGCTATATTACATCCTAGGCAAACTTCTTAGCCATTAGGCCACAGGCTCTTATCCGTTATCAATGAAGCCAGGGTGAAAGGTATCTATTAGATTTATAGCCCAGGTTCAAATCCCAGTATATATATATACTCCCTTTATTTATTTATCAGCACAAATACAACACATATATATATATTCGTATATACTAAAATTACTGTATAGAAATGCTATATACCATATACTAAAAGTATTCATATTTCCCATATTTACTTATGTGTAAGCCCATCTGGTTACAATGTGCTATGGTCATGTGATTGCCCTTGCAACCTCTTGCTGACTTCCCTATTGATTTGCTTGTCAGAAGCTGGAATTGAAGGTCACTAATGGCGATAAAGAGATTGCTATGATGTAATTCACGCTGATTGCTGAGTGCCCAATTCACAAGTATGTGACTGTAGGGAAACTGCAGCAGTTGGAACTTTGTAAATTCCTGTTGTTCAGCAATGACATAACTTTGAAAAGTTGGCCATTAACTGAGGATTACCTATATGTAGTAAGTATAATATTGATCAGATTCAGCTTTTTAAAAAATATTGGGGCATATTCTTCCCAGCTTTGAAGTCCTGGAATCAGCAGCCAAGGGATTTTCCATTAGGCCTTGTAAACTTTGAAATGCAATGTGGTGTTTCACTAATTGCAATGGCCATAGCTGTACCGCAACTGCTATTATTATTTTCAGAGCTATTGTCAAGAGCCACACTTATAGGGTGCTCAGATTTATCATTACTGCAACATAAACTCTGCAGAAGAAGTGCAATTTCAATTTTGAGAGCTTTGTTGCAAGTGCTCGGTTGTGTATTAAAATTCTTTCCTGGGATTGGAAGCTGGTCTAATTGCTGTGGAGACCTATGGGCAGCTTTGCCTCCTGAAATATTGTTAATGTTTTTTTTTTACTTTCCTAGTTTTGTACGACAATCTGTGAAAATGCCTGCTATATAAACATTACCATCGATTTAAAATATTATGAATTATGAATACCATCTGCCTTTGCTTGGCCCTTAGATAGCCTGCTCTGAGTTGAAGCAAAGTCCCATAACATGCATGACCTATGTTCCCGGGTGAAGAAAACTTGTTTGCCAAGGATGTAGCAAACATTCTCCTGCCTGTCCCATGGGAAGAGCTTTTATTCTTACCCATTGAAGTTTTTTACCATTTCTTCAGTCACATCCCTGCATAAGAACAATTCTGCCTCTTGCTTACTAGAAGAAATAGAAAACCTCCCATGTCTTCTTCATGGCTTATGGTAAGCTTCCCTAATAATGTCTTTTTAAACCCTCTCTTATGCCAACTCTGAGGAAGAGATTGTTCTCCTTTTAGCTGATAGGTCACCAGTTATCTCCAAGACCGATTTAATGCAATTGCCCTTGCTATCAGATACCGACTGTCAGCTTCTGCTTTGCTATCGCTTCAGCTGCCATGAAACGGGGAGGGAGGGCATGGTATTTGGGAGGGGTTACTCATTGTGCTGGTGGAAGGTTCTGGAGTTCACCGACTGATCGGACTGCGCATGCGTGGGTGTTTCCCGCCAGGTCTAACGGCATTGACATTCCATCTTCGTGATGCCTTTTGAAGTTATCTTGCACCTGACATTTGGAAGACTTATGATTGGACTGGGACAGTGATGCCAAGGGGTGGGGAATGGGCTATTCTATATATCAACTGCTTTCGCGCCTAATTAATCAGACTTCGCTATGCATTGCCTTTTAACCATTCTTAATTAGTAAAAGTACATTTGATTTCTACGCATGGAGTCTCGTGGTCTTTCTTTCCTAATTAACTAATGGAGAGGAGCTGACAGTTAGCGAAGTCTCAACAACACCTTTCCAGGAGACTACAATCTACCGTGGAAGGTGCAAAATTACAAGGAGACAGAACAGAGAAAAAAAAATGTCTTCGCCAGCCAGCGATGGAGAAAAGGACAAAGAACCCACTGATATCTTGTTTCCTGAAGAATTGGCTCAGCTGGAGATATCGAGCCCTGCTAGTCCCCCCTGTTGGTCTTTGTCGGTGGGACAAAGAGAGGATGGTGCAAACTGGGATGCAGCCGTTACCAGAAGGAGACACCAGGAAAGGCCATTTGAGGCGGGAGCCGAACGAAGACCCCAGGAAAGAGATCAACCTGATTACTTGGAACAGAGGTACTCTGGGCAAAGATTTGGGGAGGGTGAAGAGGCTGAGAGGGAGTGGGAGCAAGAAAACTCACGAGCAGCTTCACCCCCCCCCCAGCCAGGGGTGCTGCCAGACCAGGGGCCCCACCCCCCAGAAGACGCAGAATGGCTAAAGTCCCCCCATTAACTGTAAAATATGATGGAAACCCTAAGAAGCTGGGGTCTTTCATCATGCAGGTCTATAATTACATGGAAATCTATGGGCCCGATTTTGAATCAGATACCATGAAAGTACGCATGGTTTTGCTTGCTTTAGACGAAGAGGCCTCTGACTGGGGAACTGGTTTACACCAGGCAAATTCCCCCCTCCTGAGGAATTTCAATGCGTTTATGGGAGCTTTCAAGAGACGGTTTGATGACCCCCTGACTGAGAAACGGGGCAAACTGAAATTTATGACCCTCGCGCAGGAGGACAGGCCAGTGGCCCAGTACATTCAAGAGTTTCAACACCTATGTAATTACATGAGGGGATGGGGTGAAGAAGCCCTTTTGGACAAATTTGCTTTGGGCTTGGATGAAGATATTTATCAACAATGTGTTAATCGCCACCTTCCCAAACGCTTAACAGTTTGGTTTGAAAACGCGGCGGACATTGAACTGGATTTAATGAGACTCAAATGTGCTAAGGAGGACAGGCAGAAGCAAAGGGAGAAAGCTGCAAAATCTTCCCCCCCAAGCCGCAAGACCCCTTTCGGAGGGAGAGGCGAAGGGAGGGGAGGCCCCTCTGGGAAATCCAGACCGTTTACTTGCTTTCGTTGTGGAAAAATCGACCATCGCACGCCTGAATGCCGCGCCAAGCTGCCCACGACCGCCCCAACCCCTTCCAAACGGGAGGGGAAATCCACCAAGACCTCAGACAAGAAGAAGAAAGAAGCCGCGTTCGCTGTAGATTCCACCCCCCCCCGCAATTCGGCCAGGCTTTGGAGGGAGAAGCAGATGTCTCCACCAGCTCCTCTGATGACTCCGATGACGACGCCTCGCCTCGCTGGGTGAGTTCAAACAAAGGCCCTATGCTAATCCCCGTAGAATTGAGAGTTCTGCCCGATGGGGGGTCAGAAAGCCTTCCCGCCCTCCTTGACTCAGGCTGTTCCCGCTCAATGATCAATCCTGCTATGGTGGAGAAACTGGGCCTCAAGTTGAAAACTTTGAAAACCCCTATTGTCTTTTGCCAGATAGATGGGTCCATCACAGGGGGGGACCCGCCCATTTCTTTACTGAGCCCTTAGAGATGAAAATGGGATCCCACACGGAACTAATCTCTTTTATTGTGGCTCCTGGGATGGACAGGCCACTCATTTTGGGCCTCCCTTGGCTTCGAAAATGGAACCCTCGCATAAATTGGAGGGAGGGTTGGTTACGCATTCGCACAGATGCACCTCCGGAAGGGGAGGGCGTTTCTTCAGACCCTGTTAGCTGCAGTTCTGATTTGGCCGCCAGAGGGCAGGAGCGGATTGAAGGAGAGGAAAAAATTCCGAAAGTGTATTGGGACCTGAGGGGAGTTTTTAGTGAGAAATCTTCCGACAAACTTCCGCCCCACAGGCCTACTGATTGCTCAATCGACATTTTACCCGGGGTGAAGTTGCCAAAACCCCAGATTTATTCCATGTCACCTAGGGAAATGGAAGAGATGAGAAAATTCATCGATAAAAATTTGGAGCGGGGTTTCATTGAACCTGCCCGCCCTAAAGTCGCTGCTCCTGTGCTGTTCCGTGAGAAGAAAGATGGTTCTCTGAGACTATGTGTGAATTTTAAAAACCTTAACGCCATCTCGGCCCAAAATTTATACCCGTTGCCGTTGATGAAGGACATGTTGGCCCAATTGGGGAAGGGCCGCATTTTCACTAAACTGGACCTCAGAGAAGCATATTATAGGGTCCGTATAAAGGAAGAAGATGAATGGAAAACTGCTTTCAACTGTCCTCTTGGTTGCTTCCAGTTCCGGGTCATGCCTTTTGGCCTGCAGGGAGCGCCTGCAGTTTTCATGCAATTAATTAATGAGATCTTGCATGACCACCTTTACAAAGGCGTTATCATATATTTGGACGATATCCTTATCTATTCTCACACTTATGACCAACACGTCGCTCTAGTACGCACTGTTTTGAAAAAACTCAAGGCTGCTGAACTTTATGCCAAGTTGTCCAAGTGTGAGTTTCACCAGGCTAAAATTGACTACCTCGGTTATCGCATCTCTCCCGCCGGCATTGTGATGGACCCTGGGAAAGTGAAGGCGGTCACTGAGTGGGAAGCGCCCCGAACGCGCAGACAGTTGCAAAAATTTTTGGGTTTCGCTAACTTCTACCGTCAATTCATCCCTTCTTTTGCCAAAATTGCGCTTCCTATCACCAATTTGCTGAAGTCCAAGGGTGGGCCTAAACCTAAGCCTAGCAAACCTTTGGATTGGACCATGGAATGCCAAGCTGCTTTCGAAAAACTTAAACGCCTTTTTGCTGCGGAACCGGTCCTGAAGCATCCCGACATAGATAAGCCTTTCGTTGTCCAAGCTGATGCCAGTGATGTCGCTGTTGGAGCCGTCTTGCTACAAGCCAACGACCAAGGTAACTTGCAACCATGCGCTTACACCTCACGCAAACTCACGGACACTGAGAGGCGTTGGGCCGTTTGGGAGAAGGAGGCGTTTGTGGTGCGATGGGCCCTGACCACATGGCGCCATTTTCTGGAAGGCACTAAGCACCCTTTTGAGGTGTGGACTGATCACAAGAATTTAGAGGCGTTGAGAACCCTGCGCCGTCTGTCCCCTAAACAGATGCGGTGGGCCCAACATTTCAACCGTTTCAATTTCACGCTCAAATACATCCCTGGGGGGGGGGGAAATTTCATGGCGGATGCTTTGTCCAGACTCCCTCAATACAACTGCTTGAAACTGAGCATTGTTCAACCAGTTGTTCCCACTTCCAGCCTGGCGGCTCCGGTGGTCACTCGCCAGCAAGCGCGCTCGAAGGTGGACATGCCTCAAGATTTTCTCTCTGACCTCAAACGCGCACTTCCCCAGGACGACTGGTTCCAAGGGCATCAGGATGAGTGTACGATGCGGGATGATCTACTGTGGATCGGAGCCAAGCTTTATGTCCCCGCCTCTCTTTGTCTCATCGTCCTCCAACGCGCTCACGATTCCAAATTGGCGGGTCACTTTGGCTTCGTAAAAACTTTACATCTCGTAAAGAGACAATTCTGGTGGCCCTCTTTGAAAAAGGACATTGAACTGTATGTTGCTAGTTGTCCGGTTTGTGCGGCCGCCAAAAGGCCACCTGGAAAACCGCAAGGACTGCTCCAATCTGTGGCACGGCCTGTTGCCCCATGGAAAGAAATTTCGATGGACTTCATTGTCGAGCTTCCTGAGAGCCAGGGGCACACCGTCATTTGGGTCGTTACAGACTTATTTTCCAAACAAGTTCATTTTATCCCCTGCCACAAGATTCCTTCTGCTAAGGCTCTCGCTAAACTCTTCATTTCCCATGTTTACCGGTTGCATGGAGTGCCTGATCGTATCATTTCTGATAGAGGTGTCCAATTCACCTCAACCTTCTGGAAGGAATTTCTTAAACGCATTGGCTCCGCCCAGGGCCTTAGCTCCGCCCACCATCCTCAGACTAACGGGGCCTGTGAGAGGACTAATTCTGTTCTAGAACAGTATTTACGTTGTTTTATTAATTATCAGCAAGATGATTGGGTGGACTTGTTGCCGCACGCTGAAGTCGCCTACAACAATTCTGGAGTGAGCGTCTCAGCCGTATTTGGCCTTTGACTCTTGCTACGTTGGATGCTGCTCATCGCGCTCATAAGAAGCAGGCTGATAAGAAGCGTACGCAACCTTATCAGTACAAGGAGGGCGACTTGGTCTACTTCTCCACAAAGTTCCTTCAGACCACGCAAAAGTCTAAAAAATTGGGGCCTAAGTATGTCGGTCCTTTCCCCATCCTCAAGGTCATCAATCCTGTTTCCGTTCGTTTGCAGCTGCCTAAGCATCTCAACCGTGTTCATCCCGTGTTCCACGTTAACCTCATTAAGCCTGTTCGTGTTTCAACTTTACGTCCGCCTGATACTCCTCCACCTGCTCCTTTGTTGATTGATGGCGAACAACACTTTGAAGTCCGTGAAATTCTGGACTCCCGCAGGCGGCGTAACCGCATCCAGTACTTAGTGGCTTGGAAACATTTTCCCCCCTCCCATACGGAATGGGTTGACAAGTCCCATGTTCGTGCTCCCCGGCTGCTTCGGAAGTTTTATGCTGCTTATCCTGACAAGCCTTAATTTTCTCTTCCCCCCTCCCCTTTTCTCTTCTGTGTTTTGTTGTTCGTCTGTTTGTTTGTGTTTTTTCATTTTATAGGCCTGATCGCCTTTTTCCGGGGGATGGCCGGATGTCAGCTTCTGCTTTGCTATCGCTTCAGCTGCCATGAAACGGGGAGGGAGGGCATGGTATTTGGGAGGGGTTACTCATTGTGCTGGTGGAAGGTTCTGGAGTTCACCGACTGATCGGACTGCGCATGCGTGGGTGTTTCCCGCCAGGTCTAATGGCATTGACATTCCATCTTCGTGATGCCTTTTGAAGTTATCTTGCACCTGACATTTGGAAGACTTATGATTGGACTGGGACTGTGATGCCAAGGGGTGGGGAATGGGCTATTCTATATATCAACTGCTTTTGCGCCTAATTAATCAGACTTCGCTATGCATTGCCTTTTAACCATTCTTAATTAGTAAAAGTACATTTGATTTCTACGCATGGAGTCTCGTCTTTCTTTCCTAATTAACTAATGGAGAGGAGCTGACACCGACTCTTAGCAGTTTTGATTACTGTGATACTTCTTATTTAGTACTTGCTTATTACATTTAGTTATCCATAATGAGCTTTTCTGTTTTCCAATAGGTTTATTTTGATCTTTGGCCATAAAATAATGACATCTTATTGATCTCACTACAATGCCATCCAGATATCCTGCTCTGTCCCTAGATGACCTTGGAGCTAGATCAAGTACAGTATATATGTTTATTTTTAAGATCAGTGACCCTTTGAGAGTCTTGTTCAGTCATTATGTTGAGCTACGGTGGCACAGTGGTTAGAGTGCAGTACTGCAGGCTACATCTGCTGATTGCTGGCTGCCTGCAAATTGGCAGTTCAAATCTCACCAGGCTCAAGGTTGACTCAGCCTTCCATCCTTCCGAGGTGGGTAAAATGAGGACCCAGATTGTTGGGGGCAAGATGCTGATTCTGTAAACTCCTTAGTTAGAGGGCTGTAACAAACCATTGTAACATGGTATATAAGTCTTAAGTGCTATTGCTATTGTTAGCTTAGAGTGGGGAATGGGAACTATTTTAAATTGATGGCTCCCCTCTTGGGTTTTGCATTGACCAGATTGAAAGGAGAAATTTGTGATTTGGAATGTGTGGTGGCTCTCATAGCAGCTCCATAAGAACCTATGAGCCTTTCAAGAGCAATTGTGGGGGTGTCAAATACATAATTATAGCAGGTACAACTGAACAGTTGAAGCCCCATTCCTTTTTCATATATGTTGCATGTGTTGCGTGCACATAAAAGGAGCAGGCTTCTAATTTGTAGTCATCATATTTATTTTTTAAAAAAGCCGCAGCCCCAGACGGAGGAGCGGAGCCCGAGCTTTCATCGCTGTCCCCGCCAGTAACAGCGGGGTGCGCCGAGTGACTCGCGCTGCGATGCCAGCAACCCCTGCTGCCCCCTCCCAGTTCTGCCGCCTGGCCCAGTGCATAGCCGCCAGCTCCGCCTCCCGGCTGCCCAGGTGAAGCGAATTTCACATGTAGACGCGGAGACGGACCTCTCTAGGGAGGCCGCGGGCTGGCAGTAGCCGCTGCGGGCTGGCTTCCCCCCCACCCCACCTCCTCCACTAGCCTTTGTCCCTCCACAGTAGGGCAGCTGTTGGGAGGAGACGGCCCTCCTCTCCTTCTCCCCCTTTGCGGAGTTGGGCGGGCCGCCCTGAGAAGGACTACCACTTTCTGAACTGTCTGCATCAGATTTAAATCGATTTTACCATCTTCTCCTCCCAAGCCTCTTGGAAATGTAATTTTAAAATGGACAACACGAGGAGCTCCCACTGCATGCTGGGAGATGTAGTTCTGCAAATGTCAAAGTCTCTGGACGGACGTTGTTTCCCGGCAGCCTTTTCGTTGCGCCCCATTCAAAACAGCGGCAGTTGGTTGAGTGCTCTTGTGCGGTAGCGGGCTAGTTTGCAGGTATCTTGAGATTTCTCTGGCAGTTTTAGTATGGATTCCAACATTTACAAGTGCCTTCAGCCTGGCTTATTGATTAATATTGAGCGCAGCAATGGTGAGTGTCGAGAGGAGAAAGGCAATTTGCTTCGGAGCGTCTTTTGCCTCCTTCCGTAGCCCTGGTGTTCTCTGGAGGCTCCACGAGATTAATGCTCAGTACGTTATTATCGCTTTCCTGTAATGCAGAAGGATGGTGGCCAGGCTAAATTCCAGACTCTTTTCTCCTGTTCTTCGGGACAGAAGAGTTGTCAAAGAAGCAAGTTAAAGTCGGGCTATTCTGCCCCTTTGCCTAATGTTACTCGCTGGGACTAGCTAGCGGGGCTGAGCGTGTGCTGAGCAGTACCTCCATGTGGTCTCGCTCCTTGATGCTTTTTTAGAACAGGAATGGGGAACTGTGGCCCTTTTAGCAAACTTGTTTTGATGAGCACAGAGCGACTGACGGTAGTTTGTGCCGGCCGCGGCCGCTCAAACTAGTGTCAATCGCCCCCGTGTTCAGCAAAGCAAGCCCACTGGCGGCGCCTGTGCTGTGGTGGGAAGCGAACTGCGGGTCCCCCCCTGCCGCCGCCGCCGCCTTCTTTACCTCCGCCTCTTCCAGAGCCCAGGGTGGCTGTCAGGGCGCTGACGGCGGAGCGGACGCGCCCAGTTTGTTACTGCTTCCAGGGATCGAGACGAGGGAAGCGGCGGTGGCGGACGTTGGACGTTGGCAGCGACTATAACGACTGCTCGGGCGAGGTACGAAGGAAGAACGGAAGGTCCCTCCCGCCCGCGACGACGGCTCCAGCCATGGACGAGCAGGCTGGCCCCAACAACAACAACGGGCTGCTCTTGCCGCCGCCTCCAGGTGGGAAGCAACCACGCCTGTGCGGCGCCTGTGCTGCAGTGGGAAGCGAGTCCGCGAGGTGTGGTTGCTTCCAACCCGGAGGTGGCGGCAAGAGCAGCGCGTTGTTGTTGTTGTTGTTGTTGAAGACGACGACGGGGCCAGCCTGCTCGTCCATGGCTGGAGCCGTCGTCGCGGGCAGGAGGGACCTTCCGTTCTTCCTCTGCACCTCGCACGAGCGGTCGTTACAGTCGCTGCCGACGTCCGCCACCACCGCTTCCCTCGTCCGTCTCGATTGCTGGAAGCAGTAACAAACGGCGCGTCCGCTCCGCCGTCAGCGCCCTGACAGCCACCCCAGCCGGCGGCTACCGGGCCTCGCTGGAGTCAATTGCAAAACCGCGTTCCGCGCTTTGAGGACCTGAGGCATCTTGGGAAATGCAGTTCCCTATCGGAAAGAATGGAGTAGCTGCGAATTTGTAACAACAACAGAAGATAATAACTTGGTGCTTCGCAGGTTACGAAAATCTCAAGTTTGATTTGCACACTGTTTTTTAAAAGTTAGATAAAGAAATTATGCTGTGAAAGCGACTAGAATGCCCCCTCTCCCCTTCCTGTGTGCGAGAAAGGGAAGGAGAGGAAGGAGGGAGGGAGGGGGGAAGGAAAAGAAGAAGGGAGGGGGGGAGAAGATGGAAGGAGAAAAGATGGATGGAAGGAGAAAGAATGGAAGGAGAAGGAGGAAGATGGAAGAAGAAAGGAAGAAAATAGAAGGGAGGGAGAAAAGAGGGAAGGAGGTAGGAAGAAAATGGGAAGAGAGGGAAAGAGCAGAAAGACAAAGAGGATGAAGTTGATAGGCAAGAGGAAGGAGGAAGGAAGGAAAAAAGAAAAAGGGAGGGAGAGAGGAAAGAAGAAAAGATGGAACTAGAAAGGAAAGAAGGGAGGGAGGGAGAAAAGGGGAAGACAGGGAAAGCAGAAAGACAGAGAAGGTGAAGGTAGATAGGCAGAAGGAAGGAAGAAATAGGAAAGGAGGGAAGGAGGAAGGAACAGAAGCGAAGAGGAAAAGAGAAATGGAAAGAGCAGAAAGACAGAGAAGGTAGATAGGCAAAAGAAATGAAGCTGAAAGAATGGAAGGAGGAAGGAAGAGAAAAGGAGGAAGGGAGTGATTGAGGAAAGAAGAGAGGATGGAAGGAGAAAGGAAGGAAGAGAGGGAAAGAGCAGAAGACGGATAAGGTGAAGGTAGATAAGCAAGAGGAATGAAGGAAGAAGTGAGGTGTCTCGAGGAGGGGGAAAACATTTAGTGACCAAAGTTACAATGGCATTGAAAAAAGTGACTGATGACCATTTTCACACTTAGCGACCGTTGCGACCATTTTTCACACTTAGCGACCGTTGCAGCATCCTCATGGTCACGTGATCAAAATTTTGTTTGGCAACAGATTCGTATTTATGCTGGTTTCAGTGTCCTGGGGTGACCTTTTGACAAAAAATAAAATTTTTAATCAAGCCCCCCCCCCCTCGTCAATGGTGTCCCTCTTTACCAATCTGAAAATCTGGTCACCTTACTCTATAGGCATGGGGATTCCCCCCCTCCCCCCCAAAAACACCCTAATTGCAGTGTGGAGATTTTTTATTTTAGTGAAGTATGTCGATCATATGAAAACAAAACGGGTTCTTCCTTCTCCAGTTGAAATACCCTTCTCTATATTATTATTTCCCTTCTAGATTTTTACATGAAGATATCTGATGGAATTGTCAGAATTACAGCTAATTGTCGGTTGATTTTTCCCGATAAAAATCAGCTTATTTTGTTTGAGTGTCATTTGATCAGCATTGAGGCAAACATGGCAGAACCATTTAATTTTGAAACAATACCCAGGAAATTTTCAGACAATTTATCAGTAATAAGTAGTATATCTGATTGTATAGAATTTTTTGTGTGCATTCCCCACTGAAATGAATGGGAATTGTATAAAAGCAGCATTGGGCTTTGGTTGAATTAGCCTTTGGCAGAATGCTAATTTGTGTTTCTGAAAAATAATGTGTAAAGTAGGGAAAAAGTCTCCCCCCCCCCATAGCAGTCATTGCCTTTTGTGTAAAAAAAAAAGCATCAGTGCATGGATTCAAGCTTTCCATATTAAACAAAACAAATCTGTAACTTATAATGCTTATATTAAATATTTTATTGTTAAATATTATACATTAAATATATTAAATATTAAATGTTCTACAGTAATAATATCGAGAGTTCACAGCATTCAAATTTAGGTCAGCATTTGGGAGTTCAAATCCCTAGTGCCGTGTAATGGAGTGAGCTCCCATTACTTGTCCCAGCTTCTGCCAACCTAGCAGTTCGAAAGCACATAAAAATGCAAGTAGAAAAATAGAGACCACCTTTGGTGGGAAGGTAACAGCGTTCCGTGCGACTTCAGCATTTAGTCTTGCTGGCCACATGACCACGGAGACATCTTCGGACAGCGCTGGCTCTTCAGCTTTGAAACAGTGATGAGCACCGCCCCCTAGAGTCAGGAACGACTAGCACATATGTGCAAGGGGAACCTTTACCTTTACCTTATGACTCATATCCACTTCCATCTACCAGAAAAAAATGAATGAAAAACACAGTACAGGCCACTGTCCATCTAATATACAATAGAATCTGGCCAGTTCGTTTGCTAATAAAAATGCAAGGTTTTCCCTCAGCATTTTCCTGTGGATTAGCCATAATTGGGAGTAATTAATCTAATGTCTACAGATGGCTACAAATGTTGCTTTGGATGCTTTCAAAGATTTGAGAGGAGCTCATGCTTACTTCAAAAAGCATTCATTTCAGCCTTTTTGATCTAGTCCTTAAATTGGTCTTTCTGGTTTTTTTCCTCCTCTCTGTCTTTTTAGCCAATTATAGTTATCAATTGAAGTTGAGCAGGGTTGAAATACTGACACAGGCACAAATGTATGCATCTCTCCTTCATGCACGTAAACATTTATCTGTGAGGAAGGCATCACCTTCATTGTTCCAGGGGGAGTTTGCATTTTACACTGCTTTTATTTACTTTGTCTAAGTAAATAAATAATTTAGGATTGTTCATTTTTAGATAAATGAAATAAAAATATTATTTTGACAAACCAACACCCTCCAGCCATAAACTGGTACAATGTGTTGTGTATTTTAGAGATTTATTTGGTGATCTCACCTGAGTTCCACCTGGTGTTGTGATTCAGATGCTCTTCCCCCCCATAATGTGGTACCAATCCCTTTGTAAATTTGTGTGAGAGAGAGATTTGAGATTTATTAGATTTATATGCCGCCCTTCTCCACAGGACTCAGGGCGGCGTACAACAATTAAAAGAAACACATGATATAAAAGTTTTAAAAAAATTAAATGGAATATCCCAAACCCAATTAAAATTGACAATACATTTTTTTTAAAAAATTAAAATTAAAATTAACAGTGATCAATACTGTATTTTGTTTTGTTCAGGCCAGGCTGGCTTGCTGGAAAAGCCAACTTTTTAGGGTGTGTCGGAAGGACCGGAGGTCGGGGATTGTTTGAAGCTCCGGGGGCAGCTCATTCCAGAGGGAAGGCGCTCCCACAGAGAAGGCTCTCCCCCTGGGGGTCACTAGCCGTCACTGTCTGGCCGACGGCACCCTGAGGAGGCAACTCTGTGGGATCGCACTGGACGATGGGAGGCTACCGGTGGCAGTAGGTGATCTCGCACTTACCCTGGGCCTAAGCCATGGAGGTGAGAGTGTTTTCATGCCAACATGTCCTTTTCTACTGCTGGCTCTATCAGGTGTGTCAAACTCAAGGCCTAGGGCCCAGATCCGGCCCATGGGATGCTTAGACCTGGCCTGTGGGACCACCCTGAAAACAGTGAGGGAGGGCCATCTGGCACTCCTGAACTCTGTTTTCGCTGGCAGAGGATTGCAGGAGGCCTTCACAGCCAGAAACGGAGCTTGGGAGCCCGTTTTTGCTGGCAGAGCGCTCAGGCTGCCACAGGTGCCCCCGACATGAGTGACATTGAGCAGGCCACACTCACTCTGGCCACCCACTCCCCCCAAGGTCAAACATCACCCTGATGTGGCCCTCAATGAAATCGACACCCCTGCTCTAGATGAAGATCGTCCTTAGGGTTGACATTTCCAGGTTAGTTCCTTGTGTTTGGATTCTGGTGACATTTATTCTTATTTGAATACTCATGAAACCAGCACTGAGGCTTTAAGTAATAACTTGTAGCCATAACTGACCAATAACTTAGCCATAACTGACTAACATAGAGCAGAGTAAGCGTGACAGTCCCTGCTGTAAAGGTGAAATAATGGATATAATTATATCAGAAGGGTATAGTTGGTAGTAGTATCTCAGATGTGTAAGAGTCTCCTAGAGGTTTGCTTGGTATGTTTCTAATGTGTTTAAAAATATATAGACTTTTAAGAGGACTCATCTTTCTTATTTTTTAAGCATTCAAAGGCTGAAGCTTTTTCATTTCAAAACAAACAGATGCCTAAGCCTGTGTTTTACTTATTTCTTTCCCAACCCAACAACATATTGGAAAGAAATTATATAGAAGGGTTCAAGATTGTTTATGATCATCTGTCAGCAGGACGATTATCCAAAACCCGAATAGATCAGGAAGGGGACTGATTGACAGAGGTGAGATCAATTTTGAAATGGCTGAATTACACAAGGAACTGTACAGGGAAAACTTTCTCCAAATTTCCCTAATAAATCCCTTTGGCAATTAAGCAGTGGTTTCAAATGTTGGTGACTGCTCCATCCTGAGCTCTCTTTGTGCCGGAATGGGACACCTTGCTGCAGCCAACTTGCTGCAACCAACTCATCATGATCAACTTGGTACGACCAAGCAGCCAATTTACCGTGGGGTAACTCACCATGGCCAACTCACTGCAGCAAAACTCACTGTGGGACAATTTAACAATTCAATGTATTTAAAATGAATACAAATTATTTTTTGTCCTTCACATTTCATTCTGTCCCTCCTTTTGCATCCTTTCTTTAAGGATTCTATTCCACCATTTCTTTGATATTAGTGTAACTCTTCTCCCGTGGCAAGTTGTCCCGTGGTGAACTGGCCATGGTGAGTGGTCCGGCGGCAAATTGGCTGTGGTAATTTGGCCCTGGTGAGTTGTCTGTGGCGAGTTGGCCGCAGGGAATTGACATAGACCCCTTTGTGCTGAGCAGGGGTGGGTTTCAAAAATTGTTCGAACCACCTCCGTGGGCGTGGCCTCCTTTGGGGAGTGGCTTGCTGCCCATGTGACCGGATGGGAGTGGCTTGCCACCCATGTGACCGGATGGGAGTGGCTTGCCACCCATGTGACCGGATGGGAGTGGCTTGCCGCCCATGTGACCGGATGGGAGTGGCTTGCCGCCCATGTGACCGGATGGGAGTGGCTTGCCACCCATGTGACCGGATGGGAGTGGCTTGCCACCCGTGTGACCGGATGGGAGTGGCTTGCCACCCATGTGACCGGATGGGAGTGGCTTGCCGCCCATGTGACCGGATGGGAGTGGCTTGCCACCCATGTGACCGGATGGGAGTGTCCAAGACGATGTCACTGAATTCTTTCCCCAACTACAATATGATTAAAATAAGTACAAAAACAATAAAAGAGCTACTTACAGATGGAAGATGCCTGTTCTTGCCAGTCTTCAGAATCACGGACTCCAATGAATGGGCTGCACAAAGAAGAGACACAGAAAGCAAGACTTTAATTGCATGGACTGCATTGGGATGAAACCAGCACACAAAATAATAGAAAAGGAAAATTACTCTCCTTTTTTGCATCTTCTGCACCACCACCTCACCATCTTGCTCCAAAAACCTGCACAAAGGACAGACACAGAAAGAAACGCCTTAATTGCATGCACTGCATTGGGATGAAACCAGCACACAAAATAATAGAAAAGGAAAATTACTCTCCTTTTTTGCGTCTTCTGCACCACCACCTCACCATCTTGCTCCAAATACCTGCACAAAGGACAGACACGGAAAGAAACGCCTTAATTGCTGGCACTTCACTATCTCAAGGAGGAAGACAACACAGAGCACACCACACCCAGCAATAAAGACAGGTACTTACAGGGGAAGCATCTCTGGCTTGCCGGTCTTCTGCACACCACCGTATTACATCTGGGCTGATTGGCTTTGCTTGGCTCCAAATACCTGCACAAAGGACAGACACAGAAAGAAACACCTTAATTGCTGGCACTTCACTATCTCAAGGAGGAAGACAACACAGAGCACACCACACCCAGCAATAAAGACAGGTACTTACAGGGGAAGCATCTCTGGCTTGCCGGTCTTCTGCACACCACCGTATTACATCTGGGCTGATTGGCTTTGCTTGGCTTCAAATACCTACACAAAGGACAGACACGGAAAGAAACACCTTAATTGCTGGCACTTCACTATCTCAAGGAGGAAGACAACACAGAGCACACCACACCCAGCAATAAAGACAGGTACTTACAGGGGAAGCATCTCTGGCTTGCCGGTCTTCTGCACACCACCGTATTACATCTGGGCTGATTGGCTTTGCTTGGCTCCAAATACCTGCACAAAGGACAGACACGGAAAGAAACACCTTAATTGCTGGCACTTCACTATCTCAAGGAGGAAGACAACACAGAGCACACCACACCCAGCAATAAAGACAGGTACTTACAGGGGAAGCATCTCTGGCTTGCCGGTCTTCTGCACACCACCGTATTACATCTGGGCTGATTGGCTTTGCTTGGCTTCAAATACCTACACAAAGGACAGACACGGAAAGAAACACCTTAATTGCTGGCACTTCACTATCTCAAGGAGGAAGACAACACAGAGCACACCACACCCAGCAATAAAGACAGGTACTTACAGGGGAAGCATCTCTGGCTTGCCGGTCTTCTGCACACCACCGTATTACATCTGGGCTGATTGGCTTTGCTTGGCTTCAAATACCTGCACAAAGGACAGACACGGAAAGAAACACCTTAATTGCTGGCACTTCACTATCTCAAGGAGGAAGACAACACAGAGCACACCACACCCAGCAATAAAGACAGGTACTTACAGGGGAAGCATCTCTGGCTTGCCGGTCTTCTGCACACCACCGTATTACATCTGGGCTGATTGGCTTTGCTTGGCTTCAAATACCTGCACAAAGGACAGACACGGAAAGAAACACCTTAATTGCTGGCACTTCACTATCTCAAGGAGGAAGACAACACAGAGCACACCACACCCAGCAATAAAGACAGGTACTTACAGGGGAAGCATCTCTGGCTTGCCGGTCTTCTGCACACCACCGTATTACATCTGGGCTGATTGGCTTTGCTTGGCTTCAAATACCTGCACAAAGGACAGACACGGAAAGAAACACCTTAATTGCTGGCACTTCACTATCTCAAGGAGGAAGACAACACAGAGCACACCACACCCAGCAATAAAGACAGGTACTTACAGGGGAAGCATCTCTGGCTTGCCGGTCTTCTGCACACCACCGTATTACATCTGGGCTGATTGGCTTTGCTTGGCTCCAAATACCTGCACAAAGGACAGACACGGAAAGAAACGCCTTAATTGCTGGCACTTACACCTTACATAAGAATAACACAATGAAAGAGATACACTCAAGTACTTACTTGTCTTACTGCTTTTCTGGTTGTTGATATCTCCATATTGTTCTTAGGCTTCCCGATTCCTCTGTTGCAGCTTTCTTCTTCTTTACGCGTGGATCATCAGCCGTGTGGTGGTGCGCTCTGAGCCAAACTTTCACAGTAGGAATTGGATCCCATCTCTCAACAGGTATGCCAACAACACTTATCACCATCTGGTTACTGATGTTTGGAATGCTTAGGCTTGTTCTTTGGTGTGAACATATGAGGTTCATTTTTGAGAACCCCCTTTCCGCCTCTGCTGAACTCACAGCAATTGTCCTGACAATGTCTCTAGCTCTTCTGACAGTGTCAGGAATTTTGTAGTTCTTTGGATTTTTCAGCACATTTTCCAAAAAATCCCTGTAGTCGTTCAAATCAATTTCATAATTAAAAACGCGGCGAAATTCAACCAATGCTTCCTCTCCATCAGCCCATGGAACGACTACATCTTTCATGTCCCAGCTATCTGGCTCCAAATAGGTGATAAAGTGTAACTTTTGTGCTGCTGGCAATAGGCTACCTGTTCTTAGATGGTCGCAATCCATCAGCCTTTTCTTTAAGTTGGTGATGATGCTTTCCAAAAGTTTTTCACGGGGAAGGGCAACAAACCGTTGATTTGGAGCTAAATTCATGTTTTGGTAGGCTTGTGTTTTTAACAATTTCTCAAGTTCATTCTCATATTCGCCCTTTCTCTGTAGTAGCACTTCAACACCATCGATTGCTCGCAACACTAGCTTTTCGGCCACGATGATGTTTGTTGCTCTCTCCTGTAGGGAATTTGACAGGGCAGCAATCTGACGTAGGATGTCAATCATCAGGGCCAAATCCTGCAAAAAATTTAAATTTTGAAAGCGGGAAGCCATGCCTGGGAACCTTTCGTTGCCTTGAAAAAACTGATATAGCGCTGGATAAGCACGCCACACAGCCATGGTTGCCCTTAAACTACAGGCAGCCCATCTTGGTCCCAAAACTCTGCCAATCTTCACTATTTCGATGCCCAATTGCTCAGAAATGACGAATAGGTCCCTCTGGCTCTTGCAGGATTTGTGGAAGATGGTGTGCACTTTATCCAGGAAGATCTTGAAGTGGTTGACCTGCTTCACTTCTCTTATTGCATCATCCAGCACAAGTTGCAGGCGGTGGTTCAAGCAGTGCCAGATGATGATGCTTGGGAATTCTTGAGTTATTCTGGCGCTGACTCCAGATTTTCTTCCAAGCATAACGTTGGCGCCATCGGAGCAGAAAGCGATTAAGTTCTTCCGTAGATATTCGGTGGTGAATCCAACTTTGTGCAAGCTTTCCATTGCTGCGGAATATATGGTCTCCGCATCTTGTCTCTCTAATTCCAGAAGCTCAACGAAGATGGTTGCTGGGCATTCTGGATCCTCAACTCTAACAAAAACTATCAGCACTGCTGTCATTGAAAGTGTTGAGGCTTCATCAATTATTAGGCACACCTTTCGATTATTTGCAATAATCGTTGAAAACACGGTGGTCTTGATCTGTTTCGCAATGAAGTCCATAATTTTTACTGCAGTTCTTCGTGAATGCAAGCCAACTCCAACATCCACTCCAAGCGTATTCAGCAAATTCACTTGCGCTTCGATGTCTGAGAATGGATTACATCTCTGCGCCAGATCGTAAACGGTGGAAAATATTGTGCAGGTACTGGATAAATGTTTCTCAGTTGACTTATCCAGGGATTTGGTGAAAGCTTCCTGCTCCTGTTGCTTACTGGTCTCCACGCAAATAAGGTGTGCCTTTGACTGAAAATGTTCCCTTAATTTTTTTCTCAGCGATGCTTGTTGTACATCCTTGCTTTTCCCTGATGTTGACACCTGGAAATGTTTCCACTCTTTGGAAACATGAATACCTTTCTCCAACGCGAACATGGGTTTTGCACAGTATGCACAACCCAGCTTCTTGTTGGATACTTCCAGTCCATCAAACCTCTCCTTGAAGTTTGTGTATTGCTGCAAATTCCAGCAGTCAGGAAGTTGTAAAACTGCAGTGGAGTCGATGGAATGGCTGCTTTCTCCGACCTCAACTGGTGGTAGTGGTTGTGCTGGCGGTGCTGGTGCGGCTGGTGGTGCTGGTGCAGCTGGTGGTGCTGGTGCAGCTGGTGCGGCTGGTGCAGCTGGTGCAGCTAGTGGTGCTGGTGCAGCTGGTGGAGCTGGTGCAGCTGGTGGTGCTGGTGCGGCTGGCGGTGCTGGTGCAGCTAGTGGTGCTGGTGCAGCTAGTGGTGCTGGTGGTGCTGGTGCAGCTGGTGCGGCTGGTGCAGCTGGTGCAGCTAGTGGTGCTGGTGCAGCTAGTGGTGCTGGTGCAGCTGGTGGTGCTGGTGCAGCTGGTGGTGCTGGCGGTGCTGGTGCAGCTGGCGGTGCTGGTGACTGCTTTGGATCAGCTGATTCATCAACTCTTGGCTTTTTGCAGAAGAAAGCGGTCAAACTCTGTTGCCTCTTCTTCATTGTGCTAAGTAGATGTAACTGCTGCCAAAGAAATAAAACAATATTGGACTCAATTGTGGTTGTAAGTTGAGGACTCTGTAGGTAACAAGAAGGGACCTCTGCTTTCAACCAACAATGTACAGTCTTTTCAGGAAGGATGAGAAACAGGAAAGATATAAACAAACAGGAAAGATATAGTCTTTCATCCAAGAAGATAGTTCAAGAATGAATGTCATATTCCCAGAGCAATACAGATTTCCTTTTTCTGAAATTTAGTTCTCAGTTCCAAAAGACAGGAATATATGAATGCATATGAAATTATGAATTAGTACTTAGGTCGGTCCAAGAAGCTATTCAGAAGTTAGTGGTTAGAAGAGCAATCGTAAAGGTAGATTACGTGGGATGTGTTTGCACAACAGTGGAAAAACAGAGATATGTAAATGAATAAATATTACAATGTGCAGGAATAAATAAATTGACAATTAAAATCAAGAAGGCTTTGAATACTTTTTCACGTGGGATTGGTTTTAGCTATTGCCAACTAACGGAAACAGGAATTAGAAAGCCAAAAGTATGAAAGAAAAGACCAATTATGTAAAGAAAGGTCCCTAAAATGTATAAGGAAATATTACTAGATTATTAATGCGTAGATAACTGTGGGACATTACACACACACACACACACAAACTATGATGGAAAACACAAAAAAATAAGAACAACCCCCCCCCCCCAAGACTGCGAATGAAACCAGGTTTTTTTTCCCTAAGCCTAAGGACAGGAAAGACAAAGCCACTGGAATAAAAACCATCAAGGCATTGCGGGCAATTTTAAAGGACAGGCATTCACAGAACCATCAACCACCTCAGAATTACCTAAACAATGAGGGTGAAACACACTAAATCTGATTTTCTAGGATACATACACTTAGCAACCATGTTTCACACTTAGCGACCATTTTCACACTTAGCGACCGTTGCAGCATTCTCATGGCCACGCGATCAAAGTTTTGATGCTTGGCAACAGATTCGTATTTATGCTGGTTTCAGTGTCCTGGGGTCCTGTAATTGCCTTTTGTGACCTTTTGACAAAGTCAAATGGGGAAACCAGATTCACTTACTTATGTTAGTAACTTGTCAGCTGCAGTTATTCACTTAAGAACTGTGGCCAGAAAGGTGGTATAGTGACCAAAGTTACAATGGCATTGAAAACAGTGACTGATGACCATGTTTCACACTTAGCGACCATTTTCACACTTAGCGACCGTTGCAGCATTCTCATGGCCACGCGATCAAAATTTTGATGTTAGATCCCAAGGTTTCAGTAAACTATTCAATCATAATTAGTTTCATGCATTAGGATTATTTCAAAGCACAAGCAATAATTCATATTTCATTTCAAACTATGCCAACACACAATAACATAAATGAAACCATTACTAATATTCCACACACAATAAGTTACAATAAAACTATTATAAAAAATTCAATGCACAATACATTTCAAAGTATTGAGTGAAGAATACTTTAAAAAGGTTTATTTTAATTTATTTTGGATAGAATCTTTTTTTAAATCGTCTAAGACGATTTAAAAAAATATTATATCCAAAATAAATTAAAGTAAACCATTTTAAAGTATTCTACACTCAATACTTATATGTAAAACTATTATAAAAAATTCTATGCATTAAATAAAATATTTTAAAATACATTAAAATAATAATTAAATAAAACCGGGCCACTTACCAGCAGCAGGCAGAATCAGCAGCACTCCGATGCGATGGATGGATCCTCGTCGCGATGGCAGGCAGCAGGAACAGGTAAGAAACCTGACTGGAGGGACAAGGCTAGGTAAAGTCACTTAGGTTGCCTGGCATGCTTAGCAAGCCAGGCGAGGGTAGAGGGGGGGTGGGGGGCTTGCTTCCCTAGCGAAAACTAGACGGTCGCAGCCACGGCCACGCGTAGTACGCGAGGCCGCGGCTTTTGCAGGGGAAGGCCTGGAGGACTTCCCTTTCGCAAGCGAGGCCGCGGCGGCGCCGGCGCCGGCCGCACCACGCGGAGGCGGCCACGCGTAGTACGCGAGGCCGCGGCTTTTGCAGGGGAAGGCCTGAAGGACTTCCCTTTCGCAAGCGAGGCCCCGGCGGCGCCGGCGCCGGCCGCACCACGCGGAGGCGGCCACGCGTAGTACGCGAGGCCGCGGCTTTTGCAGGGGAAGGCCTGAAGGACTTCCCTTTCGCAAGCGAGGCCCCGGCGGCGCCGGCGCCGGCCGCACCACGCGGAGGCGGCCATGCGTAGTACGCGAGGCCGCGGCTTTTGCAGGGGAAGGCCTGAAGGACTTCCCTTTCGCAAGCGAGGCCCCGGCGGCGCCGGCGCCGCCGCACCACGCGGAGGCGGCCATGCGTAGTACGCGAGGCCGCGGCTTTTGCAGGGGAAGGCCTGGAGGACTTCCCTTTCGCAAGCGAGGCCCCGGCGGCGCCGGCGCCGGCCGCACCACGCGGAGGCGGCCATGCGTAGTACGCGAGGCCGTGGCTTTTGCAGGGGAAGGCCTGGAGGACTTCCCTTTCGCAAGCGAGGCCGCGGCGGCGCCGGCGCCGCCCGCACCACGCGGAGACGGCCACGCGTAGTACGCGAGGCCGCGGCTTTTGCAAGGGAAGGCCTGGAGGACTTCCCTTTCGCAAGCGAGGCCGCGGCGGCGCCGGCGCCGCCCGCACCACACGGAGGCGGCCACGCGTAGTACGCGAGGCCGCGGCTTTTACAGGGGAAGGCCTGGAGGACTTCCCTTTCGCAAGCGAGGCCGCGGCGGCGCCGGCGCCGCCCGCACCACGCGGAGACGGCCACGCGTAGTACGCGAGGCCGCGGCTTTTGCAAGGGAAGGCCTGGAGGACTTCCCTTTCGCAAGCGAGGCCGCGCCGGCGCCGGCGCCGCCCGCACCACACGGAGGCGGCCACGCGTAGTACGCGAGGCCGCGGCTTTTACAGGGGAAGGCCTGGAGGACTTCCCTTTTGCAAGCGAGGCCGCGGCGGCGGCGGCGCCGCCCGCATCGCACGGAGGCAGCCATGCGTAGTACGCGAGGCCGCGGCTTTTGCAGGGGAAGGCCTGGAGGACTTCCCTTTCGCAAGCGAGGCCGCGGCGGCGCCGGCGCCGCCCGCACCACGCGGAGACGGCCACGCGTAGTACGCGAGGCCGCGGCTTTTGCAAGGGAAGGCCTGGAGGACTTCCCTTTCGCAAGCGAGGCCGCGGCGGCGCCGGCGCCGCCCGCACCGCATGGAGGCAGCCACGAGGCCGCGGCTTTCGAAAGTGAGGCCGCCCCCCCCCCCCCCAACGACCAGAAGACGGCCACGCGGCCTACGCGACGCCGCGGCTTTCACGAGGGAAGGCCTGGAGGACTTCCCTCGCGAAAGCTAGGCGGCTACCGGCGCCCCCCCACCCGAAAGCGGCCACGTGGCCTACTCGAGGCCGCGGCTTTCGCAAGCGAGGCCGCCGCCGCCGCCGCCACCCGGAGGCGGCCACGCGGCCTACGCGACGCCGCGGCTTTCACGAGGGAAGGCCTGGAGGACTTCCCTCGCGAAAGCTAGGCGGCTACCGGCGGCCCCCCCACCCGAAAGCGGCCACGTGGCCTACTCGAGGCCGTGGCTTTCGCAAGCAAGGCCGCCGCCCCCACCACCCGGAGGCAGCCACGTGGCCTACGCGACGCCGCGGCTTTCACGAGGGAAGGCCTGGAGGCCTTCCCTGGCGAAACCTAGGCCGCTACCGCTGCCACCCCTATCCCCCCCCAGCTTCCTACCGCCGCTACCACCGCTGCCGTCGCCACCGCCCACCCGAAGTCCCGCCGCTAGCGTCCCGAGTCTTGCCGCCAGGGCTTGGTTGCTTACCTGTGGGGAAAGCAGCAAGCTCCTGGAAGGCGAAGGGAAGGCGTGAAGCGCGAAACGAGGCGTCTCGGCAATAAACAAAGTTAACAAACCCTTTGGAAAAGACTCTTTGAGAGAAAGATTCTTTTCAAAAGAGGAATGTTAGCCGTTGGCGCCACACTTTTAAACGAAGCCAGCCCGCTCACTGATTGGCTGGACTCCAGCCAAACAGTGAACGGCAGGCTGCGCTTAGTCCAGACGGGCGGGGGAGCGCGCGACAGGGCCCAGGACCGGTACCGGCGTTCCCGGAAGTTCCTTACTTCCGGGTTCACCGACGAACCGGATCGTGCGATCCGGTGCGAACCGGTAGGAACCCAGCCCTGGTGCTGAGCATATGCTGCCCAACCTTGTACTTCCTAGTGTCTGCATTGATTGATTGATTATGTGTCATCAAGTCTGTGTTGACACTCAGCAGCCATATTGATGGATTTTCTCCAGGACTATTCACACCCCTCTCCCCAATCTAGTCCTTCTGGTCTTGTAAAGGATGACTCCCTGCCTCTGTAATTGAGTCCCCATGCCTACATAGAGATATTCATTTATTAAATACTATTGTTTTGTTTATTAAACCTATTCCTATATTGTCATGATGAAAGAAAAAGTTTCAGCAGCTTACAGAAAAAGCATGTTCACATGCTTTACAGTTGTTCCCTGGCCCTTTTTAAAAAAGTAATCAATCTAGCCTTCCAGCTGTATTGTTCAGCTAGTACTCCTCAGCCAGTGTTACTTCAAGCTGGAAGGTCTCCATCTTCCATTCTGAAGCAGCCCAGCTACAAATATAGAAAAGGAAGCATAGCATAGCTGTTGAATCTTCAGATAATACCAGTTACTTCACTTTTGAGAAATATAGTTCCACCAGGACTTTCATGCCAAGCTCTTAAAAAAACAAACAAAAAACAGTTGCCTGTCATTTTCTTGTGCTTCCTCTTATCCAGGTATCTCAGGCAGCTGCAGAGCTTCAGCAGTATTGTATGCAGAACGCTTGCAAAGATGCTTTGCTTGTTGGAGTTCCAGCTGGAAGCAACCCATTTCGAGAGCCCAGGTCCTGTGCGTTGCTCTGAAGACGGGTAGGTATAAGTCCATGGCTTTGTCAAATACTGCTCTCTCTCTCTCTCACTAATATAGCAATAGCAATTCGCTTATATATTGCTTCACAGTGCTTCATAGCCCTCTCTAAGTGGTTTACAGAGTCCACATATTGCCCCCAACAATCTCGGTCCACATTTTACTGACCTGGAAAGAATAGAAGGCTAAGTCAACCTTAAGCCTGGTGAGACTTGAACTGCCAAACTGTTGGCACTTGGTAATCAGCAGAAGTAACCTGCAATATTGCATTCTAACGACTGCACCACCACGGCTCTTGTTATATTATATTTATGGAGTTGATTTGCACAAATTTGGGGACTTTTGTGCTACATCCCTTTAATTTTTTCCTAAAAACATGAGCTAACAATAAGGATAATGAAAACCAAGTATTCGCTTTATTCTATACATAAAGGAATAACGAGAGTGCAGAGTGTCTATTTTTCTGCTGAGTAGTTCTCCTTTACATATGAATTGTGTGGAGTAAAGTAACATTTATACAGTAACTAAATTTTGCTACTCTAATGTAATCTTATTTATGGAATCTTGAAGGAGAGCAGTTTTTAATAAAATATGTTTTTTTCTCCATGTTTCAGGGAAGGTTTCCTGAAAATCCTCAAGTACAAGAAGAATCCCAGCGGTCTTCCGTGTTTTCCAAACCGACAGTTTCTTTATGTAGGGCTTAAACAGTTTCTTTAGATATTTATTAGTCTGCTTGACTGTCTTAGTAAATGGTTAAATCTTTTGCTAATGTAAAGCATTTTATAAGGAAACGTTTTTCCTTTTGTAATTGATTCAATATCCTTTCTTTAATTCTCTGAGGTGTTTACATTTAGAAAAGGACAATGCCAATGATGTGTTTCTATTGTGCCTGAATGAAACACGCGCCAGGTACTTCCCTATTATCGGCTTTCTATATTCTACTCAGAGATGTTTTCAAGCTGTTTTGATCCAGGCAAAGTTGGCCACTTAAGGCTACAGTTTTACACACATTTGTTACTTTTGAATCAACGTGAAATATACTAGGAACTATAGCTCCTAGTTAGTGTTACAGAATTTCTAAAATTGGAGCTCCCTAAAAAATACCTTGCATTAGTTGGAGTATATCCAGCTTGTTAAAAAGAAAAGTGCTTCTCTGTTCCAGTTGGTTGAAATGAAGAAGATGCACTTCATATTTAAAGGCATTTACTATAGCTCCCTTGAGTGCCCAAGCCCCAATTTTACTAAGAAATATAATCTTGCTGTTCAGCTTTCCAGTGGATTAGGAACAGTGGTGGGCTCCTGCCAGTTTAACAGCCGGTTTGGTGATCATGCGCTCTGCGCGTGCACGCAGTTTTAAGAATACTTAACTTCTGCATTACTGCTGGGGAGTAACACAGCTGAGGCGCAGCAATCTGCTCTGCCACGTGAATCAACTGAGAAGATATAGGTCAGTATAGCGTGCAGGGGGGCAGGCAGGCCCACCTGATCATCTGAGTGAACTGGTTCACCCCCAGCTGACCGTTGGAGCTACCAGTTCGCCTGAACCGGTCCAAACTGGTACAATCCCGCCCCTGATTAGGAAGGACAGTAATGTATTCGGAGGGTTGAGAGGTACAAGAAGAACCACATCATAAATCACTTTCCCATTTAAGCTGTGCACAGTCACCCATTTTGCAGCTAAATAGAACTGGGAACTGCCAAGGATTGATAAACCACTCCTCATGCCAGTATGCAAGAGGGGAGGATTGTGCAGTGAGATTAAGGTGCAGGGAGGAGAGATTGAAGAGCTTAGTTCACTGAGATCAGGAAGGAAGAGTAGGAGAGGACCCACGAACTTTGGCCAAGTCTACTAATCACATGGCTCCTGACCCTTTAGTACATACAGTCCTTGGGCCTGCATATTCACTACCGAAGATCTCTTCTTTGTCTCTGTGCTTTCACATAAAATAGTTACCTTGCAGAAAAAGCCAGCTATTTGAGACATTCCAATGTCACAGACTCCAAAGAATTTTAAACCCTGCCAGATGTCTGCAAGCCTTAGGAAAGGAAAGGAAAATTGGCCTTTTCCCCACCCTTTATTTTTATTTTTAACCATTCCCTTCTCATGGATGAAAAGATGCTACAGTACAGGAGAGAAAACACTTTACGTAGAACAGGATGAATTTGGACATGTATTAAAAGAGTGTGAAAAGAAACTTAAGAATCAATCAATTTATACTGGATATCTGCATCAAGATGCTTCATTTCTTTGCTGATGTTGTCTCCTGCTGAAGTTACAAAATCTATTACTCAGTTTCAGAGAGGGACAAATAAATTTAGGCAATCTACAGGCAAAATTTTCCTAGCATTTGCAATATTATTGGAACAATTCACCTTTTTTCGTGGGTCAGGTATCTTTGATTTTGGATTACCAAGCACTTTTATACACGCTGTTTACTTTTTAAAAGAATGTTCTTTTTGGTTTGTATTAATATATTAAAAGCTTTAAAAAATATTTTCTTAATCCTGGGATTTTTTTTATCGCACAAAAACCCATTTAATGGGGATAGGAGTGGGGTTTGAAGAATCTGACCCATGTTAGAAAAATAGAAAAGATCGCATCCGTCTCCACTACCTCCAATACATCCGTGACAAAAGTTAACAGCCTGCCAAGAAATTACTATTCTGCCCATAGATGCTGATGTCAGTAATTTGCAGAGCTCACAAAGAGTATTCCCTTGTATCCAGCCCACAGGAACTTTCATATAGGTAGTTCTCGACTTACAACAGGTTGCTTACTGACTGAAGTTACAATGGACCACCCGCGGATTACTTACAAACTGGTTTCAAAATTCCAACCTCCAAAGGGAGGCTCCCCTCCCTTTGATCATGTGATCACATTTTACAGTTGCAAGAAAAAGTATATGAACCCCTTGGGATTATGTGGAGTTTTGTATGAATTGGTCATAAAATGTGCTCTGACCTTCATCTAAGTCACAACAATAGAAAAACACAGTCTGCTGAAAATAATACTACACAAACATCAGATGTTGCCATGGTTTAATTGAACATAACATGTAAACATTCACAGTGAAGGGGGGAAAAAGTATGTGAGCCCCTAGCCTAGTGACTTCTCCAATTGGAGCCAGGAGTGAGCCAACCTTGACTTCAATCAGTGTGATGATATTGGATGTGTTGCTGACAGCTGTCCTGCCCTTTAAAAACACATACTTGTTTGGGGTTTACTGGTTTCAAGAAGCACTGTCTGATGTGAACCATGCCTCGCAGAAAAGAGCTCTCAGAAGACCTACAATCAAGAATTGTTGACTTGCATGAAGCTGGAAAGGGTTACAAAAGTATCTCAAAAGCCTTGATGTTCATGTGTCTACGGTAAAACAAACTTGTCTACAAATGGAGAAAGTTTAGCACTGTTGCTACTCTCCCTAGATGTGGTTGTCCTGTAAAAATGACTGCAAGAGCACAGTGCAGAATGCTTCATGAGGTAAAGAAGAATCCTAGAGTGTCAGCTAAACACCTACAGAAATCTCTGGCACATGCTAACATTTTTGTTGACACATCTACAATAAGGAAAACATTAAACAAGAATGGAGTACATGGGAGGACACCATGGAGGAAGCCATTGCTGTTCAAAAAAAAAAATACTGCAGCATGTTTGAAGTTTGCAAAAAAGCACCTGGATGTTCCACAGCACTACTGGCAAAATATACTGTTGACAGATGAAACCAAAATTGAGTTGTTTGGGAAAAACACACAACACTATGTGTGGAGAAAAAAAGGCACAGCACACCAACATCAAACCTCATCCCCTGCTGTAAAACATGGCAGAGGGAGCATCATGGTTTGGGGCTGCTTTGTTGCCTCAGGTCCTGGACGTATTGTCATTGATGGGACAATGAATTCCAGGGTTTATCAAGACATTTTTCAGGAAAACGTACGAACATCTGTCCGCCAACTGAAGCTCCGCAGAGGATGATGCAACAGGACAATGACCTAAAGCATACAAGTAATTCAAAAAAACAATGGCTTCAACAGCACAGAATACGCCTTTTGGAGTGGCCCAGTCAGAGTCCTGACCTAAACCCGATTGAAATGCTGTGGCATGACCTTAAGAGAGCGATTCACACCAGACATCCCAAGAATATTGCTACACAGAAACAGTTTTGTGAAGAGAAGTGGTCCAAAAGTACTCCAGATCGTTGAGGTTATTGCTGCCAAAGGAGGGGCAACCAGTTATTACGTCCAACGGTTCACATACATTTTCCTCCCTGCACTGTGAATGTTTACATGTTATGTGCAATTAAACCATGGCAACATCTAATGTTTGTGTAGTATTATTTTCAGCAGACTGTGTTTTTCTATTGTTGTGACTTAGATGAAGTTCAGAGCACATTTTATGACCAATTCATGCAAAACTCCACGTAATCCCAAGGGGTTCACATACTTTTTCTTGCAACTGTAAGTGATAGGCAACCAGCCCACATTTATGGTTGTTTACGCTGTTCTATTATTTTCAGCACTTTATTTTTTTTGCCAGATTTATACTAAGTTGCATGGATGAACACCCTCCCTCTCCAAGGAGTGGACAATAGTACTATTACATTTGAGAAAAGAAAAATCTTTGAAGATGCAATATGTATCTTGAGAGGAAGTCGATATAAAAAAAATCTGATACAATAATTATAATGAGAGGATAACAGAAGAGAAAAAGTGTGGAAAGGAAAAAAGTAAATTAACCCAAGAAACTTGCTTGAAATACCATGTTGTTGAGATCAGCAGTTAAAAAATACTTAAGAACAATGCAAAAATTGTACAAATAGGTAATTGTTAGATTTCAGGTCACAAGTGTTACAAATAATAAGTAAATGTTGTTTTAAAAGCTTTTTAGTTTTAAAAACAATTTTTAGGATTTGTGTCTATCTACCATAGTCAGCACCAATCCCAACCATTTCCCTTTTCTCCTCTATTTACAAGAATTGGTGATTTGCAGCTTAAAACACAAGTGTATATGCATGCACTCCCCCCCACCCACTCAATGCAGTGAATTCTACAGATAATCACACTTCTTGATGACAGTAATGCCATCAAGAATGCTTTCCTGAAGCAGATTTGGGTTTTCCCATAGCTGTTAACAATGTGGCCCATAAAATCCTTCTACATATAGATGGTATTTCACTGGACATGTTTGCATTTTATTTGGCACACAATGTAAACAATGCAGCAGCTTGATCACTGTACATAAGCCTGCTTAATTCACTGTAAACATGTTCTAGTGTATTGTCTGAACTAAGGCTGGAAATTGGACCTCCCAAGACAAATGGCAGAAATGCTCACATGTTGATTTACTCCTGGAGCAGTGTCTATGCTGTTCTGGCTATTTTCAACTCTATGGATTGCAGGGCATGAGCTGGAGACACAAAGGGGATAGGGAAGAGCTTCAATTAAAAAAACACAAGGAAGAGGCAACTATCCCAAGGAGAAGACAAAAATGAGGGAGACTAGCTTTTGTTTATGACCTCCATTTTACAGTGGTTGTCTTCCTTTGTCTATGGGATGGTTCCACCCGATGGTTCGTTGGCAAGGAGTAATTATCCTCCAGGCCCCTCCATTGGGGGATCCTGCAGAGCTCTATTGCTCTCCTCCTTTGGAACATCTACATGAAACTGTTGGGGAATATCATCTGCCAGTTTGGGATTCAATACGTGTAGGGATTGGATGGGGAAGAACTGACACAGTCATATCAGAACCGGGTGGTTAGGGGTGTTTGGGCAATTTGGATCTGGGAATATTCTGACCTTGGATGGGGTTGCACTTCCCAATGCAAGGGAAACATACAATTTGGGGGTCTTTCTCAGCTCACGAAATGATGAGCAGGTGACAGATATGGCTAGGGAGACCTTTGCCCAGCTTCATTTGGTGTACCAATTGCACCCTTTCATAGATTAGGTGTGTGTGAAGGAGGGAAGTTGTGTCATGTCTGCTCTTTTCAAACAGCTGTACTCATGCAGACATGCTTCCCCCCGCTTCCCATAATCGTTCATCCATTCCCCCAGAACTGTACTCACAGGCATTCAAGCTGGTGTTCCAGTTTGCATTGCTAAATGAGCCACCTATTGGTGTTTTCAAGGATGTGCTGATGTCCAGAGGAAGCTTCACCCAGGCTTTTGAACTTATAAAAGCAAATGCTAAGAAAGAACGGAAAGAGGACTGCAGGAATGGTGAAAGCAAAATACCTACAGACAAGAAAGCAAAAGTGATATCTGGAGATCGGCAGCTATTACAACAGAACATTCAACTGGCAGGACCACAAGCTGTGGTAGGCAGATATCTTGGTGGAGGCTTAGTAGGAACTAGAAGAAGTATCACTGAAATAGCACCTAATCCCAACTAATGCAAGGATGACCGATGATCTCTGGCGGGCCAGGGATAGGGCTCACCTCTCTATCCTTGTGCTCCTTGACCTCTCAGCGGCCTTCGATACCATCGACCATGGTATCCTTCTGCGACGGTTGCGAGAGGTGGGGGTGGGAGGCACCGTTTTTTGGTGGTTCTCCTACCTCTCGGACAAGTCGCAATTGATGTTGGTCGGAGGGCAGAGATCGACCCCAAGGCCCCTCAATTACGGGGTGCCGCAGGGCTCGGTCCTGTCCCCCCTCCTATTTAACATCTACATGAAGCCGCTGGGTGAGATCATACGCCGGCACGGGATTAAGTACCATCAATACGCAGATGATATGCAGTTGTAGTCTGCCCCGTGCCAACTCAGCGAAGCAGTAGAAGTGATGTGCCAGTGCCTGGAGGCTGTTAGGGTCTGGATGGGAGCAAACAAGTTGGCACTCAATCCAGACAAGACCAAGTGGCTTCTGATGTTCCCTCCCAAAGATTGGCCAATTATTCCATCTCTCAGGCTGGGGGGTGAAATTATACGCCCCTCAGAGAGGGTTCGCAATTTGGGAGTCCTCCTGGATCCCCAGCTGACTTTAGAACACCATCTGTCGGTTGTGACCAGGGGGATCTTTGCCCAGGTTCGCCTGGTGCACCAATTGCGACCCTACCTGGATCGGGAGGCCCTTCAGACAGTCACTCATGCCCTTGTGACCTCAAGACTGGATTATTGTAATGCGCTCTACATGGGGCTGGCCTTGAAGAGTGTTCGAAGACTCCAGTTAGTCCAGAATGCAGCCGCGCGAGCGATTGTGGGTGCACCCAGGTACACCCACGTTACACCTATCCTCCGCGAGCTGCACTGGCTACCCATTAGTCTCCGAATCCGATTCAAGGTGCTGGTCGCTACCTATAAAGCCCTACATGGCATCGGACCTGGGTACCTGAGAGACCGCCTCCTGCCGATTACCTCCCTCAGACCGATTAGATCTCACAGGTTAGGTCTCCTCTGGATTCCATCTGCCAGCCAATGTCGGCTGGCGACCTCCTGGGGGAGAGCCTTCTCTGTTGCAGCTCCGGCCCTCTGGAATGATCTCCCTGTCGAGATCCGGACCCTTACTACCCTCCCGGCCTTCCGCAAAGCCACCAAGTCCTGGCTGCTCCAGCAGGCCGGGGGGCTTGTGAAACATCCAGCTCCACGGAAATTATGAATGTTGCGCTTTTGTTTTTAAATATGTTGTCTTTGTCTAGTTTCCCCTTTCCCTTGTCTATTGTGAGCCGCCCGGAGTCCTTCGGGAGTGGGCGGCATACAAGACAAATAAATAATAATAATAATAATAATGTTTGGAAAAAGACTTTACGATTTTAGTTTCAACTGAGCATTATAAGTATTAAAAGACTGAGCATTAAAGACGTATTTTATGTAGCAACATCACCTTGCAAAATGTAGAAGGGTTGGAGCAATGAAATAACTGTTGGGGAAGATGTGTGTATGTATTTGTTGTATATATGATGTACAATGACAATAAAGGCTATACTATTATTAACTACTATAAAGACTTTTGTGCAGATTTGCTATGCTGCAGTATGCCTAGTTCTAGGAGAGCCCTCCTAGGAATAAAGGTGGGTAAGTGGAAGTCAGATATCACTCATACCTTGGTCATTTCATGGCTTGATTACTGCAATGAGCTCTACATGGACTGTCCTTGAAGATCACATGGAAGCTTCAGCTAGTCTGGAATGTAGTGGCATGAGCAGTGATAGCTTGCTTTGGTATCCTCATTTAACACATCTGTTTGCAAGCTACGCTGATTGCCAGTTTGCTTCTTGTGATTCAAGTGCTGGTTGCTGTCTATAAAAACCTATAGGGCCTAGTTACTTTAAGGACTGTCTGTCCTCCATACCATCTGCCTGATCAATCTATATCTGGCAGGATTTATGCACTGTAGTTTCATTGATTTATATATAACTGAAGGCAGAGATCAGGGAAACTATCTTACAGAGGCAGAAAGTATATCTAACGATCCTGCCAGTTTTGTTTTTGTTTTGAGATTTTACTCCGTTGACTCACTTGCCCAGATACTAACCCATTTACTGGGATAACAACTGCTATGTAGAACTGAACAGGCAGACTACTAAACTCTGATGTATCATATTCTGACAACTGTGGTGACTCCCTGACCAAACTTCCAAAGTCTGTATGCAATTTCAAATATATTTCTCTTATGTACAGAGTATATAAATGAATTATATAGATTATGCATAATTAAACTGTAGTGATTTAATGTAATTGTCATAAATAGCATCCATTTTTCCAAAAAAACTCTTAACTGTTATCTTATTCCTAAAATGGCAAAAAGTCCATATTTTTCTAAAAAAATGATTACATATAGGATTGAAACAAATTGTAAATAAATTACTAAAAAAGAAGATTAAATTTGTTTTTATGTATTGCAAATAATAAGATTCTTGAAATGTTAGCTTCCATTTCTTCTAAAAAAATTTGAGACGTGTTTGGCCATCATGTCTCCTAGGATCTTTTTCAAAAGTTAGACGCCTTTTTTTAAGCTGTGGGAATTGCATACATTCTAAACCTGCCAAAAAAGAAAGAAAGAAAGAAAGAAAGAAAGAAAGAAAGAAAGAAAAAGAAAGAAAAGAAGAATAATAAATCATTATCAAATAAGCAGTTTACAACTATACAGATTTAGTGTTTGTGTATGTGTGTGTGTGTTATATGTGTGTGTCTGTGTGTGTGTGCATGTGTGTTGTATTTGTCCTGATAAATAAATAAAGGGAGACTAGTATAGATCTATTTCAAGCTATTTAGCTCTCATCAGCTAGCCATACCATTACTGGGATTAGAACCTGTGCTGTATTACATCTTAGGCAGAATGAGTATATATATATACTCATTCTAAAGTAAAACCAAGTAATTAGGCATAACAAAAAGTCAACTAAAAGCATGGTAGAAGTTTGGCTGGTCTTCCAAAGGGACATATACCTGAGCTCTCCTAATAAGTATATTTATGGGTTTTATATTTAAGGTGACCAGATTTTCAGATTGGTAAAGAGGGACACCATTGATCAGGGGAGGGGGGGGGCTTGATTAAAAAAAGTATATTTTGTCAAAAGGTCACAAAAGGCGATTACATGACCCCAGGACACTGAAACCATCATAAATACGAATCTGTTGCCAAACATCATTATACCACCTTTCTTGTCATAGTTCTTAAGTGAATAACTGCAGCTGATAAGTTAGTAACATAAGTGAATCTGGTTTCCTCATTTGATTTTGTCAAAAGGTCACAAAAGGCGATTACATGACCCCAGGACACTGAAACCATCATAAATACGAATCTATTGCCAAACATCAAAATTTTGATCACGTGACCATGAGGACGCTGCAACAGTCGCTAAGTGTGAAAAATGGTCGCTAAGTGTGAAAAATGGTCATCAGTCACTTTTTTCAATGCCATTGTAACTTTGGTCACTAAATGAATTGTTTGAAAGCTAAGGCTAGCTTGCATTATAATGCCTTATGCTAGCTTACATATTCAAGAGAGAGAAGCTAAACTCCTAAACACACAAGGAATTTGTATTTGGTGAATATGCTCTCAGTGTACATAAAGAAAAATAAAATAGAATACATTCATCAAGAATCATAAGCTACAACACTTAGTGATAGTCACTAAAGCCTGGAGGATTGTTCCCTCTGTGCTTCTTTAAAACAGTATATGTTAGAATAGAATAACAGAGTTGGAAGGCACCTTGGAGATCTTCTAATACAACCCCCTGCTTAGGAAGGCAACCCTACACCATTTCAGACAAATGGTTATCCAACATCTTTTTAAAAACTTCCAGTGTTGGAACATTCATAACTTCTCTCCTTGATTAGTTTCCACCCATTGCTTCTTGTTCTACCCTCACGTGCCTTGGAGAATAGTTTGACTCCCTCTTCTTTGTGGCAACCCCTGAGATATTGGAACACTGCTATCATGTCTCTCCTAGTCCTTCTTTTCATTAAACTAGACATACCTAGTTCCAGAAACAGTTCCTCATATGTTTTGGCCTCCAGTCCCCTAATCATCTTTGTTGCTCTTTTGACTTGTGACTGTTTTTCTCCTTTATGACCACTGCACAATCCTCATGACCACATGGTCAAAATTTGCTTGGCAACTGGCATGTGTTCATGATAGTTGCAGTATCCAGGATTATGCGATCACCATTTGTCACTTTCCCAGCTGGTTTCCAACAAGCAAAGTGACAGGGAAAAGCCAAACTTGCTTAATGACTGCATGGTTCACTTAACAATTGCAGTGACTCACTTAACAACTGTGGAAAGAAAGGTCATGAAATGAGGAACCGTCTTGCTTAGCAATGGAAATTTTAGGGTCAATTGTGGTTGTAAATCGAGGTCTAGCTGTACAGTATATGGAAATAATCCCAGTCCCTTAAAATTGAAGTGTGCTTGCCTTGCATTCTAAACAACAAAGTATCCAACCATTTTTTTCTTAAATATTTTAAGCAAATGTTGTACAAAATCTCCCAATGCAATAAGCTTAACATTGTATCCTGAAGTGTTGGAATATAAAAACTGTCTTGTTCACATAGTATGTGAAAATAGCAATGAATTTAAATGTATGAATTTAAAACTAAATTTGGAGCTATTGTTTATTAGCCAATGTTGCACTCTATTTTATACAAAATGCTTCCGTATCAGAAAACACCCATGTTCTTCTATTCAAGACACCTGTAATGACCCCAAAGGACAGCTATTTGTCTATGACCTTCTATAACATATTCATGGCTTTATACAGAGATACAATAATATCAACACCCAACTCTGCTCACTGGGTAGTTTCAGATAACTGCTATTTGAGGAGAACTTTTAGAAGTTACTTGCAATCTTGTGGTGAGTTTGCTGTTTAATCTGCTAGTTTTGCAAAAGGAGAAACTACACAGCCATAAAAATAATTCCTGTTGCTCAATGTAGCTGTGCTGAGCTGCTTTCCTGGCACGATTTGGAAGATATTTGGTCACAGTAGATCAAATATGGATAAGAGAGCCAGTTTGCCTAGTAGTGGTTCAGGCACCAGACAAGAAATCAGGAGTTTCTAGTCCCATTTTAGGCATGAAAACCTGCTTGGATGAAATGAGGCCAGTCACTCTTTTTTTCCCTTCTTTCCTTCCTTCCTCCTTCCTTCCTTCCTTCCTTCCTTCTTTCCTTCCTCCTTTCCTTCCTTCTTTTCCTTCCTTCCTTCCTTCCTTCCCTCTTTCTTTCCTTTCCTTCCTTCTTTCCTTCCTTCCCTAACTTTCTTCCCCAGCCCTTTCTCTGTTGTGGGGAGTCGGAAGGAGCATTAGATCTGCTCACCGCCTTAAAAGTGGGATTTTTTTAAAATGGCTTTTTTAAAAGTGATTTCAGCCGGGATGCCTTTAGTACTCACCCCATCCGTCCTCCCATCCTCCTTCCAAAAAGTTGATTTAAAAAGCCAGCGATCCGCGCCCACTTCTCCAGCGTTCCTGATTCAGGGGCAGAGTCCGAGACAGGTGCCTGGGCGCGCGCTGTTCCCCCATCAAGGCTTCACGTTAAAGCCAAAAAGGACCTCCACAGAGATGGCTCCGGGAAGGCAGGGCAGGGATGCTGGAGAGCAGCTTTCGCCTACAGCCTTGGGGGGAGGGGGGTGTTTGCAACCCTGCCCTGCTTGGCGCCCCTCGTTGCTTGAAATGGGGTGCTCCATTTGGGGGGGATGCAGGAGGTCCAAATAAGAGGCGGGCTCAGCAGAAGGAAAGGCAAGAGCGGGGGGGGGATGGGACTTCGCTGGCAGTTGCAAAGCAGCCTTCCCCCGATTGCCTTCCCCCAACACCCCCCAACCCTTTCAAAAGCCATCCAACCGGATCCCCGCCTGCCTCCCATCGGTTCACCAGGACCAGGTTGCTGACAGCGGCATGGCTGTAGGGAGGGTGGTGCCTGAGAGAAGTGGGAAAAAAAAAAACTTCCGACGGCTGAGCTGCTTGGCCCGGGACCGAGCCTCCTCCTCACTGCGCTGCCGCCGCCGGAAAGCCATTGCTCTCCCTGCAGAAAAATGGCATGCGTCGGCACGCTCACGCGCAGGAGGGGAGGGAAACCACTGCCCTCTAAAGGCCACATCGGGAGCGACACTTCAGAGAAATAAAAACTTTTTTTTTAACGGCATCGTTTTTAAAATTGATTTTCTTTCTTTTGGAAAATCAGGACTTTTTGAACATGCCACGGGACACGGGACAAATTATTAAAAATCGTGACTGTCCCGCCAAAAATGGGACGTCTGGTCACCTTATTTATATTACTTATACAGAGAAATAATATGAAATTCCAGGCCAGATGCACACAATGTAAGGCTTCAGGATTTCATGTGTCCTCTAAAACCTTCTAGATGTTACCAAACTCCCTTTTAATCTGATATAAATTTTAAAAAATGCTCAATACTTACTAGCAAATTCATTATAGATAACTCTAACTCTAACATTGTTATATCTCTTCTTGAATCAAATCTTTGCTTTCTAATGATCAAGAAGCTTAACCTGAAGAAAAATTGTAAATGTTTGTATATCTTTTTAAATGTAATTTTAATATGTGTTAATCTCTCAATTGTTCAATAAAACAAAGCTAATTGTATTTCAGTTGTTATTTTCCAATTCTATGCAAATAGCAAATGAAATATTCCATGTTTTGAATCTAATGTGAATCTAATAAATGTACAGATTAAAATCAAGAACTCTTGAAATTCTTAACTTGTCAAAATAACTTTATTTGATTCATGAAATTAAATTTACGGTAATTAACTTTAATCTTTATTCTGATCAGTCATTCACTTTATGGAATGGTTCTAAGCCTGCTATCCACAGTGAAGTATTGCTCCTTGCCCTGAAAAATATGCATGTCCCTGTTTTAACTTTGAATTAAAATTGTTGCAGTGTAAATATTTTTCACTTCATTTCCCCTTGTACTGCTAGTTTTTTTTCTATATACACTTTTAATCTTTTCTGCCTCTGTTAGTAAAGCCTGGCCCAAAAAGGCCTTTATCCTAATTAAAATAATCTTCAAAATGTTTCACAATTTTTTCTCATTTGAAGAACTACCGAATAGCACACTTCATTAGAAAATATATAGAAAAAAGAGTTGTGTGTAGAAATACAGATTCTAGAATACTGTATCATCTTTACCCCGTGTGGAATAGATTATAGGATTGCTTACAGTTCTCTTACAATTATCTTAGCTCCCCAAGGTTTGACCATATGAACTGCCCAAAACATTTCAATTAACTTTTTTTTCTATTTAGCCCAAGTTTCCCTTAGTCAGCCTGACAATGTTTGAAGCAGCAAATTGGGAGCTATAATCAAAGCAAGATAGTATCAGAATCTAATACAAATAGGCCCTAGTTGCACTCTACAGATATGGCACTTGGTCAAATACATCAATTAAGAAATAATTCTTAACACAAATTTGCTTGCAACAAAACATTTCAGTAATCGTTTTCATAGAACAAAATGGCATCTGTCCTGCTTGCACATATGTGAAACAGAGGTCAGCATCTTTGTACTGGTGCAAAAATGACAGCTATGATGATTGTGCACATGGACTCTTCACCGCATTGAGACCATTTCATTATTGTCAGTTTCCTAGATTTCAGTGTTCAAGTTGCTAACAGTTTTAGTCATTGATGTATTTGCACCAATCAGAAATGACAACTCCTGGTTCTGATCTGGCTGGTTGGTTGGTTGTGAAGACAAAGATCAGGGAATGAGCTGGCAAGCAGATTCTGGCTAGTGAATGCAGAAGGCTGTGGAGAAGCCACTGGTGGGCTTCTATAGACCCCTTATGATAATTTAACTACAGATTAAATATCACTGATCTAGAATAAAATAGGGCTATGATTCCTGTTCTTAGGAAGCAGGGTAGTTTAGCTTTTGGATGCAAAAAGAAGATGCATTTCTGCCCCCCAAGGGGAGACTCTGCCATTTGCCCCTATGGAAGGAAGAAAAATAGCAATAGCAATAGCAATAGCAGTAGACTTATATACTGCTTCATAGGCCTTTCAGGCCTCTCTAAGCGGTTTACAGAGAGTCAGCATATTGCCCCCAACAATCTGGGTCCTCATTTTACCCACCTCGGAAGGATGGAAGGCTGAGTCAACCCTGAGCCGGTGAGATTTGAACCGCTGACCTGCTGATCTAGCAGTAGCCTGCAGTGCTGCATTTAACCACTGCGCCACCTTGGCTTCAGTGGTTGGTTGATGTTTTGTTTACTCCTAGGATGTTTTTGATGAGCACTCAATGGAGAAATGCCAAAAGAACAATTTATAAAAATTAATAAATACTGTTTTTAACTAGAACAAAGACAACACTGAATATTCCCTTGTAATTTTTAGTATTTTATAATTTAGAAAGTAACAGCACTTTACTTTATGCTCTTACCTGAAACATCTTGTTGTCTTTGTTCACTTGATAATGAATTACGTCCTTTCCCCCTGGTATATCCTCCAGTAAACTGAATGCCCAAGTTCATGAACCTATCTGGACTGGATATGGAATCATAGGGAGAAGAATCCATTGCTTGTATGAATGGGGGGTTACCCCAAAATCTTTCCTCAGATTGTAATGCAGGACTGTTGCTTGCTTTTCTTCCTATTTCGAAAACATTGCCTGAGCTTTCCTGAAACAGAGCATCTTTTCGACTAGAAATGACATGAGAAGAATGCTTGAAATCACGGAAAGAATTCAGTTGTTGTGCAAGAGGTTGAATTTTTCCCATATGTTCATTTTTAGCATCATGGTAGATAGGATTTTTTGAGAACTCAGAGATATCTAATTGTTTGCCTCTGTCTACTTTTGAAACAGTCATTCTATTCAGTGGACAATTCTCAAAATAAGAGTTAGTGTCCTGGTTACAGTGCAAATGTGGCATTGTGGTTTCATTATTGATATTGGAAGGTTCCCCAATATTGTTCAGGGTTAAATGCAATGCATTTATTCTTGTTTCTGTTTCCACTTGTTTCAGAAATGGAAGATAAAGTTGCCTCTCTACCCTTACATTATCCTGAAAGGGACAGGTGTCTTCTTCATATGATAGTGAAGGTACAACTAAGTTATGCTCTCCAGTTGATTTCAGACAACCACAAGATCCATTCTGGCAGAAATCTGGGGAGCAGTTTTTTTTCTGTTCTTTGAGAAAGCATTCTGAATACTCGGTAAAGGAACTATGTCCTTGCAATCTGGAGAACAAAGCCTCAGGAAATGGAAGTTGAGAACAAGAACAGATGACAGAATTATTATTTCCATGAAGAGACATTATTTCTTTTTGTGTTCCTGGTCTTTTTAGTGGCTTGAGGATGTATAATGATGTGATATCACTAAAATTCTGGGGAAAAAGGTAAGAGGTAGATCTGAGTCCATAAAAATAAAACACATGCAGCTTTTTAGTGTGAATATTCAACTAATATGTAACAATTACTAACAGGGATGCAGTGGCTAAGACGCTGAGCTTGTCAATCAGAAAGGTTGGCAGTTCGACGGCTCAAATCTCTAGTGCCGTGTAACAGAGTGAGCTCCTGTTACTTGTCCTAGCTTCTGCCAACCTAGCAGTTCAAAAGCAAGTAAAAATGCAAGTAGAAAAATAGGGACCACCTTTAGTGGGAAGGTAACAGTGTTCGTGCGCCTTTGGCGTTTAGTCATGCCAGCCAGATGATCATGGAGACGTCTTCAGACAGCTCTGGCTCTTTGGCTTTGAAACGGAGATGAGCACTGCCCTCTAGATTTGGGAATGACTAGCACACATGTGCGAGGGGAACCTTTACCTTTTTAACAGTTACTACAGAAACTCCAACCTGTACATAAATATTATCAACACCCAAAGAAGAGTACAGCTTGGGAATAAGGGGGAAAATTTATGGACTGGAAGAAATGCTAGTAATGTTATGTTGATCATTCTGTTCCCATACAAACTGCAACATTTTAAGAAAATACTTCAGAATTTTTAGGAAAAAATAGCATTACAGAATACTACCAATAACTCCCTTGGTGGGTTAGAGCTGTGGAAATTCTTTGGAAGACGTGCTTCTCCTCACATGGGAAATGCAAAGGAAAGTAGCAGTGCATGCATACACAGAGCAAGTCCATAAGCTTGGATAAAGACATAACTGCCTTAACAATTGAAAAAGATCAGAAGTACTTATTTTGAAGGCTGTATGCCATAATTTATTTATTTAAAACGTACATATAGCTGCCAATTCTAAGCAGTTCTGGGCAGTTTACAACAATAATAAAATCAACAACTATGAAACAATAATAAAACAGTAAGACAATAGAATAATAAAACAAAAACCTGAGCCATAATTGTCTCCTTAGGATGCTCTACAGCAAGCTGCAGTTGCCCTCAATCTTTTCTACCCATACAATAATGAAAGAAAGTATTCACAAAGTTGAATTCAAACTATAGTATTACTATTATTAAGTTGCTACTGAAAAATACTGGCATTCAATATAGCCCTACCCTGAAGAGGAAACATCTGTAGCCCAATAATGATATCTCAAACAAGGATTACATAGGGCATCAGACTGTTAACACTGGTACAGTGATAGCCTAGGATATCTTAAACAATGCTACAGGAACAATACAGGTTGTTGTGTTATCACATTAATTTGAATTAATATCAAAATATATGTGAATTGCTGATTTATAACCTTTTTCCTAAGCAGCATTTTCTGTATGTGATTTTGCATAGGATTAGGAATGACTTGCAATACTGTATGTTTGTTTTTAATTTAATGCAAAAGTTTTTTTTTTTTTTTACAATTGTATTGACATAAGCAAATATGCTTAGGAATGAATTAAAACATCCAAACAAATTCAGTCTCAGGAGCTATTTTGGTTTCTTTCCTGTTTCAACAACAACCGAAGCAACAGTATAACTGAATTATATACATCATGCTTATATCCTGGACAACTGACCTTCAAAATCTTTTCTGGTACCTCAGGCAGAAGTTCCTGAAGCTCAGCAAAAGATGCTGCCAGGAGCCATTCGAGTGAAGAACTTTTCTTTAGCATGACTTGAGCAACTAATGGATTCATGCATGGAAATGTAAGCAAGCATTTCTCTGCCTAGAGAAAAAAATAGAACTAGAATTAGATTTACTGTATATTTTGTTTAGGTATTCTACCATAAATGAATCCAGGCAACTGAAGATGATATGTGGTTATTCTGTTGACCATAGCTAACTGTAATTTGGATAGTTAGCCATTTCTTTTCTGAAATAGTTTAGAATTTTATGTGTTTCCCTTTTTTATTTTAACTGTGCTTTTTTTTTTTAAATTGCTGGTCTATGACCAAATAAAAGTGGATTGATTGGCAAAGAGATTACATTACTGCTATAATTGTCTAATTATAAGAAGGAAAAAGGGGGTTGGGTGAATAGATGAACAGGATAAACTGATATTTCCTGATGGTCAACTAAGTTTGCATCTGAAAAATTATAGATAACTAATTCACTATGAAAGCCTCCAACTTGCAGTGATACTTGGACTCATTTCCAAAATATAACATTCTCTTGAATCCACAATATTCTCTTCTATTCATCTCACAAAACAGAAACCCCAAATCATCTTTAAATTAATCCTTCTAAATAAACGCTTCTAAAATTAATATATTCTCCGGGTCCAATGGAAGATTATTTTCAAAATAAAATTCTCCCCTCCAATTCAATTTCTTCTCAAATAACTTTCAATGTACTTACTTCTATTGCCATTCCAACTAACCTCTTACACTTTGTCATGTTACCATAGAGTAGTGATGGTTAATCTTTTTGGCACTGAGTGCTGAAACTGGAGCGTGCAGAGCACCAGAACTTGGAAGAGAGCAGCTGCTTTTCTGTGTGCATGCGTGCCAGAAAGCTGGTCTGGCACACATGCGCACCAGCCAGCTGCTCTCTTCCAGGTTCCAGCATGCATGTGTGCACCTGCCAGATGGTCTTCACACAAAGACCAGCTGGCTGGCACGCATGTGTGTGATAGAACCCAGAAGAGCAGCTGGCGACGGTGTGTGTGCCCACAGAGAGGGCTCTGTGTGCCACCTCCGGCATGCGTGCCATATGTTCGCCATCATGGCCATAGAAGGATTCCTTTTAACATTTTGACTTCCCTAAGAAGAATTTGCTCTGAGGAATCATGAAGTTGAACAAATCTCTCCTCTGCGTCTTAAAAAAAGCTGAGCTTCTATTTAGTCCTATAGAACACCAGCATCAAAGGATCCCAGGCTGATGAATGTAAAAATGCACATATAAGCAGCAGTTCATATAAGTAGAAACTTATTTCTTCTGCAAGATCTGTAAGTATCTGCAAGAATCTTTTTCACAGCCTTGAGTGCAATATTGAAATTTCATATGTAAAATCTTCAGGTGCAAACTTCTTGTTGCTTGAAAAATATTTCTCTTTGAGACTTTTTTCATGTGGTGACCTTGCCTAATAGATTGACCAATGAAATTTCTTTGATCAGTTGATCAGTTGCTTTGTACAGTTGTTTTTGAATTGACTCTCCAATGAAGATATTTTATTCCTGAGCTCCAGCTTATCTTTGTGTATGAGCTCCCTGGGGAACCTGAAGCAAGGAGTTGCTGTTCCACATAAAGCAGGGCACTTTTATTCTTTGTCAACTAATACCCCTATTCTAAGAAAATCAGCCAATTTCCCTGGGATTGCCACCCCAAACAAATGCTGAACTAAACTAACACATCTTGGGATTCACATTTCCTAAATGGTCTCCAGGACATTAACACTAGAAATAATGGTGCCCTGTAAGCAAAATGAAGCCAAATCACTTACTTCTGATGGCAGGACAGAAAGCCAAGACTTGTTCAGCCACTCCTGAGGATGTTGTTTAGACGCCAATAATATATGGTTAGCTATCTGGCAAACCAAAAGTGCTGTTTCTTCAACACCTGGTGTAAGGGCCATCTAAAATATATTTGCCTTTTAAATTTAGAATGAAAATTATATGAAGTAAAAAACACAAAAATAATCTTTTGATAGTTTAATGCCCAAGTGATGCTGCATGTTCACCCTCTTAGCCTAGTTGGAAAAATGTAGGAAGTGTTATCTCTATTATTTATGCTTTGATAAACTAACTGGGATTGAGAATTATAAATATATTATTCCTGTATTGTTCTGCATAATTGATTAAGGGTAGGGGAACTTCTATTGTGCATTAACTTTAAAAGACAAAGCTTTTTAAAATAGTATTCTTGTCCACAGGAAAAAGGGAGAATGTGACTAAATGAATGAAGGATTAGTCACTACTAAACTTTCTTGTATGAATCAAGCTTTAGGCTATATCTACATATACAATCACTTTTGGCTGAGCCTTGTCACACATATTTGAGAGTCCCAAAACAAGGTCAGAAAGAGGGAAATATGTGTTTAGACCAGCCTATAGGGAAAGAGAAGGCAGAGCTGGGGGGGGGGGTGAAGTTAAGAGAGTCATCAGCTGTTGGCCTAGACAAATGGTCTAAAGCCAACCTCCTTTTGAATTCCATTGACCCTTACCTGGTGCCAATTTAGCATTGAATGTGAGTTGACAATATTCTTATGTATGAGCTTGAGTAATATATCTGGTGAACTGGAATTTATGTGTCATCTTGATCCTTCATTCCTGACATCAATCTATTCAATTCACATTCATTGCTAAATTGGCACCAGGTGAGAGTCAATGGAATTCAAGTAGAGGTGGGTTCCGATAGGTTCAGTCTGGTTTGGCCAAACCGATAGTGGTATGCTGGCCTGGGTCACAGAACCGGCAGCGACCCAGGATAGACATGTCTCCAAATTGGTTCTCCGGTCGCCGCCATTGCCATCTTTTTTTGAGTTCTGTGCATGCGCAGAACAATTTCTATTGAATTGTGCATGTGTGCGCAGCGCGCGCATGAGCAAACCGGCAGTAACGCCATCCAGAACCCAAGCCTGAATTCAAGGATGGTTGGCTTTACACTGTTTGTGGGAATGTAATGACTCTAGGCTGATGACTCACTTAACTCCACCCTCCACCTCTATCTGCTCTTCTACACAGTCTGAATTAGTTTAGTAAAAGAATAAAAGTACAAAATCCAAAGGGTCAAATATACTCAATCAAAGTATCCTGATTCCCAAATTAGGAATCACATGATTGGAATGATAGTGAGAAGGCCAGTAAAATGTATACACAACAAATCTGGGTACTGAATGCTGCATATATGATAACCGTTTATTGTCTGGACATAATGATTACATTATTTCTAATGTGGGGACATAGTGACACATACATTTATACACAAATTACCTTCACTTCAAAGTCTTCTGATTTCTGAGCAAAAGAAATCAATGCTGCATAAATCAAAGCAAGATGATGCAGAGTTTTTCCAGTTAGGCTATATCTAAATAAAATAGCATATTTTATTATTGTTGTTCTACACACACATAAACAGACACACACACAGAAAGACAAACAAAGACAGAAGGGGGGATGGAGGGAGGGAAAGGAGAGAGAGGGAGAGAAAGAGAAGAGGGAATGTTCCTTTTTAAAAGCCTTTTTTGAACATTAAATTTTCTCTTTAATATTTTACATTTTAAGAACACCAAAGTTGCTGCATGGTAATTTTGCTTAAACATATAGATTGAGGCAAAAATGCTACAAAATATTATATTTTTGTATAATATTAATATCCTAACTAGATAACATTATGTTTATTTGATATATGCAAGGCTAAATGCTGCAATGAAAGGAGAAAAACCTAACAAAATGTTCTATTTCCCACACAAATCTTTCCTGAACCATACAAAGAGAAAACTATATGAGTCAATTGCAATTAAGGATGACTGAATAAATTCAAACAACTCTGACTTATCCCATGAACTTGCTGGGTAAAAAATATTTACAACAGGTTAAAGTTATTTGGTATATCTACTTCGCAAAGTTCAGAAATAGATTCAGTGTCTCATCATCTGAGAAATAAAAACAAAAACAGAATGAACCTTAATGGCCTATACTCTACATGTAGACTGACTTAACAGATATATCTACAAAGTAGTTCATAGTGTTATAGTAGAAAATCTGTATCTTCAGTATACCATACAACAGTAACAACAGAGTATTCCTATTAATGCTAAAGTATGTGTCACAAACAAAGAGGTTTTTTGATGAAAAAGGGTAATGATACCGTATTTCCCTGAAAATAAGACAGGGTCTTATTTTCTTTTGACCCCCCCAAATAAGTGCTTGGCCTTATTTTGGGGGAGGTCTTATTATTTTTGAGGTGCAGGAGGCAGTGAGTGTGGTCACCTTATGACTGCTGCTGCACTGCAATATTTTCAGGGAGGCCTTATTTTTGGGGAGGGGTTATTTTAGCACATTGCTCAAAAGCCTGATTGGATTTATTATCCAGGGAGGTCTTATTTTCAAGGAAACAGGGTACATGGGGATGTGCGAAATAGATAAAGTCAGAATAGCTGAAACTTGAATTACTTCAAACATTTAATGCATGAAATAGTAATAAAAAGTGTTTCTCCAATTATAATCAAGCAATCACAAGATAGAGATTTATTTTGAACAGGCTAGATTATTGCTTCCATGATTTGTTTTGCCTTTTAACAACTACAAATTTTAATGTATTAAAGTATTCCAGAATAGTTCCTTTGTTTCAGCAACAATTCTGCAAGAATATCATAATTCTAACTTTTAATTTTTAAAATGTATACTCCAAAATTTAATCTTAAGAATTAATTTAAAGCTTTTTACCTACTTAGAATTTAATCTTTCTCTGGAGTATAAAATAATCCAACAGGAGGCATATTGGAGTGATAGCGCCATCAGTCTTAAGACAATATTATCAGATGAGTTTTCATAATTGAGTTCTTCCATGTTCTATAACAAAATGGGGAAAAAAGCCCAGTTACATTCTCTCATCCCAGTCCACCACACAGTGTGGTTGTTGTGGGGAAAATTGGGGGAGGAAGATGTGTTGGATATATTCACAGCCTTGAGTTATTTGTAAAAATAATAAAGCTGAGAGCAAATAAACAAATAAATAAATAATAAATAAAGCTACTACTAATAAAATTGCCATGAAGTAAGTAAATAAACTGATGTGCAGCATTATAAAATAATTGACCAGAGATATGACTGATACTATAATAAGCTGGCTAAGACTACTATATCTGAGCTGCAAAAATGTGGAAAAACCCTAGAAGGCAGCCATCTAGTGGCGACTGAAGTTTTACTATCCAGATACAGTATTGTAGCCATAAATGTGGCAAATTATATATTTTCTGGAAGCTGATAGTATTTCTTCAGACCAACAAATTTTATTTAAAGGCAGAAGCTTTCTTGAGTGTTATCATATGCATGAAGTGGCTAAACTATAGAGAGTCACGGCAATGGCATTAAATTAGACATTCATAAACCATTTAAAAACAAGGATAAAATTGTTCCTTAAGTCCCGGAAAGAAGATAACATTAGGAGGAAGCTCAGGCTGTCCCTTCCTTACTCAATAGAGTATAAGAGGGAGGAACACAATCAGACTTGTAAGATTCTGTTGGTACAGCAACTTTAATAGGTCTGGACTCCAACTCCCAGAATTCCCTAGCCATGCTAAGGTTGAGAAATACTGATATATCTCAATAAAGTTTAATTCACGAAACAGGTTGCATGCAAGACAGATTATTCAGTTTCTCTTCGTAAAAAAGTGAGAATAATTCTAGTATATATATTAAAACATATATTGTGGATATTTATCAAATAATTAAAAACGTATACAGATAGCCCTCTATTTACGACCGCAATTTAGCCCAAAATTTCTTTTGTTAAGCGAGACATTTGTTAAGTGAGTTTTGCCCCATTTTACAAGCTTTCTTGCCACAGTTGTTAAGTGAATCACTGCAGTTGATAAGTTAGTATCCCAGTTGTTAAGTGAATCTGACTTCCACATTGACTTTGCTGGTCAGAAGGCTGCAAAAGGTGATCGCATGACCTTGGGACACAACAACAACCATAAGTATGAATCAGTTGCCAAGCATCTGAATTTTGATCACATGATCATGGGCATGCTGCAGAAGTTCTAACTGTGAAAAATAAGTCACATTTTTCAGTGCTGTTGTAACTTTGAACAGCCACTAAATAAACTGTCGTAAGTCAAGGACTACCTGTACGTGCCTGTGCTATGAATGTGAGGCAACTATACTATAGGGATATGTGATAACAGTATCATGATAATATTTTTTTACCTGCATAACAATAGCTGTGCATTCATCTATAGTCATCACCACATAATGTTCTGTGCCTCCAAAATAGTTTAAGGACTCACAGCAGTTTCTTTCAATTAAAGTAATATTATACCTGCATGTCATGTGAAAGTTCCTATTAGTAATCCACTGAATATATTACAATTCCGCTGTACCCACAGTCCAAGTCCCAACAATTATTTATTTATTTATTTATTTATTTATTTATTTATTAGTTTGTCAAACATGTACAGGATAGCAGGTATAAGTATGAACATGGACATGAACAAAGAAAATGAATACAAGTAAACGGGGACAGTAGGACAGGGATGGTAGGCACCAGAGATGGGTTCCTACAGGCCTGGACCGGTTTGGCTGAGTAGGTAGTAACTGGTTCTATTAGTGGTGCCTATTGGCGGTGCCCACGCCTCCGAACTGGTTTTATTGGCGGCGCCTATGATGGCGCCATCTTGTTTTCTGTTTTTTTTCACTAGTCACTACTGTGCATTAAGCACGTCCGTGCGCGAAGTGTGTCCCTGAGCAAACCGGCAGTAAAGAAATCCAGAACCCACTTCTGGTAGGCATGCTGGTGTGCTTATGCACGCCCCCTTTATGGACCTCTTAGGAATGGGGTGTGGTCCACGGTAGACAGTTTACAGTTGAAGCTGTGCGGGTTTGAGGATGTAATATGGTTTGAGGATGTAATATGCTAAGTACAGTTCTCTCGTGCCTTTTGCAACTCATGTGAGACAAGATAACCTTTACTGTAATTTATTACAATCACAACAGCATACATTAAAATGAAAACACGATATCTCACTCTCAAAAGAAGAAATGCCACCCATCGAACAATGTCACCATCCCAAGGATAAAGTAATAATATAATAGCAGCAGTTACCCCAAAAATGCCAAGTTATACCAAAATGACACTAAAATGTAAAATGTAATTAATCACAGTCCGTTTTGAAAACTTAGTAGAAAAAAGACTATTGAGAGTTAACAAAATTTACACTATAGATCAAAGCTGTTACAGAATCTAGTTGTTCTGCTTTCTGATAACATCTCCCAGAAGGCAACAAAAAAACCAGCTATGAAGAGGTTATCTAAAGTCCCTGACAATACTACGGACCCTTATATGCCTAATGCTGGAGCACAAATCAAGGTCCAATCCATACACATCACTCTGTATTTTTGGCTATTTCTCAGAAAAAAGTAAGTTGAATCTTAGTGGACCTCAATGCATGATTAAAACTATTTTAAAAAGTAAATTGACATAAGTCTAAGGCATGACAAATGTAAGATTACATGGAAGGACACCTGACAATGAAAGGGATCTGAAAATATGAAGTTCTCCACCCTTGGAGTTTCACTACTTACTTGGATTCTAGTAACTGAAGGATTTCTGGGGTATTGAGAAGTCCTTCAGATGTCAAGAAAACATAAGGAATTGATAACCTCAGAAGATCATATCCAAGATTATCTGGCAAAAACTCTTCTAAAAAACAAAATAATATCAACAGCTCATTAAAAGCAATATTGCAAATACTACTAAGTAATATTTATTTATTGATAATGCAGAAAGGCACACCAAAATGACTTAGAATCTTAGAAGCTAAATGGAATGAAAGAGCTAAGCAAAAAAATAATTAACATACAATCTTTTGGGTCAATTATCTATTTTTATGAATAGATTTATAAATAGTATTTTAGAAATTATTGTTTTCAGAATGTCCATGAATTCATTGCTAAAATTACAGAATGTATAATTCCAGATAAAAGCTTCATTGTGCTTTTGGATGTGCAGAGATTCCCTCTGGGAAATACAATTCCTAATTGCTATAATGTTTTGTGTTTTTGGTACATTCCTGGAAGCTGTTTAGGTCAGCACAAAATCAATACAAGCTATTACATTCCTACTAGATGAAAATAATTCTTAAACTATACTTTCCAGTGTCCAAATTCAGTGCTATCCTGCTTTTAATGCATTAAATTTCATTTCTGCCTAAAGCAAATATCCTATCATTTAGCTCTTTAGCAACTTCTCAGTGAGAAAAGTCATTTTAATTTGATGTTAATATGGAGCACTTATATTTACTGTGACTGTCCAGGGGTAGGTTGCTCCTGGCATTATTGCCAGTTTGGTGCGCACAAAAATTTGCAGATTTCCGAACCGGTGGGAACTCACCTCTGGTATTGTCATATCCTATTCATTTTAACTGAGGAGCAAATTAACAGATAAAAAGAACATATGTGCAGATTCGATTCTCTCTCTAGTAAAGACTGAGATACACTACAAATTAGAATTTCCATACCCTGAAGTGCCTTATAAGATGTGAAGTACAATTAATATAATTAATTGTCTAAAACTCAAAATCTTACCTATTTACAAAAGAAAAAAAACCATTTGATGCTGTCAATTTCTGCACCAATCAGTATTAAAAATGAACCTAATATGATTTTCCCCCTGGATTTATTTATTTATAAAATTTATATCTCAGGGTCATACCAAGGATTGCAGAGATAATGCACATAAACAGCTTTCAAATTGAATAATTAATATGATAAATACTCTAAACTAGCACATAAATAATTTACCATATAGACTAATTATATACAGCTATATAATTAAAAATAATTTTATAAATTAAGTTTTTTTTCTCTGGAAAATACTTACGGTATGTATCTACATTATTTTATATTATTTTACAAAGCAAGATCCAATTTTCTATCTTATTTCCTTTAAATTTTATATTCACATACCAGTTTCAATTGCTTCTGGGGGAGCTGTTTGGAAAATTAAGTAAGATATATTCTTTTTTTTGCATAGATCAATCCAGCAGGAATTCTCATTGTAGTTGTATTCTATCACCAATGAGAAATTGGTCCAGGGGAAATCAGGCCCAATATGTTGATTATGTACAATGATACAAGAATATATGTCCAAACTAAAGATGAAAAGTCAAGAAAGAATCTTAGTATATGTACTTTTAGTCACATCTTCAGAATACTTTTCTGAAATAATTTCAAGAAATTAATATTTTTCAATAATAATTAACCAGGCCTACCTATTTATTATATGTTTACTCTCGAACAACATTCCTCTTTTCTTAGAATTCAAATATATGGCCTTCAAGCCTATATAAAGAGACAAATAGATTAAACATTCTTTTGCAGTCTTGGGAATTGATATGTGGGCAATGATTAGCCATTTATCCAGCTGAGTGGATAAATTAGTAACAGCATAAAATTATTAGCAATAGCAATAGCAGTTAGACTTATATAGCGCTTCATAGGGCTTTCAGCCCTCTCTAAGCGTTTTACAGAGTCAGCATATCGCCCCCACAGTCTGGGTCCTCATTTCACCCACCTCGGAAGGATGGAAGGCTGAGTCAACCTTGAGCCGGTGAGATTAGAACTGCTGAACTGCAGATAACAGTCAGCTGAAGTACTGCACTCTAACCACTGCGCCACCTCGGCTCTTAAACTATTAAACTGATGCTGAAATTTTTAAAAAGATTTTGTAAGCAAAGTTATTTTATTAAGCCTATAGCATTATCTCTTGATTGTTAAACCAGTACGCTCTGATAAAGTTGGTTAAATTATCATATTTTTATGCTGTGCTAATATTTTTACTTCAAGCTGCATATACACATTTTCTGCATGTTATTCTGTTAGCTCCATTATAATAAGTGGAGAAAATGTAATAATATTGGAGATTTGGTACCCTCATCAACTGTATTTGAAATGAAATAGGGAATAAACCTATTATATAACATCAGATTTCAAAGCAATGTGAAAATTAAAAGTAACTTTTACCTTGCACTGTATTAATGGTATTGATTAGGACTTCTGTTTCTTCATCAAAATCCATTCTAATTACAATTATTACCTGATACAGCATTAAAAGACAATTAAACAATTTAATAATATCCATTTGATATTTAACAGTAATCCAAATCATTGGTAGAGTATTTCCATGACTATAGGATTGAAGCAACAATAAACAAGAAAAATAAATATATATTAATGTCAAAAAATTCAATGCAATGTCCTTTTTTTTACTGAACTAAAGATTATTCTGTTTATATGTAGACTTCCCCTATTTTCTGGTTCTAATGAGAGCTTTTTCTGTGAAAAGCTGGTCTATTCCTACTTGAGATTATTGGCAATACAATTAGTAAACATTTTTTCTCTCTCATTTGAAAGCATGTGTGTTGTCACAATAATCTTTTGCACTTTCTAGGGAATTTCTAGTCAAGATCAGCTAAGTTGATCCATTTTATTTAATTTGAGAAGCTGAAGCATTCATGACTATAGCTGTGCCTTTTCTTCTTTGCTCACATTGGGTCCCTAATTCAGTTTGTGACATAGATTTGCATAGAATTTATTTATCCTTATAGACTGCTCAGATTAGCCAACTCTGAACAGCATACAGCAATCCAGTATGTAATTTGAATTAAAACAGACGGATTCAAACTAAATTAATAAAAACACCATAGAGTATAATCATGTAAAATCTGGGGTTATAGTCAAAACAATAAAAACTAATCTAATATCTGAATGGATAGACACAATGACAATTCCCCTTGCTTGATGAAATACTTAGGTTTACATCACTTTTTTAACACTAGGAAGGGGCAGTGAGCAAATGTCAAGGGGACTAGCATTTAGCAGAATTGAATTAAAACATATGTTTCTGTGATTGAAATAGACAATCTGAAATAAAGGTCTGTCAATGATGAAATCACCACCTAGAATGATTTTCCTCCCTCTACAGCAGCATTTCTAAATCTCAGCAACTTTATATTGGCTAGGGATTGTGGGAGTTGAAACCCACATATCTCATACAATAGTTGCTAAAGTTGAGAAACAGATGATGGATGGGAAGAGATGAAGACCTGGAAAATTAAAATCTGTAGAGATAGCTGTAGAAATTGTTTAGCTACAAAAATATCAAGATTGGAAATGGTAGATGTAAGAAAATCTACAACCAGGATACAGAGCTACAGATAAGAAACACTTATTGATTGAATAAGATGGTAGTAATTCTAAGAAGTAGAGACAAAACTTATAATGATAAGAAACTCCTAGCCAGTAAAAATAGACATAAATCTATAGTGTTAAAATTAAGATTAAAAGTAGAAAGTAGGATAACAACAACACTGTATTTTTGTATAATAAAACAGCCCTAATTTTGGAGGGATGTATATCTAAACCTTTTGTCTCAGTACTAACTCAAGAAAACCACATTAAGAGAACACATTGAGAGCCCACACAACCAGATTCCACAGTTAACCAGGTTTGAACCATGAAAGATTTAAACTGAAACTAGTACCTGGCAACTATGCAGCTCTTAAAACAGAAGTGTTATGTGGGTACCTGGGATGCACACACCCATAATTATTTGAATTACTGCTTTCTGGAAAGGCTATAGTTTCCAGATGTTCTGCAAAGCCAGTTCCATATGCAGCACATTACAGTTGACTAAGGCATAACTGTCAGTGACTACCCTTCCTATGCCAGGAAAAGTTGCAATTGGTGCAAAATGCCTCTTCAGCATAGCTGTCATCTTCTCCAGCAGATGCTGTGAGGGCAAGAAGATCCTCAGATTGCAAATCAGTTATTCAGAATTAAAGTGGAATCTAACTGGAATTGGTGGCCCTTCAGACCTAAAGCCACTCTATAATTGAGTTTCAACCTGTTATTCTCCATCCAGGCTATCTTCCAATACCTGGATAGCATTTTGGCAGCATCAGATATTCAGTCAGGAATCAACATATGGAGTTGGGTCTCAACAACATACTGAAGAAACAGTTTCATGTAGATGTTGAAATAGGACTTTTAAGCAGTGGTGAAATTCAAATGTTTTTACTACCGGTTCTGTGGGCATGGCTTAGTGGGTGTGGCAAGGGAAGGATACTGCAAAATCTCCATTCTCTCCCCACTGCTGAGGGAAGGATACTGCAAAATCTCAATTCCTTCCCCACTCCAGGGGAAGGAAACTGCCCAATCTCCATTCCCTCCCCAATCCAGGGGAAGGAAACTGCCAGCAGAGGTGGTATTTGCCGGTTCTCCAAACTACTCAAAATTTCCACTACTAGTTCTCCAGAACCTGTCAGAACCTACTGAATTTCATCCCTGCTTTTAAGACCACAACAGAGGGGCTCAAATGATTGGTCTTTCTCGCACATATCATCATGAACTGGAGCTGTTCCTTCAGAAAGAAGAGGAACTGCCACAAAACAGTGCCCTAATCCAGGAAATCCATGAGAGATTGTGATTGAAAGCTATTTAGAGGTTGAGCAGACTTTCACAAATCTCTATGCTGGTTCTTTCAGATATAATCTAGAAGTATGACTAACATTATGTACTGAACATGAGCTTGCAACTTGACTGAAATGTTTCTTTCTCCCAGGGTTCGCTGCAGCTGTAGTTTGACTACTTTCTCCACAATACCCCACAAATACCAAGTTTTCTGTGTTATTTACCTTATTCTGATCATTTGCATTATTCTGTACCCACTTAGACATTAGATGCTGTAATTCTGTCACTTTGGGACTGACTTTGTGGTCCTGCACAACAAATTCTACAATTTTTAGCTGTTTCCAAATAATATCCAGGTTGTAGTCTCGGAAATCTTTATGATTGTCTTTTGCCTTGGACAGATAATCTGTTCAAATAAACATTATTTATCACATGTTCTGCATATTTCACATAAGTCAGTTTCAAATCCTATTTTTCCTCCTCGTGTCTTCCCTTTTTAAATGATTCTTAATGCATTTTAAAGCTGAACACTAAACCAAGATTTATGCCCAAGATCTGCTCATTCAAGGTAAAACATTACTTTTTAAAATGTTCATGGTAATTTTTTTCATTGCTACTATTTTTATTTTAAAAATTAAAGAGATTTCACTACATGTAGCCTGACAATAAAATTTGTACAAAATAAAAATGGATTTTACATCTTCCAATCTATGGTAGTCATAGAATGCTATCTTTCAATAAACCAATGTAGGATTACATCTCTTTATAAAAATTACCTAATGCAGTGTTCAAGTTACAGGTTAATAAAAGATCACGAACTGTAACCAGCAAATGAAGAATAGCAGCATGTCTGAGTACCAAAAAATATTTTGCATCTTTGCTACCTATAAAAAAAGAGAAAAATAATATTAGAGATTATTCTTCCTGAAGTACAAAAACTATTTAGTAAACACAATAACAAAAACAAAATAATAACAAAAAATCTGTTATTAAATTTGAGCGCTTTGACATCTAGCACTTAATGGAGTAATTTTGAGCATTAAATTAGACAATTTGACATATGGAGGAATTTGACATCTTAGCGTAAGTCAGACGTCCTCTTGCATACCTTAGATGTGCAGTCTAAGGTGCTTTTTTTGCTGTAGAATTGAAGTGCTATCACCCCTCCTTGCATAAGTAGAAAACTACACTGACTTGAAACGTCCTCTCTCCATTGCTGATCTTTATCCCACGTTTTCTGTTCCTTTTTTAAATTTTTTTAAACCTGTGGTCAGGTAATTTCATTTCAAGATAAAGAATGGCAAAGCCTCACTTATTTTACCCATACTGGAGAGGATTGCCATATGGTGTTGGAATAAGTGTGGAATATGACTTTAATACTGGTATAGCTACAGATGACTTATGAAAACATATAGCGGGAACATCAGAAAAAAACATTGCTAGCAGATGCTTGTGCCATGGCTACTTACCGTACAAGTGGGAAAAGAGTTAAGACTGCTTTTTATATTAGTACCTTTTAACTTTTCAAAAGCATTGCTTTTTATAATTATTTGGAAGTAAAATTAAAATGAGGGTTCACCAATACTTTCTAATAATATGGTATTTTCCATTCTAGACCTGCAAATGGTCTTAGTTAATATTTTTTTCATAATTTTTTGCTTCTTTTACACCATTTTTTGACCAAGATATTTGGTTGAAAAGCAGGTGGCAGTTGTGGCTCAGAGGGTCCTGGTTCAGTTTTTCCCCATCTTTGTGCAGATCCATCTTGTAAAGGAGATGCATTAGGTCATTACTGGCACATCTCATCATGCCAATGTAACACAATTATTTCATGAGCTGCACTGGGTGCCAGAGGCTTCTAGGTATAATTCAGAGTGCTGATTATATCTAAAATCATTCTTGGCAAAGGGCGTGATCATTTGTGGGGCTATCTGCAATTTATGCAGAAGTTTTAATCCCACTTCTGTCTCTTAAGCAGTGTTATTTCATGGGTTGCAGAAGAGATGCCTTCCTTGTTGCTGCACCTGCCCTAGAGAATATCATTGTCTCTCCCTACACTACTCTTGAAGTCTATATGACCCTGACTCTGCTTGCTTTTTATGATCTGTATTGTTTAGGATAACTTGTGTTCCCGCCCAATGTGATTATTTTGATTGCTGATTAGATTTAGCAGAATGTATTGCATGATTTATTTTGTGTGTTTGCGTATGCATTTAATTCAGTGTTTCTTAATCTTGGCCAATTTAGAGACTTGTGGATTTCAACTCCCAGAATTCCCCAGCTAATCATGCTGGCTGGGGAATTCTAGGAGTTGAAGTCCACCTACCTTAAAGTTGTCATGGTTGAGAAACACCAATTTAATTGTATGCTACTCTGAATTCTTTTTGACAGGCTGGCTATATAAAATTAATCAATCAATCAAAGCATGTCTTATTATGAAGAAGATTCCTGATTCAATCCCCAATATCTTGTTAATATGCAAGCCAACATTAAAGAAAAAGAAATGAATAAAAACGGAATTGTACCTTTCTACTATATAAAATATAAACTATATATAGTTTTAGAAAAACACAGCAGTCCCACCTTGTTTCAATGTGTCACTGATCACTTTCTCTTGTTGTTTCCAAAAAAATCTGGTGTTATCAGAATCAAGTGTGGCAAACCTCCAATTCTGTATGCCAAACTTTATAAGTTCTTTCAAAACTGGAGCCGCTGCAGTTTCCAGGATATGATATGCCTGAGATTGACACTCTGGTTAAAACAAAGCAAAGATGTAACAAAAAGCTTTTAAAGTCCTGCAAAACAAAATTGAAACAAATCTCTATGTTTTATGACTGATGGTCTAGAAACTGAAGTTTGCTGATAACCACATGGTTTTCATGAACACTAAAGGGCATTGTGATCATGATTTGAAAAATTCATGTTTTCTTTAGGACAAATGTACAATGGTATATTTACTTCTGCTTTATCTTCCTTTCGGAGTTCTTTATTTCTCAACCACAGACATATTAGTCCCATGTATTAGGCTAGCAGTAATCCAGATTTGAATGGGAAAAGATGATTTGGCAGGCTTTTGGAACGTCACATACTACTTGTCAGTAACTCTTTGCAGAAGCTTGTGCTGCTGCTCTCGGTAAGTGTGGTGCAATTCCAGGAAAACATATGCTTAAAGAGATACTACACAACTATTTTTTTTCAAATTCTGATCAATGCATAGAAAGATAAAGACGTTCCATCTTTCTCTGTATAGGAGATCTAATATGTCATGTATCCTATTTTACAGGTCATTTCCTCTGCTTTAATGGCACATAGAGGGCAATTCTGTGTTTCCAAGCCTAACAACTCTTAACCCGTTTAAAAATGAAGATCCATAGGAATCAGTGCCCCTTCAAGAGTTAATTCTTAGACAGCAGACAGAGGTGGAAACATCATTTTGAAAATATAGTACTTTTAAAACGTGCTTCTCTACATAAAAAGCAGCATTTGTCATTGTAATACAATGTATTCCAATCTAACTGGCTATTTTGGTGAGGCACTTCATTTTCAGTATGAAAAATAAGTGGCCGCCTGTGGGGATTATGATGTTTTCTGTTTCTTTTTCTTTGGTATAATCAGTTCCCTCATAAATGTGCATTCATCTGACCATTTTTTCTGAACAGAATTCTACATACATATAATTGTTCATTCTTTAACTGGGGAACTTTTGAGATCATTATAGAGGAATTTGAAATCCAGAGCTCCTGTTATAAAAGAAACTTTAAAATGGTGCTTTAAAATGTTTAGTACCTGATGCTTTAATTTTGAGGAAAGCTAATGTATGGTTGTCTTTTGATTGGTTTTCCATAGGAACTGCCATGCCAGGAACCCCAGGACTTTTGTGGACTTCAATTGAAGGTTGTTCGTCCTCAGCATCAAATACTTAGGAAATACAAAAAGAGGTTCATAAAATAAGTTAAAGCAATCTAATTTCTTACTGAATGATGCCCTTTTTTTGGATCAACACTCACCCTGAGTGGCATGTTTAAAAATAAATGGATTCATGAATGAGATCAGCACAGTACTAATGTTTTCAGCTGAGGCTAATTAAACACTGTTAATATTTCTCATGTTTCTTTCCTTATGATATGATTTGTATTTAGCAATATCCCCATTTTCCAACTGTAAAAATCACAGGTTAATACCAGTTTTGGGAAGGAAGAGATTGAAGTGTACCCAAGACTTGGAAACTGAAAGCAACCTACCTGACCCAAAATAATAGCTTCTTATCTAATGAGAGACCTGAAAAGCTATAATATCTGTGTGGCACATATAAGTGGCTGTAGGTGGCTATTGTGCTTTTTGCTTTCTTTAATAGAAATCATAGGGAAGTTTCCTACAGAGAAATTCCAAAATATAGAATGTAACATATAGTTGCAGTTTTAGTATGAGATCACTAGATGGTAACATAAGACTAAGAAAAGATGCAGTGCTCTATGACAGGACTTATTAGTTCCTACAATTTTGTACTATGTACAGCTGAAAAAATATATTCATAAACAATGAAAATCTAACATAGTAACTGATGCTCCTCATTAGTAAATAAGTATTTAAATTACTCATGGAACTTAATTAAAGTCTAAGCTTTGAGGGTCTGATATATGTGAACATAAATAGTTTACTATTTCAGTGGCAATTATTGTATCTATGACATTCGTCATTTTTATCATCTGTGCTGGTTCTACACAACAAACTCATTATTCATCCAGTGGAAATTCTTTTTAATTAAATATATCAAGATACTTTTTAGTTAATTTGCACCCCAATTGAATCACACATTAATTAGCATAATTATTTAACAAAATGGGACTGGTTGCTTCTGAGAGCAGAATTTGCTAACCATTAGGGGCAATAAGGTATGCATGATCCAATTAAATGGAATGAGCCTGATTTATTCCAATTGCTTTCCATTTGGAAAACAAAAGAGAATCAACAGTGGAGAAATCCAAAGGGAGGGGAAGGGAGCTAAAGGGAGAGTCTATATCCGAATTTTTGTGGTAGTAGTACAGGGAGCTATTGATTCACACACACACACACACACACACACACACACACACACACACACCCCTACCTGACATCCTTTAGCTACAGCATATACAGATTATATCTATATGCCTTCATTGTGTCAGCACATTTTGATTGATCTCTCCCAGTATACTTCTACCAGTAAGTACAAATTTTACAACATTATTTAAACCAAGGTTCATTTCACTGTACATTTAAACTATGTTGACTTTCAAGTAAAAATTAAATCCACTGTAATATTATAGCTCAACCTAGGAAGCACTTGATTGCATATCACCCAGTTGTTCAGATTGTAATTTGACTCCTTTTTTCTTAGTGCTGCAGCTCCCCACCAACTGACTATTTGATAGGAACTGCAATACTGCATGTAGCTTCCCAATATGGGTACACAGAGTATAATGCCTGATGGACCCGGAAGGATTTCAGGAGGAGCTTGAAGGGATACCTGACTCCCTTGCCCACAATCCGACAGAGTCCTTGATTGCGGCCTGGAATGCTGCGGCGGCTGAGGCACTAGATGGGATTGCGCCTTTGCGGCCTCTCCGCGGCAGTGGATCCAGGAGGACACCTTGGTTTACCGAGGAACTCCGGGAGATGAAGCGCCAAAAGAGATGCCTAGAGCGATGCTGGAGGACTAGTAACTCCGAATCTGACCGAACACTATTAAGAGCCTTTATTAGGACTTATTTAGTGCCGATACGGGCGGCAAAATGTGCACATTTTCCCGCTCTTATTGCATCCGCGGAATCTCGCCCAGCTGCCCTGTTTAGGGTGACCCGCTCCCTCCTGAAAGGTGAGGAAGCGGGGGAGCCCTTGCAGGGAAGAGCTGAGGAGTTTGTTCAGTTTCTGTCAGATAAAATCACTCAGATTCGGGCAGATCTGGACTCTACTTGGGCAGCACCAGCTGAGATGCCGAGGGAGAGTCTTAGTCAGATTTGCTGGGATGAGTTCGAGTTTGTCACCCCTGAGGAAGTGGACAAGGCCATGGGAGCGATGAGTGCCTCCACCTGCTTACTGGACCCGTGCCCCTCCTGGCTGGTCTCAACCAGCAGGGAGGTAACACGAGGCTGGCTCCAGATGATTACGAACGCATCTTTATAAGAGAGGTCTTTCCCGCAACCATTAAAGGAAGCGGTGGTAAGGCACCTCCTCAAGAAGCCTTCTCTGGACCCAGCTATTCTTAAGAACTATCATCCTGTCTCCAACCTTCCTTTTATGGGAAAGGTTGTTGAGAAGGTGGTGGCGCTTCAACTCCGACGGACCTTGAATGAAGCAGATTATCTAGACTCCTTTCAGTCTGGTTTCAGGCCTGGGTACAGCACAGAAACCGCTTTGGTCGCACTGAGCGATGATCTCTGGCGGGCCAGGGATAGAGGACATTCCTCTATCCTAGTGCTTCTTGACCTCTCAGCGGCCTTCGATATCATCAACCATGGTATCCTTCTGCGATGGTTGGAGGAGGTGGGAGTGAGAGGCACCGTTTTATGGTGGTTCTCCTCTTACCTCTCTGACAGGTCGCAGTCGGTGTTGGTTGAGGGACATAGGTTGACCCCTAGGCCCCTTAAATGTGGTGTGCCGCAGGGCTCGGTCTTGTCCCCCCTCCTATTTAACATCTACATGAAGCTGCTGGGCGAGATCATTCGACAGCACGGGGTTAAGTATCATCAGTATGCTGATGATACACAATTGTACCTCTCTGTCCTGTGCCAGCTCAGTGTAGTGGCGGATGTGATGTGCTGATGCCTGGAAGCTGTCAGGATCTGGATGGGGGTGAACAAACTCGTACTCAATCCCGACAAGACTGAGTAGCTGTGGATGTTGCCCCCGAAGGACAGTCCAGACAGTCCATCCTTGATCCTGGGGGGTGAAAACTTACACCCCTCAGAGAGGGCCCGCAATCTGGGAGTCCTCCTGGATTCACAGCTGACACTGGAACACCATTTGTTGGCCGTGACTAGGGGGGGCTTTGCCCAGGTTCGCCTGGTGCATCAATTGCGGCCCTACTTGGATCGAGAGGCACTCCAAACAGTCACTCACGCCCTAGTCACCTCAAGGCTGGATTACTGCAACGCGCTCTACATGGGGCTACCCTTGAAGTTTTCGGAGACTGCAACTAGTCCCGAATGCAGCCGCGCGAGTGATATTGGGTGTACCTAGGTACACCCACGTTACACCTATCCTCTGCGAGCTGCACTGGCTACCTATTGGTCTCCAGATGCAATTCAAGGTGTTGGTTATCACCTTAAAGCCCTACATGGCTTAGGGCCAGCATACCTGCGAGACCGCCTACTGCCACATTCCTCCCAACGGCTGGTGAGATCCCACAGGGTGGGCCTCCTTCAGATGCCGTCAGCCAGACAATGTCGGCTGGCAGCTCCCCGGAGGAGAGCCTTCTCTGTGGCTGCTCCGACCCTTTGGAATGAGCTACCCCCAGAAATCCGGACCTTACCCACTCTCATGGCCTTCAGAAAAGCTGTTAAAACCTGGCTATTCCGGCAGGCCTGGGGCTGTTGACCTCATTGTTGAGGTCCAGCCCTGATCGTAACGAATGTATGCGTGTTGATTTTCACCTGTTTTTATTTTCATTTTTTATTATTTGTTTTTTCTTTCGTTGTAAGCCGCCCAGACTCTTCCAGGATTGGGCGGCCTATAAATCGATTAAATAAAATAAATAAAATAAATAAAATAAATAAAATGTATGTGTACTGTAATAATTACTGGTATCTCTAAACACTCTTAAGACTTACTGTTTGTTCAAATACTAGAGAATGCACTATTGGAAATATTTAATTTTCTTTTCTCCACATAGATCAAAATGTTCCCTATACTAAGGGAATATCTCATTAAGTAGGTTTACCATATAATCTAAATATTCCCACATTCCTATCTGATCCTTTCTGATGTCGATGGTTTACATGGGTGTTTCTTAATACAACTGTAATGTTTTATCAGAAAAGAAAATTGGATCCTAAACTATGCTAAACTATTTGATCCTAAACTAAATCTTAATAAAAGCAATTAAACTACCTTCTTCTTGAATATCCACAGTATTTCCTTCTTCTCTTTGACTGATCACCTGTTTAGATCTCAGCATGATAAAATTACTCAAAAGATCAAAGTCATCTTTACATTTTCTAGGCTGTTCAGATAGAACTGACTTTTTATTTCTTAATCTACTATTTTCTGAGATACAGACTTCCCTGCAACCAACTAGATTGTTTTTTTCTACTTCATGGTTTCCAATCTGCACTGGCTTTTCAATTTCATTTTGTAATTTGGTTTGTTTGATATAACTTTCAGCAGATACATTGTTGTCTGCTATAGAGATACTATACTGTGGTGAAGTAGGTGTCAGAGGTAGTGAAGAAAAAGTCTCATTTTTTTTAGGAGAACAAGAATCCTTGGACCCAATACAATGAGGGATACTAAAAATCTTCACGTTGCTGTCACAGAAGGAATGCTCGTCATCAATCCATTCTGAAAAGAAAACAAATATTTGTCATTGTCTATCTATATATTTATTTTTCAATTGAACACAGCTCAATGAAAAACATATTCTGAATTATTATGGGATATCACAATCAACCCAAACAATCACTCATATCCATTGAAATTAGGATATACAGGAAGTCCTTGCACAGGGACAATTGGAAGCAACAATGTGGTGGTTAATTGAAGCTGTTTGCGACTGAAACCACGACAGTGTTTGTGGTCTTACTTCAGTTTTTCTTCGCCTTACAGTCCTATGAAGCTTGTAAATGCAAGCATTGGTTGTAAAGTTACTTTTTCATAATTGTAACTGCAAATTGTTGCCAAACAAGGTAGTTGCTAAACGAGTACTACCTGCAAAGCAATGTATAATTAAGAAAACATAATTTTATTATTTAATCACATTTGTATACTGCCCATCTGACATGGTGACTTTGGATGGTGTAGGTCAGGGGTTCTCAACCTGTGGGTCGGGACTAAGACCATTGGAAAACACATATTTTTGAAAAAATACAGGAAACATAAAATTATTTTATGGTTGGAGGTCACCACAACATGAGGAACTATATTAAAGGGTCACGGCATTAGGAAGGTTGAGACCCACTGGTAATAATAAACAATCAAAATACACACATAATACCTGAAAACCATTAGAACAAGCAATTTAAAGTAAACAAACAAAAACAAAAAAAGCAGAATGGTAGTGGTACATACAAAGAGAGAATTACACAAACTGTCAATCAGCTGACTAGCAGCCTTCATTGTATCATGAGATCCTCAAGCTAATTGACAGAATCATGTTTAAGGGCTTTCTAGAAGGTCAACAATTTTAAATATTTTAGTAAAACCACAAGCTTTCTGTAATATAGCTTTTCAAAGGATTTATTCATGTTATCACAGTAGCTTTCACCAACCTGATTCCTACCAGACGCATTGGGCTATGTCCATTCCCAATCAGCACCCTATTTGTAGCCCATCAAATTTGGATGGTGTTATTAAGGCTTGATACAATATCTCCTTTTATGTCTATAAATATTGTAACTATGCGGGATTAGAAATAGAAACTTCTATGTTTCCATACCATCAAAACCTATGTTATTGGATTACATCTCATTAATTACATCTCATTAATCTGATAACAGATACTCTTTTTATGCGGCAAAAGTCCTTGTCAGCAAAATAAGAATGAAGGGAATTCATCTCCATTCCCAATACACTTTGGTACAAGTGGTACTCACTTAACAATCATTTGAAGTTATGGATGGCCTCAGAAAGGTGCTTACAGCCTGTAAAACGCTTCTGACCATAACAAAATGCTGCACTACACCTATCTGGCAATAATGTGATTGTGATCTGGATGCTTGACAACCCTTTTGCAATTATGACTAGTTGCCAAGTGCCCCACAATGATGTGATTGCCTTTTGCATTCTTTGATGGATCTGTATTTACCAATGCCTTTACAGAAGAACAATAACTGAGCTTTTTCCTTGATCTGAAAGCCTCCATTGGAAATACACAGAATTAAACCAGGGCTGCACATTGTATGCTACCTTGAGCTATTTGATTATGTTGTGATTTATAAAGTGAATCGATGATTTAATACATAATCAAAAATGAAATGAAAAAAGGACTAACAATTCCTTTACCATAATAATTTATGTTCCCGAAAAACAGTACTTTCTGTGGTCTGGGGAAAAAAATAAAGATTCATTTAAAAGACTAGAAGCCTTATATAGACTTTTTATTGAAAGAGAAAATACTTAATAGATGAAGTATGGATTTGGAGATTAAAAAGTGTTAATGATGAAGGGGAAAATGAAGATGGCAATTATTCAATGGAAAGAGGGGTGGAAGTCATAGTTCACTTTTTTCCTTCTCACTTCTATCTTCTTTATTTTTTATACTTTAATCATATTTGAAAAGTTCTAATAAAAATTATTAAGAAAAACACAAAATGGTACTATCTGCACATGCAAAAATACAATATACTGGAAATGAGAATAGAAAAACCTGTTCCAAGCACATGTGGTAATTCATTTGACAGTCTGTAGACATGAACTTCTCAAATTGAGTTTAGATATCGATCTAGTTCAATTTCAAGTTATCACAAGAAACCAAAGAATGAAAATGAAAAAGATAAGACTTATTCAAATAAAAGAAGAGAGTAGTAGTTAAAAAATAGTCATGATCCTGACAGACTGATTTCTGTTGTAAGTATAGTTAGCTGTAGTTCCCAGGACAGTAGAGCAGGCACAATATTGCCTCAAGCAGCATATTTCCAGTGCCAACATTTTCTATAATGATGTCATTAGTGATGTACTTGCGTGCCACACTATCTTTCCCTGAGTGCCATAGCATTAATAGAATGCTGGGAGCTAGCATACTAATCCTACAACTTCTAATATCTTTTAGACAAATTCAAGTGGAAATGAAAAATCTTATTTTCACTTAAAAAACACTGAAATAAAGTTTAAAATACTTACCATCTAACTGGAAATTAGTAACTTTGGAAAAAACTTCAATAGCTTTATTAGCAAGTCTTCCTTCATCATTTACGTTTATGCTCAGTGCTTCTAAAACACACGGTACAGTCAAGTTTCCTCTTAAATTAATCCACTCATCTTCTTCCAAGGTTCCGATAATCATGGAATTTTCATGTATAGACAACTTTGTCTTCAGTTCTATGACTGAAAACTGTTGACATAAAGCAACAGAATTCTGAGGTACTGTAAAACAAATATGACACAGACCAGTTTATTTTCATCCCTACATTCCAGTTAAGTTATCATACATTTCTGTTGTGGCCCAGCAGGAGCCGTTGGAGCTGCCACCATATTCCGACAGCAAGGGGCCCTATGAGTTGGCTCTGGAGGATGTGGAGGACCCTGGACAGGTTCCGACTCCGAGCAAGGCGCAGAGAGGATGATTGGTCACCAGGAGGCACCTGAGCCTTGGACCAGTGGGGAGGAGACAAGGGAGAGTGAGCTGGAGAGTGAGTTGTTCCTGGATGTACACCATCGAAGAGCTACTAGGCGTCAGGAACAATTATGCAATTACAGGAGGTAATTGTGCTCAGCTGGTGATCATTAGGCTCCTCTCCAAACTATCAAAAACTACTTGTGCACAAGTCAGAAGTCAACACAGAATCAAATGTCGGAGAACTTTGTAGGAGCTTGGCAGGCTGGATTGCTGCCAAGCCTTATCTGTGCTTATTGCTGCTCAAGCTTGTCTGTGCTGGGTTACTGTCAAGGACATGTTTGCCTGTTAATTAAATGCTGTAATTTATCTCTGGCTCAGAGTGTGCTTTGGTGTGGAACGAGGGGGGTCAGAACACATTTCTATCTGTGAATATTTATTTTCCAAATACTGTATATCCTGCTGGTTAGCCTTGCAAGACTGAAAAGTATGAATACAAACCCTTCCTTTTGAGAAATCACAACCATATTACACAAAAGTAAATTTGAATGAAATCAATCATGGGTACATTGCAAGATGCAAATGTAAGTCCACAGCGTTAAGAAGCAAGTCTTACTTGAATATCAGTAAGGCAATTGAATATGCTTTGAAAATTATTTGAAAGAAAACTTTTGGAATGTGCAGGAGCACAAGTACACAAATACAACATTGCTTTAAAACAGCCACATCAGTTTTGGGGCCTCCTTGTAATCTTGAAAATAGATATGGCTGTTTTAAAGAATTGACCCATTAAAGGAATAATCTTACATGAGCTTTGTCTGTTTTGAAATCAGGAAAAAGTGTGAAAAAAAGATGTGAATGCTTTAAAGATATGCTGATCTCATTTTCCTGCATATTCTGAAGCATACAGTATCTTGTAAATAATTTTCTAAGTAGATTCTACTGACTATATTGATTACATAAACAACTTTCTCATTAAAATACATTTTAATAGAAAGAAAGACATATTTAACCGACAAGAGGCAGATTTTGAGTTTGTTATACTTATCTAAAGTATTATCTAATAAGCTTACTTAGGAAAACAGAAATTTGTTTCATACTCATATTAGTCAATCTAGCTCAGTATTGTCAACAATAGTACTTAAAATTTATGAATCCTTTTGAACTTTCAATATTTCTGCATAAATATGACCTAAAATATTATCAGTTCTCCACACATGCTAAGACTAGATGAAAATACCCAGTTAAACAAATGAGTCAAAAACATTATACTTATTCATTTATTTATTGAGGAAAGCAATCCAAAGATACATATTTTTGTGTGTGTGGGAAAGTGTGTGGACCTTTACTAAATCTAAATTCAAAATTTGTGCTTAATTACCTAATAGGAAAAGTGAAGACATAGCTTTCTGGTATTTCTCTGACTGCCACATAAGCCCTTCCAAATAGTTTGAAGTAGATTCTGTAATGAAATCACTAAGGAAAAAGAGTACAGGAAAAACATTAGATTCTGTATCCTGTTTTCAGACAGACCAACACACAGATAGATGCAAGTTAACAAATACTGCTGTCTCTTTTCGACACCAATTTTTCATTTTCAGCAAATATAAACTAGAAGGAACTTTTGTTTTACTCCACACAGAAACTTTCATTTCCCTTGTGCAGCTTAAATATCTCTAATAATTAGTTAACATAGTTGAAAGCAAAAAACTATTTTCATACTAGAAATAGCAATAGCAATAGCAGTTAGACTTATATACCGCTTCATAGGGCTTTCAGGCCTCTCTAAGCAGTTTACAAAGTCAGCATATTGCCCCCAACAACAATCTGGGTCCTTATTTTACCCACCTCGGAAGGATGGAAGGCTGAGTCAACGCTGAGCCGGAGAGATTTGAACAGCTGAACTGCAGAACTGCAGTCAGCTGAAGTAGCCTGCAGTGCTGCATTTAACCACTGCGCCACCTCGGCTCTAGAAATATTTGGTTATTTTGCTGGAATGCATAGGGTGGAAAATTATATGTGTGAGAAAAATTAAGCTGCTATCTTTTTGACCCACTAAACCAAAATGCAGTTTACTAGTCAATTACATAATCAGCAGTTGATCCCTTAGGCAGAATAAGCTGTACATTCCTGTTGAAAATATTTTGTCCCTCCAGACAGTCATGGTCATTTCTTAAAGAAATTATCAGCAAATATGTCTGTTTAAAAAACAATAACAGAGACTGTGTATTTCTTCAGAAGTTGCTGAATTCCAGTAACATTTAATAAATCAATCAGAACTGTTTCAGGTGAAATTTTAATTAGGAGCTTTATGTATTTCTCAAACTAATATATTTACTTTCCTAAATATTTTTTCTATTCCCCCTCCCAAAAAAAACCTTGCAATCTTTATAAAGAGCTTGTATGGTATTGTGGGAAGCCCCTCAGACAGGGTTCGCAATTTGGGAGTCCTCCTGGACCCACAGCTGACTATTGAACACCACTTGTCGGCTGTGACCAGGGGGGCATTTGCCCAGGTTCGCCTGGTGCACCAGTTGCGTCCCTACCTGAACCGGGAGGCCCTCACAACAGTCACTCGCGCCCTTGTGACCTCTAGACTGGACTACTACAACGTGCTCTACATGGGGCAGCCCTTGAAGAGTATTCGGAGACTTCAGCTTGTCCAGAATGCAGCCGCGCGAGCGATCGTGGGTGTACCTCGGTTCACCCACGTAACACCTATCCTCCGCGAGCTGCACTGGCTGCCTATTGGTCTCCGGATACGCTTCAAGGCGCTAGTCGTCACTTATAAAGCCCTTCATGGTATTGGACCTGGGTACTTGAGAGACCGCCTGCTGCCAATTACCTCCACTAGACCGATTAGATCCCACAGATTAGGCCTCCTCCGAATTCCATCCGCCGGCCAGTGTCGACTGGCGACCACTCGGAGGAGAGCCTTCTCTGTGGCTGCTCCGACCCTCTGGAACGAACTCCCCGTGGAGATTCGGACCCTCACCACCCTCCAGGCCTTCCGCAAAGCCCTTAAAACTTGGCTGTTCCGACAGGCCTGGGGCTAAAGAGCTGTTGCCCCCGTCTCGAATGGTATGACTGTTGTGTGTTTTAAATTATGTATTGTTATGCTTTGTTTTTTTAAATTTTTGTCTGTATTCCCCTTCCCTGGTTTGAGTTGTGAGCCGCCCTGAGTCCCCTTCGGGGGAAAAGGGCGGCATATAAATGTAATAAATTGAATTGAATTGAATTGAATCATCCAGCCCTCTCCCAGAAAAATGAAATATCCTAGGAAATATTGAAAAGGCAGAATATTTCTCTGGATGTGAAAAGAAACATGTTTTAAAAGACAGAATAGTTGCCTGTAGCTTCCTGCCCATCCCCACTTTGTTAATGGGCCATTGACATGGCCAGGCTAGTCACTTTACATAATAAAGACTTCACCAGCAGCTGCAGCAGAAAGGCATGATAATATTGGAACTTTACTCAACTGAGCACATGGCATCTGAGAATTCATCCATACCTGGATTCAAAACACAGCCTAGAGAGTAGCCTCTGCATGGCCCCATGGGAGTCTGACAACCAATTAGAATACATTTCTTACACAGGAACAGGAAACAGAGAGGTGGGACTAAACAGGGTATAAAAAGCCTAGCAAACCCCTCCTTCAGCCCTTCTCTCTTCTTCTCCACCAACATTGAAGCATGTGATCACCTTTTCTGTTCAGGGCTCAAGCCATGTGGCCCTGTCCAACAATAAACCATCTTTCCAAGCAGCCTCCATGTCTCCAGTGTCCTTTTCCCCACTTGGAGCTGAACCCAGAAGGACATTTCTTTCTACAGTATAGTAGTTAAAGTGTTAGACTGACGCCTAGGGCATGCCGTTCTGCTCTAGTTTCAGCTACAGCTTTGGGTCATCTACACTTTCTCAGCCCAAATTACATCACAGTGCTGTGAGCATAAGGAAAAACAGAAGGATAGAGCACAATATATATTGCCTTGGGGTTTCTGAACAAAAGCTGGCATATAATCTTAATAAATAAATTCAGTATAAGTGAAAAATAATCCAGCATCTAACTTGAAAAGATTATCATAAAAATATAAATACAAAAGCACATTTAACACCCACACCCACACACTCACACACACTAAATTACAATTAAATCAACTTCCTCTAAGGAGGACTAAAACAATAGGGGAAGCAGCATTGAAAGGTCTCCTTCCTCTCCTCAATGAGCACATAAAATACAGTAAAGACAAAAAACACCCTTACTTTTTATTAATGGGAGAAACAGGTTCTGGTTTTAAGTGGACATACAATGAATCCATGCACATATTTTCTTTCCTACATGGAGGAGTTAATGGCACCTCAAGTTCTCCATTGTAACTTACTGGCAATTTCAGAAAAAGAAGAAAAGATGTTAAGATACAATGATTTAAGTATTTCTCAATATTAAGAATACAATAATCTGACAAACACATGGAAGCAATTTGCAGTTTAACGAGGTTTAGTAATAAAACCACAAGATTTCCTCATCGCTTTTCCAATCTAATAAACTATTTCCTCCAAAGTAAAGCTTGATACTGTACTTAATCAGATAATCTTGTAAGGCACTCAATTTTTGATCAAAATCCTACAGACTTGTTAATGAGATAAAATCAAGAGATCTTTCTGAAATTTAACATTATCCAAAGTACCTGAATTCTAGTTCAGATAAGGGTTACCAGGTATCTGAACAGGCAAAGGAGGACATACATAATAGGAAAGGAGGATAAGGGAGGGAAACAGGACGCATTGTTTAACTTTTTTGGCATCAATGACAAAAATTGCAGTGAAAAACTGCAAAAAAAAAAAAGTACTTAGTACATGTGTATAAAATTCTTCTTTCCAGCATTAGAAAGACCAATTTTCAATTGCAGGAATGTGCTAGAGCAGTTTAGGAGGCAAAAACCTTCAATGTGATTAAGGCAGGGATGTCGAACTCGCATCATCACAGCAGCAGCATGAGATATCACAACTTTTCCTTCATTAAACCTGGTGTGGGTGTGGCCAGTGCATGACACATCTGGCCTGCCGGCCGCAGCCCTGGATTAAGGTGTTGTCAATTTCAGGCAGCAGTGTAAGTAGACAGAGGCACTAAATAACTAAGGTCACAGAGTGAACGTTGTTAACTTGTGATTACAGGAGCAGTTATTAGAAATGTGATGTGCTGCAGAGAATAGCTGCTCAGGAAGAAATAATCAAGAAGCCAATTGACTTTAAGACAATGCCTTCTGGATGAAGAATACAAGACAAAAAAAGGGAATATGTCCTCCTTCTGCCAGATGTAACCCTAGTGCAAATGTACGTACTTGGATTGTTGAATTCTGGTATATCTTTGTTCTGACTAGAATAAACTTCTTGAGTAGAATAATGTTTTGAACTCTTTATCATCTCTGGTATAATTGTCATGTTAAGTTCTGGAAAAGATGTTAACACAAAACTCAATACTGTAACGTCCTTTTCCTAGAGAATATGCTTAATGTTTAACTGCATTCATAAAAGGAACATAAATAAAATAATGGGCAATGCAAAATATGAGAATTGGTGCCAAAATATGACACTTTGTATTCTTACTTTCATTAGTTATTCTGAGACATTCAATTTCATTTTCTAAAATTTCTGGAGTTACTTGTAATAAAGATTTAAGGGCTAAACATGTGCGAATCTCCATATCCACTTTTGAGTTTGTTGCTTCACAGAACTGAAACTTAACAAGAAATAAAGGAATCTAGAAAGAAAGACAACAGTATCTGTCACAATAGCTTGTAGATATTTTTGTATCCTATCTACTTTATTAACAGCTCATGATAGCTTATAGAAATACTCCATTGTAGAAGACACAAGAAAACTTTTAAAAAAGGCCAGATCTTTCTCATTCTAATCAAAGCCCCATAATTTACTTAAATGGCCTACATTTACCTCCAGGCAAAACTGAGATGTATATTGATATGACATCAGTGCACTCATCTATTGTCAATTAAGAATTTTTCACCCAGACCTCATATGCATTATACTGTAGTGATCTACTCACATTATAGTTCACAATTTCTTGTACATAGAAGAAATGCCCAAAATCAGCCCAGAATGTTGCTTTTCTGCCTTCATTGTATAAACATAATTTAATTTATAAACATAATAAAACATAATCCCCTAATTTCTCATCAATATTCCCTACCACTTGTGCAAGGACATAGATTTTACTTTACCACTGAAAATATGTCAAGCATTACATGGAGACACTGGCTGTTTTAATGTTTTAAGTTTGTTTCTTATTGTACAGTACATTAAAAAGTGTTAATCAATCATTTTAAATTATTCTGAAAAGGCTGCTTGGTATTCTTCTATAATTTCTCCTGAAAAAAGCAGGATCTCTCATTGGCAATCTGACTTTCTTAAAAAACTTTACCTACTAATATCAAGTTGGCCATCACTTTATTAAAATTTTGGAAAGTGCTAAAAACTTTATTTTCCCTATTTGCTTTTAGAACCTGAAATTGTCCATGGTGCAGGGATATTTTTTTAAACATATGTTTAACAATGGCATTGATTTATTAATTTTTAAAGATATTAATACATCATGTAAATAACCTAGGATTTAAGTAGGTTAAATGTTCTGACTAAATAAAAATATTTTCTTATTTAAGAAAATAATAAATTTAAATAGTATTTTCACTAGCTGTATGCTTCCCTCCCAAAAACATTATGTTACCATTAAAACTTGCTGACTTTTAGTAAACTCTTTATGAACTATACTGAGAGCTTCACTGAAATAGGAATATTCCACTAAAGACAGACGAACAATAGCTTTGGAAACTATTGATAACAGTTCATTAAACACTAATAGTTCAGGACATTTGCACATGACTCCATATCAGGAAAATAGATATCTATTTCCCAGATTGACCAAATTTTGTTAGTATAAGAATTTAAAAGTCTCACTTTAACAAACTTTGAAATAACCTGGTTCTAAATAAAAATATCCATGTTTTGATATTCTGTAATCCAATACCTATTAAAATAAACTTAATTAAAGAACACTTTGTGAATATGCTGTTTTCTATTGTCATAGTCTGTCAGTATTTTCTTTTACATTTCTGTGAAAAAAATAATTTATAATAGACCTGCATAGTGATTTGATATCTTCTGCACAATTTATTGAATCATTCTTATACCTCTTCATCCGTTAAAGAAACTTTGCAGAAATCTTCACTTAATTCCATCCCTTTTTCTTGAGGTGTCACTATTCTTTTGAAAGTAAAACACTCCCTTTTAAATGAAAGCACATGTATAACACTTTATACTAGGCATTCTTTGGTTTGGAAATAATATAGTAATACAGAGGCATATTTTCCAATTGTAAAACAAGTTAAGCATGTTACACTAAAATCTGGAGAATGAGATTTTTACTACTCCCAGGTTGGAAAAGCATGATTAATAATACATACCCCATTGAACTATGCTTAAGGCTGCTGGTTTGGGGGAAGGAGGAATTTTCCAAAATTCATAATTCATTAAATATTTCTTTTCAGGGGAAATACAATAAGTGTTCTTCATAAGAAGTAAGCAAAACATGAGGAATGAGGAAATAATGAAAGTTTCCAGAAGTATTTACTTCCAAAAATGTAAGATACACTATGTTAACATTCTAACATTTATTATTAGGCATTATAAACATTTGACTAACACAAGCCAGCAATATATAGCAGAGGCATTTTGAAGCTACTTTTTGATGCAGCAATAACAGGATAAGAAAACAATCTAGGTTAATTAGAAGAATACTGTTTGTATTAAATATATGCAGTCTAAAATATATACAAATGAAGATATACTGAAAAATAAATGTGTTGCATGTCAGCACAATGTTATCAAATATTTTTAAATCAAATTTATATAGCCACCTATTTTCTTCAAAGGGAGGATAGAATATGATTTCATTTTAATAATTTATAAAGCATTTTCCATATATTAACACCAAAAGGTGAAAGATGAGGTGGTAACATTAACTGAATAGCATACTGTCCAAATCATTTTAGTGGAAACTTTTCTCTAAGGCATAGGAATGTTGAAATATGTCTTAATTGTTAAGGCAACACGAATTTCATTAAATAAATGTTCCATACTTTTAAAGAACAATAGGCTAATGTTCTTTAATTCTTTAATTCCAGGAACTCTTGTCTGTTTGTGAACAACTCAGAACCTAGTTCATCTCATTAAGTTTTAAAAATCCAGTATTTTCACTTTCCTACAGGCACAGTGTAATTTTGCTTCATATAGTAAACTAGAAATTCACTGATAATTAGTTACAGTATTGAATCTGAATCTACCTATTTATCCATTAAAGTTAGCACATTCCACTCGAACCACAACTTAAAAATAAGCCTCTTAGGGATCAATAGTATTTAGTATTTTTTTTATATTTTAGTATTTTATTAATGCTTATAGGCCGCCCTTTTCCCTGAGGGGACTCAGGGCGGCTTACATAAAATAAGGGGGGGGGGGTATACAGACAATAGACACAACAATACATAGAAGTAAAATAGTAAGCAACATTCATTCATCATTCGGGTGGGGACAGTTATCTTTGTCCCCAGGCCTGATGGGCTAGCCAGGTCTTAAGGGCTGTGCGGAAGGTCTGGACGGTGGTGAGGGTACGAATCTCCACGGGGAGATCGTTCCAAAGGGTTGGAACTACTACTGAAAAGGCTCTCCTCCGTGTAGTTGCCAGTCGGCACTGACTGGCAGATGGAACTCGGAGGAGGCCAAATCTATGTGATCTAATTGGTCGCAGGGAGGTAATTGGCAGGAGGCGGTCTCTCAAGTACGCAGACCCATGATCACTCGCGCGGCCGCGTTCTGGACTAGCTGAAGTCGCCGGATGCTCTTCAAGGGCAGCCCCATGTAGAGCACATTGCAGTATTCCAGCCAAGAGGTCACAAGGGCCCGAGTGACTGTTGTGAGGGCCTCCCGGTTCAGGTAGGGTCGCAACTGGCGCACCAGGCGAACCTGGGCAAATGCCCCCCTGGTCACAGCCGTCAAATGGTGGTCAAAAGTCAGCTGTGGGTCCAGGAGGACTCCCAAGTTGCGAACCCTCTCTGAGGGGTATAAAGTTTGACCCCCCCAGCCTGAGCGATGAAACACTGATCGAATTATTGGGAGGAAAGCACAACAGCCACTCGGTCTTCTCCGGGTTGAGTACAAGCTTGTTAGCCCTCATCCAGTCTATAACGGCCTCAAGACCTCGGTTCATCACGTCCACCGCTTCATTGAGTTGGCACGGGGCGGACAGATACAATTGAGTATCGTCCGCGTATTGATGGTATCTTATTTTAGACATTTTTTTTTAGACATTTTATTAGGATTTATAGGCCGCCCTTTTCCCTGAGGGGACTCAGGGCGGCTTACAATCACAGGGAAGGGGGTGCAATATCAAAAGACAAACAATGTGTGAACAAAAGAAAATAATAAAACACAACTTTCATTCAACAGTCAACACTCGGGCGGGTAAATTGGGAACCTATCCCCAGGCCTGATGGGAGAGCCAGATCTTGAGGGCTGCGCGGAAGGTCTGGATGGTGGTGAGGGTACGGATCTCAACGGGGAGGTCGTTCCACATCCCGTGCCTCCGAATGATCTCACCCAGCGGTTTCATGTAGATGTTGAATAGTAGGGGGGATAAGACCGAACCCTGCGGCACCCCATATGTTAGGGGCCTAGGGGTCGATCTCTGCCCCCCCACTAACACCGACTGCGACCTGTCCGAGAGGTAGGAGGAGAACCACCGTAACACAGTGCCTCCCACCCCCACCTCCCGCAGTCGTCGCAGAAGGATACCATGGTCGATGGTATCGAAAGCCGCGGAGAGGTCGAGGAGAACCAGGATGGAGGCATGGCCTCCATCTCTGGCTCTCCAAAGATCATCGGTCAATGCGACCAAAGCGGTTTCTGTGCTGTAACCGGGTCTGAAGCCTGACTGGAAGGGGTCGAGATAGCTTGCTTCCTCCAAGGACCGCTGAAGCTGGAAGGCCACCACCTCAACAACCTTCCCAACAAATGGGAGGTTGGAGACTGGACGGTAGTTGTTAAGGACAGCTGGATCCAAAGATGGCTTCTTCAGGAGGGGTCTCACCACCGCCGCTTTAAGTGCGGTGGGGAAGTGCCCCTCCCAAAGGGAGGCGGTAACAACCGCCTGGATCCAGCCTCGTGTCACCTCACTGCTGTTAGCAACCAGCCATGAGGGACACGGGTCCAGTACACAGGTGGAGGCACTCACAGCTCTCATGGCCTTGTCCACATCCCCAGGGGCAACATCCTGAAACTCAACCCAGAGGTGGTCTACCAATTCATCCTCTTGTGCCTCGGCTGGAACTGCAGGGATGGAGTCCAAATCCGACCGAAACCGAGCAATTTTGTCCGCTAAGAATTGGGCATAATCCTCAGCTCTACCCTGCAAGGGTTCCCCCGTATCCCTCCTATTTAGGAGGGAACGGGTTATCCTAAACAGGGCGTCTGGGCGGGACTCAGCGGACGCAACCAAGGTGGCAATGTGAGATCTTTTTGCTGCCCTAAGTGCCCTGATGTACTCCTTGGTGCTGGTTGTTAAGGTTGCTCGGTTCGATTCGGATTTATCGGACCTCCACAGGTGCTCTAGGCGTCTCCTCCGGCGCTTCATCTCCCAGAGCTCCTCGGTGAACCAAGGAGGCCTCCGGGATCCGCCGCCTCGGAGGGGCCGTAGTGGCGCAATCCGGTCAAGGTTCTCCGATGCTGCCGAGTTCCAGGCAGCAACCAGAGTCTCCACCGGACTGTGGGCGAGAGTATCAGGAATAACCCCAAGCTCCGTCTGGAACCTCAGAGGCTCCATAAGTCTCCTGGGGCGGAACCACCTGGTCAGTTCCTCCTCCCTACAGTGGGGGTTTGGTCTCCGAAAGTCGAGCCTCAGTAGGCAGTGGTCTGACCACGACAGGGGTATGATCTCATTACCCCTCAGACCAAGATCACAAGTCCACTGCTCCGAGAGAAATACGAGGTCGAGCATGTGACCCGCTGAGTGGGTTGGGCCCCGAATTACCTGGGCCAAGCCCATGGCCGTCATGGAAGCCATGAACTCCTGCGCCCCATCAGAGTGTTCACCGAGCGAAGGCAAATTGAAGTCCCCCAAGACCATAAGTCTAGGGAACTCAATTGCCAGCTCGGCTACCGACTCGAGGAGCGAGGGGAGGGCTGCTGCAACGCTGTTGGGAGGCAGGTACGTTAACAGCAGACCCACTTGACCCTTGAGGTCCAACTTTACCAGCAGAGACTCACACCCGACAAGCTCCGGAGCAGGGATCCTACGAGGTGCTAACGACTCCCGGATAACGATAGCCACACCCCCACCCCTTCACTGGGCTCTCGGCTGGTGCAGCACCTGAAATCCTTCTGGGCACATCTCTACGAGGGGGACTCCTCCCTCCGGGCCCAGCCAGGTTTCAGTAATACATGCCAGGTCTGCCCTCTCGTCTAAAATTAAGTCCCGGACGAGAGGAGCCGTGTGAACCATAGACCTGGCATTTAGCGACAGCAGCCTGAGACCAGGGTCCTGGTTACTCGTGCCATCTGGCCTCGGAGTGGAACTCATAGGGCCGGAAGGAGGGATCTCTGTAACGTAGCGAACCCTCCTTCCCCGGTAATGGCCAGCCCTAAAGTCCCCGCCATATCTGCCCCTCCCTGTTACGACCGTAATGCTCCGGCCCTCTCCCGTGTCTCTGGGTCATTTGTATATAGCAGTCAATAGGTCATTTGTATATAGCAGTTTTTCATTGCTTGGTATTTTAGATATGTCAAATAGCATTTCCCATCATCCCCAATCAGCATTGATACTAATAGTGTTAGGTGATCATCAAATTAGGGCCTGAAATGCAAGCAACAACTAACTAATGAGTGCATTCAGTTTGTTATTTTCTTTTTGGCTCCTCATGTTCATAACTGTGAATAAGACAAAAATAAATATATTGTTAATAATTTCCCCCCAATCTTGGGATTCTGGGCTTTTGCTTCCAAAAAAGACAGATATTGAAGCTTTGGCTGAAAATGGCTTCAAGAATCACACATAAGCACTGTTGCATTCTTGAGCCACTGAATTTTTGCATTCATGAGCCACTGAATAGAACAAATATAAAAAATGATAACAGTCTAGGGATATCATGCAGCATATTTACAATAATTCTCCATAATTTTAGTTTATTGTTCCATGTTGGCATAGCCAGTATGTAAAACTACAGTTAATAACCAAAGCTATTATAATTACTAAAAGTCACAAACATTTATCGAAGTGATGTTCTACTTCATCCTAAATAACCATCAAAATTTGTAGAAATAAAATCAAAAACAGAAATTAAGATAATAATCATGTACATCCCTTATTGCATCTTATTTAGTAGTATAATACCTCAATATTTTCTCTTCCATGAAACTGTCATCTTTAAAATTTAAAAGGGGATCTTGCACTTGGAAAACATTTAGTCGGCTCAAGAGTGTTTGCAGAGAAGGTAGACATTTAGCAGACTGTGCCAAATTATTAGTGAAAACAAGTTCTTCTTCAATATATAAACCTTAATAATATAATAACAAAAAAATCAATGTGACATCTTTATCAATCATTTTGCATTTTGAAAGATACCATAGAAATCTAAGTTAAAGATTTCTGGTTCCTTTTTCTTCTTGTTTTTACCGTACTTATGTATGTTTGTATGTGTGAACTATTTATATTGACTGCATTTTTATGTATTTTGGATACATTACATAACTTAATAATTCCTGTAGCAAAAAATTACTACCTTTTCAGAGATACAAAATTACAATCAAAATGTATTTACTTTAAAAAAACAGTCAATTAATATTTATGAATACATTGCATGGCAGATATCCCTGTTCCTCCGGATTATTTTGTTTGAAAGAATTATGATACTAATTCTGTGAGCCCAAGGAGGTTTTACATTTGTTTTTCTCAGACAGGAGTGGTCACTACAGCATGGCAAACAGATTTTGGAGAGAATCTTTACAGATGTTTGCAATGTTGTGTGATGATTTGTTGCTCTAAGAAAAAAAAAGATCATACACATCTTTAGTTTAGTGGAAACTCTTGAATGAGATATTCCTTTTCTCTTTTCTTTCTTGTCTGTCACATATATCCATTTTCTTTTAGTTTTAAAAGGATTAAATTAATCATTATCAAATTAGTGTTTAAAACTATTTCTTCTCAACACCTGGCAGTGGTATTATTGCGCTAAGACTAGGTAGAACTCATATTCCTATTAAAACAAATGAATTCCTCAGACCATAGATTTAAAACACTATCCTCCAATCTGTGAAGCAGCACAAAATATACCAGCCCGAACGTGCTGGCCTTTATTCTTTCTTGTTAATGAAGGCAATGAGTAGTTTGGTCTGAACAGTTTAGCATAAACTATGTCCTGACGGCAGGGAAAACATACACCGCCTTCCCAAATATGGACGGGAGCTGGGGAAAGAGTCAAGTTTAGTGTGGTAGGTTTAGCCCAACTGTCAGAACTTGATCTGTAAGGTGAGAGTTTCTGATTCTGCTTTACTGTATTGGGAAACTTTACCCATCCCATATATCAGTTTTAGCCTCTAGAACCCCACCTCCATTAGGAAGGTGGAAAACTAATAAAAGGAGTTTCCTTTCTTTTTTTAGTGGGAAATTCCTAATTCACATGGCTGCCGGTATCCCATTCAATATGTTACATGGGGGTACTGAGAGTTAAGATTACTTCAGTCATACACTTTTCTCAGAACCTCCTGAGAACCTTCTAGAGTACTGCATGGGTATTGAGTAGCGACGGAAGTGAGAGGATTCCTGCTATTGTCAGAACTGTGATCACACATCATCTGCCAGCACTATGCATTAAAAAGAAGTGCTGGCTGAAGCAGCTTCGGCACGCTCTCAATCCCCATGCTGCCTACTGACATATGACTGTTGATATGCTGCGAGAAGAATATGGAAGAGGAGAATAAATTACTTCTCCTTTCACCCTACAGCTTGCCTTCAATCTATTATCCCCTGCAAATGACTAGAAAAGGGGAAGGGGTGTCTACACCATCCAAAAGCAACTGATGGAAGTTTGGAAAAGCCTAGCCTTTGTTGTGTCATCATCTCTGTTACAATCAAACATGATGCATTGCATTAGGTTTCTGTCTGGAGAGGCTGGAAAATCCCTCTTCAGTTTTGGCTCAGAAAAAAGTATCTAATCTTGGGCTGAGGATGAAAGGAAGTCTGCACCACATTGGCATGTCTTTTGAGAATGATTAAGATTGCTTCTTCAAGCCAAAGTGCAGATATGGTAGAAGCAGGGTGGACCAGCAATGTTACATTAACGGTATAAGCTTTTGAAGTAAATACAATATTTTCCCCCACACCCAAACCCACACACTTAAGAGTATATTGAGTTTAGGTTTAGTTAATTGTAATAGCAAGAGCTTCAGGAGGCTCTCATTATGAATTTCCAACCAAGAACAATAATCACAATAGTCACAAAATAATAGTGTCCTCTAATGAGAAGAGTAGAATGCAACTCTAATTTTACTTCAGGGGGAGAAAAAAATTTATCACAGCTTTCAGAGTGTAATAAAGCAGAATTAAACACATATAAACACATGGTTTGGACAAAACTCAGCAGTACTTTTTCATGCAGCTGTTGACAAAAATAAGATTGTCAACATGATCGCCAACATCCAATGACGGATATGGAAGAAGAAGAAGAGGGAGAGGGAGAGGGAGAAGAAGAAGAAGAAGAAGAAGAAGAAGAAGAAGAAGAAGAAGAAGAAGAAGAAGAAGAAGAAGAACAACAACAACAACAACAACAACAACAACAACAAGCCTCTTTTGGGAAATTTTTTAAAACCGTTCTGCTATATGTAGGTAGAGAATTAATAAGGTATGTACAATTTTGTACTTGTGCGCCATGCCATAGTAATTTAGAAGTCTTGGCTGTAAGAAAAATGGAATGAATTTTACCTTCTTGTTTAAGTGCAACTGGAACATAATCCAGCTGCAAGCTATGTCTATCAGCCAGTTCCCCCTTGTCAAGTTTCATAAGCATATAATCTTGTGTATTGAATTGAGAAGAAGGATTTGAACTTGGAATAATTTCAACATCTTCATTAGGAGTATGGAAGGCAATATTTGAAACAGGCTTCCTGAATAGTGAAAAGTTAAAATATTTTAGTCCATGAAATACGATATGTTAATGATCTGCACTGGTTATTTATGGTATTTCTGACAGATTTGCAAAGTGCTGTGTTAGTTACTTACCAAGCAACTTCGTAATAATGACATCTATTCCATCCTTGTAAAGATAGAATCGAACTCAGACTTTGTACCAGTTCAAAAGTAGCTTCAGTCTTTGTGGTCCCACATCATTGATTGTGTTCAACATTTCAACCAATTTATTTTTGGCAGGTTAAATGTTTAACTCAAATTGTCCAAGTATCTGTCTCTTTTTCTTCTTCTTTTGGTAGGTACAAAATAGGAATGGTGCAAAATGTTAGGCTGTTTGGTTTTTAATATTTTCCCTTTTATGAAAAATAACTGGCCTTAAGGGAATTTTTATTATTCCAGTTGAAGAACAGTAAAATTGTTATGGAAGAGCCTAGACAAGAGTTCTAGGTTTTGTAATCTAAAAAGAATGAGCTTTATTGAAATCCTTTCTCCCCCACCCTAGTCAATGCTGTAACCGGTAACCACAGTGAAAGAAATTAGGAAAAGAATATAAATACAGAGCTGACGTAGTATCATTCTACTTTTACAATTTTCAGCAGGGTTTTAATAATTGGTAAACACACATTTTCATTCTACTACTGAGAGCCACTTTGGTATAGTGGTCAGGACATCAGGCTGGAAACTGGGTGACTATTAGTTTAGTTTTATCTTAGAGAGAAAGCCCAGCTGGGTGACCTTATGCCAACCAGTTTCTTTCATCTCTAGGAACGAGACAATGGCAAACCACTTCTGAAAAACCTTGCTAAGAAATTTGCTATGCAGATTTCTATAGATTTTCTTTGCATCATTGGCTATTAAATTGAAGGTACCTTGATTCTAACCCATAGAATAATTCAACTGTACTGTTTTGCTTTGTTTAGTCACAGTAGTTTCTGTTAGTGCATAGCAGCTGCTGATAGCAGGATAGATTTATTATCAAGGTAGATTGGATCCACTCTGACATTTCATTAAAATGAAGTGATGCACCTATATCTCTAAATAAGGCAGAAATATATGTCCATGAAGTTAAGTATCCTATCAAGGACACAGTTTTCAGAACTCTACACAAGATGTATTAAAATGAACTGTAGTTATGAAAATAGTAGTAATTGATTGTTTCTCCAGATTGGCAGTCCAGACACCGTAATATAAAAATGCCGCAGAGGCATGAATGCAAAAAAGACAAAAGCCAGGAGACTTATCAAAAAGATTCCTTTGGGAAGTAGATGAGAAGGAACCAGGTAGTTAAGGATTAAAGGAGAAATTTCACCAGAAGATGGAAAAGGATGCTGTATGCTGAGCACACTGAAAGCACCTCTTAATCCCACTGAAAGCTACCAGACTTGTGAAGCAACAAGCCAAGTGTAACTACCAAACCCTTGTGAAAGAATAAAACAAAGGTTGGGGTGATAAAAAGATCCTGAAGCCCACCCACTCTTGGGAGTCATCCTGGATCAAGACTTGGTGGCTTCTGTCTCTCTCGCTAATGCCTAGCAGTCTACAAACAAATATATTAACAATGGTATGATATTTATGTAGTTACTTACCAAGCACATCCAAATTATATTAAAGTAACCAAAATATCTTTATAATCCCTAAGACAAGTCACAACTTTTGAGTACCCCTAATGTTTGAAAATTGAAAGTTGAAAAATTTGACATACCCTACTAGTTTAGAAACAGGTGGGTAAGTAGGTATGAGTGTATGAGAGAGCAACTGTACATTCTAATAAATACAGTTTTGTTATCATTGTGAATTAATTGGATTTTGTATATTCCATCAGAACCTGACACGCCAGTGTTTGGATGAAAGTTATTTCCTAATTATTTCCCTAATTTTCTAATTAGTGTGTTCCTAATAATTTTCTGGTTGTTGATCTACATTGTCTATCTTGTATGCTCTAGGCCAGGGCGGTCAAACCCATGGCCCATGGGCTGGCTGCATCATGGGCTCGTCACGCCCACACCTTTAGCGAAGGGGAAAAAGGTTGTGATACATCACATAACACTGTTGTGATGATGCGAGTTTGACACCTCTGCTCTAGGCACATCTACTTGGAACATCCAGGTAAAGAGCAAGGGGGGTTGAGAGATCTCATATGTGTGAAGGAGTGACTATAAGCTGAACCTGGGAGCATGTGCAATGGCCCTATTTGGCTCTTTGTGTTCCCAGTATGTTCTGAAGGTAACAAGACTGGCAAAAGTGAAAACAAGAGCAAGTCTGCTTCAAACTGCTATGGGAAATGTCCTCAATATCATAAATTTGGAAAAGGTCATTTAAATCATCCCGCCAATGTCTTCCTCAAGATATCAGTCTAAATTAAAGCACCCTTGAAGAGGGATATCAACCTCTGCCTGAATGAGCATGTCCAGCATATGGAAGTCAACCATTGTTAATTTAAATTACTTACCATTAGAATATTTTCTTAACATTGAAGATAAACTGTCTTTCTATAAATTAAAATCATTATTATATGTCCTGAATTCTGGGATAATAGAAGGTTAGGTGACTCTGTAATCAATATATTTATATACAAAATTTATTAATTTATTCAGATCACTTATATATTGCCTGACTCCTAATGGTTCTAGGCCGTGGCATACACCAATTCTGTATTTAGCTACATTTCCTGGAGCATACAATCATGTTGCTATAAATGGAGCTAAACAGCTAGGAGGTAGGATGGGATGGGATGGGAGAAGGCAGGAATCTTTTCAAATGGAAATATAGACCGCCCCTTGAAGCTCAAGGTAGTGATAAATTGGGATTTCTGAAGAAGCATTTGTTTCCACATCCAAGTATAAATGGCCCAGGCACAAAGATAGGTCACAATTACAAACCAAGACTTGGTGAGTCATGGTGTGAGGACTTGGTGGGATAAGAAAAAGGTAACATTTCCTCCAATGGTCAGAAGCACCATTGTCTGGAAGCTTTCAGCAATTTCACCTGAAGGGGTGATATTAAAGATTCTCCTTTCCTTAGCAACTGTGTCTGTAAAATGCAATGAATGAGCATGTGTTTAAATGCAGCATAAAGGAGACCTGTTATTTCTTCCTTTGAACATTATAAGTGCTATCACAAGCACAATTCGGTAAGTTTTAAATGTATATTATACTATTTTGTGCCACTTTCTCTGGGAATTAAAACCCTATTTAAACCCGTCTGACAATTAAGTGTTAAAAAAACCCATTAGGCAAAATGGGGGTTGCACTTAAAATGGAAATCTACTATACAAACAATTCATCCAATGTCTAGCACATTGCAGATTAAGATAAAGAACCACCAAGGAGTGTTTGAGAAAGTCACGTTTTCTTAGAACAGAGTTTGAAAATCATTCACTTTTTGAAATAGTTGGATGAGAGGTATATGCTAACTCTTATACAAATATGTTTTAAAAAGTTTATAAACAAGCATAATATTGTCCAAGAAATGATGAGTGGAAGATAATTAAAGAGAGATCCAACCTAGAATCAAGAAGAAATTTCCTGACAGTAAGAATAATTAATCAGTGGCATGGAGGTTGTGAGTGCTTTGTTATTGGAGATTTTTCAAGAAGCGACTGGACAGCAATTTGTCCAGAATAGCATAGGTCCCTTCCAATCCTATTATTCTATGTTCTAAAATGATAAGCAGTAATTATTGCCACCTACAAACAATTTAAAATTATCAATAACTCAAACAAAATATTGCCAAATTTCTGACAATGTTTGGATTGCTTCTTTTGAACAAGGCTACTATTAGGCACAAGGAACTAGAATGACACAGGAAGTTCATCAGAATATGTTTATTGCTACTTGCCTGTTGATAGGAATCTCACCAGACTAATAATGCACCGACTACAGAAACTGCTAAATAAGCATTTGAAGATCTAGAGGGGATTTGCTTTTTGTTGCTTTTTCCCCATAGCAATTCAATGTTAGTCAGTCTTTTCACTATAACTTTCCTTTCAGCCCAGATTCCACCACATAGAACTAGCACATAAGGTAGTTTAATAAGCTATAGAAGGGAAGGTTAATACAGTAAAAATCTTCCCATTTATCAAGGCAACAAGTCTTGTTACATTCCCATTTCTTAATTTTGGCATGGTACTAATTCTGCAATTAAGAGTCCTCTGGGATTGGGCGGCCTATAAATTTAATAAACGAATTAGACTTTCTAAAACTACACTAGCTGACTCTACCACCAGATACCAAGAGTTAGGACTAGTCAAGGATCCTCTACCAACAGGAGCATGAATGTCTGCCTCAAACACAAGGCAACAATACCGTGCTGTTTCTGAATTAGTATTTGTTGCCTTGAAACAGCATTTCTCTAACCTGAAGTAACCTATGTCTCATTATCAGGTTGCTGGCACCTTCATTTGGAAAATCCCTATGTAAATTAATTTTGGAATGCAACATTGTCGCTTCCAATTTAAAAGAAGACTCACTTCTCTAAGAAATCTTCAGTGAAGAAACATTTTTTCCAAATATCAGCTACTGAAATATTCATCGCAGTGGAATCAGCTGAAGCTAGAGCCAAAAAAAGAAAACAGTCAGAAAAAAAATACAATAACTATTTATTTCTTTATTTATCTTTCAAGGAGGAATCTTGAACTAAACTTTATAATAAAGAAATAGCTGGTATAGCTAATTTGAGTAATGTTCACAGTATTTACAGAGATTCTATACATTGCAAAAATAACATTTTTCTGGTCATATGATATGGAGCAAATCTCAAAATCAAGACGTTATAATATTCTGAAATTCTGGAAATGTAACCTTTTTTTAAAAAAATCTGCACATTTTGTGCAGTTGCAAATGAACAGGTAAGAAGGACAAAGAGTGTATTGACTATAATAGTCAATACAATACAATACAACTCTTAAATTAATGAAAGCAGAGTATATAAAACTGCTTGTCCCACTAAAAAGATTGTAAAAAATGAAGGATGGATAGTTATAGAATGGTGTTGTTTTCTTTTCCCACAAAATTACTATAATGAGTAAGGTGACCAGACGTCCCGATTTCGGCGGGACAATCATGATTTCTAACAATTTGTCCCATGTCTCGGGGCATTTTTAAAAAGTCCCGATTTTCTGGCTTCATGTTGAAAGCCCAGTGGATTTGCTTAAGAAATCCTAATCAGGGCAAGACAAAAGACACTCTGTCTAAACCCTCTCTCTGTCTCAGTACTTTCATTGAAGATATTAAAACGTTAAAGCAACAAAACGGACCCCTCCGCCCTTTTACCTCATTTTATAAGAAAAAATGACCCAGTACCATAGAGCTCCAGGAAATACTTGGCTAGAGAAGTCGCGAGTGTTCCTTCCTGGATTTTCCGGAGGGGAGGGGCACGGAGGTTGGAGGTCGGCTCGTGTGGGAAAAATGGTGGCAAAGTTTCTTTGAAAAATATTTCCCTGACTAATTTCACCATTTTAATTTGCTCAGTTCTTTGTATTAACATCTACATCATTCTGGATTGACTTGGAGTGCAAGCCTGCTGGTAAGTGAGCTGGGTTTTTTTCTTTTATTTTTTTAATGTATTTTAAAATAATATTTTATTTATTGTGCATAGGATTTTTTAAAATAGTTTTATTCTGTGTGAATTCTTTTTTAAATTGACTTAGACTATTTAAAAAAAGATTCTATCCAAAATAAATTGAGGTGAAACCATTTTTAAAAATTCTATGCACAATACTTTGAAATGTTTTACTTCAATTTATTCTGTGTGGATTGTTTTAGACTATTTAAAAAAAGATTCTATCCAAAATATAAAATACCAGCTGCAGTTATTCACTTAAGAACTGTGGCAAGAAAGGTGGTATAGTGACCAAAGTTACAATGGCATTGAAAAAAGTGACTGATGACCATTTTTCACACTTAGTGACCATTTTCACACTTAGCGGCCGTTGCAGCATCCTCATGGTCACGTGATCAAAATTTGATGCTTGGCAACAGTTACAATTTATATTTGTAAATTGTAGTTATGTTGAAATAAAAAAAAATTACAATACTATTTTTGCGTTATATGAAAAGCCCCTCCCCCCCCCGGGTCAAAGGTGTCCCTCTTTACCAATCTGAAAATCTGGTCACCTTAATATACATTCAGCCATTCTGAATGTATATCAAAATGCATGTCTCAAAACAGTATTTAATTATAATTGCTGAATGGACCAGATTCTACAGAAGTTCAGGGAAAAAAATAAGGACAAATCAAAAAATTAAGAGAGGGAAAAATAAAAACAGCAGCTTATTCATTGACAATCTGAATACCTTGGCCCACCCATCTGTAAATATAGGACAACTAAATTAATCATTACAGAAGTAGCAGGTCATTGTGTATTATATAAATATAAATTTGCACCCATCTTCCTAAGTATCTTGTTTTTTGTATTCCCAGCATATATGTTATCTCTGATGCTTTAATCTACACAATGTTTTGTTCTACTGTAACAGCATAGAGTCTTAGCCACTGTCACTTAAGAATTTCATATTCAAAAATCAATTTGTATACTTAATTTGTGCATAAAACTAGTACATGCTCAGAGTTTACAACTCTCCGTTTTGCCTTTACTCATAGAATACAGACTGTAAACATTTTTAAAAAACCTTTTAAAGGTAGAAACCACACTAGTGATTTGCAACATATTCTAGAGCCATCCAATATTGTAGGGCCAAAATAACAATAATGAGGACATTGTCTCAGTAATGGATGGATGATGCTAGAAGATATAAAAGATAGTGGATATCCTGTGAAACAAGTAAAATGGTTAGAGATATAATCCTATATCCCAGTGTTTTTCAACCTTTTTTGTGCAAAGGCACACTTTTTTCATGAAAAAAATCACGAGGCACACCACCATTAGAAAATGTTAAATTTTTTTAACTCTGTGCCTATATTGACTATATATAAAGTCTTTTTCCCACGGCACACCTTACACTATGTCACGGCACACTAGTGTGCCGCGGCACAGTGGTTGAAAAACACTGTTATATCCTAAAGTTAACCCAGTCAGTTATCATAGCAACACAAAGAAATTACAATACCTATAAAAGCAATAAAAGGGAAAAAATCAAGATAAAAGAGGGCAAGATAGCAAGGACAAACAGATGGAAACAAAACAAGTGAGCTCATTCTCCTCCACCAAAAGATTTAGGTGGATGGCTCTTTTAAAAAATAGCAGAGTGGGTACCATCTACAGTAGATCTTTACACAAATCAGAATAGCTCTATTTTGTCCTTAACAATTATTTTAATTATGTGAGAGCAGTGGGCTGTTATAGCCTATTGAGAAAACATATTTCTGCCAGTTAATAATATATTGCCTTTCTCTTGCAGCAAAGCTATTATATTTAAAAGATATAAAAAGTGAAAGTTAGATATTACATACCTCTTGTCCAGGGTCTTCTATATTTATTATCAATCAATTTTCCATTATGATAGTAATGTATATCCTGGTATAAACTAAAAGGGAGGTGAATTGATAACAACTGAAAGGTAATTCTCTCTTTTTCCAGTTTCTGCAGAAGGAAAATAGACCACATGATCCTGAGTAAACATTTCCAAATTGATTAAATGCAGAAATTCTCACCTAGGTCCTAATTTTCATAGATCAATAAAGCTAAAATTTAAGTCACACTGGGGTATTTCGTAACATGTATATGTTCATTTTAAAGTAAGGCTAACTATGTTTAGTGCGCTTGCTTTTTCGTTGAGTATATTTAAGACTATAGCTCTCGTTATAATATTAAATAGGATGATTTAGCATATGTACATTTTTTATTTGGATAGGGTTATGCTCCTGGTTTCTCTATACATTAGAGAAAAATAAAATAAATTTAATACCTTTCCACCCTCAATATATTCCCCCCAGAAAAAGGAAATATAAATAAAAAATGTCTTCCATCAAAGTGTATTCTTAAGTAAGATATACAGACATTAGGGAAAAAAAACAGTTTCAATACTCTGGCAGATTTCTTAAAATGATATAATTTTATATGATCAAATAAATAGTTCTTTGCATAAATATATTACTGAAAACAAAAAAATCAGGCTAATAAAATTATTAATTTTATTACAATTATGACTAACATAACTTTTAATTCTTGCTTTCTCTTCTTTTTCTATTCTGATTATATTTTTGAAATTCCAAGACATTTAGAACTTTGATAGCATACCTCATAAGTATAGTCAATTGCATGGAACTTCACAGGTGAAAACATAGTATTTCTCATTTTCTGATACATTTTCAAATTTAACTGTCTGAAATAAGAAAATAGAAAAGATGGCCATCTTGTACATAAATTATAATGGTACATATCATTATCTTTTACACTTTCTAATTTCTAATAGATCTTTTACATACAAAGCCAAGAAGACAAATCATTTTTATTAGGAAAAAATTCTATTGCATAATTTGCTATGCTGTTTCTGCAATTGCTTAGTGGGATTTTGGAAACAGACAACATGATTGTATATGGCAAGAACTTTTAAGACAGAATTGGGGTGATTTAATATAAATATAATTTGCAGCATGCTTGATGCATGAACATATACAGTCAGCATGATTATTTTATGAATAAAATTTGACGATTTGATAAGCATAATAGGACATAGAAACTGAATCAATGTTAAAAGTCTGTGGAAAAGTGTTAGTGGAAGCAATTTTTACTTGATTTAAATATGTTGACAATCAAGAAAGTGTATTTAGATATATATACTCTATTTTTTTTAAAAGAACTAAATGCTTTGCATTCTTTCGCTTTTATATATGGAAAAGGCAGCTAGTAAATGATCTCTAAGTTCACTGGCCTAGTTTTTTGTTTTTTGTTTGTTTTCCCCATTCCAATCATAGAAAAAGCTGTTCCCTGAATCTCCCAATTCAGAATTGCACGCTCTTTAAAAAAAAAAAAAAAAAAGCAGAAAATCCCAAAACTGCCTTGGAAAGATTTTTGCCAGGATAGGATTGTGTTGCTAACGGTAGAAATATTAAATGAGTGTTACTCCTAATTGTAAAAGCCTCTTTCCATATTGGCTGTTAGTAGTAGGAGTAGTACAGGTAGTTATTGTTTAGCAACTGCCTTGTTTAGCCATTGTTATGATGGTGACAAAAAAGTAACTTTACAACCAGTACTATAAGTAACCCACTAAACATTTCATGTGGTAAAACTGTGAGTGTTAGTGCATTCACAATTGGTTTTATAATTTCAAACCTCCCATGGTACTGTAGATTACTATGGATTACACACCTCGGTAAGGTAACAATTTTAATTTTAAATTTCTGCAAGCAATGCAGCTTAAGTCTTATTTAAGAATAGTACTCATTTAACTTGCGCAATGCTGCTGCCAGAAAGGCTGATTTCACATATTGTTGCTAGGCCCATAGACATATAATCTTACCATTCTAATTAGATTTGAGCTCATGCGACTAAACTGTTTCTACTGCTTTTAAGTCAATAAGGCTGTGACAAGCCAGCTGAGACCTAAGTAGGCTTCTCCCTCTTGACTCAGCTGAATCCTTAAGTATTTCTGAAGGGGAAAAAAAGCTTTGGAAGGAGGAATTATAAGACAACATTACCTCGCTTCAAATCGCCTCCTAGTGAGGCCCTCGCAGCCTCTGATTCTGGTTCTATAGCTCGGGCCTATCCTTTAAATTCTGTGGTCTGAGGGAGAATCAGGATCTTGCTCTTGCAATGCTCAACTATGTGTGTTGCGTGTGTGTTTGTATGTGAAAATTTAACCAGACGTAAGTAGGAATTGCTCCCCTTATGTTAACACCTTAAATTTAGGTATTTTGGAATCTGGAAGAAAAGATTCCCAAGACTTATGTAAAACAACAGCTGAAATGGAGATAAGCAAACAGTATGAAGGATGAAAGGCATCAAATAAATATGTAAGTAGATACTAACAGCTGGGGGGGACAAAGGAAGGGAGAAAGTGTTAGCAAATTCTCCCATGTAGTATTTCCCCTTGGTTTTTTTTTTTAATTTGGCATTTTAATCCTTCCGTCTTTTGTGCTTATAAACTTCTAAGATGTCATCATGAAAAAAGGATTTTAAAAAAAGGCCCATATACTTTGTTTATGTCTCAGGAATACCCTTAGGCAATTATTTCCCTCAAGCTTTGTGGGTGCTGGGGGGTATTAGGGTGTGTGCCATTTTTACCACATTGGTCATCCTTCTTGTAGACCAGTCCACGGTCCCTCTGTCTTTCCTACCCCAGGAAAATGATCTTACTTTGAAATTTGAAAATGTTTCTCATATAACACAGGAGAGATGGAAAGGTGTGCTTTTTATAGAATCACACTGAAGTCACTTCCGGTTTGCTCGTAGGGTTGTTTTTAGTCCTCTGGAGTCTTCAGGAAAGCCTCCTGAAGGTCCCTGAAGGCTCCGGAGGACTAAAAACGGCCCTACAAGCAAACTGGAAGTCCATTCCTGATCTTCCGGTTTGCCTAGGGCCGTTTTTTTGTGCTCTGGAGGCTTCAGGGAAGGTCCTGAAGCCTTTGGAGGGTCTCCGGGGGGGGGCGGGGAGGCTGTTTTCACCCTCCCCAGACTCCTATAAAGCCTCTGGAGCCTGGGGAGGGCAAAAAAAGCATGCAAAAATGGGGGGGTCGCGCCTGTCATGCGTGCATGTGCAATGGGGGGTCACACATTGCATTATGGGTGCGGCATGCCTGCGCCCGACCCCCCTGCGCTCCCCCCGCTTATGACATTCTAGCCAAAAAAGGTTCGCCATCACTGGTATAGGGTCTTCTTCTATAGCAGGGGGTTAGACTAGAAGACCTTGAAAATACCTTCCAATCGTATGATTCTATGTTCCTATATACAATATCCTCCATATGTGTGGAATTGCGACCATCAAAATTGTTATTGTTATTTCAAGGGTCATAATATACCAGGAATTATTTTTTATTTCAATATGCAAAGGGTTCATCATGAGGGCTAAATGCTTACTTAACAGTTAGTTAAAGCAGGAATCCCCAAACACTTCAGTTTATGGATTCCCTCATGAAATTTCAGATTTTTCATTGACCCCCCCCCCAAATGTTGGTTATATGGATATGATTTAATATGATTTTAATAGTACTACAAATAATACTAAAACAACAATGGACAGTCCAGCTTTTGGGGATTTGATATTGACCTTGGAGAATCCTAACTTTAAGTGACCTAGGCAAAATGTAAAATATATTGGCAAGACATTTTATTCTTAAAAAATATTCTTTTCTTCAGGATTTAATTTTTTCTTCATTCTGCGCAAAAATACACTTGAAAATTTTATTTTATTTATTTTTTAGGTTTGTACCCTGTCTTCCATTTGGTAACACAAGATAGAAATCTATAGTCCTCCCTCCAATTGTTTATCTCCACAACAAGCCTGTGAGGTTTGTGTGGCTGAGAGAGAATGATTGACAGTCATCTAATTAGCTTCAATAATAACAGAATCTTAAGAGCCTGTTGTTTCTTACACAAAATAGCATTAATGTGGAGTTAAATCTTTCTCACATTTCCTCCTCTCTCAGGACTGAGTTGTCATTTATTTTCTCTTGCTAGTTCTCCCAAATAGTCTTCAATTTTTTTATGAAGGTTTTCTTTGCACTCCTTTCTACTCTGATATTTTTTCCACAGGGAGAGAGATATTCAACAGGGTCCTTTGAGTTATTGCTTGATTTATTGCTTTTTTTATATGCTTTGTAGTCAATGCAAATAGAGTTGTTACATGGGCGAGTAGTATTAAATACTATTGTTTGTAGATAATTTCTTGGGTTTTTTATTGATAAAACTGAATCTTCAGTATCAAAATTGCAGGAATGTGTAGCTATTAAATGCAAATTAGAAAAGGTGCTTCCTTTCTAACATAAAGAGTTCACTTAAGGTTGTGCCAAGAAGTCACTGATAGTTACAGTGAGTCCAAATGTTAGATGTGGAGCTTTTTCACAATCTAATGTTAATTGGTTAAATTAAAGCGGATGTCCTTTAAGGCTGTTGTCAAAATTAGTGATCCCAGAGTTGTTTTGATGGTGCTCAGGCAATGACTTGCCATGCATTGAGTATTAATTTAATAGCACTATTATAAATTGCAACATATTTGGATGTTTGAGTTTCACTTAAACTGAGTGTATGGGATAAAATTAATATTTTAGAATATATTTACCTTTCTCTCCACCTTAAAAGCTGGGTTTTTTTTGTTAAGATTTCATGCTCATATGCAGTCATATTCTTGACTAACCTGTGTGTTTTCTTTAAAATTGCCAAAACTCCATTCCATTTATTAGACTGTATTTATTAGACTCCCTATTCCTGGAGGGACTCAGTCATTCAACTTCTTCATCAGACATTCCAAGCTGGGTTTTTTTGTCTTGCAAAAATACAACTGATTCATCCACAAAGACTCTTAATTTATAAGTCTCTTTTTTGATTTTCACATCCATAATTTTTTCATCTTGTCTAATATCTTTATTCAAAAGCTTTAGGATGAAACTAGTGAAAAAACAGTGGTAGCAGAGAACATTCTTGTCCTTTTTCAATCTCATATTCTTTACACATATTAACCATAATATATGTATTTTGGGGTTTATGGATTAATCTAATACCTTGAATAAATTACTCTCCAATGTCATTACCTCAAAAGTATTTACAGGAAAGCTCAGTTTAAGGTAGCTGAAAGCTTTTTTTCTATCTAAGATTATTGTATCTTATTATTAGGCTCCTTGACTCTCATTATAATATTGCAAATTCAATAACATTCAGGAGTGTTCTGACATTATCTCCAATTACCTTTTTAATAAGAAACCTGATTGGTTCTTATATATAAAGTTCTGCAAAATCATATTCAATCTCTCTTGCAACATTGCCATAAAAGATTTATAATCATTATTCAAAAAAGAAACCAATCTATAGTTTTTGATCTTCTTTTGAGAGCAAGGCAATATTAGCTTCTCTTTAGCTTCACAATTGAGGCATTTTAGATCCTGTAATATAGAGTCCATTATGTCAAAATTTCTAAATTAATATAAATAGAAAGAGCAACATGTTCAAAATCCATATAGACTGCGTTGTCTGGTTACAATTCTTTTGAGTAATATTCATCATAGTAATAATAATAGTGTTCTCTAATAGTAATCTCATAATAACTGTTTTCCCCTCATAATATTAATATATATTAATTGTTAATGCTAATCACAATTAGTCAAAATTAATAAATTAATAAGTACTCAACCCTAATAATAAAATTGATCTTTCTCTTGTAGTTTTAGAAGTTCTTTAGGAGTCCATTACATCTTTGAATGGGGTCCAACTTTATTTACAACTGCAACAATTTATGATGAAAATTCCGACATCAGTTGTGGTTATAAGACAATGACTACATGTACATTTCTTCATAATACTACTACACTGTAAATATACTCTCTTCTGCAACTTTAGACCAATATAATGTTAGTTTCAAACAGGGACGTGCAGTCACTAGAGGCAGGGGAGGCGGGGCCTCACCAATCTCCTGAGGAAAAGGAAAGAATTTTAAAGAATTTTTTAAAAATAATTAAAGCCAAGGTAGTTGCTACCAGACTCCAAGTCACAGTGACTTGGAGTCTGCTTAGTGTTAACTATAGGAGGAGGTGAGAGAACTATGGGCCTCCTTTGCATAAGGAATTTTTCGCCTTTTAAAAGTTAAGCAAGGGTTAAAAAGTGAAAAATTTCATATGCAAAGGAGGCACTGATTATCCCGCCTCCTGATCTGGGAGCAGCAAATCATGCCTTGTTGCAGTTGAGTACGCTTACGTTGGGCGGGTTATTTCGGAGGGCGCGCTTCAGAGGAGAGAGGAGTGGGGGAGAAGGAGGAGGCCCGCTCTTGTCAGAAGAGAATGCATGAGAGCCTTGCCGTCTCTTGCATCCCAAAGGTGGGTGGGTGTGGGAGCTTTGGTGGCCCCAATTCTTCTCTGGGGGGTGGTGTCTCCTGGGGCTGCTGGCTAGATAGACTCCCGAGGAACGACCCCTTCCCTCCTAGTCCCCCTCCCATCTCCACTTTACCCGGAGAAAAACATGCCAAGAATGGCACCGGGGGCTGCTCTCCGGCGGCAGCTGGGCAGCTGTTCGCCCTGTGGGTGGCTGGAAATGTCCGTGCATTTCAGCCATCCATAAAACACTTAGCCGGGGGTTTCCTTGCAAGAGCCAGGCGGGAGAAGCCCTCGCTTCTTTCTTGTGGAGACGGGCACTTTGCATCGCGGAAACTTCATCGGCTGCCACTGCCGCTTCCTCTGCTGCCGCCGCTTTCCCCTCTGCCCTGGCCGCGGCTTATGCCGCGTTCGGAGTGCTGCCCTTTCGGAAAGCCCCGCCAAAGCCCCAGCACTGTGTCCGCTATAGAGCGGGATGCATCCCGCCTGTATGGCGGACACAGCGACGGGGCTTCAGTGGGGCTTTTGGAAAGCCGCGCCAGGGCTTTGCCTCACCAGCCATAAAGCTCACCGCACGTTACTGGTTTCAAATGATATCTAAGCACTTACATCCTTATTGTTACGTTAATTCTCCAGTTGGAAAGCTCAAATTTGTTTCTTCCATATCTGGAGAGAACTGCTATTTCCACAATTCCTATACTTGCTGACTTTCAGGAAATTCAGGGAATTATAGTCCCAGTACATGTGGAGGGCAGGTTGATGAAATCTGGCATAGCCCAACTCTTAACACCTAATAAATTCAGAGCAACAGTTCATAAAATTTGACTACGAGGTATGACTTTAGGAGGTGCTGTACATCTTGCCAGAGTAAAAAACCAAATATTCTTAAGAGATTTGCATTACAATTATGATCATGCATTATCTTCCATCTCCATTTATGTGGATTTATGTGATTACAAGCCAAAGAATCTGGAAGTTGTGTACCCTTATTTATTTATTAGGATTTTATTCCACCTTTATTACTTTATAAGTAACTCAAGATGGCAAACATACCTAATTTGACTTCCTCCTCCTATTTTCCTCACAACTGCAGCCCTATGAGGTGGGGTGGGCTGAAAGAAAGTGATTGTTCCAAAGTCACTCAAAGGATTTCATGCTATATTTTTTCAGAATTTCATTGCAACAAATAATATTAACTCAATAGAATAGACAGTTTGGTGTTGTGACTCAGCAGATGTCTGCTGTGAGTCTTTTCGGGATACAAGATTCATTATGCAGCTGGGGCAGGTTTGGAGATAAAAGGACGGATGCTGCCACGCCCTAGTCGCAGGAGTCAATGTTCCTTCGTGCGTGCCTTGGTTTGTACAACATTGTTTGATCATCAGTCGTGGTTTATGTAAGATTCACTTGGATAAGTGCTCTCTATGTCTGTAACCCTGATTCATAGAGACTTTGGAAGAAGTGTTTTGCTTTCGTTTTGTTCAAATTGAGTTGCCGTAAGAAAGATTTGTTTTTATTACATTATCTGGTCAAAGACTGTATTTCTGTTATTTTTGGGCTCGAAGCCAGTCTGAGCTGAGAACTGATAAAAAGACTTCTTTTTAAGTTTGTCTGCCTGCGCTTGTTAAGAGCCATGAAGGGGGGGACAGAACAGATTGACTCCTGCCTGATAAGCCTCCATTTCATTGACTATGGAGCAATTACATGCTGCACATACGCAACTCGCGCAGCAAATGGCTGTCCTGATGGATCAAATGGCACAATTGCAGAGAGCTGTAAGACCCCCCCAGCCAAGGAGGAAGTGCCCAGTAGCCATGCCAGATAAATATGATGGGAGTCTGGCCATGTTTACAGCATTCTTGGGACAATGCCAGCTGTTTATTAGCCTGAGAACGGAGGACTTTCCCACTGACCGGACGAAGGTGGGATTCATTATCAGCTTGCTCTCAGACACAGCTGCCCATTGGGCCACCCCCTTGTTAGTTCAGCAGAGCCCTTTGTTGGATGACTTCCAGGGCTTCTGTCAGCATTTCAAACGGATGTTTGAAGATCCGATCAAAGGGGAAACAGCTGCCAGAAGTTTGAAATCACTGCAGCAGGGGCGTGATTCATTGCAGGACTATGTGTCTGAATTCAGGCTACGTAGCCAGGATTCCACATGGAATGAACCAGCTCTAATGGACACGTTCCAAGATGGATTGTCTGAGGCCTTGCAGGATGAACTGGCGAGGGTGGACAGGCCACCAACGTTTGACGCGTTGGTCCACCTGTGCCTCCGGATAGACGCCCGGCTGCAGAGGCAAAGGCCTCGCCATGTATTCCAGGAGACCACCAGCATGCCGGTTCAGCAAGGGACTGCAGTGGACTGGGAGGAGCCCATGGAGTTGGGTGCTATTCGACCTTGAGTGTCACGGACAGAGATGGACAGAAGACGTGCGGAGGGATTGTGTTTTTACTGTGGGGATCTTGGACACTTGGCAGGGAGCTGCCCCAAGAAGAACAGAAGGGTTGCGCGGACTGCAGCCGTCCCTCAGCAATGCACGATCAAGTCGGACAACCAGCACATTGGTGCGGCCGTGTTACCCCATTCACACAAGATAGCATACGTTCGGGGTGTGTGGAGTCCCAGGGCGGATGCCCTGCCGAGTAAAGTAAAGAACTCCGACCCTGCGAACTCGCTTGCACCTCGGACTGTTCTACCCGTTGCATCCTGCGCTGCCGTTTGTCATCCCGTGAGCATGCAGGCTCTGATACGGGATGCGCAGTGGGGTGACGACTGGGTGGAGCGACAAAAAGCGGAAGTGGGGCCGGAGTCCCCATGGACTTTGGAAGGGGATCTTTTGAAGTGTCGGGGCTGGTTCTATGCTCTGGCAGGGCACATCCGTTGACGGGTGCTCGCGCAGATTCATTGCGCGTCTGCGTCAAGACATTGGGGGTTTGTTCGGATGTTGGGCCTGGCCTCCCGTCAATTTCGGTGGCCCCATCTAAAAAATGATGTACGGAGGTGCGTGAAGTCATGTGCCCAGTGTCATTGGGCCAGGTCTACAAAGAGAACTCCGCCGAGATTCCAGCCGTTGTCGACTCCGGTCCCCGCAACACTGGACTTGTCTCTAGGTTCCCAGTGGTGTACCAGTGTCTTGGACCATGTTCCAGGGAGGCCGTCACCAACCCTTCTGGGCCACACCCCGATCATTGAAACCAGGGGAAGGGCTCTGCGGGAGGGGATTGCGTGGTGGTTCGGCAGGAGTCGGTAGAGCTGCCGTCAACCTCCGACGGAAAGGGGGTTGGTGGGTCGGCCTTGCAGAGGGTGGAGGACCCTAGGCAGGGAGTTAAGGCTCGGCCAAAGCTGGCAGAGCTGCTGCCAACCTCCGATGGAAAGTGGGTTGGTGGGTCGGCCTTGCAGAGGGTGGAGGATCCTAAACAGGGAGTTAAGGCTTGGCCGAAGTCGGTAGAGCTGCCGTCAACCTCCGACGGAAAGGGGGTTGGTGGGTCGGCCTTGCAGAGGGTGGAGGACCCTGGACAGGGTGTTAAGGCTCGTTCGAAACTGGTAGAGCTGCCATCAACCTCCGACGGTAGGAGGGCTGGTGGGTCAACCTTGCAGAGGGTGGAGGACCCTGGACAGGGTGTTAAGGCTCGACCGAAGCTGGTAGAACTGCCATCAACCTCCGATGGTAGGGGGGCTGGTGGGTTGGTCTTGTGGAGGGTGGATGACCCTGGACGGGGTGTCGAAGCCGGGAAGGGCGGAAGGAAACATGGTGGCCACTGGATACCTAAAGAGTTCCGATTCAAGGGGGCTATGCCTCCAGAGGTTTGGGATTCATGAAAAAGGCACCAAGGGAAATGGGTGCGGGTCATCTTGTGGACATGACATTCCCACCACATCCAGACCATCGAACCCCGGGGAAAGGGCCCTGCGGTGGGGGATAGTGTTGTGACTCAGCAGATGTCTGCTGTGAGTCTTTTTGGGATACAAGATTCATTATGCAGCTGGGGCTTGTAGAGGCAGGTTTGGAGATAAAAGGACGGATGCTGCCACTCCCTAGTCGCAGGAGTCAATGTTCCTTCGTTCGTGCCTTGGTTTGTACAACATTGTTTGATCATCAGTTGTGGTTTATGTAAGATTCACTTGGATAAGTGCTCTCTATGTCTGTAATCCTGATTCATAGAGACTTTGGAAGAAGTGTTTTGCTTTCGTTTTGTTCAAATTGAGTTGCCATAAGAAAGATTTGTTTTCATTACGTTATCTGGTCAAAGACTGTATTTCTGTTATTTTTGGGCTCGAAGCCAGTCTGAGCTGAGAACTGATAAAAAGACTTCTTTTTAAGTTTGTCTGCCTGCGTTTGTTAAGAGCCGTGAAGGGGCGGACAGATCAGTTTGGTAAGCAAATTTCACCTAACTACAAACGTAGACAAATACCGGTAGCTTTTTTCAACTGCAAATATCCAGTTTTGGCAACTATAATGAATTTCATTGGCAGTCAATTTTTTCAGCACATAAACTTGATAGAGCTTGTCCTCCTGACACCAACTGAATCTGCAGTAGTTATTTAGCATTTATAGATGTGAATTTGATGCATTAGCCTAATCTGCTTTAGGATTTTTGGCAGAGGAATAAAGTCATCAATTGGAAATAAGGATGTTTGGCAGGAAGAAATAAAAAGACCTGGGAATAATAGAAGTTATAGCAAGCATTTCATATACATTTTCTATTAACTTATTTTCTGTTCTATTTACAATTCTAAATATATTTCCTTAAGTAAATTTTAGTTCTATCTTATGTCAAATATTATATAACTAAGTTGGATATTGCAGTAAATCATAATATGGTTGGTTTGATTTTAGTTTAGCACTGAACTACAGTGTTCGATTGAGGTCAAGTTCTATACTCATTCTGTGTCATACTGCTGAAAAAAACCCTTGTATATTCTTGGTTTAATAGATAGTCTGAACACAGTTACTGTGATTTGTAAATAATAGTTATGGTTTAGTGTGGATCAAAACTGACTAAATATGATTTTTTTAAAAGATAGTTTAAACATGGTTAATATGCTTGTAGCCAAGCCAAGTGCTCTAGCTGTATTTCTATTCTTTGTTTTCTGTGTTCTCTGTTTTTCTCTAATGCATTTTAAAACTGTTGTGAATTATTAAAAAACTAAGATTGAGAAACTGGATATTTTGAATCCACAAGTATGATGCAAAGCAACACTAGGAAAGTTTGCATTGAAATACTGATTCACTTGTGAAATCTTTTGAAATAATTTAATCATTATTTTTCAACCTAAGCTGTCTTATATAACTGTAGTGTGACATATCACAAGGAACAGGTCCACCTAGTGGAATGTAGGAAAAATATGACATGGAAAAACACAATGACGTTCTTAGCAATCTACAACTGACAACATAGATATTATTGGTTAAAAATGGTTCAACATTCAGCATTGTTTTCTTTTGTTTTGTTACTGTGAATTTTTCTCCTAAGCCAGAAATAAGACAAGTATCTGGTTAAAACTAAAACAATTATGGGAATCTTTGGATGCAACCATAAGGTAACTATTTTGGTTTAGGTAAATGTACGTTAAGGTGACCAGATTTTCAGATTGGTAAAGAGGGACACCATTGACTGGGGGGGGGGGGGGGCCTTGATTAAAAATTTTATATTTTGTCAAACATGACCCCAGGACACTGAAACCATCATAAATACGAATCTGTTGCAAACATCAAAATTTTGATCACGTGACCATGAGGATGCTGCAATGGTCGCTAAGTGTGAAAATGGTCGCTAAGTGTGAAAATGGTGATCAGACACTTTTTTCAATGCCATTGTAACTTTGGTCACTAAATGAACTGTTTGAGACTTGCATTATAATGCCTTATGCCAGCTTACATTTTCAAGAGAGAGAAGCTAAACTCCTTGTTAGAATTGAAATAGAAATGAATAGAGTAGAGTAAAATAGAATAGAATAGTTTATTAGCCAAGTGTGATTGGACACACAAGGAATTTGTCTTTGGTGAATATGCTCTCAGTGTACATAAAGAAAAATAAAATGGTAAGATAGTGGGATCCTTGCTGCACCAAGCCTTCTCTAATCCTCTCACTTTCATCAAAAACAGTAAAAATCACTCATGCTTTTTTATTTCTATTTATTATTTTGCTATGGCCACATATGAATATATATGCACATTCCAAACAGATTTTCTTACTAAACAGCCACCATTCTCATCCATAGGCCACTAAATGCCTCACCAACCTTTTCTGTATTCTTTCATTTCCTTCCATCCATTTATTTATTTAATACAGAGTAGATTAGGCTGTCAGCCTTAGTCATTCTTCTAACATGACAACAATTCTTACCAACAAGGACGGTATTGGCACATTTTAGCTAATGCAACCTAAACATAACCAAAGCCTATTTCACTTCAAGTATGCTAACTTTATTCTATGCCTTCCCACGCATTACATGGCTTGAACGTTCGCGGATCGCCACCAAATTGCACAGGTGGTTGTTCTACCAGATGGACATCCTTACTTTTTCTCGAAAACGGGAGAGAGGCTGCCTTTCCTAGTCTAGCCCCGTAACAACAACCCTACGAGGTAGGCTGGGTTTTTTAAAAAAGCGAGTGTCGGGGAATTCTGCAACTGCATCACCTCTTCGCTGCTCTCGCTTCCCAGGGAGCTCCCTTTCCTCTCACCAAGCAGCCCGTTCTCGGAACAAAACGGAGAGGCTCAGAGGCGGATACGCCTGGCAGTCGATGGGGACGGTGCTGAGAGGGGCGTGCGCTGGGAAAGGGAGCTTGCGCGGTCTGCCTCTGAGCCTCTCCGCGCAGTCACCCCCTTCCCCGTCACGCCCCCCACCCCAAAAACAAACCACCAGCGCTCCTCCCGCTCCCCCACTCCCCAGGCCTCCAGCGCCTTTTCTTCCCGTTCTGCTCCGAGCCACCGTCACGGACCTCTTTTGGCTCCGCTCTAGGCACGGGCCGCCGCGCCGCCGTCCTCCCCTCCATCATTCCCCCTCCTCCCAGAGCACCACCGGAAACATGCCAACCTCAATACGGATGCAAAGGCATCACATCGCCGCTACCCATGTTCACGAGGCGCCGGGCATTGCAGGGCACAGAGGAAGCCAGCAGACAGAGGGGAGACTTGGGGAGGGGGGAAGGAAGAGATCCCGTCCAGGGTGAAAAGAGGGAAAAGCGGAGAGCCTACCCTGGATGGGATCTTTTCCTCCCTCTCCCCCCCCCATCTCCCGTCTGTCTGCTGGATTCCTCTGCGCCCTGCGATGCCTGTCTGGGTTGGCTTCCTTGGACACTCAGCCTCCACCCCCACCCCCACCTTCCCTCCGACCAACTGTCAGTTTATTCTTTCTCCACGTGAAAGCCCTTTAGTCAGTGGAGTGTGTGCTGGGAGGAATCTCTCTTCTCCTCCCTGCACGGACCCCACGGTGCCTGCATCAGAGCTTGGGCGGGATTCAGGTGAAGGAAAGGACTTTTCTTTTGCCGGCATCAGAGCTCGGGCGAGCAAAAGCAAGTACCTTAATCAGTGGACTATGCGCAGGAACGAATATATCCCCTCCTCCCTGCATGCATCCACTGAATAAAGTGCTTCCTCTGGCCCGCCTGATCTCTGCTGCGGGCGAAAGGGAGCTGGGGGGACAGGAGATTCCTCCCTCCATGTGAAAGCTCTTTAGTCAGTGGAGTTCGTGCTGGGAGGAATCTTTCTTCTCCTCCCTGCACGGACCCCACGGACCCCAATTCCACTTATGGCCTCAGGTCTATTTACCAGTTAGAGGGTCTGGAATTGATCGTTGCCAGTTGGGGGGCGCAGAGGAAGCCAGCAGACAGAGGGGAGACTTGGGGAGGGGGGAAGGAAGACATCCCGTCTGTTAAATATTGGTTATTTATTCTGACTGTCAGTAACACCCTCTGAGCTCTCTGATTGGCTGAGAGCTCCAGAGGGTGTTGCCGACGCACTGTTATTGTTGATTGGCCGAGGGACTGACGTCAGCAGTTGCTGTCGCGTCCCCGGCCAGTGATTGGTTAAACAAGAATATAAATACCTTGGCGCGAGTTTTCCGTCCCTTGAATCGCCGTCACCTGCATAAAGAGTTCTGTTAGTTGAAATCCTGGCTGCGCGTCGTCCCTCCGTCAATCTTTAAAACTGGCGACGAGGATGGGATCCGGCGATTCCACGCAAGCCTAGGTTTAAAGACAGAGAGTTTATTCCAGCTAGCTGCTGTAAGTCGCTGTCCGCGCCAGCACCGAACGCTGAGGAAAATTTTCCTGTCACGACTTCAGTCCATCCGCTCCTCACAAGTCAGTTTAGCCAGTATGAATTCATTGCCGCCTTTCGCTCCCTTCGGCTCCGCCGGCGAATCCTGGGAAGGATTCATGGAGCGCTTTGAAACGTATTTAATTGCAACTAAAAATCAGGCTCAAACGGATGAGGAGAAGTGCAGCTTTTTCTTATCGTGCTGCGAACCCTCAATGTTTGCCTCAGCCAGAGCCATGGCTGCTCCCAGACCCGCATACAAATTGGGCTGGGACAACTTGATGGCCAAATTAAAGGGGCACTATGCCCCAACGCCATCCAAAATTGCCCGCAGTTTCGCATTCAGGAGGCGGGTACAGAAGCCGGGGGAGACGATCAGTCAATTTTTGGAAGCCCTGCGCACTGTGGCGGCCCAGTGCGATTTTTCGAACCTAGAAGAAAACCTAGTCGAGCAGTTTGTGTGCGGTGTGCGGGATGTACACTTAAGAAGCCGCATGTTCCGCCACCATGACATTACGCTGCTCCAAGCAGTCGAGATCGCCAGAGCAGCTGAGCTCTCGGAGCAATCGACCGCCGATTTGGAGCGGCTACAGCTGTCAACTAACCCGGCACCGGCCTCACAAGTGCATGACATTGACTATGATGATATAATCCCTTGTGAGGACCGGGAGCAAGACAACATCGATCAAGTCCGCGCACAACCACGGCGGAAGCCACCTGCTCAATCCACAGCCGCACCGCAAAACGCCAGGGTGCCTTGCCTTAGCTGCGGAGGCCGCCACGACCGCCAAACGTGCCAATTCAAAAATGCGATCTGCCGCCGCTGTCAGAGGCAGGGGCACCTCGCCCAAGTGTGCCGAGCCTCCTTGCCGGCCCCTGCTTTCTTCCAAACTTCTGAGAGGACCAAGCAGCAACAGCGCCGCCAGCAGAGACCAGCTCGCAGAGGAGATGACTGCCACACTGTTTCCGAGCCGCAGGAAGTGGAGACTTCCATCAACCAGGCCTCCTCAGGCAACCGCAAAATCACGGCCAATGTCCACCTGGCAGGTCAGCCTTGCCAGATGGAGGTGGACTCCGGCTCCTCCCGATCGTTATTATCTTGGGACATGTTCTCAAACCTCTGCCCTACAGTTCCCCAAAATAAGTTAGCCCCATCCCGGGTACTCTTAAGGGACTACCAAGGGAAGTTGATCCCTGTTCTGGGATCCTTTCCTATCCCTGTTAGATATGGCAATTTCAAGGGAGAGCTGCCTATCATAATTGTAAAACACAATTTGCCGGCTCTTCTTGGCCTTGACTGGTTTAAGACACTGGGACTGTCCATCGGGGGGGTCCACCAAGTGAAAACTGCGACAATTGAGGACGTCCTGCAGGAGTTCTCTGATGTGTTTGATGGACAGCTAGGGTGTTATAAGGGAACCCCCATCTCCCTTAGCTTAGATCCTCAGATTGCTCCTATTAGGCTGAAAGCCCGCAGGGTGCCTTTTGCCTTAAGGGCCAAGGTTGACGCCGAACTTGACAAATTATTGGCGCAGGGTGTCATCGAGCCAGTCGATCATGCTCCATGGGAGACACCCATAGTTCTTCCGGTCAAGCCGGATGGCTCGGTGAGAATCTGCGCCGACTACAAGTCGACGATCAACTTGGCCCTTCAGGCAAACCCCTATCCAGTCCCTGTTGTGCAACACCTGCTCCATTCCCTGGGGCAGGGTTGCATATTTGCCAAACTGGATATGGCGCAAGCCTATCAACAGCTCCCGGTGGATGACGATGCGGCGGCTGCCCAGACCATCGTCACTCATCGTGGGGCTTTTCGTTGTCGCCGCCTACAATTCGGCGTATCCGTGGCCCCGGGGATCTTCCAAAGTCTCATGGAGCGCCTGCTCCATGGACTTCCGGGGGTAGTGCCATATTTCGATGACGTTCTGATCGCTGCTACAAGCCGCTCAGAACTCATCGAAGTATTAAGGAAGGTCCTCTGTCGTTTCAGGGGCGCGGGATTAAAATTAAAAAGCAGCAAATGCTCATTTGCTGTCCCAAAGGTAGAATTCTTGGGCTTCTTAATAGATGCCCAAGGCATTCACCCTACACCCTCTAAGATTGCCGCCATTAGGAACGCCCCTGCTCCCACCTCCAGGGCGGAGCTACAGGCGTTCCTAGGGCTGCTCAATTTTTACGCCCCCTTTATTCCTCACAAGGCGTCACTAGCCGAGCCGCTGCATCGGTTGCTCGACCGATCCGCGGCCTGGCACTGGGGAAGCCGCGAAGCGCATGCGTTCGCGGCTGTCAAAGAGACGCTGACGTCATCGGCAGTCCTCATTCAATATCATGATGGGTTGCCTCTGACGTTGGCGTGTGACGCCTCCCCATTTGGAGTAGGGGCTGTCCTGAGCCATATCCTCCCTAATGGCTCAGAAGCCCCTGTGGCCTTTTATTCTCGGACACTCTCCTCAGCGGAGCGCAATTACAGCCAGATCGACAAGGAGGCTCTGGCTGCAGTGTCCGGGATTAAGAGGTTCCACGATTACCTCTATGGTCGGCACTTTACCCTTGTCACCGACCATAAGCCACTCCTTGGGCTTTTGGCGGGGGACAAGCCGACCCCCTCCATTCTATCCCCCCGCATGACTCGCTGGACGGAGTTCCTCGCAGCGTATTCTTATACGTTGCTGTACCGTCCAGGCAAACAGCTAGGGCATGCAGATGCCCTCAGCCGTTGCCCACTTCCGGAGACGGACACCGCCCCCGTTCCCTCTCTCTCAGTCCTCTCCATTGCCGCCTCCGGGTTCCCACTCTCTGCCGCGGACGTGGCGGCTCACACAAAGGCCGATCCGATCTTGTCCCAGGTCTCTTCCTGGGTTCTAAGGGGATGGCCAGCAGACAAAGTGGCAGAGGGCTTCCAGCCCTTTAAAAATCGCCAGGCTGAGATCTCCCTCCACGGGGGTTGTCTCATCTGGGGGGATCGGGTGCTGATCCCCACCGCACTCCGGCCACTGGTTCTGGATCTGCTCCACAAGGACCACCCGGGCATAGCACGAATGAAGGCATTGGCCCGTAGCTATGTCTGGTGGCCCTTGCTGGACACAGAAATAGCGGCCCATGTGGGCCGCTGCACGACCTGTCAATTATCCAGACCCAACCCCCCAGCCGGGCCTGCTCGTGAGTGGGAGGCTCCGAGAGGCCCATGGTCTCGTCTCCACATCGATTTCGCCGGTCCCTTCCACGGCCAAGACTTCCTGGTAGTGGTGGACGCCTACTCTCGATGGGTGGAGCTAGTCCTCATGGGCTCCACCACAGCCGAGAGTACGGTCAGGGCCCTGCGGAGGATGTTCGCAACCCACGGGTTGCCGGACGTGGTGGTGTCGGACAATGGGCCCCAGTTCACATCCACCACCTTCCAGGAGTTCTTGGCCGAGCAGGGGATCCGGCATGCGCCCATAGCCCCGTACCACCCGGCCAGCAATGGCCGGGCGGAACGGGCGGTCCGCTCAGCTAAGGAGGCACTGAGCCGCATGGACCGGGGCGACTGGCAGGCGAGGGTGGCGGCTTACCTGCTAAGCCAACATTCCACCCCCTGCCCAACTACCAACAAAAGCCCCGCGGAGCTCTTGATGGGCAGGCGCCTGCGGACTTCCCTGGATAGGCTTCACCCGCTCTATTCAGGGGATCAGCCGAGCAATCTGGGGGTCCTCCCTCCCCGGTCCTTTAAGCTAGGAGATCCAGTGTGGGCTCGGTCGTTTACGGGGGAACCAAAATGGGTGCCGGGTGCTATCGTTGCCCTGACTGGCCCATGTTCTTTCAGGGTCCAATTGGCTGATGGAACCCAATGGAGACGCCACCTGGATCAATTGAGGAGGCGTCTCCCGTCGCAGGCTGGTGGCCGCGAACCCCTGAGCGACAACACCGCAGCCCCGGGGTTGCAATGTGAAGCCTTCGCCACTCCAGGCCTCAACCTGCACCAAGCACAAACCCCTCAATCCGAGAGACCACATCCATGGGCCTTTGCCACACCAGGCCCCCTCCTGTTTCAACAACAGCGTCCTCAATCCGGCAGTCCGCAACCGAGGGCCTTCGCCACACCAGGCCCTGCTTACCCAAGCGCCGCCCAAGGGGACGCCAATCCAACAACTCAATCCGAGGACGCACAGAGAATTCCCCCCACGACAAGTGACGCGCCCCCACGGCTACACCTACCGTTGCAGTTGAGCCCGCCTTCTGGGCCTTCCCGAAAGGGCGTGCCTCGGAGCTACACTCCCTTCGGGGAGGAGCTACTACGAGGAGGTCCTCCTCCGCCGACGACTTCTCCTGCAATGAGAAGATCTGGGCGGGTCCGGCGCCGCCCAGCATATCTTAAGGACTACGCATGCTCCGTTTCGGGCATGCGCAGAACTGGGGGAAAGGGGTGTTAAATATTGGTTATTTATTCTGACTGTCAGTAACACCCTCTGAGCTCTCTGATTGGCTGAGAGCTCCAGAGGGTGTTGCCGACGCACTGTTATTGTTGATTGGCCGAGGGACTGACGTCAGCAGTTGCTGTCGCGTCCCCGGCCAGTGATTGGTTAAACAAGAATATAAATACCTTGGCGCGAGTTTTCCGTCCCTTGAATCGCCGTCACCTGAATAAAGAGTTCTGTTAGTTGAAATCCTGGCTGCGCGTCGTCCCTCCGTCAATCTTTAAAACCGTCCAGGGTGAAAAGAGGGAAAAGCGGAGAGCCTACCCTGGATGGGATCTTTTCCTCCCTCTCCCCCCCCGTCTCCCGTCTATCTGCTGGATTCCTCTGCGCCCTGCGATGCCTGTCTGGGTTGGCTTCCTTGGACACTCAGCCTCCACCCCCACCCCCACCTTCCCTCCGACCAACTGTCAGTTTATTCTTTCTCCACGTGAAAGCCCTTTAGTCAGTGGAGTGTGTGCTGGGAGGAATCTCTCTTCTCCTCCCTGCACGGACCCCACGGTGCCTGCATCAGAGCTCGGGCGGGATTCAGGTGAAGGAAAGGACTTTTCTTTTGCCGGCATCAGAGCTCGGGCGAGCAAAAGCAAGTACCTTAATCAGTGGACTATGCGCAGGAACGAATATATCCCCTCCTCCCTGCATGCATCCACTGAATAAAGTGCTTCCTCTGGCCCGCCTGATCTCTGCTGCGGGCGAAAGGGAGCTGGGGGGACAGGAGATTCCTCCCTCCATGTGAAAGCTCTTTAGTCAGTGGAGTTCGTGCTGGGAGGAATCTTTCTTCTCCTCCCTGCACGGACCCCACGGACCCCAATTCCACTTATGGCCTCAGGTCTATTTACCAGTTAGAGGGTCTGGAATTGATCGTTGCCAGTTGGGGGGCGCAGAGGAAGCCAGCAGACAGAGGGGAGACTTGGGGAGGGGGGAAGGAAGACATCCCGTCCAGGGTGAAAAGAGGGAAAAGCGGAGAGCCTACCCTGGATGGGATCTTTTCCTCCCTCTCCCCCCCCCCCCGTCTCCCGTCTATCTGCTGGATTCCTCTGCGCCCTGCGATGCCTGTCTGGGTTGGCTTCCTTGGACACTCAGCCTCCACCCCCACCCCCACCTTCCCTCCGACCAACTGTCAGTTTATTCTTTCTCCACGTGAAAGCCCTTTAGTCAGTGGAGTGTGTGCTGGGAGGAATCTCTCTTCTCCTCCCTGCACGGACCCCACGGTGCCTGCATCAGAGCTCGGGCAGGATTCAGGTGAAGGAAAGGACTTTTCTTTTGCCGGCATCAGAGCTCGGGCGAGCAAAAGCAAGTACCTTAATCAGTGGACTATGCGCAGGAACGAATATATCCCCTCCTCCCTGCATGCATCCACTGAATAAAGTGCTTCCTCTGGCCCGCCTGATCTCTGCTGCGGGCGAAAGGGAGCTGGGGGGACAGGAGATTCCTCCCTCCATGTGAAAGCTCTTTAGTCAGTGGAGTTCGTGCTGGGAGGAATCTTTCTTCTCCTCCCTGCACGGACCCCACGGACCCCAATTCCACTTATGGCCTCAGGTCTATTTACCAGTTAGAGGGTCTGGAATTGATCGTTGCCAGTTGGGGGGCGCAGAGGAAGCCAGCAGACAGAGGGGAGACCGGGGGAGGGGGGAAGGAAGAGATCCCATCCAGGGTAAAAAGAGGGAAAAGCGGAGAGCCTACCCTGGACGGGATCTCTTCCTCCCCCACCCCCCGGTCTCCCGTCTGTCTGCTGAGTTCCTCTGTGCCCTGCGATGCCTGGCGCCTCGTGAACATGGGTGGTGGCGATGTGATGCCTTTGCTTTGCAGGTGCCTCAGTTGATCGTGGGCGGATCTCAATTGATGAGGAACTCAATAATGGTGGCACATAAAGCTTTTTTCCCCCCTTGGAAACTGAAGCTCGTTTAAAGAAAAAGGGAAGGGCGGGCAGCTTCACGTAAGTGAGTAACTCCGGCGGTGGGAATTGGGAGGCTTTGTGTGGGCAGCGGCGCTTCCCTTGCAAACGGGGATCAGCGCACTCGCTGCCTCCCCCTCCCCTGGGAGGAGCTCTGCAGCGGGACAGACGAATGGAGGGGGAGATCACCCCTTCCTTTTCCGAGCGCCCAAACCCCGTCATCCCTGGCCTGCACCCCTGCGCCCAGGCTCCTTTGGGTTTGGGGCTAATCTGAATGGGTGGAGCAGGGGATCCCCAGGGCGGAGGCCTCCCGGTGCAACGGTCTTCCGCAGCTCCGGAGCTAACCTTCGCCTTCCCGCCCAGGATTGCAAGGCTGGAGGCCTCGGCAGCAGCCACCCCCACCCCCAGCCGGCCAACCCTCGCCCGTACCATGAGTTTACCGGCCAGGTATCCATTGAGCTGGAGGGCAGGCACCGTGGCTTCCTCGCGGCTAGTCTCCCTGCTTTCCCCGGGCTCGGCTCCATTTCCTCCCCACCCATTTTCACTCCCTTGACTGAGGCCTTCGCCCCGCCCAAACCTACCTGCCAGCGGACCCTTGCTACGAACCTCCACAAGGAGAACCGATACACGTGGCCGCCTCTTTTCCCTTCCGCGGCCACTTCCAGCCTGCCTTCTCACATGCTGGTCAAGCGCTACCCGCCCGTCCTTCGCTTTGGGGATCCTTCGCTTGCTCTCTTCGGCGCGCTTTGCATTTTTAGCCCTCACTTCTCATCTCTGCCTCCCCGGCTCAGCTGCGCCCTCGCTTCCCCCACCCGCCAACGATCATCCCAGAGACTGCAAGCAGAGACTAAAGGAAGACCGCATTTCAGTTAGCGCACCTCGGAGTCACCGATGCCGGCTTCCCCGCTGCGACTGGCGGGAACGGCAATGAAAGCTCGGGCTTCACTCCTCCGTCTGGGGCTGCGGCTAACAGGGATGGCCAAGCGCTTTCCTCAAAAACCCCGCCTTCCACACACACCCGGCTTCCAAAATCTGGGGAGTTGCGGGGAGGGACGATCTTCTTCCCCTCTCTCAGGTTGCCCGGTTCCCCCCCCCCCAGTTCCTCTCATGAGTAGCTCGCAAGGGAAGGCCTTCCCTTCCCTTGCTAAAGGCCACCGCCGCCCACCCGAAGCGGCGAAGCCTCCCGATTCCCACCGGCACCGGAGTTACTCACCAGGGCAGTGCAGCAAAAACAAACAGCGGAGGCGAAATGAAATGGAGACTCGTGAGAGTCACAACTTGCGCGGCGTGCTTAAGTGGACTCCAGCCAATCAGTGAGCTGGCTGGGATGGAAAATTTTAAGCACCCTCGTGCGTGCTTAAAGTTTTCCATCCTAGCCAGCTCACTGATTGGCTGGAGTCCAGGCCAATTAAATCAATGAGCGGCAGGCTGGGCTGGCTTAAATTTGTAGGTAGCATAGAACAGAACGATGAGCCAGCCCAGCAGCTGATGGGCGGGAGCTGCGAGCGCCAAAAAAAGCGTGCCTTTTAAAAAGGCGGGCGGGACGCGGGAAAATGCGTTGTAAGGCGGGTGTGTCCCGCCAAAAGCGGGACGTCTGGTCACCTTAATGTACGTAGGTCTCTGGTTGGAATTTTAAAGCCAAATTACTTGGGAATGGAATGGAAGCGGAAGCAAAACAACACCTGGAAGAAATAGTTGGCACATGGTAATATAATTATAATTATTAATATAATTATTAATATTACTAATTATTATGTAATAGAATGATCTGCTAGTTTATAAATAATCTTTGACTTACAACCATTCGTTTAGTGAACATTCAAAGTAACAACAGCACTGAAAAAAGTGACTTACGACCGATTTTCACATGACCCCTGGGGTTACGTGATCAAAATTCAACCATTTAGCAGCTGGCTCATATTTCTGACAGTTAATATAATATTAAATAAATATAGAAAGTGTATGGAAAAGGAATAAAGAAGGAATGAGATAAACTCTTCTGTTCCTGATCAAAAACTAATAAAATGAACAAAATGGAGGACTTATGAAAATAAATGAATAATAAATAAATAAAATGTCACTGGGAAGCTGAAGTTGGGAAATTTTGCCTCCTTTATTGGGGTAACTTAAAATAAGCAACTTGGCATTTCCTCTGAGTATTGCTACACCTTTTGATCCAATTGTTAAGGGGAAGATGGCTATCAATGTTTCACTCAGCAATGAATTATAGTTTCAGCCTGATGTATAAGTTAATTTGATCCACGTCAGTTTGTGTCAAATATATCCAATTAGCTTTGACACATAATTGATACAATGCAGGAAACCCATATTTTATAGTATGTTCATAGTCATCTAGTGTGGTTCATTCACTGGAATAGGTTTGATATTAATAATGATAATTATCATTATTAATATCAAATCTATTCCAGTGAATGACTAAATAGCTGTAATGGGCTGTGAGTATAACCTTGAGAGACAGAAGGAAGAGCTACAGCTAGACAATGGTTTGATAAGAGAAATCTCAATCCAAATGAAGGATGGGGTGGATAAAGTGTCTCAGAAGGGACCCTCCCTAGTTCTTTGGAAGGTAAAAATAAAGACGAGGAGGGGGAATATTTTTAGACTTGCAAAATTCTGATACTGTAACCTTGCAACAAAGGTAATATTAATGCCCATAGTTTTAATTTTGTGTGATTACCTTGAAAGGCTAACAATAATGTAGAAAGATTCCTTGCTTTATTTACAGTAAATCTGTTAATGTCAGGTGTGAAAGAACAGGTCCATGTGTTAAGTTGCAATTGAACTGGTTTATTGCTCATGTCTCTGCAGGGGAATCTAGTCAAATGGTAAGTAGCACTATTTTGGCGCTAGATAAGGAGTAACGGAATTCAAGAGGTGTTGGACTTCTTGTGTGAACATAGAGACCCTAGGTTGATTTCTCTTTAGACTCCACTTACAGGCTCAGCCACAATTTCTCCTATACTTAATGAGTTGGTCTAATTCTAGAAAGAGGAGTGTAAATATGTAGTACATATTAGATAGATAGATAGATAGATAGATAGATAGATAGATAGATAGATAGATAGATAGATTTAAATATATATATGACTGCCCATCTTATTCAACTCTGGATGGCTCATAGCAACAGTAAACCAATCACTATAAAGTAATAAAATGATAAAAACTCTGTGCCTTAATCATTGCCCTGTGATGTCCTGCAGCAAGCTCCAGTTGCCCCCATTGTACACTTTCAATCTATAAAATCCTATCCCAGCACACTGGTAAACTGTCATGTCTTAATGTCCTTCCAAAAGCCTAAAAAGCTGGGGGCCTACTATTCACCCTGGAAATAGTGTTCCATAAGGTAGAGGGCTTATTATTCCATGTTAGCTGACTCCATAGTGGCCAGTACATTGCTAATTATGTTTCACACTGTAATGCATTATTATACCTTCTTTGTGAAGGATGCCAGAATTTCTCTACTTGAACGTAGCAATCTACTTGAGCTCTCAACCTTATCTGTTGTCTTGAACATGATGATATGCTAAATCCAGATAAATTGGATTATGTAGTATGCTCAGAGGTGGGTTTCAGCCGGTATGCACTGGTACACGTGTACCAGTTCGAAGAATTTAGCATGCCTTCCCATACCAGGGCTTCTGGAGGCCCCATACTGGAATGATCCCTCCCCAAGCCTGCTTCCTCTTCACTGCCATCACCTGCCTGATCACTGCTCTCTCTCTCTCTTGCTGCGCCTGTCCGCACTAGGCTTGCCCCACCCACCCACTTCCTTTGCTGGAGGGGAGGGTTCGCCAGTTGGGAGAAGCCCATGCGGCACACGCTCCCTTCTCTGTTAGGGTCTGCCTTTTTCCTTCATCTCTAATGCATGGATTTCTTCCCCCTATTGGAAACCAAGCGGCTGTAAAAAAGAAGAGAGTGTGCGCCGTGTGGGCTTCTTTCAACAGCCGAAGAAGGAACAGGAGGGGCGGATTCAGCTGTTGGAAGAAGCCCACGTGGTGTGTGCTCTCTTCTCTTTGACAGCTGGTTTCCATTGGGGTGTTTGTGAGCAGTGGAGTCGTGATCTTGGTTTGAGGGGTATTGAGGGGTATTGAGATCCTGCCCCTGTCATGGTCGGACCACTCCCTACTGAGGCTTGACTTTCGGAGGCCAATCCCCCACTGTAGGGAGGAGGAACCGATTAGGTGGTTCCACCCCAGACGCCTAATGGACCCTCAGGGTTTTCAGACGGCGCTTGGTGTTATACCTGATTCTCTGGTCCACAGTCCGGTGGAGACCTTGGTCGCTGCTTGGAACTCAGTGGCGGTGGAGGCTCTTAACTGGATTGCGCCTTTACGGCCTCTCCGAGGTAGCGGATCCAGGAGGGCCCCTTGGTTTACTGAGGAACTCCGGGAGATGAAACGCCAAAAGAGACGCCTAGAGCGCCGCTGGAGGGCCAGTAAGTCTGAGTCAGACCGAGCACTGTTGAGAGCTTGCATCAGAGCCTACCTTCTGGCAATACGGGCATCAAAAAGAGCATATTTTGCCGCTCTGATTGCATCCGCTGAATCGCGCCCAGCCGCCTTGTTCAGAATAACCCGCTCCCTCCTGAAAGGGAGGGATACGGGTGACGCTTTACAAGGTAGAGCTGAGGAATTTGCCCAGTTCCTAGCAGATAAAGTTGCTCGGCTTCGGGCAGACCTGGACTCCAATTGCTCAGAGCCAGTCAAGGTACCGGGGGAGGGTCTTGAGCGGAATTTATGGATTGATTTTCAACTTGTCATGCCTGAGGAAGTGGACAAGGCCATGGGAGCGGTGAGTGCCTCCACTTGCGTGCTGGACCCGTGCCCCTCCTGGCTGGTCGCGAACAGCAGGGAGGTGACACGGGGCTGGATCTAGACGATAGTTGCCACCTCTCTTCGGGAGGGATTCTTCCCGCCCCTCCTAAAGGCGGCGGTGGTGAAACCCCTCCTGAAGAAGTCGTCTTTGGACCCAGCCATTTTAAGTAACTATCGTCCAGTTTCCAACCTCCTCTTCGTCGGGAAGGTTGTTGAGAAAGTGGTGGCCTCTCAGCTCCGGCGGTCCTTGGATGAAACCGATTATCTGGATTCCTTTCAGTCCGGATTCAGGCCTGGCTACAGCACGGAAACTGCTTTGGTTGCGCTGATCAATGATCTCTGGAGAGCCAGGGATGGGGGTCATGCCTCCATCCTAGTGCTCCTTGACCTCTCAGCGGCCTTCGATACCATCGACCATGGTATCCTTCTGCGACGGTTGCGGGAGGTGGGAGTGGGAGGCACTGTTCTTCGGTGGTTCTCCTCCTACCTCTCCGACAGGTCACAGTCGGTGTTGGTTTGAGGGCAGAGGTCGACCCCTAGGCCCCTTAAGTATGGGGTGCTGCAGGGTTCGATCCTGTCCCCCCTCCTGTTTAACATCTACATGAAGCCACTGGGTGAGATCATTCGGTGGCATGGGATAAAATACCATCAATACGCGGACGATACACAGTTGTATCTGTCCGCCCCGTGCCAACTCAGTGAAGCGGTTGACGTGATGTGTCAGTGCCTGGAGGCTGTTAGGGTATGGATGGGTGTGAACAAGCTTGCACTCAATCCCGACAAGACCGAGTGGCTTGTGTTTTTCCCTCCCAAAGATTGGCCTTGTTTTCCATCTCTCAGGCTGGCGGGTGAAATTATACGCCCCTCAGACAGGGTTCACAATTTGGGAGTCCTCCTGGACCCACAGCTGACTCTAGAACATCATTTGTCAGCTGTGACCAGGGGGACATTTGCCCAGGTTCGCCTGGTGCACCAATTGCGTCCCTACCTGAACCGGGAGGCTCTCAGGACAGTCACTCATGCCCTTGTGACCTCAAGACTGGACTACTGCAATGCGCTCCACATGGGGCAGCCCTTGAAGAGCATTCGGAGACTTCAGCTGGTCCAGAACGCAGCTGCGAGAGCGATTGTGGGGAGCTGCACTGGCTGCCTATTGGACTCCGGACGTGTTTCAAGGTGCTAGTCGTTACTTTTAAAGCCCTACATGGTATCGGACCTGGGTACTTGAGAGACCGCCTCCTGCCAATTACCTCCCTACGACCAATTAGATCCCACAGATTAGGCCTCCTCCGATACCATCAGCTAGCCAGTGTCGACTGGTGACCCCCTGGGGGAGGGCCTTTTCTGTGGCTGCTCCGGCCCTCTGGAACAATCTCCCCGTGGAGATTCGGACCCTCACCACCCTTCAGGCTTTCCACAAAGCCGCCAAGACCTGGCTGTTCCGGCAGGCCTGGGGCTGATGAGTTCCCGGCCCCACTTGAATTGCTGCGTCTGTTGAGTAGTTTTAAATTGTCTCTGTTTTCTGTTTTTGTCTTGTGTGTTTTGTATGGCCCCTTCCCTATGTGTTTGTTCGCCGCCCTGAGTCCCTCCGGGAATAGGGCGGCATACAAGTTCAATAAATTGAATTGAATTGAATTGAGAGAAATCCATGTGTTATAGAGGAGAAGGCTGAGCTTCTGCTAGGGACTGCCTTTTTCCTCCTTCTTTAATGCATGGATTTCTCCCCTCCCCCATTGGAAACCAGGTGGCTGTCAAAGAGAAGGAAGTGTGTGCCACGTGGGCTTCTTCCAACAGCTGAAGAAGGAACAGGAGGGTAGGATTTAGCTGTTGGTAGAAGCCCATGTGGCGGGCCCTCCCTTCTCTTTGACAGCTCCCTGGTTTCCAATGGGGAGGGGGGAGAAATCCATGTGTTAGCGAAGAAGAGAAGGCCGAGCTTCTGCTAGGGACTGCCTTTTTCCTCCTTCTTTGGATCGGCTTCAATGCTGCTGTGGTCTGGGATCCTGAAAAAGCCTTCCCCTGCCGCTTTTTTCTCTTTGACAAGCAGCTTGCAAAACAGGATGCTTCTCAAAGCGAAGGAAGTGTGGGGCTTCTTCCAACAGCCAAAGCCTCTGTCTGCTCCTCTTCCTTCCTCAGCTGTTGGAAGAAGTCCCCCCACTGCTTCCTTCGCTTTGACCGCTGTCAGTGGCAGACATGAGGGAAATGGTGTGTGCGCGCACTCTGTCTCCTCCCCTTCTGGCAGAGCTGCAGTGTTGGAGCTTGGAGATGAGGTGGTTTCCCCCCCTGCCATTCTGGAAGAAAATAAATCTAGTGCAGAAAGAGGAGGAGGGGCGGCATAAAGGAGCGCCACCTTAAACCAAAGTCTCTGAGTAACTGAGAAAGAAAGCCATGCTTTTCTAGCGGTGGTTTTTGGCAGGTTCCAAGCGTGGCTTTCTTTGCCAGTTATTCAGAGGCTTTGGTTTAAGATGGCGCTGCTTTATGCCGCCCCTCCTCCTCCTCCTGCAAGCGACAGGTGCCTGAGACTCTGCGGACAGCTCAGGGGAGACAGTGGCCATGATCACTCCTCAGGAGTTGCTGCCCCCGCCCCTGCCTAACCCCTCCCAGGAGCCAAGTGGAGCAGGAGCCCCGAAAGCAAAATGTCTCTCCTTTCCAGTCATCACTGTCCATTGGCCCGATTCCCCGATGCAACTCATGGAGCTGCTTGCCCTCATGAATATACGGGGGTGGCATTTTCAGGCTTTCAATACCTACGGCTATAAGTAGAATGATGGGGGCGTCTCGGGAGTGAAGCCTTTGGTGCCAAGTGCCGAGTCCCCCTTCTGCCCCCATGCAAATCACCCCACCCCACTCACTCCAGTTAAATGTGCGTAGGGTGATAGGGTTAGTTCTAAGTGGATAAAATAGTATGTTGCTTATCTCCAGTGTGCTGACTTATATATGGCTTTGTTTTAGCTTAGCATAATGTGTAATTTAGTATTTGAGGGGCTCCTACAAAGACAAGGTGGTCAAACTCTTTTCAAAAGCACCAAAAAGGAGGATGAGAAACAGTGGATGGAAACACCGCCCTGAGTTCTTTGTGAGAAGGGCGGCATATAAATCCAATAAACAAACAAACAAACTAACTTATCTTGACCCCTTCCAGTCCGGCTTCAGACCTGGTTACAGCACTGAAACCGCTTTGGTCGCATTGACCGATGATCTCTGGAGGGCCAGAGATGGAGGCCATGCGTCCATCCTGGTTCTCCTTGACCTCTCAGCGGCTTTTGATACCATCGACCATGGTATCCTTCTGCAACGACTGCGGGAGGTGGGGGTGGGAGGCACTGTTTTGCAGTGGTTCTCCTCCTACCTCTCGGACAGGTCGCAGTTGGTGTTGGTCGGGGGGCAGAGATCGTCCCTGAGGCCCCTAACATACGGGGTGCCACAGGGTTCGGTCTTATCCCCCCTACTATTTAACATATACATGAAACCGCTGGGCGAGATCATTCGGAGGCACGGGATAAAATACCATCAATACGCGGACGATACGCAACTGTATCTGTCCGCCCCGTGCCAACTCAATGAAGCGGTGGACGTGATGAACCAGGGTCTTGAGGCCGTTAAGAACTGGATGAGCGCTAACAAACTGGTACTCAACCCGGACAAGACCGAGTGGCTGTTGTGTTTCCCTCCCAACAATTTGGCTGATATTCCAACACTCAGGCTGGGGGGTCAAATTTTATACCCCTCAGATAGGGTCCGTAACCTAGGAGTCCTCCTGGATCCACAGCTGACTTTTGACCATCAGTTGTCGGCTGTGACCAGGGGGGCATTTGCCCAGGTTCTCCTGGTCCGTCAGTTACGGCCCTACCTGAACCGGGAGGCTCTCGCAACAGTCACTCGAGCCCTTGTGATCTCTAGGCTGGAATACTGCAATGGGCTCTACATGGGGTTGTCCTTGAAGTGCATCCGGCGTCTGCAGTTAGTCCAGAATGCAGCCGCGCGAGTGATAGTGGGCGCACCGCGGTTCGCCCACATTACACCCATCCTCCGCGAGCTGCACTGGCTACCTGTCGATCTCCGGGTGCGCTTCAGGGTACTGATGACCACCTTTAAAGCACTCCATGGTAGTGGATCTGGGTACTTGAGAGACCGCCTTCTGCCGATTACCTCCCTTCGACCGATTAGATCGCACAGACTGGGCCTCCTCCGGATCCCATCTGCCAGTCAATGTCGACTGGCGACTACACGGAGGAGAGCTTTTTCTGTTGCAGCTCCGACCCTGTGGAACGATCTCCCCGTTGAGATTCGGACCCTCACCACCATCCAGACCTTCCGCACGGCCCTTAAGACCTGGCTCTCCCAGCAGGCCTGGGGATAGGTTCTTAATTTACCCGCCCGAGTGTTGACTGTTGAATGCAAGTTGTGTTTTATTATTTTATTTTGTTCACTCACTGTTTGTCTTTTGGTATTGCACCCCTTTCCCTGTGATTGTAAGCCGCCCTGTGTCCCCTCAGGGAGAAGGGCGGCCTATAAATCTCAATAAAATGTCTAAATGTCTAAAACCAAGGAACTAAGGAGAAATTACTAAGAAATAATGGTGAGAGCTATTAACCAGTGGAACAGGTCGCCTTCAGAGGTTGTGGGTATTCCATCACTGGAGGCTTTCAAAAATAAACTGGACAACCATTTATCTGAAATAGTATAGGGCCGAGATGGCGAACCTATGGCACACAGAGCCATTTGTCAGGGCACGTGAAGCATTGCCCTGTCAGCTGGCCAGCATGCATGTGTGCGCTGGCCAGCTGAGTTCAGCCTTTTTTAAAGCCATTTTTCGCCCTCCCCAGGTTCCAGAGACTTTATAGAAGCCTGGGGAGGGTGAAAAGAGCGTTCCCCCCCCCCGAGGCCCTCCGGAGGCTTCAGGAGCTTCCCTGGAGCCTCTGGAGCACAAAAAACCAGTTCTATGGGCAAACTGGAAGTTTGGGAACGGACTTCTGGTTTGCTCATAGAGTCGGTTTAAGCCCTCTGGAGGCTTCCGGAGGCTTCAGGGAAGCCTCCTGAAAGTCACTGAAGCCTCCAGAGGACTTCGGGAGGGGATGGGGGGGCTGTTTTCACCCTCCCCAGGCTCCTATAAAGCCTCTGGAGCCTGGGGAGGGCAAAAAAAAAGCATGCAAAAAATGGGAAGTGCCTCTCATGTACGCATGCGTACTAGGGGGGGGGGTTTCATGCGTTGCATTATGGGTGTGGCACGCCCACGCACCATCCCCCTGAACTCCCCCCTTTATAGCACATGAACCACTGATTAATTAAATTAATTAATTAAATTAATTAAATTAAAGGTTGCCATCGCTGGTATAGGGTCTCCTGCTCGAGCAGGGGGTTGGACTAGACCACTAAGCTTCCTTCCCATCCTTTTATGCTATGTGAATCCAACTGGAGTCTGTAAACCCTGATATCTGGGTTATATGTGATCCAGTTTACTCTGGCAACAAGCCATAGTTTAACTATGGCTTAGAATTATCTAAACATGGTCTGGCAACATTTTTTCTGTCCCTCTGCTTTCATCTGGATCTAAACCAATAGCCTTATATGTCTTTGTTAGCATTGATATTAGAGACATATTTTACTTTCTACTCTGATACTTTCCAATAGCACATAAAATCTGTTAGGCATTTGTAAGAGCCAAGGTGGCGCAGTGGTTAAATGCAGCACTGCAGGCTACTGCTAGATCAGCAGGTCAGCGGTTCAAATCTCACCGGCTCAGGGTTGACTCAGCCTTCCATCCTTCCGAGGTGGGTAAAATGAGGACCCAGATTGTTGTTGGGGGCAATATGCTGTCTCTGTAAACCGCTTAGAGAGGCCTGAAAGGCCTATGAAGCGGTATATAAGTCTACTGCTATTGCTATTGCTATTGTTGCCCATCACCCACTAGGCGTAACGGCAATGAACTGAAGTATAGGCAATAGGGTTTGGCAATGAGAACAGCAAATTTCTTATGGTATCGTGTTTTTTTTGCATTTCACTTCAGCAGGCCATTATTTGGTCTGTGAATCTGGTAATTGTGTGTGTGTGTGTGTGTGGGGGTGTCTGTTAAGTCTTGTCTGATTCTTGGAGACTGCCTGAACAAGTTTGAACAATTTTCTTGGCAAGCTTTTTCAGAAATGGTTTGCTATTGCCTCCTTCCTAGAACTTTGCCATTGCCTCCTTGCCATTGCCTCCTTCCTAGAACTGAGAGAAATCTAAGGTCACCCAGCAGGCTTAGTGCTGAAGTGGGAATAAAACTGATGGTCTCCCAGTTTTGAACCTGATGTCTTAAATACTACGACGTTTTATTTTGACCTCCGAAATAAGCGCTTGGCCTTATTTTTGAGGAGGTGGTATTATTATTATTGTTGTTGTTATTTGAATTTTTTTTATTTTAATTGAACAAAGACACAAAAAAAGAATCATCCTTCATTACATCTTGTAGAAAGCATGTCGATTGGTTACAGATAACTTTCGTGCATTTCTTCCACAGTCATTACTTATAGTTCATATTAGATTATACACTTTAAGTCAAAAATCTTTGTATATCTTACTATCAATGTACCACAATTCTCATTTGACTACAATTATTTGAACATGCTTTTATCTCAAATCATTCATACTTAAAGACACAACCACATAATGGCATTCATTAGCTATTTCAAAAAATCCTCCAATAACATTACACCTTTATAGCATCTTTCAAGTAAAAGTCAATTAATAAAGTTTTTAAGCCTTTCCCTCCCCTTTTTTCCAACTCACTGACTAAAATTTATATCCAAGTTACTTTAGCCAATACCATAGCATATATATATTGTTAAACAATGTCCATTAACATTTCCTTGTTGTTATTATAATTGGTTAAAAATCATTTACTATTTATGCCCCATCTCCTCTCATCAGCCCTCGCCCCAAAAAACCTTACACCTTTATAACAAGATCTAAATAAAAAAATTGTTAATAAAATTTATAGGTCTTTTTCCCAAGTCACAATTTACAATTTATATCCAAATTTCTTTTACTAAATTGTCAATACATGTATATATCATTACGCTGTATCCATTATCATTTCATTATTATTTAAGATTAATTGTTAGCGAGTAAACATTTAATAACAATCTAAAACAATCTAGGAGTTACAAAATTCCTACTTATTAATCACCAATTTAAAAAACCATTTTTTATTACCAACTTTCATTGTCAACCTGTATCTTTCCAGTAACAAAACAGTCTAATCTCTCTTGCCAATTGTGGAGTCAGTCTTCTTTTTATCTCCTTTATAAGGTTTTTATAGGCTTCTCTCCACACTTTGTTGCTTGAAGGGTCTCTCAGATAATCTCTTTGCCCATCAGTTGCTACTAAAGTTAACTTGTCTTTGTTTGTCAATCTTGCTTCTGAAAAAAATTATCTTCTTATGTCTATCATCATTAGTATTTTTTTTCTCTTCTGTGTCATGGAATCTGGGGTAGAGCTCCAATTCGTCGAATTCCCTTTTCCACATTCCCTTTCCATTTTCACCCACATTTGCTCCATTAATAAATTCATCTATTGTCTTATCTTTATCTTCTATATCTTCACTCTCCCTTTAATTTTTCATCTTTTGCTGTGAGGAAGACTAGTCTTTCCAGCTTCTTCTCCATTCTCCCACATCCTTCTAATCGATTTTGAATTCCAGCCAAGATATTTTGGAATTTTAAGGTTTCCTCATCTAAGTATTGACCCATATTTCCAAAACAGAAGAGAGAAAGAAAAGAAAAAAAAGAATAATGACTGCCAGTCTAGTCTTCCAAGCCTCTCTTACTTTTATTTTAAATTGACTTAAACACAAGTTCTTTTATACTCTTCAAAGGGGAAGGGTTTTGTTCCCCGTTTCCCTCCCTCTCTCTCTCTCTCTCTGTGCCAAAATAATTCTCAGAGGCACCTATGAAAACAGTTCATGCCCTTGGTTTTTTATTAGTTTCTGTAAACAAGTTGCAAACCCTTCAGCTGCAAAGTTAATGAAGTTGTGAAAGAGATATGTTGTTTCAAAAAACTCTGACTGGCAGTTAATTTTCACCTTCTGTAGGAAACAAATTCTTTAGATTGCTTTTAGTGTGATTTAATAACAAGTAGTAGGAAGAATTGTTAAAATAAAAAGGAATGTTTTAATCCAGAAGTCAAAAAATAAAGCAACAAGCAGAAGAAAAAAAATCAATCCATTCACTTTAAGAGGAGAGATGAAGAACGTTACGAGCATTTCAATCCACAAAAAATAGTTAGAAAGACAAAGGAAAAAAAAACTTTCCACAGCGATCCCATTAGGATTATTTTCGCCGCTCAGTTCTTTTGTTTAAGGATCTAATTTGGCTTTAAAGAAACATTTCTTTGGGCAGTCTTTAGCAAAATAGAAACAACACCTCACCAGATGGACTCACTTTCTCTTTTCACTTCCTTCCTTCTGGAGCGTCCCGATTTTATCAGCCTAGGGGCTGCCTGTTTACCATGGCTTGAAGCACTTCCCTTGGGTCTATCAGGGATATCCCTGAGACCAGCAAGGCTTTGTCTTCCTGATCACCATCTCTACTGGATGGATCCCCCAGCGGCAAAAGTGTCAACGGTGGTCTCAGAGTATCGAGACTGCATGTTGTAACATCGTGACGTGGCTCCTCCTTCGGGAGGTCTTATTATTTTTGAGGTGCAGGAGGTGGCGAGCATGGTCACCTCATGGTTGCTGCTGTGTTGCAATATTTTCATGGAGGGCTTATTTTCAGGGGAGGGCTTATTTTAGTGCATGTGTTTAAAAGCCCAATTGGGTTTATTATCTGGGGAGGTCTTATTTTCAGGGAAACAGGTACATCTAATTTATGGATTATTTAATATGACATTATTGTTACTCTGATTAAATAAGCAGACAGTTGACATTGTTCTAGCATAAATGATAGATGATTTTAGGGTTGCTTTATACATAAAGCTATGTCAGATTTGTTAAATCTATGATTTACTAAACAAGCTAAAATGGCATAATTTGGTGCAGTGGTTAAAGTACTGGATTATAAACCAGGAGACTGTGAGCCTGCCTTAAACATGAAAAACCAACTGGGTAAGTCATTTTCTTTCTCAGTTCAACTCACAGAGTTGTTGTGGAGAAAGTAGGATGAGGAAGGAGCATTTGCTGCCTTCAGTTACTTATAAAAATAACAAGGGAGGGATATAAATAAATACATAGTTTGTATACAATGCTAAGCTGTTACTATTGACCTTGTACAATATGCTATGTGAACATTAAATAAATTAGGTCCACATACGTATTATAAAAACTAACTTTGCTTAATTAAGAAAGAAATTCCTCTTCAGTGCTATTGAATGTATTTTGTTTATAGGTGTGTCTTAGTGTTTCTTAGTGTTAGCAGCAAGACTTTTTCAATTGTATGTCAGATAAAGGCTACCCATAGTGCAAACAGTCCCAATCCGAGTGTGTAGGCTCTGCTGAGCCTAGCCCAAAGACAAATTGCCAAAACATCATTTCCAATTCCTTTACATAGTTCTCACGCCCCAACAAACATGCAACTTTCCCAATATTTTAGGAAGTGATGTAAATGGGAACCTCACCCATAGGAATGTAAATGCAAGCAGGTGAAACCTCTTTGAGAAGTCTCTATGCCAATCTGATCCAGGGCTAATGAAGAAAGATGTAATGACTTTAGCTACCTACTGTACATATTTGGTCTCCATTCCATACTTATAGTCTCTCCCTTTGTTAAATGAATCTATACACTCTAGCAACAATATTTAATAGTTCCCCAAATACTTGTCTGAATATGTTCAGGATAAACTTCATGTCTGAGTATCACCACAGACACTGTTCTCCCATGGAACATAAATCCATGGGCTGTGAAAAATGTAATAGGTTGTAAAATTAGTGTCCCAAGCTGTACTGGGTAGCTGTGTTAGGCATTCTTCTGATTTTCCCCACAGTAATCCAAGACTAGCATTTTCATACAAAATGCTGAACCCATCTTGTCCATTTTATTTTAGGTTTGCATGTTGTGTGAATCTAACCACTTGGCATAGTTATGATTCAATGTTACAGAAATTTAGAAAATTGGGCCAGTTACCCACAAATATATTGTACAAGCTCAGACAATGAGCAATAGTAGGAAATGAAGCAAGGAGTTACTAGATCCAGTTTATGTTTGTATAACAACAACAACAACAACAACAACAACAACAACAAACTAATCCAGAGTGAAAAAAGGTAGGATAACCATCAATTACTTAAGAATGTCATGAGACAGTTTTGAAAATCTTCTGATAGTAATTCTAAAACATTTTTTTTTGCCTCAGAAATTGTGAATGTTCCAACACTGGAAGTTTTTAAGAAGAAATTGGACAACCATTTGTCTGAAATGGTATAGGGTCTTCTGCTCGAGCAGTGGGTTGGACTACAAGACCTCTTAAGGTTCCTTTCAACTCTGTTATTCCTTTATTTGGGATAGGACTGGGATTTGATGTAAGAAAGAAATGTTGAATGAGAAGAACACTAGAATCTTCATTTTACTTAATATTTTTAGATACCACATTCATTTCAAAAGATTTTGTCCATCAGGAGGGCAATCACTTTTAACTTTTAATAAAAACAATTAAGTAATGCTTTTATTGTAATTTATGCATTTAAATTTAACTAAAAAAAACTTTGCCACCCACATGCTTAGCATATCAGCCTGAAGCAGGGCCCCTAGTTCAATGATAAGAGGCAAACTTTGATGCTGAAAAGCTCCTATTCCACTGTGATCCCTTGTGTTTTCTGTTAGCGGTGTGATCTGATACAAAGCGCCTTCTCTGCTCCCAGAAATGTAACAAACAAAATGTTAAACAGTTATGATATTTATGTAGTTACTTAATTACAAAAATTTGGCATGCCCTACTGCTCCATCAACTGATCTTTCTAGTTTCTACCAGTTCTCACATTCTTGAGCTCTGACATCTTTTTATGTGGGTTCTAGATTAGTTGTTATCTTGTATAATTTTTATGTATGGACTGCTTTTTTTTCTTTAAAGAGGGTAGATATACGTAACTGGCTATGTAGACATGCTAGAAGAAACAATGGATAGAAACTAATTATGGAGAGAAGCAACATAGAACTAAGGAGAAACTTTCTAACAGTGAGAACAATTAATCAGTGGAACAGCTTGCCTTCAGACAATGTGGGACTGGACAACCATTTCTATGAAATGGTATAGGGTCTTCTGCTTGAGCAGGGGGTTGTACTAGAAGACCTCCAAGGTCCCTTCCAATTCTGTTAAGATTTTGAAGGATAATTGGCAGGATCTTGTTAAGTTGTATTTATTTTTACATTTCATGGTCACCTCTCTTGCTGTACTCATTTGGATAAATAAAGGAGGGATAAAATTCCAGGAAGCACTTTATTCATTTAACTATGCTGAAAAGTGTATTTGTTATTACTATGAACTGATGATCAAGTTGTAGTGAGCATTTTTCCAAGTTGGCAATGAATGATAGAAACCCAGATGTGTTGATTGGCAGGTTTTTGGGGAGCTGTTTTATTTCAGTCTCCTGCATGCATCTTGCTTAAACAGAATTTAAGCCATTTGGGTAGAATTCAGATATCAGTTCTTGCCAAGCAATGAAAATGTTGGGAGAGTGCTTTTTCTAGGTCAAATAGGAAGGAAGACTGATTGCTATTATTAGCATATTCATGAGATCGGCCACAAGAAACCACACACAAAGTTAAATAAGTAATTTATAAGATTCCTGAACTGGAAAATAATATCTACTTCCCTTGTTGAGATTTCCAGGAAAGAGTAGCTATGTCATAGTCTTTCCAGTTAGAACAAAAATATTCTTATGATATGTTAATACTCACACAGAGCTATTTCAGGCATATAGCACACTGAGACAGATGGTAACAACACTACAATATGCCACAGTATACTTTTCAATCTTTCATGGGTTAAAACTATTGGTTGCCCCAATACAGTTCAGAATGAAGAGCTGCTATTTCAGTTAGGTACATTCCAAGAAAAATATATTCCAAGAAAGATACAGAGCATCTATTTCCCCACTTTAGATATTTCTTTAGAAACAGAACAGAGAAAAAAAGATAATTGAGTCTTCTCCTCGCTATGCTTTTTTCATAAAGAAGTTGTAGAAGACAGCCTGTTCTTCAACTCTTTCTGAAAATTAAATGTTAAAATGTTAGATTAAAAATATGAACTTGTTAGGAGAATTAGCAAATAATTTAATTAAAAATTTGGAGCTCTAGACCAACCCCTCCTAGAAATTAAAATAAAAAATAATCAACATTATGGCCTGCATGGAGCAGGAACTATGCATACCAAGATTATGTACATCTTCCAATTACCTTTGATAGTCCATATAATTTTGTCACTTTTCTAGAAACACTGTGATCCTGATCATTTAATAGGAAATGCAAAATTGCCTGTTTGGACCAGTCTAAATAATTTGCAATTAGACAAGAGATTAAACTTTATCTTCCAAGAATGATAAATTATATTGGTATGATAGATGACCTTGAAAACATAGATTCTTAGCAACACAGAGGCCCTCAAAAATCAAAGGATCTTAATGCAGTTTCTAGCTAGATGTTCACTTAGTTCAGGTGTCAGCAACCCACGGCTCTGGAGCCACATGTGGATCTTTCATCCCTCTTTTATGGCTCCCTGTTGCTGATCGGCTCCATTGATAGGACTTTTGGTTAGGACAGGTAGAGGAAAAAGGACACCGTGCTAGGAGGAAACTCTATGGTGGGGGAATCGGACTTCCGATTGGCAGAGGAAAAAGGACACTGCACTAGAAGGAGACTGTATGGTGGGGGAACTGGACTTCCGGTTGGCTTCAGAATTGAAGGGGTGGGGGGCTTCCAGTTAGGACCTTTGTGGCTCTTTGAGTGTTTAAGGTTGCCAACCCCTGACTACAAAAATAGAAACCTTTGAAGCAATTTATTTGAAATTCCTTTTCTCTGGAAAACAAGTAACTTCATTCCTGTTTCTACCTTAATACAATCTTTTCCCAAATATTCAAACTTTTATTTCTAGCCAAGAAAGGAGTTACAGATACCTTTTTGTGCCTGTGTTGGAAAGAGGCCATTCCTCCTTTATGAGGATGTTGATTCTGTGTTTGGTAAACTATCAACTGCTCTAAGGGGTTCACAACAAGATTCTCTCCGTCTCCCACACATTCTCCCATCTATCCAATTCTCAAACCCACCCATGTTACAGGGCTTGGAGCAGTATAATATTTGCCCATTAGTCCAAATCTATTCCTCTTTCACAGCCTCCTCATTGCCATGCTGACTGTCACTTCCTGTTTGTTTGGAATTGGTTTAATTTGCTGTATGAACCTAGTCAATTAAGTGTTTATTCATTAACCTATTGTTAAGCTAACATAACATAGCATGATAGTGAAATTTGTTTACAAAAAGATTAGTAATGGTATTCTAGGCAAGTGTCACTCAAGGGTGGGTTGCTGCCGGTTCTACTACCTGTTCGCAACTCCTGCGTGAGCCAGCTGTGCCCTAAGTGTCCATGCACTGTTCAATGTAAATTGTTCCTTGCACATGCGCAGAACAATTTACAGTGAATTGCGCACATGCAGTCACTAAAAACCAAAATGGCGGTGGACCAGCAGCGGTGCGGGATCAAGTAAACTGAAAGAACAGCTAAGATAATTAAAGAGCTATTTACCTTGAATAAAAAATTTCTTCACCTGCTGTAAATTCCTTGAGCTAACTGAGGGAAGAGAATATTTGTAGCTCTGGGTTGAACTGAGCTGACCTTGGCTGTTGTACTGATGTTACCAAGTTTGGTAATAAAACATCTGCAAGAAAACAGCTAAGAACAGAGAGCAGCAAGGATCCCATAGTCCTTGAGCTAATCCATAACATGTTTTACTTATGTTTGGCTTACTATGCTGAATGAACATAGTGATTGTGGCTTGTGAGACTGAGTAGTCCTACTTTAATTTCATATAATTGCATGTTGCAACTCGTTACTGTGAAACATAGTCCCTAACCCGAATAAAGGATAAAGAATGAATAGTCTGAAAAGATGCTTAAAGAAATCCAAGGAATAAGACTATTTTTGGTTATATATTATCTGCAGCTTTTCAGCATTATGCTTTTTCCCCCTTTCCCTTTCCTCCCCTCCCCTACTTTTTGCTATTTTAAGTCTTGTTACATTTTTTTTTCTTTAGGAACATGTAAATAGATAAATAATGTAACAATACAATGGGAACTTTAATACTAAGTAATTAATCTAAAATGGAAACCTTTATCATACAACAAATACTTTGATGAAATTCACAGCAGTTTCTTTTTTCAATCATATACTCAACTGTGAATGAAAACATCAAATATGTACAGTAATGTTGGTAATATTGATATCCTACGTTGTAACTGAGAGTCAGTTTATTGTAGGTAGCGCGTAAGGTAGTAAGCTAGAAATTTGAAGATTGTGAGTTCCAGTCTCTGCCTTAGGTATAAAGCCAGCTGGGTGACTTTGGGCCAGTTATGCCTTCTCAGTCCTGGGAAGGAGGCAATAGCAAATCACTTCTGAAATCTTGACAAGAAAACTGCAGGAATTGCCAGGACTTGAAGCTGCCAAAAACAATAATAACAACAATAGTACCAATCCAGGTCCTTATGAAGGACTCAGTAGGTGGATAAAAATGTCAAATCCAGACTGAACATTTGGCTGAGTGTGCAGTGAACCATAGTGACAAACAACGACATGACAAAGTAGCTAAAATAGTATATTGAAAGATCTTTAAGAAATGCCATTTGCCTGCAAGCAAGAATCTGTGGGACCATAATGTAGAGAAAATAATAGGAAATGAAGTAGCCAATTTCAGAATTCAAACCCAGAGACACTTGTCATATAAAACCCCAGACTTAATAATTGTCAATAAAAAAAGACAAGTCTGGATAGTAGATGTGGCAGTACCTGGAAAGATTAGAATAGCAATAGCAATAGCAGTTAGACTTATATACCGCTTCATAGGGCTTTCAGCCCTCTCTAAGCGGTTTACAGAGTCAGCATATTGCCCCCAACAACAATCCGGGTCCTCATTTTACCCACCTCGGAAGGATGGAAGGCTGAGTCAACCCTGAGCCAGTGAGATTTGAACAGCCAAACTGCAGATCTACAGTCAGCTGAAATAGCCTGCAGTGCTGCATTTAACCACTGCGCCAGGAGAGAAAGAATTGGAAGAGAGAACAAAATGTATAACTGAAACCTGGCTGGGCCAAGAGGGAGGAGTCCCCCTCTCAGAAATGTGCCCAGATGGGTTCCAGGTGCTCCATCAACCACAACATCAGATAAGGGGTGGGGGAGTGGCAGTTATTATCCGAAGGTCGTTAGCTCCTCGCAGGATCCCTGCCCCAGAGATTGTGGGGTGTGAGTCTCTCCTCCTGAAGTTGGACCTAGGGGTTCAATTGGGCTTGTTTCTGACGTACCTACCTTCCAGCTACGTCACAAGAGCCCTGCCTGCACTCCTAGAGGTGGTAGCCGGGCTGACGGTGGAGTTCCCCAGGCTAATGGTACTGGGGGACTTGCCATCCCTAGGTGAACACTCTGATGGGGCGCAGGAGTTCATGGCTTCCATGACAACCATGGACTTGACCCAAGTAGTTCAGGGTCCAACTCATAAAGCGGGACACACACTCGACCTTGTATTTTTCTGGGGGCAGTGGAGACGTGATCTTGAATTAAGGGGAATAGAGATCTCGCCCTTGTCATGGTCAGATCACTTCCTGTGAGGCTTGACTTTGGGATGCTACTCCCCCATTGCAGGGAGGTGGAGCCGATTAAGTGGTTCCGCCCCAGGCACCTGATGGACCTGGAAGGATTTCAGAAGGAGCTTGGAGGGATACCTGACTCCCTTGCCTACAATCTGACAGACTTCTTGATTGCAGCCTGGAATGTTGCGGCGGCTGAGGCAGTAGATGGGATTGCGCCTCTGCGGCCTCTTCGCGGCAGTGGATCCAGGAGGGCACCTTGGTTTACCGAGGAACTCCGGGAGATGAAGCACCAAAAGAGATGCCTAGAGCGACGCTGGAGGGCTAGTAACTCCGAATCTGACTGAACACTATTAAGAGCCTTTATTAGGACTTATTTAGTGGCGATACGGGCGGCAAAATGTGCACATTTTCCCGCTCTTATTGCATCTGCAGAATCTCGCCCAGCCGCCCTGTTTAGGGTGACCTGTTCCCTCCTGAAAGGTGAGGAAGTGGGGGAACACCTGCAGGGAAGAACTGAGGAGTTTGTTCAGTTTCTGTCGGATAAAATCACTCAGATTCGGGCAGACCTGGACTCTACTTGGACAGCACCAGCTGAGATGCCGAGGGAGAGTCTTAGTCAGATTTGCTGGGATGAGTTCGAGTTTGTCACCCCTGAGGAAGTGGACAAGGCCATGGGAGCAATGAGTGCCTCCACCTGCTTACTGGACCCGTGCCCCTCCTGGCATTCCTGTATCCTAGTGCTTCTTGACCTCTCAGCGGCCTTCGATACCATTGACTATGGTATCCTTCTGCGACAGTTGGAGGAGGTGGGAGTGAGAGGCACCCTTTTACAGTGGTTCTCCTCTTACCTCTCTGACAGGTTGCAGTCGGTGTTAGTTGGGGGACACAGGTCGACCCCTAGGTTCCTTAAATGTGGTGTGCCACAGGGTTCGGTCTTATCCCCCCTCCTATTTAACATCTACATGAAACCACTGGGCGAGATCATTCGACAGCACAGGGTTAAGTATCATCAGCATGCTGATGATACACAATTGTACCTCTCTGCCCTGTGCCAGCTCAGTGTAGCGGCGGATGTGATGTGCTGATGCCTGGAAGCTGTCAGGATCTGGATGGGGGTGAACAAACTCATACACAATCCCGACAAGACTGAGTGGTTGTGGATGTTGCCCCCGAAGGACAATCCAGACAGTCCATCCTTGATCCTGGGGGGTGAAAACTTACACCCCTCAGAGAGGGCCCACAATCTGGAAGTCCTCCTGGATTCGCAGCTGACACTGGAACACCATTTGTCGGCTGTTACCAGGGGGGCCTTTGCGGCCCTACTTGGATCAGGAGGCACTCCAAACGGTCACTCACACCCTAGTCACCTCAAGTCTGGATTACTGCAACGCGCTCTACATGGGGCTACCCTTGAAAAGTGTTCGGAGACTGCAACTAGTCCAGAATGCAGCCGCGCGAGCGATATTGGGTGTACCTAGGTACACCCATGTTACACCTATCCTCCTCAAGGTGTACTGGCTACCTTTTGGTCTCCGGATGCAATTCAAGGTGTTGGTTATCACCTTTAAAGCCCTACATGGCTTAGGGCCAGCATACCTGCGAGACCGCCTATTGCCACATTCCTCCCAACGGCCGATGAGATCCCACAGGGTGGGCCTCCTTCAGATGCCATCAGCCAGACACTGTCAGCACCTCTCCATTAATTAATTAGGAAAGAAAGACCACGAGACTCCATGTGTGGAAACCAAGTGTACTTTTACTAATTAAGAATGATTAAAGGCACAGCGAAGCGAAGTCTGATTATTTAGGCGCGAAAGCGATTGATATATAGAATAGCCCATTCCACACCCCTTGGCATCACAGTTCCAGTCCAATCATAATTCTTCCAAGTGTCAGGTGTGAGATAACTTCAAAAGGCATCACGAAGATGGAATGTCGGTGCCGTTAGTCCTGGCGGGAACACCCACGCATGTGTAGTCCGATCAGCCGGTGAACTCCAGAACCTTCCTCCAGCACAATGATTAACCCCTTCCAAATACCATGCCCTCCCTCCCCGTTTCATGGCAGCCGAAGTGATAGCAAAGCAGAGGCTGACATCCGGCCGTCCCCCGGAAAAAGGCGGTCAGGCCTGGAAAACGAGAAAACACAAACAAACAGACGAACAACAAAACATAAAAGAGAGAGAAAAAAGGGGGGGGGAATCAAGGTTTGTCAGGATAAGTAGCGTAAAACTTCCGAAGCAGGCGGGGGGCACGAACATGGGATATGTCAACCCATTCCGTATGAGAGGGAGGAAAATGCTGCCAAGCCACTAAGTATTGGATGCGATTACGCCGCCTGCGGGAGTCCAGTATTTCACGAACTTCAAAGTGTTCTTCACCATCAATCAACAAGGGAGCGGGAGGAGGGTGGTCAGGCGGACGCAAAGAAGAAACACGAACAGGTTTAATGAGGTTAACGTGGAACATGGGATGAACACGGTTGAGATGCTTAGGCAGCTGCAATCGAACGGAAACAGGATTGATGATCTTGATGATGGGAAATGGACCAACATACTTAGGTCCTAATTTTTTGGACTTCTGTGTGGTCTGAAGGAATTTCGTGGACAAGTAAACCAGGTCACCCTCCCGGTACTGATAAGGTTGCGCACACTTCTTATCAGCCTGTTTTTTATGAGCACGATGTGCAGCATCTAAAGTAGCAAGAGTCAAAGGCCAAATATGGCTCAGACGTTCGCTCCACTCAGCGACGGAAGAAACTTGCGGCTGGTCACGAGGCAACTCAGGAATAGGAACAAAATCTTGACCAAAGACAATTCGAAAAGGGGTGAATCCAGTGCTGGTATGCACAGAATTATTGTAGGCTACCTCAGCATGTGGTAGCAAGTCAACCCAATCATCTTGCTGATAATTGATGAAACAACGTAAATATTGTTCCAAAACAGAATTAGTCCTCTCACAAGCCCCGTTAGTCTGAGGATGGTGGGTGGAGCTAAGGCCCTGGGCGGAGCCAATGCGTTTAAGAAACTCCTTCCAGAAAGTTGAGGTGAATTGGACACCTCTATCAGAAACAATGCGATCAGGCACTCCGTGCAAACGGTAAATGTGGGAAATGAAGAGTTTAGCCAGTGCCTTAGCAGAAGGAATTTTGTGGCACGGGATAAAATGAACTTGTTTGGAAAATAAGTCCGTAACAACCCAAATGACAGTGTGCCCCTGGCTCTCGGGAAGCTCGACAATGAAGTCCATCGAAATTTCCTTCCAAGGGGCGACAGGTCGGGCTACAGATTGAAGCAGGCCTTGTGGTTTTCCAGGTGCCCTTTTAGCGGCAGCACAAACCGGACAACTGGCAACATAAAGTTCAATATCTTTCTTCAAAGAGGGCCACCAAAATTGTCTCTTCACTAGATGCAAAGTCTTTACAAACCCAAAGTGACCCGCCAATTTGGAATCGTGAGCTCGTTGGAGGACGAGGAGACGAAGAGAGGCGGGGACATAAAGCTTGGCGCCGATCCACGGTAAATCGTCCCTCATCGTGCACTCATCCTGATGCTTTTGGAACCAGTCATCCTGGGGAAGGGCGTGTTTGAGGTCAGAGAGGAAATCCTGAGATACCTCTACTTTTGAGCGTGCTTGCTGGCGAGTGACCACCGGAGCCGCCAGGCTGGATGTGGGAACAACGGGCTGAACAATACTCAGTTTAGAACAGTTGTATTGAGGGAGTCTGGACAAAGCGTCAGCCATGAAATTTTTTCCCCCAGGGATGTATTTGAGTGTGAAATTGAAACGGTTGAAATGTTGGGCCCAACGCATCTGCTTAGGAGATAGACGGCGTGGGGTCCTCAAAGCCTCCAAATTCTTGTGGTCAGTCCACACCTCAAATGGGTGCTTAGCGCCTTCCAGAAAATGGCGCCACGTGGTTAGAGCCCATCGGACTGCAAATGCCTCCTTCTCCCAAACGGCCCAACATCTTTCAGTGTCCATGAGCTTGCGGGAGGTGTAAGCGCAAGGTTGCAAATTACCTTGGTTGTTGGCTTGCAGCAAGACGGCCCCAAACAGCGACATCACTGGCATCAGCTTGGACGACGAAAGGCTTGTCCATGTCGGGATGCTTCAGGACAGGTTCCGCAGCAAAGAGGCGTTTCAGTTTCTCGAAGGCAGCTTGGCATTCCATGGTCCAATCCAGTGGTTTGCTGGGCTTAGGTTTAGGCCCACCTTTGGACTTCAGCAAATTCGTGATAGGAAGCGCAATTTTGGCAAAAGAAGGAATGAACTGACGGTAGAAATTAGCAAAACCCCAAAATTTTTGCAATTGTTGGCGAGTTCGGGGCGCCTCCCACTCAGTGACCGCTTTCACCTTCCCTGGGTCCATCTCAATGCCGGCAGGAGAGATGTGATATCCTAGGTAGTCAATCTTCACCTGGTGAAATTCACACTTGGACAATTTGGCATACAGTTCAGCGGCCTTGAGTTTTTTCAAGACAGTGCGTACTAAGGCGACGTGTTCGTCATATGTCTGAGTATAGATAAGGATATCGTCCAAATATACGATAACGCCTTTGTAAAGGTGGTCGTGCAAGATCTCATTAATTAATTGCCTGAAAACTGCAGGCGCCCCTTGCAGGCCAAAAGGCATGACCCGGAATTGGAAGCAACCAAGAGGGCAGTTAAACGCAGTTTTCCATTCACCCCCCTCCTTTATACGGACTCTATAATATGCTTCTCTGAGGTCCAGTTTAGTGAAAATGCGGCCCTTTCCCAATTGGGCTAACATGTCCTTCATCAATGGCAGCGGGTAGAGGTTTTGGGCCGAGATCCCATTAAGATTCTTGAAATTAACACACAATCTCAGGGAGCCATCTTTCTTCTCTCTGAATAATACAGGGGCAGCTACCTTTGGGCGCGCAGGCTCAATGAAACCCCGTTCCAAATTTTTATCAATGAATTTCCTCATTTCCTCCATCTCCCTAGGCGACATGGAATAAATTTGGGGTTTTGGGAGCTTCACCCCGGGCAAAATGACGATTGAGCAATCAGTAGGCCTGTGGGGCGGAAGTTTATCTGAAGATTGTTCACTAAAAACTCCTCTCAGGTCCCAATACACTTTTGGAATTTTTTCCTCACCTTCAATCCTCTCCTGCCCTCTGGCGGCCAAATCAGAACTGCAGCTAGGAGGCTCTGAGGAAACGCCCTCCCCCTCCGGAGGTGTCTTCGTGCGAATGCGTAGCCAACCCTCCCTCCAATTTATGCGAGGGTTCCATTTCTGGAGCCTAAAATGAGGGGCCTGTCCATCCCAGGAGCTACAATAAAGGAGATTAGTTCGGTGTGGGAGCCCATTTTCATCTCTAGGGGTTCAGTATAGAAATGGGCGCCCCCCCTGCTATGAACCCATCTATCTGGCAAAAGACAATAGGGGTTTTCAAAGTCTTTAACTTGAGGCCCAGCTTCTCCACCATAGCAGGATTGATCATTGAACGGGAACAGCCTGAGTCAAGGAGGGCGGGAAGGCGTTCTGACACCCCATCGGGCGGGATCCTTAACTCTATTGGGATTAGCATGGGACCTTTGTTTGAACTCACCCAGCGAGGCAAGGCGTCATCAGAGGAGTCATCAGAGGAGCTGGTGGAGACATCAGCTTCTCCCTCCAGGGCCTGTCCGAAACGCGCGGGGGGGGGGGGGGGAATCCACAGTGAATGCGGCTTCTTTTTTCTTCTTGTCTGGGGCCTTGCTGGATCTCCCCTCCCTCTTGGCAGGGGTTGAGGCGGTCGTGGGTAGCTTAGCGCGGCATTCTGGCGCGCGATGGCCTCCCTTTCCACAATGAAAGCATGTAAAAGGTTTAGCTTTTCCTGTGGGGCCTCCTCTCCCTTCGCTTCTCACTCCGAAAGGGGGTTTGCGGGTTGGGGGGGGGGGGAAGATCTCGCTGCTTTTTCTCTTTCCTTCTCCCTCTCTTCCTTTGCACATCGGAGTCTAATTAAATCAAGTTCAATATCAGCTGCATTTTCATACCAAACTGTAAGGCGCTTGGGAAGGTGGCGATTAACACATTGTTGATAAATGTCTTCATCCTAGCCCAAAGCAAATTTATCCAAAAGGGCTTCCTCACTCCATCCTCTCATATAATTACAAAGGTGTTGAAACTCCTGAATGTACTGAGTCACCAGCCTATCTCCCTGTGTGAGGGTCATAAATTTCAGTTTACCCCGTTTCTCAGTTAGGGGGTCATCAAATCGTCTCTTGAACGCATCCATAAACACATTAAAATTCCTCAGGAGGGGGGAGTTGGTCTGGTGCAAACCCATCCACCAGTCAGCGGCCTCGTCTTCCAAAGCAAGCAATATCATCCTCACTCTCATGGCATCTGATTCAAAACCGGGCCCATAAATTTCCATGAAGTTATAAACTTGCATAATGAAAAACCCGAGCTTCTTAGGATTTCCATCATACTTTACAGTTAAGGGGGGGACTTTAGCCATTCTGCGTCTTCTGGGGGTGGGGCCCCTGGCCTGGCAGCACCCCTGGCTGGGGGTGTGTGTGAAGCTGCCCGTGGGTTTTCTTGCTCCCACCCCCTCTCGGCCTCTTCTCCCTCCCCAAATCTTTGCCCAGAGTACCTCTGTTCCAAGTTTTCAGGCTGACCTCTTTCCCGGGGTTTCGTTCGGCCCCCGCTTCAAACGGCCTTTCCTGATGTTTCCTTCTGGTAACGCCAGCATCCCAGCTTGCACTATCTTCTCTTTGTCCCACCGACAAGGACCAACAGGGGGGGTGGGTCGCAGGGCCCGTTATTTCCAGCTCAGCCAACTTCTCGGGTAATAATAAATCAGTGGTCTCTTTTTCAATTTCTTCATCGCTAGCGTGCGAAGACATTTTCTCTGTTTCGTCTTCTTGTAGTTTTCACCCCCCACGGAAGGTTGTATTCTCCTGGTAGGGTGTTGATGAGACTTCGCTTACTGTCAGCACCTCTCCATTAATTAATTAGGAAAGAAAGACCACGAGACTCCATGTGTGGAAATCAAGTGTACTTTTACTAATTAAGAATGATTAAAGGCATAGTGAAGCGAAGTCTGATTATTTAGGCACGAAAGCGATTGATATATAGAATAGCCCATTCCCCACCCCTAGGCATCACAGTTCCAGTCCAATCATAATTCTTCCAAGTGTCAGGTGTGAGATAACTTCAAAAGGCATCACGAAGATGGAATGTCGGTGCCGTTAGTCCTGGCGGGAACACCCACGCATGCGTAGTCCGATCAGCCGGTGAACTCCAGAACCTTCCTCCAGCACAATGATTAACCCCTCCCAAATACCATGCCCTCCCTCCCCGTTTCATGGCAGCTGAAGCGATAGCAAAGCAGAGGCTGACAGACAATGTTGGCTGGCGGCTCCCCGGAGGAGAGCCTTCTCTGTGGCTGCTCCGACCCTTTGGAATGAGCTACCCCCAGAAATCCGGACCTTACCCACTCTCATGGCCTTCAGAAAAGCTGTTAAAACCTGGCTATTCCGGCAGGCCTGGGGCTGTTGACCTCATTGTTGAGGTCCAGCCCTGATCATAACGAATGTATGTGTGTTGATTTTAACCTGTTTTTTATTTTTAAAATTTTTTTTATTATTTCTTTTTTCCTTCGTTGTAAGCCTCTTGGAGTCCTCCGGGATTGGGCGGCCTATAAATCGTACCAATAAATAAATAAATACCAATAAATAAAATACAAACATCTGCTAATAGAAAGATAATGACTCTGGGAAAAGAAAGCAAAGGGTAATACCAATTAGAAATAGGCATCTTGGGTGCAATCCCAAAACAACTGGAGCATCACTTGAATACTATTGGAATTGACAGGTCAATTGCAAAAGGCAGCTTTATTCAGAACAGGTTGCATCCTGCAACAATATCTGTAACACTATCAAACATCAAATTCTGCCTATCCCAGATCTTTGGGAAGGACTTGATAGGTGGACAAAAATGCCAAATCCACTCTGAACATCTGACTGACTGCGACAAACCAAAATAATAAAAATACTTTTTTCTCCTTTTAACACTCTAAGTTACCTAAATAATAGAATGTTATTATTTTTCATTTAATATGGTACAAACATCCGTCTACTTAATCAACACAGGTAGTCCTTGACTTACGACCACAATTGAGCCCAAAATTTATGTTGTTAAATGAGACATTTGTTGAGGGAATTTTGCCTCATTTTATGACCTTCCTTGCCAGAGTTGTTAAGTGAATCACTGTACTACATTAGTAACACAGTTAAATAATCTGGCTTCCTCATTGACTTTGATTGTCAGAAGGTCATGAAAGGTGAACACATGACCCTGGGACACTGCAATATGAGTCGGATGCCAAGCATCTGGATTTTGATCATGTGACCATGAGGATGGCCTTAAGAGTGCTAAATGGTTATGTCACATTTTTCAATGCTGTTGTAATTTTGAATGGTTACTAAATGAACTGCTGTAAGTTGAAGCAGTGACGTGCAGTCACTAGAGGCAGGGGAGGCGGGGCCTCACCAGTCTCCTTAGGAAAAGGAAACAAATTTTAAAATAATTAAAAAGGTCAGGTAGTTGCTCCCAGACTCTGTCACAGTGACTCTGAGTCTGCTTAGTGCAGTTAGTAGGAGGAGGCTAGAGAACTATGGGCCTCCTTTGCATAAGGAATTTTTCACCTTTTAAGAGTTAACCAAGGGTTAAAAAGCAAAAAATTCCACATGCAAATGAGGCACGTGATTCTCCCACCTCCTCCTGCAGAGGGTACTTGGTTTAGAGGCTATTTTAAAACATTTAAGCAGAGTCATCCACGTGGTGACTCTAGCAGCAACTAGCCTAGCCTGCCTGGCCCTGGCTAGACCAAATCTTGCATTTTTGACGCAGCTGGAAGGTATGTGGGTCAGAGGGAGGGGGCAGGGGGGAGGAATTCAATTTATTTGTAATTTAAGTAATTGCAATTTGTTTTTATTATGTGTATGTGTGTGTGTGTGTGTGTGTATGTGTGTGGTATTTTTTTTACCCGCCTCTGCTGGCGTGCGGGCTGGCAAATCTATTTTTATTTTTCATTTTTCATTTTTTTTATTTTTTATTTTAAGGTTTTATTTTTTATTTTATTTTTAGGATTAAAAACAGGTGCGCTGATTATCTGCTTGGTACACTTCGCAATTAGTTCATTGGAGAAAGGAATCGCTATTAAACAAAAGGCTGTGGGCGGGGGGATGTCAGAAGGAGCCCGCGAGGTACTCGGGATTTGAGTCGTTTGACTGGCTTCCTCGATGGTGCAAAAAGAGCTTTTTGTCTTTGACTTTCTTTGGGGAACCACTGAAATTCCTCTTTGAAAGGACGATCTGCAGGTGTGTGTGGGGGAGATTTCCTGCACTTCGGCAGCAGCGTCTCCTCGCGGGGCTTCTTCCAATGTCCCAAGTGTATGGATTTTCATGCCTATAAGAGGTGGCTTCTCATCTGCATATTCACACTGAAGGCTCAAAATGGGGCGTTTTTGCAAACGGCTTGAAAATGTGGAGGAGGATATTCCTGCCTCTCACCCTGTTCTGAAGGTCAGCACAGACTGAAAGGATAAGAGACAAAATCCCCCCTCCCCATTTTTAAGCCATTTGCAAAAACGCTCCATTCTCCTAGGCGCTGCTTGGAGTGTCCAAGCTCGGGTTTAATTTCAGCTTACTGCCTAAGGACTGAGTTGATTTTTTCTGTTGTAGCTCCGCCTCCTGGTTGCTCCAGAGGCTCAGTTTTAAAAAACTCAGTCGCCCAACAGGACGTATTTCCAGGGGCTCCAGTCCTTGTGCAGCAAGCTGGACCCCAATTTAGTATTTCCTAGAGAGTTTGTAGCTCCTTTTTTTGTTGGTTTGGATAGATAGGTTGTAGTTAGGGTATTTTTATCCTGCTTTTCCACTTCTACGAGAATTCTGCTTGAATCCATCGCGCAGGCAGGCTCCCTGGGGCGCTCACAGCCCAGCCTCCACCTGGGCTGTTTCTAGGTCGGCCTCTCCCTAAACGCTGGTTCAGTGAGTACGTGGGGGGGGGCGATTCGGCAGCTAAAGCCTTCCTGAGCCCCTGACAGGAGCGCTAGGCTCCGTGCCAGCCCGACAATGCTCCAGGCGCGCGCGGCGCGATAGCCCGCCATTTTAAACAGTTGTTTTGGTGCGCTTTCGCTTCCAGGCCTCTAGTCTTGCCGCGCGGCCTCCTTTGAACAGCGGATCACCGCGGAGGGCCGCCTTAAGCCCGGAGCCTCACGTGGAGTGCCCACGCTGTCTCTTGCCCTCCTTCTCCTTCCAGCGGCCGCAGGGAACCCGGGCTTCAAACCCCTGCCTACCTGCTTTCAGCGTGGATCCGCAGGCGCTAGGCCGATCCTCGCAGCCAGCTCCAGCCTCCCTATCCTCTCTTCAGCCGGCTAGGCCTCTGAGCCTTAAAGGCCCAGCGAGTGGATCAGGTTCTGGCCTACCCCAGGCCTGGTCTACTGCCATTGCCAGAATAGAGCAACAGCTTAATACCATCAGCATGGAAGAGAGGCAAGGGGAAAAGACCGGGCCCACTCCCAGTAAGCGTAGCAGGCCCAATCCATCGGGCAAGGGAGTTGGGGGGGGTATTTCCCCAGGGGAGAAGCAGCCTAAGGCAGGCTTGGCCTCCAAGGCTGAGGAAAAAATGGCACTGCACCGCCAGAAGGCCCTGGAGAAACAATTCCAGAAGGCCCAGGCCACACAGTGCAAGATCCCTATGGAGTCATCCCCCAACGAGACAGGGGGTGAGTCTCTCAGGGGCGAATCCCAGCGAGGGGAATCCCCTCTAGACCCAGGCAGTGAGGACTTTGGGTTCTCCCCCAACCCTCATAGGGCTTCCTTGGGATCCCCTACCCATTCCATGGCTATGGATTCCCTAGCAGACATGGATTCAGGAGCTGAGGAGGAATCCTTAGCTCTATCTGAATTGGAGCCCCCTCCCCCTCAAGGTCAGGAGTCCATCCTATCCAGGGCCATGGAGGAGGTGGTAGCTCGGGCCATATGCAAGGGCATCTCAGATGGCATGGTACAGCTGGCGGCCCAGCTGCCCTCTGTTGCGCACAAGCCAGCTCCCAGTCAGGCCAAGGTTCCCAAGGCCTCTGAAGCTAGGGCACCCTCTCCTGCCCCCACGGGACTTAGTGAGGAGTCAGATCAGGAGGAGCCTGAGGTAGAGGTTCCGGTCCTATCGGAGGATGAGGAACCTGCCGCTGAACAGGCCACGGGCTCAGCCCTATTCAATCCGGCCATGTTTAAGCCCCTCCTCACAAAGGCCAGGGCTGCAGGCCCCCAGATGGGTGTCCCAGCCCCCGCAGCAATGCCTGTATCTGACCCGGTCATGGGTGTGGTCATAGGGCCCCAGGACCCCGGTGCAGGCCTTTTTAATGAGGTTCCTCCGCCTTTGGACCTCGTGCCGGCACCCCAGTTATTTTTGGACATCATCCAGCGACAATGGGTTCAGCTGGGGACTCTGGCCACTCCCAGTGGGACGGAGAGGAAGTTATTCACCACGGAGGCTCCCCTGGAGGAGCTCCTCAAGGTCCCTCAGGTGGACGATCCAATTATGGTCCTCACATCCCCCACTTCCCTCCCAGCCGAGTTATTGGAAGGCCTCAAGGCAGAGGACAAGAGGACAGAATCCGCGGCTCTTAAGACGCACCAGGCCACCGCCTGGGCCATGCGCGCTTCCGCCAGCTTCTCTTATTTTGGCAGGGCAGCCCTCTTCTGGCTCCACAAACTGCGGGCTGGCCTCCCGGCAGGCAACTCCAGGACTAGGCAGGACATCACCAAGATCATAGCCGCCATGGAGTATTCTGCTGATGCGTCCATGGCCGCCACCAAGTTTTCATCCAGGGCGCTGGCCTCGAATGTCACCTCGAGGCGCCTGCTGTGGCTCCGCCACTGGCAGGCTGATGTAAAAGCAAAATGGAAGGTGGCTTCCATCCCCTTCAAGGGGGGTAAGTTGTTTGGAGAGGCCCTAGATCCATTTCTCACCGAGAATAAGGATAAGCGCAAGGTGCTCCCTCCGGTCACAAAAAAGCATGAACGGAAAGGTCAGCCCTTTCGCAAAAATTCCTTTTGGAATAGCAAGCCCTCCACCTCCACTGCTGGTCCTAGTCGAGCCTACGGCGCCTCGCAGGATCGCGCCCAGGATAGACCCTTCTTTAGAGACAGAGGGAAGCAGCAGGGTTTCCGCAAACCCTTCCAGGGAGGCTATTCCAATAGGCCCTTTAGAAAGTCAAAGTGACCGTCACAGGGCTCCCCCCATAGGCGGCCGCCTCCAGCTATATGCTGCCCAGTGGGAGGAAACCACGATGGACAACTGGGTCAGGAACACGGTCCGCCACGGACTGACCCTGGAGTTCCTGTCCTTCCCCCCGAGAACCTTCCTCCGTTGCCCTATCCCCAGGTCCGCCCACAAGTTACAACTGATGAGGGCGGAGATTCAACATCTTTTAGAGATAGCGGCCATAGAGGAGGTCCCCAGGGGTCAAGAAGGCAAGGGGTTTTATTCCATCCTCTTCCTGGTCCCCAAGTCATCAGGGGGGGTGAGGGCGATCCTGGACCTCAAGAAGCTGAACAAGCATCTGGTGTACAAGCGCTTCAAGATGCAGTCCCTCCAGACCATCCTGGGCTGTGTCAGACTGGGCGATCTGCTGACATCGATCGACCTGAAGGAGGCGCATCTGCATGTTCCGATCCACCCGGTGCACCGCCAGTTCCTGAGGTTCCAGTTCACCCATCGCCATTACCAGTACAGGGCCCCTCCCTTCGGGCTCTCGTTGGCCCCGCGGACCTTCACCAAGCTGCTGGCAGCTGTAGCCGCACGACTCCAATCTCTGACCGTCAGATTGGAATGCTACCTGGACAACATACTTATCCACTCGTCGTCCAGGGGGCAAGCCCAAGCAGACCTGGCCACCACCATCAAGGCCCTGCAGCTTCACGGGTTCTCCGTCAACCTCACCAAGAGCCATCTGAATCCGACCTGCAGGATCCAGCACCTAGGAACGATCATCGATTCCGAAACCTGCCAAGTCTTCCTCACTCAAGAGCGAGTCGACAGCATCTGGACCCTGGTGAGGAGCATCCGCTCAACCGGGTCAGCCTCGATCCTCTCTCTCTCACAACTGATGGGGAAGCTGGTGTCTTACATCGCGGTGGTTCCTTGGGCGCAGCTGCACACGCGAGAACTGCAATGGTTCCTGCTCCCTCTCCAAAGGAAGAAGGCCAGAAACTCCAAACGGGTGGTGCGGGTCCCACCAAAGGTCCTCCGCTCCCTCCGATGGTGGCAGACGGAAGCCCTCCTCAAAGGCACACGCTTCAGGGAGCCAAAGCGGCTGATAATCACCACAGACGCCAGCCTCTTCGGCTGGGGTGCTCATCTGGGAACAGCGGTGGTCCAGGGCAGGTGGTCACAGGCGGAGCTCGCCCACAACATCAACTGGCTGGAGCTCCGGGCCGCGAGACTCGCCCTGCGCCATTTCGTCGACCAGGTCAGAGGCCGCGATGTACTGATTCTGACGGACAACATCGCCGCCAAAGCTTACATCAACCACCAGGGCGGCACACGGTCTCTGGCGCTGATGTTGGAAGCAGAGACTCTGGGTCATTGGGCGGAGAGTCATCTGGTGTCAATACGAGCAGACCACATCTCCGGCGTGGTCAACGTGACAGTGGACTGGCTCAGCAGAACAACCATCCAGAACTCGGAATGACGTCTGCACCCGAGACTGTTTTACCAGCTGTCTCAGAGGTTCGGCCACCCGGTAGTCAACCTGTTTGCCTCGCCGGCCAACGCCCAACTTCCCAGGTACTTTACCCGGTTCCATTGCCCAGGGGCGGAGGGCACGGACGCTTTAATATCCCGCTGGTCCCCGGGTCGGCTGTACGCTTTCCCTCCGCTCCCTCTGATACCACATGTCATTCGGAAGATTCTGGAAGAAGCTATGGAGGTGCTCCTAGTCGCTCCTCACTGGCCGAGGAGGACTTGGTTCGCCGACCTAGTTAGCCTGTCGGTGTCCCGGCCGTCGCGAATACCTCAGGAGCAAATCTCCCTCAGCCAGGGGGTCGTACAACATCCAGAGCCCCAGTGGCTGCAACTGGCCGTCTGGCACTTGAGGGGGACCTCCTGAGGCTTCATTGCTTCTCCGACAGAGTCATCCAGACAATTCAGGCCTCCAGACGGCCGTCCACCATCAGGATCTACGAGGCTACGTGGACAGCGTTCTCCAGTTGGTGCCTCAACCATCACCTTGTGGCATCCTCCGCGACCATTCCGCAAGTCCTGGAATTTCTTCAGGACGGTTTGGACAAAGAACTAGCGCCAAACACTCTCCGTAGACAGGTGGCTGCCCTGAGCACCATTCTGTCTTCTGACTCTCAACTTCCGATTTCACGACATCCTCAGGTTAAGGGTTTCCTGAAGGGGGCGTCCAACCTTTGCCCGCCCACCATTCACAGGTACCCTACCTGGGACTTGACTGTTGTTCTGCAGGCATTGACCGCATCACCTTTTGAACCGTTGCGGACGGTGGGCCTACGCCAGCTTACGCTAAAGACTGCCTTCCTGATCGCCATCACCTCCGCCCGCAGAATTTTGGAGTTGGCCGCCTTGTCTGTCAGAGGCGACCTTTGCATTTTCCACTCCGACAGAGTCATATTGAGACTGGACCCTGCCTTTGTCCCGAAGATTAACACCATCTTCCACAGAGTGCAGGAAGTGATACTCCCTGACTTTTGCCCTCGTCCCAAGCACCAGAGGGAAGTCACTTGGCACAAATTGGATGTACGGTGGGCGGTGCGTATTTACATCAAGCGAACGGCTCCTTTCCGTAAATCGGATGCCTTATTTGTGTCATTCCAGCCGGCCTCCATGAGGAAGAAAGTCACTACCATCGGACGCTGGCTCAGAGCGTGCATCAAGATGTCTTATGAGACTCAGGCCAGACCGGTTCCCTCGCGCATAACAGCACACTCTACGAGGAGCGCTGCGACTTCGGCTGCCTGGGCTACGCAAGCGCCAATTGAAGAAATCTGCCGTGCTGCGACGTGGTCTGGTCCGTCTCCATTTATACGTAACTATAGACTGGACACTTTCACCTCCGCTGAGGCGTCCTTTGGGAGGAGAGTTCTGCAGAGGGTCGTGGCAAGCACCGCAGCCCCGGACATTTCTTCTTCCCTCCCAACTTCGACATAGCTTTGGCATGTCCCGAGCTTGGACACTCCATGCACCGCCTAGGAGAAAGACCCTTGGCTTACCTGAATGGTCGTTCTCGAGGCGCTGCAGAGTGTCCAAACCCACCCTTAAGGTGGGGCCGCGAGGTGTGTTATTAGCACCTTCATGTCTTGGACTTGGACTTGGACTAGTTCAGTCATGGACTATTGATCTCCTTCATTTTTTAAAACTGAGCCTCTGGAGCAATCAGGAGGCGGAGCTACAACAGAAAAAATCAACTCAGTCCTCGGGCAGCAAGCTGAAGTTAAACCCGAGCTTGGACACTCCGCAGTGCCTCGAGAACGACCATTCAGGTAAGCCAATGGTCTTTCCGATCCTTCACATTATCCAGGATTGCTGGATTGAAAGCATGGAATGGGGCGTTTTTGCAAACCGCTTGAAAATGGGGAGGGGGGATTTTGTCTCTTATCCTGTTTTCAGTCTGTGCTGACCTGACCTTCAGAACAGGGGGAGAGGAAGGAATATCTCCCTCCACATTTTCAAGCCGTTCGCAAAAATGCCCCATTTCGAGCCTTCCACATATTCCCGGATTGCAGCATTTGAAGGATCAGAATGGGGCATTTTTGCGAACGGCTTGAAAATGTGGAGGGGAGATTTTACTTTACATTGTGATGTCACCAAGGCCAGCCCTTTTCAATCTCCCTCCCGGTGCCCGTTTTCAAGAAACAGGCTTTTGGCCGCTCCGGCGCTTTGTCCGACTCTATGTCGGAGTTAGACAAAGCGCCGGAACGGCCAAAAGCCTCTTTCTTTCTTTTTGCCTCACCAGCCATAAACCTCACCGCATGTCACTGAGTTGAGGACTACCTATTCAAAAAGGGACCAATGTAAAATTCTAAATGATTGCTATCGTATGCAGCCATGTATTAAACTAGTGTGAGATGATAATTGTAAAACATGTTATAAAGAGCTAAATGCTACCATTTGGTTTATAACAATCAGGTTATAAATCTTTGCTTTTTGGTGATCCTGATTACAATATATGCAGAGCTCCATCTCAAATGACAGTGACTTGGCAGCTTTTCAAGGAACTGTAACTGAGAACTTAAGCAATATTTTAAATACTTGAGGCATGATACATCTACAGCACATGACTGGGGACATATGATCCCTTTTAGCAACCTTCTGAAAAGCAAAATCTGAAAAGCAGGGAAGCCAGATTCATTTAACAACCATATGACTCACTTAGCAACTGCAGTGATTCACTTAACAACTGTGGCCAGAAAAATTGTAAAATGCAATGATTCATTTAAGAAACGTCTCACGTAGCAACAGAAAGTTTGGGCTCAATCATGGTCATAAGTCGAGGACTATCTGTATTGCCTCCAACAATTTAGGCCCTCATTTTACCCACCTTTGAAGGATGAAAGGCTGAGTCAACTTTGAGCCAGTCAGGATTGAATTCCTGGCTGTGGGCAGAATTAGTCTGCAATATGGCATTCTAACCACTGTGCAATCAGGGCTCCTATGTCTGTGACTTTACCACTCATTCAACAATTCAGTTTTTATAGTTACTTCTCCATAAGCCCACCTTAAGCCCACCCACCCCCTTATGTCACCCTATGACCTTATCCAATATTGCTTAGACTAGCAACAGCATGTTCTAGCAGCATTCAACACATTTGTCCCTAATTTCTAGTAACATTTAGCATATTATACTATAATTAGTACATTGCCCCCAAGTTCCTCTTTTTCCAAGTTGTTGCCTTGTCCTATGACATACCTGGGGTTTCACTTGAGCAAGCATTCTCAGATTATTTTTGCTTTTGTAAGCATTCTTAACCATTCTTACATGCTAGCAGGTTACTAAATATAAAGCCCTAAATCAGTGAGTCTCAACCTTTCTAATGCCGTGACCCTTTAATACAGTTCCTCATGTTGTGGTGACCCGCAACCATAAAATTATTTTATGTTTTCTGTATTTTTTTCAAAAATATGTGTTTTCTGATGGTGTTAGGCAACCCCTGTGAAAGGATCGTTTGACCCCCAAAAGGGTCCCGACCCACAGGTTGCGAACCACTGCCCTAAATGCTCCTAAAATTTAGCATCTTCATATAAAGATATTTCCATTCAAATTGACAGTTGAAAAAACTCAGCAGCTACTAAGACATCAGCACCCTGACAGAAATTAACCTGCTTCTGTCCATTTAGTTTTTCCCCTCAAAATTTTAAGTTGCCAGTGGCTGCTCTACAGGTAGTCCTTGACTTACAACAGTTCATTTAGTGACCATTCAAAGTTACAATGGCACTGAAAAAATGACTTATGACTGTTTTTCACAGTTATGACCTTTGCAGCATCCCCATGAGCATGGGATCAAAATTTGGAGGCTTGGCAATTAGTTCATATTTATGACCCTTGCTGTGTTCCAACCTTTGTGTGATCCCCTTTTGTGACCTTCTGACAAGCAACGTCAATGGGGAAACCAGATTCACTTATTACTAACTAATCAACTGCAGTGATTCACTTAACAACTGTGTCAAGAAAGGTCATAAAATGGGGCAAAACTCACTTAACAACATAAATTTTGGACTCAGTTGTGGTCATAACTCGAAGACTAATTGTAACTGATTGCAAAAATCCATAAAATAAATAGGGGACAGCAGAGGGTTTAGATTTCTAGAATCTCTCTACTTCCATCCACCAGTAAGAAGTCATCACGATGTTTTAAGCTCAGATATGGTAGTTTTTATATAGTGAAGCCCCTATTTCTGTGGCTTTACTGTGTGAGAAATGTTACTTGACCCTTTTTGTCAGTGCTGTTTAAAGTTAAACTTCTGTGCCCTTCCTCCCCGATCACCAGTAAGACTACTGAGGATCATTGACAGAAGGGAAACTCCATCAGAGGCCCACCCTTTGCTCAAGATTTGGCATCAGCTTTTTCTTCCTTTTTTTTGAAGAGATGAGAACCTATTAAAGAATAATTTTGTTTCAGAATTAAAGGAAGTACAAATTTGTCTACTTTATAAGAAGATGCTTAATTTTTTTTCATTACCATCTGTAAAAGAAGGAAATATGCTTCTCATCTTCTTTTTTCTTCTCCTTTCCTTTCCTTTTTTAAAATAGCTATATATATATATATATATGAATATATATATGGTTTGGGCCTTAGAGCCATTCTTGCTGTGTTTTTCTGTAACATTAAAATTCTACCAAATTACATATACTGTACAGACAGAAAAAAAAACTAGTGTGCCTCAGATATGTACTGTCAATTCAGCACAATGCCATAGAACCGACATTAGGAGCATCCTGTAAAAACATATTTCCCTTTCTTTTCTTTCTTCTCATGGAGACTTCCTTTTCTACTTCCTATTTTCATTAACTTGTGACATTTGTGCTGCAGTCTGTTACAACCTGAAGGGGTACATTTCTTATTCTTCATTGCTGAACTATAAATACCCCCCCCCCCAATATGCAATTATGTTCTATTTAAATCTCAGTATAAATAAAATACAGTTGGGCGATGATAATTTGAGAAACTAAAATAATAATTTAAAATAGCAGAGGAGAGATAATATTTGATAAAGATTATCAAAGCCTCAGAATATTTTGAAGCTTCAAAGGAAGCAAATTCTGCAAAAAAAAGTGATAGAAGGAGGCCAGGGAAAATGCAGCAGTGTGCATGCATACAAGAGATTATTTGGGAAGGATAAATAATGGGACCATCATGTTTTCTACATCGTGTTCAAAACAAAGATGTTGCTATTGTATAACAAATCTGCAGGAAGAAAATTGAGGGTGCAATGGGGAAAAAATATCCCAATAGCTACACTGAATTACATATTGCACAAATGCTGGTAAGTATGGAAAAGAACTGATGGAGCTTGTGGCTTTGGTAGGCTACATGCAACATTCTTTATAGCATTACAACATTGAATTGATCTTGCTGTTTGTGGCCAATACATGTGGTTAAAAAGGTAGGCAATTATGAGGCTGTTATACAGAAGTTTTTACTTTTTTTATATAAACGTTTCCTTTGAGATAATTCCAGAGTCGTTCTTTGCACTTCTGGTGTACATTACATTTTTTGTGCTGTAACAGCTTTCTTCTAAAGCAATATCAAATTTCACTTATCACGACAGGAAGGGAGGGGAAGATGTGTGCTGTTGAGCAGTAGCTGAAGAACTCACTCCAGGAAATTAAGCCACTGGTGATTATAAGATCATCTGTCTTGAAAAAAAAATTAGTGGTTCAAAACCTCCCAGACACTGAGGAGACATGGTGTGAACTTGTAGAGAGGCTTACCCTGATACCTGCATCCTGAGCACTTGGCTCACTCCCACTAACAACTCATTAGCAATGACATTAGCCTGTTCCTTGACTATGTGCCAGGATTCTTTCTCTGAACAGGCTTGTCCTTTGAAGTTTTCTTTCATTCTGGTAAATCTAGACAAGACGAATTATTGTACTTTTCAAATGTCCCATATTGTTAGAATAATCTCAGGATGTTAGTTGCTCCTAGGATCCAAATACATTTACTTCTGGTTTCCTTGCAGTTCAAGTGCAACACAGCTGGTCTTTTTCTCTTGAAACGCTGTGCTTCAACGGAGCTTGTGGAGAAGGCCATTCCCCACTGGCTCAATCTCTCATCTCACCTCTCCTTTCCTTTTAATGCTCTACATAACATTGTGCTTCAGTATTATTGTGGAAAGGTGATCTGGGACTGGCATCTAAATGCTCTGAGTATCTAGGCAACGGAAATGTTGATGATGTGGAAGTGCCGTAAGAGCTGCCATTCTGTAAACTCTCATTGTATGGCCTTGACTTGTGCTTGTGCTGAGCAATACAGATAGTTCTCGACTTACGACCACAATTGAGCCCAGAATGTCCTTTGCTAAGTGAAACATTTGTTAATTTTACAATTACATTTTACAACCTTTCTTGCCACATTTGTTAAGTGAATCACTTAAAGTAGTAAATTAGTAACACATTTGTTAAGTGAATCTGGCTTCCCCATTGACTTGGCTTGTCAGGAGCTCACAAAAGGGGATCACATGATTTCAAGACACTGCAGCTGTCATAAATATGAGTCAGTTGTCAACGGTCTGAATTTTGATCATGCACAGAGATGCTGCAACGGTCATAAGTGTGAAAAACAGACATAAGTCACTTCTCAGTGCTGCTGCAATTTTCAACAGTCAGTAAATGAACTGTTGTAAGTCAAGGACTATCTAGTAGGTTTCAGAGAAGTACAAAGAAGTATTAGAGATGAAATAGTTTTTCTGACAAATTTATTATTATCAAATGCAATCAACTGATGTTTCTGCTATAAACTTATTTTGGTTCTTCAAAAAGACTTTTTTTTTTTAGTTGAGCATATGCATCTGTTTGTGTTTTTCCTGAACATGTCTCTGGCCATATCAGGTAAGGTTTGGAACTCTTTTTTCTTGCTTTACCAACATCAAAGTGCGTCTATAGTACACTTAAAAAATCTACAGCTTTGTAGGAAAAGTCTTATATTGTGTATCAACTTTTAAAAGGTTTGATTACCACTTGAAGGCAGGTCTTCCTATATTGATAGATGAAAATGTCATCTTGTGCATGTTGTATAACAGCATAATCATTCTGAGGGCTGATAATGTTTGCAGAAGGATCCTTCTGATGTCATTGCTATAAGGAAGATCAGGAATAGTTTTTTTTATAAAAGATTTTGCCATAGAACATTAGGCAAAATCATTGTTTATATATTTAAAGAATGCAGCCTCCTAATACTCTTTTTTCTACGCATTTCTTCTCCTCCTTACCCATTTTACTAACTTAAGGAAGAGATCTACTATTCTTGCAATAAAAAGCTTGAGAATAAATCACACTGTGTACCACAAAACAGTATTTCATATTAAGAGTTTAAATATAGCCTCATGTATTTTTTTGTTATCTTTTTGAAGGCTGAGCAGAGAGAGAGAGAAAAAAAAGCGGTTGTGATAGACTACAACACAGATGTCACAGCTAATGAAAGTAGGAAGAGAAAAGGAAATCCACATGAGAGGGGAAAGGTGGCCAGTTGGTCATTCCTTTTTTAGAGCATTAGTAGCTACCGTTATTTATGACACATCACTAATGTGTCAGAAAAATGAAACATAGACAAGCTTGTTTAGAGGAACAGTGCTGGCATGCAGTCAAGAACATGTAGAAACATTCCTGTCCATGTGCTGTTAGTGGGACTGAATTAAATATTAAGGTTGAAGGTTAACAGGGTAAGCTTTTGAGCAGGAGGTGTTTCTTTTTCTTCAGCATGAATGCCATTAACTTTTGTTGGAGTGAAGCAACCGGCTGAATCTAAGTAACCTAAATTTAGTGAGACAAAAGGCCTCAATGAGACGAAACAGTTGTGAGCAATGTAAGAGTAAGTCATAAGCCAGAATCCCTGAATTATGCTTGATCCTGACTAGAGGTGGGTTGCTCCTGGTTTGGCCTGGATCGGGTGAACTGGTAGTAGCGGTGGCAGGAGGCTCCACCCACCTGCCCTCATGCGCAGAAGTGTCACGCACGAGCCTGAACTGGTAGTAAAAAAATTAGCAACCCACCACTGATCCTGATTGCCCCTTTCTCGTCATCATTTGCCAATTCCTGCTCAATTCACTTTTTGCTTTCTTCTCAGTAGGGATTCCATCTCTTAACAGGACAGTCAGTTAATCAGCAGACTTCCTGTAGTGATCTCCTATAACAGGGGTGTCAAACTTGCAGCGTCACAGAGGCGTCATGTGACTTATCGGGACTTTCCTACCCTTCGCTAAACCGGGTGGGGATGGGGCCAGCACGCGATGCATCTGGCCCATGGGCTGTGAGTTTAACACCCCTGTCCTATAGCTAGTATAGCTAAATGATTAATTAGAATATCCCAACTTCCAAATTTGTCGCTATAAGTAAGACTATGAAGCCATTGAAGGAAATGAATTTCTTGGTTTAAAAAAGTGCTTGCATAACTGCCCAGTTGTCTGCCCTGCCCTGGAAGATTTGTGTGTTTCAGGTTGGGTGAAACTCTTGCAATAAATATACTGAAGCAACTAGGTTATTTTAGGCCACAGAATTAATTAGGGAAGAGCCACAGACAGCTATGTGTATTCATTCAGTTGCAGTATGCATGGCGAGCATTTCTCTTTCCATCTGATTCATTCACTCACTCATTCATTCAGGTAATATTTGCTTAAGCCTTTCCATTAAAAAATTTCAAAGTGAATTAGCAGAGTCAGTTAAAACAATTAATAAAAACAAATTGCAACATGCTTTCATATTCCCACTGGGTTATATTTTTGCTTGCCAGCCTAATAATTTTTCCTTCTTTGGTAAGTATCACATTTTATATTCACTTCACTTATGGCACCATGTTGACCACAGGAACAAAATGGCACTTGTTTCTGTTTATCTAATATGAAATTTGCTTAAGAATAAATGAACTGTATAAAAGAAAGGCATCTGTTTCCAGATGGGTAGTGAGTATTTTGTTATATTGTATTACAGTACAATATTGTATAGTATATTGAATTATAGTTTATTTTTGGTACCGTAATTATTTGCTTGCTTATTTATTTATTTGTTTGTTTGTTTGTTTGTTTATTTATTTATTTATTATTTATTTATTTATTTATTTATTTATTTATTTATTTATTTATTTATTTATTTATTTATTTATTTATTTATTTATTTATTTATTTATTTAAAGAATGCTGCCCTGAGCTGCATCCTAAGTGGACAGACTTCTATAATGAATTCCATTTGTGGTAGCCTTGAAGGCTATCCAGGAACTTCAACTGGTTCAAAATATGGCAGTGTGACCAATGATGGGAGTGCTTAGATTGCCCGTGTAATATCTCTGCTTTGCAAGCTGCACTGGTTGCCTTTTACTTCTGGGTATAATTCAAGGAATTGGTTGTTACCTTTAGGCCAGTGATGGGATTCAATTTTTTTTACTGCCGGTTCTGTGGGCGTGGCTTGGTGGGTGTGGTGTTGCTTGGTAGGGAAGGATACTGTAAAATCTCGAATCCCTCCCGATCGCTAGGACTCAGGAGGCAGAGAATAGATGGGGGCGGAGCCAGTCAAAGGTGGTATTTATTGGTACTCTGAACTACTTAAAGTTTCCGCTACCGGTTCTCCAGAACTGATCAGAACCTGCTGAGTACCACCTCTGTATTAGCCCAGCCTGATCTAGCATGTTTAGCACATTCTGGATTTCTTTACGTAAGTAATGCCATTGATTGGGGCCCTAGAAGTGCATTTTTTTTTCTGTAATACTTTTTTGGCCTATGAAATAAGATTTCCTCCTGAGATCCAGATAGCCCTTTCCATGCTGTTGGTTTGAAGGGGCCTTAAGACCTGGCTCTTTAAGCGTTTAATAAAGATGACTGAAGGCTTCTTTTAATCTACGTTGTTTCCTTTTGTTTTTACTCAGTTTGTTGTTCTGCCATTTGTACCTTTTTTTGTTTCTTGTTGTTTTTATTTATAAACTGCCCAGAGTCATTGGAAGTCAAGTAGCATATACATTTGGTAAATAGTAATAAAAGTAGTAAATAAAAATGTGTTAAACATCCCCTTCAAATGGGGTTACATCTGATTGTTAAGTACCGTATATACTCGAGTATAGGCCGACCCGAATATAAGCCGAGGCACCTAATTTTACCACAAAAAACTGGAAAAGTTATTGACTCGAGTATAAGCCTAGGGTGGGAAATGCAGCAGTTACCGGTAAATTTCAAAAATAAAAATAGATACCAATAATGTTTTTGAATATTTATTTCAAAGAAAAACAGTAAACTAGCGGTGTATTCAATGAAATACTTCACTCACCTCATGATGCTGATGTCCCGCTGTGATGCTGATGTCCCGTGCAGCCGCGGGAGCGATGTCCCGCCTCCTATGACACACGGCACAGTGATTCCTATCATTGGATCACTGTACCAGAGGAGGTGGGACATCGCTATGTGGCTGCTTGCCATAACAAGGAGGAGGTGGGACATCGTTGCAGAGCGGCAGGAGGGGGAGGAAGGGGAATCGTAAGACAGCCCTGCATTACATTAGAACGTGAGGAGGGGGGATGGTGCGGTGCGCGCTGCGCGGCAAACTGACACAGAGGGAGGGGAAACTCACAGGGGCACTGGGCCATTCACGAGTGTCACCCAGCGGCATGGCCCCGCCCCTTTTTCTCCTCCATTTCGGGCAAATTTTTCACTGACTCGAGTATAAGCCGAGGCGGCTTTTTTCAGCCCAAAAAGTGGGCTGAAAAACTAGGCTTATACTCGAGTATATACAGTAAGCTAATGTTGTTTGGACTTATTATTGAGTGAACTAAAGATGCTTATTATATAAATATTTTAAGCACTTTGCTCTTGTGTGAGCTCCTCTGAATCATACAATTTGTCTTCCAGCTTAGAAAATGAACAAACAGATGAATAAATGTATACATAATAACAGCAGAAATGGTAATCAAGAGCATTCCTGGTAGCTTGAAATCACAAAATCACAAAAAGCATAAATTGTCAAAACATAGATTGCCTACTCTTTAGAAGGTATAGTGGCAACATCTGAAGGCAAGAACTGTTAAGAGCTATGTCAAATGTTCTCAATGATATTCTCTGTAGATGTGTTGATTTATAACTCTCTTAACTCCTGTCAATTCTCGCTCTTAAATTTTGAAGATTTTATTTTTTAAATACATTTTTATTAATAATTTTAACAACAATAGTAAGAACCTTCAATTTTCTCTTCCATAAAGTGTCAGCTTTGCCTTGGGAAAACCTTTGCCTGCATAATATGTCATGGCATATGAATATATTTTCCAAGACCTTCATTGCTACTTCATTGTGTGCTACTCTATAGCATATTTCTGGACTTCTGGTTCCTTTACTGTTGATGGTTGATCCGAAAAGGAAGAAGCTATCCACCACTTCAGTATCTTTTTCAATTCTTTTTTTTTTAAATATATATTTTATTATGTTTTCATTCTATACAATCACATATTCACTGTGCTTAATCAGGGCATATAACACTGAATAATAAACACGGCCCTCACTTATATAGAAAATGCCCTCTACAATACAAACCCAGTATACCACCTTGGCCTGTCATACACCCTCTTTCAACCCCCTCCAACTTTCATTCTTCCTTCTCACACACCCCTCTACGCCTACTTCCCCTCCCCTTCTTTCTAACCTTAACCCTATCACTCCCTCTCCATTCCCTCCCTCCCTTCTCCCCCTCCTCTCTCTCACCCTCTCCGCCCTCCTTCTTCTTTCACTCGACTCTTTCCTTCGATATCTATTACCTTCCAGTATATTCGGTTTGTTCTATTTTCGCACTAACATTGAAAAGCCACAGTATACAAATACAATCATGGAATTTAACACATATTGTATTTCCCCCCTCCCCCCTCCCCCTAAATCCCCACCTCCCTTCCCTCCCTCCGACTTCCCAAAGACCATACGTGGTATAATTTTTGAACAATCACAGTCTAAAATATCTCTACATTGAACTCAGCTTCTTACTGTTACCCAAATTTTAAACATTTTAAATTATTACTGATACTAAGCATAAGCTATCTGGAGTTTCTTAGTCCCATATTTACTTTTTATGTAATCAATCCACTTTTTCCAGTCTCGTTTATATCTCTCGTTTGAATGTTCTTTGAGATATGCTGAGATTTTGGCCATTTCGGCTAAGTTCATAACTTTCAAAGTCCATTCTTGAATTGTAGGTAAATCTTTCTTCTTCCAATACTGCGCCACCAAGAGTCTTGCTGCCGTTATTAAATACAGAATCAAATTAGTCTCTGCTACTGTAAAATCAATACATATACCCAGTAAAAACAACTGGGGGGTAAATTTTATCCTTCTTTTAAAGATGTTTTGCAGGATCCACCATATTTTTATCCAAAATGCCTTAACATTACGACATGTCCACCATATATGAAAATATGTAGCATCACAAGAACCACATCTCCAACATTTAGGTTGAACATTTGGATACATAGAGGCAAGCTTTTTAGGATCTAGGTGCCATCTATAAAACATCTTATAAAAATTTTCTCTCAAGTTTTGTGCTTGTGTAAATTTCACATTTCTTACCCAGATTCTTTCCCATGTTTCAAGCATTATTGGTTCCTCGATATTCTGAGCCCATTTTATCATACAATCCTTAATCAGTTCCGTTTCAGAATCCATCTGTACTAATACATTATATATCCTCTTTATATGCATTGAGCTTTGATCTCTTATTTGTTTAAACAAATTATCGTCAACTTTTACAAAGCCAATTTTTTGATCTGTTTTCCACCTAGCCTGTAGTTGACCATACTGAAACCACGTTTGAACTACCTTCTCTTCTTTAAGTACCTCTAAAGATTTTAGTTCCATCACCCCTCTTTCTGAGATAAGAAGTTGTCTATAGGTGGTTCTATCGTGTTTTTGTTCTACATTCATATTTTCAATTGCATGTCTAGGAATTGCCCACATGGGCACTTTATCATTTAGTTTATGTTGATATTTTTTCCAAACCCGCAATAAAGCATTTCTTAAGATGTGATTTTTAAATTTTTTATCCGTTTTTTTGTTAAATAACAGGTAAGCATGCCAACCATATAACAAGTCATATCCCTCGATATTCAAAATTCTGTCATTAGTTAGATGAATCCAATCACTAATTGCAGATAATGCCACTGCGTCATAGTATAATTTTAAGTTAGGTAATTTCAGTCCTCCTCTTTCACGTGCATCTTGCATTATTTTCATCTTTACCCTCGGCTTCTTTCCTGCCCACACAAATTTGTTGATACCCTTCTGCCATTCTAAAAGATTCGCATCTCTTTTAAGTATTGGTAACATTTGAAAAAGAAATAAAAATTTTGGTAAAATGTTCATTTTTACTGCCGCTATTCTACCCAGCAAGGACAAATGCAGTTTTTCCCACCTTTTCAACTCCAACTGTGTACTATGCCAAAGTGATTCATAATTATACTTGTATAATTTCCCATTTGAGATTAAAATATTAACTCCAAGATATTTAACTTTTTTAACTACCTCACATCTTAGCATCGCCCCCAGTTCTTCCTTCTGTTTGGTAGTCATATTTATAGCTATTATTTTGGTTTTTCCTAGATTTATTTTAAATCCTGAGACTTGACCATATTGATTGATCGTATTCAATAATACCCTACTAGTTTCCTGCGGTTGTTCCAATATTATAACCAGATCATCCGCAAATGCACGGACTCTATATTCTTGCTGTCTAATTTTAATCCCTTTTAGACCGCCCAGGCCCCGTATCTTATTCAACAGTATTTCCAAAGTTATAATAAACAATAATGGGGACAGAGGACAGCCCTGTCTTGTACCTTTTTCAATTTGAAAGGAGTCTGTCAGATTTCCATTAACAATGATCTGGGCTGTTTGCTGCTGATATATTGCACCAATTGACCGTAAAAAGCCATCTCCTATCTGCATTTTTTGCAATGTCTTCAGCAGGAATTGCCAATTAACTCGATCAAAGGCTTTCTCCGCATCCACAAATATGAATGCGGCCGGGATTTGATTGTTCTTTCCCAGGTATTCTAAAGCGTTAATAATTAATCTAACGTTGTCCTTCATCTGTCTGCCCTGTATAAAACCAGTTTGATCGGTATGTATCAGTTGCTGAATTACCCCCATTAGCCTATTTGCTAATATTTTAGTAAAAATTTTATAATCTACATTGAGTAATGAAATAGGTCTGTAATTTTTTGGTTGGGTAAGGTCTTGGTCTTCTTTGGGTATCAACGATATGAACGCAGTCTTCCACGAAGGAGGCACTTTCCCTCCCGATTGAATTTTATTGAATAGTTCTCTGAGGGGTTCTACCATTTCTAACTGTAGATTTTTATAATAAACAGCTGTTAAACCATCTGTGCCTGGTGCTTTCCCTAACTTTAATTGTTTAATTGCCTGCAAAATTTCCCCAGAGGTTATAGGTTGATTCAGCTTATGCCTATGTTCTTCTCTAACTAGGGGGATTTTCTCTTTATCTAGGAATTTGTCTATATCTCCGTCCTTAATTTTATCCCCTTTATACAACTCTGTAAAAAATTCCCGAAATACCTTTTGAATCTCTTCCTGTTGAAACACTTCCTTCCCTCTGTAACACAATTTGGATACATTTCGAGCTTTCCTTTTTTTTCTAATCTGATAAGCCAACCACCTACCGGGTTTATTTGCATTGCAGAAAGTATTATGTTTAGCATATAATAAACTAGTAGCTACCTGGTCAGAGATCAGCATATCAAACTGAGATTTTAATATAGCAATTGTTTCCCTAATCTTTGTATCTCCTGGATTCAATGTTAATTCTGACTCTTTCCCTTTAATTTCCTCTTCCAATTCTTTTCGTTTTTGCCCTTGTTTGTGTCTATGTATTTTGTTTATATTCATTAATACTCCTCGCATATACGCTTTGCTTGCATCCCATACATATTCCAAAGATGTACCCTTGTTCATATTGAGAACAAAATATTCCGATAGCAATTTTTTACAATCATTAACATACTTTTCATATCTAAATAAGTTTTCATTCAACCTCCAGGACCTTCTTGGCTGGGCTACCCTTCCCAATTCCATCCAGACTGGATTATGGTCTGAAAGAACTCTCGCCATAATCTTTGTCTTCTTCACCCTACAAAGTAAATCATTTGTAATTAGTATAAAATCAATCCTTGAAAGAGATTGATGTCTATTGGAAAAAAAGGTAAAGTCATATTCTTCTGCATGCCTCTCGCGCCAAGCGTCTCGCAATTCAAAGTCGTCCAGCATGTCAAAAAAGGCTTTGGGTAACTTAGCTCGAAATTTGGTGTTCGGGCGAGCTGTCTTCTTATCTCTTTTGGTGTCGATCACGCCATTCCAGTCACCCAATAATATACAAGACTCAAAGTCCCACTGTACTAATTTAGCGTGAAGATTTCTATAAAATCCATCTTGTTGTTGATTAGGAGCATAAATTCCCAAAAGTAACGTCTTTTTCCCTTCTAAGATTAAATCTAATGCAATATATCTTCCAAAGGGATCTGCTTCGATTAGCTCAGCTTTAATATCTTTTCTTAAATATACTACTATGCCATTTTTCTTTTCCATGGCTGAGGTCGCAAAATGTTGGCCCAGTTTGGGGTTAAACAAATATTTTTGATCGGTTGATTTGATATGAGTTTCTTGCAAGCAAATTATGTCATTCTTAAACTGTTTGAGATAATGAAATATTTTCTTTCTTTTCTGTGGAGAGTTCAGTCCGTTAACATTCCATGTCAAAATCTTAGTTGTCATTTTTGGTTGCCTGAAGCTTTTTTAGAGCCTCCTGCAAGGCCTGTCTCACCTTTGGTTTAGCTCCTCCCACAGCTTCTGAGCTTGTTGCAGTAGCTCCTTGATCAGTGGCCAACGATTGTTGAGATTGTTGCATAGTAGCTTGTTTATCCGTTTGTCTGGTGGTCTTACGGTTGGATCTTTTTTCCTTGCCCTTCCGGAAGAGGGAGATGATACATTTTATCTGATGGTTGTGTGGTTTGCTGTTTATCTTGTTCGTCTCGTGGTTTTTCACCATATCCCAAAGGTTCAGGGTATCCCATCTTCAGAATCTTATGATAGAAATCACGAGCTTTCCATACAGAGCTGAGACGATATCTTTGTTTGTCCATTGTAACTATAATACCGAATGGGGCATCCCATCTGTACTGTATCTGACGCTTTCTGAGCTCTTCCACCAGAAAAGCATAATCTCTTCTGGCTCTTAGCATCTGAGGTGGTATTTCTTTCAAAACAATCAGGTCCTGTCCACCAATTTGAAGCTTAGTATTGTAAGACTCTTGTAGTATCATATTTCTAGATTCTCTTGTAACAAAGTATATTACCACGTCTCGGGGAAGTTGCCTTTGTTTTGCCGCCCATGAGTTAACACGAAAAATCCTGTCAATCTGCCAATCAAAATTGGATCCCGGTTTTCCCACCAGACGGTCAAAAGCTTCAGAAAACATTTGCTTTAAGTTCTCCTGCTTTTCTTCACGCAGCCCCCTCACTCTTAATGCAAGCTCCATCTGCTTATACTGTATCATAATAATTTGTTTTTCAGCATTGTCAATTTTTTGTTCCACCACTTCAGTTTTGGATATCAGGTTAGTTTTAGCTTCATTGAGAGTTTCTAAATTGTCTTCCATTCCAGAAATATATTCTGTTATCACATTTACAATTCCCATCATATTATCATTCGTTTTAGTGACCCTGGAATCGAATTTGTCATATAGAACTTCCATCTCATTCCTTATTTCATCTTTGAATTCTTTGAGCATTTCTAGATTCTGTTCTCTGAATTCTTTAAACATTTCTAAGTTCTGTTCTCTGGATTCTTTGAACATTTCCAGAAAAAATTCTTTTGTTAGTACATCTCCACTAGGGGGCATAGATGGTGGGGGCTGCAGCTTTGTACCAGGTATGGGAGACGTTTTCGGAGGTAATTTGACAGAGGTTGATTTAGATGCCATTATTTTAGTTTTAATTATTTATTCTAAATTACCAATCCACTGTGCTATGTGGAGAAAAAGAAATTCCTCCCCCCCCTTTTTTTCCTTCTTTTTTTTTTCCAAGGGGTTTTACGGAGGATTTCAAAAGAGAAAGTCCGTTTGGAATGTTTGGAATGTCCCTGTTTCAACAACAAAGAGTCTTGAAAGCTTTAAGGGAGTAGCTCTAATTAAATTAAAAAAGATTGTTTCTGTAATTCTGTAGCAGGAAGCCGGAGATAACAAATGCAGAAGCTGTAAACGCCATTTTGAAGACAATTAAACAAAAGAGGTTTTTATAACATTGAAGCTGGTATTTCAGATAGAAAAAGGTTTTCAAAGTTCACAAGTTTGGTCTTTGCTCGTATTGATTTTTAATAGTCTCTTTTCTAAAGATTGTCCTGAGGGGAAGGGGGTCCTGTCTAGTGCTGTGAATAACAGCTGCGAAGTTCAGGTCGGAGTTGAATGACTCAGCTTTGGGTTGATCCTCCCCCTCCGTCCACAGCTCACAAAAAAAACAAACTGTGAACTTCAAAGAAGATTCTTACCAGCTGAGATTCCTCACTGCTTTTTTCTTGTCTGAAAAAAGAGTTATCTTCTTGATATTGAGTAGATAACGAACCTGAATTCTGGGGGCAGCTCTGTTAAGCTGCCGACGGGCGACAGGCCACTCCCCGGAAGCCTCAGTATCTTTTTCAATTCTAAAGCTGGTTATTGATTGTCATTATTTTGATCTTTGACTTTCAATACCGGACAATGCCGGCTGGTGGCTCCTCGGAGGAGGGCCTTCTCTGTAGCTGCTCCGACCCTGTGGAACGACCTACCTGTAGAGATCCGGACCCTCCCCACTCTCTCGGCCTTCCGAAAAGCCACTAAAACCTGGCTATTCCAGCAGGCCTGGGGCTGTTGACTTCATGAATGAGGTCCAGCCCCACCCAGATTGAGTGTATGGTGCGTTGTTTTAAATTGTTTCTTTTTAAATTGTTTCTTTATTTTAACTCCTTATTTTAACTTGCTTCTGTAAGCCGCCTGGAGTCCTACGGGATTGGGCGGCATATAAATTTATTAAAAGTTAAAGTTAATACCAGAACTTTTTTTTTAAAGTAATCTTTATTAGTTATACATTTTTTTAAGAGTAAAACATACAAATACAAATACAATTTTAAACATACAATCCCCCTCCCCCCCCCGCGGTGACAGTCATTCACAGCCCAACTTTTTTCTTTCTTTCCTCATTGTTAGGTCTCTAAGCCACATCTTCTCATTACGAAATTCAGGGATCTATTACAATACCCATGTTCACTTTTAACTTCCCCCTTTTAAGTCCCTGCTGTTCTCCTTGTCGCCCACATATACCATAAGTTCCAGCTAAGGTAATGTTCCGTTTCTCCTTTGTCCCTCAGCCAACCCGTCATTCTGTCCATTTCTGCACATTCATAGATCTTTTTAATTATAGCATCTTCCGACGGTATGGTAGTGGATTTTCAAAATTGTGCATAAGTTATTCTTGCGGCCACAATTATATGTAGGCTCAAATGCCATATTGAATTGCTCATGTTTTCTGGTTTAATGCTTAGTAGAAGGTTCTCGGGTCTCCATTCCATGCTTGCCCCGGTAACCTCTTTTAGCCATTTTTTAATACTTTTCCAGTATTTCGTGGCCTCAGTACAGGACCACCAAATATGGTAGAATGTGCCATCCTTTCTTCCACATTTCCAACACAATGGAGATAACCCAGGAAACATTTTGGCTAACCTCGTTGGGGGGAAGTGCCACCTATAAACCATCTTGTATATGTTTTCTTTGAATGCTGTAGATATTGTAAGTTTAATGGTCTTACTCCATAGATCCCACCATTTGCCCATTTCAATCTCATAGCCAAAGTTTCTCTCCCATGCTATTAGAAGGCTTTTATCCATCTCTTCATTAGCATCTTGGCAGGTCAAAAATTGATAAATCTTCGTTAACATTTTCTTGTCTCCGCCAAACAAAATCTTATCTAGCCCCTGAGGGTTTGGGTAGATCCCAAACCGTACCTTATCGCTTTTAAACCTGTTTCTAACCTGTAAATATTCCCACCATTCCAGATTCCTGCCCTGCTGCTCTAATTCCATCTTTGTTTTCATGTTGCCATCTTCTGTCATAATGTCTTTATATGTTATGTTTCTTGTCCAATTAAATACACTGGGATGCGTTAAGTCCTCTAACGATGCCAACCAGCACGGAACCCTAAGATAGTATTTTTTCCTCATCTTTTCCCAGACCCCCATCAAAATCTTCCGAATATAATGTCCCATGAAGTACCTATGGGGGGTGTCTCTTTCTTGCCAGAAGGAGGCATGCCATCCCTGAGGGAGGTCATGTCCCTCTATAGCCAATAGGTGCCTTCTGCTCAACATCACCCAATCCTTCACCCATGTCATAATTGCTGCATTATAATATGCTTCCCAGTTGGGTACTCCGAAGCCTCCCAGTTCTCTACGTTTTTGCAATATTTGGGCTTTAATTCGTGCTTTCTTGCCTTGCCATATAAATCGAGCCACTATTGTCTCCAAAGATTTTAAAAAAAATTTGTCCAATTTAGTTGGTGCCGTTTGAAACAGAAACAAAAATTTTGGTAATACATATGTCTTAACTGTCGCAATCCTGCCCATCAAAGACAGTTGTTTACCACTCCAATTAGTCATATCTTTAGATACCTGCTGTAGCAATTTCATATAGTTATCTACCTTGATAGAGGAACATCTCTCCGTGAGCCAAATTCCCAAGTATTGTATTTTATGGGCCATGTTAATCCCTAACAGGCTTTGTACTTCCCTTTTCTGGTTCAGAGTCATATTCTTAATTAACAGTTTTGTGTTCTCTTTGTTTATACGTAGCCCCGCTATCCTACCATACTCCTCTATTTTACATAAAAGTTGTATCCCAGAAGCCATAGGATCCTCCAGGATAAAAACAAGGTCATCGGCGAAAGCCTGGACCTTAAATTCCTGAGCTTTAGCTCGTAACCCTTTAATTTGTGTGTCACTCCTCACTATTCTAAGAAGGGGTTCTAATGTGAGGATAAACAGTAGGGGGGATAACGGGCATCCTTGTCTTGTGCCTTTACCAATCTCAATATCACCCGCCTCTTCTCTATTTACCAATAATGTCGCGGTTTGTCATACATAAATTGCCCGAATTGCATTTAAGAAGTTTTCTCCAAACTTCATATTTTCTAATTGTGACAACATAAACTTCCAATTTACCCGATCAAAAGCCTTTTGTGCGTCAAGAAACATAAAGGCCACTTGTTTATCCGGCTGAGCTTCATAATATTCTAAGGCATCCAAAATAATTCTAACATTATCTTTCAAATGCCTTGATGGCAGGAAGCCGTTCTGATCAGGGTGTATACATTTATTAAGGAAGAATTTAAGTCTATCTGCCAGTATAGCTGCAAAGATTTTTTAATCCACATTCAAAAGTGAAATGGGCCTATAGTTTTTAATTTGGGTACGGTCAGCTCCAGCTTTAGGCAAAAGGGTTGTATAGGCCTCAGCCCATGATTTCGGTGCGATAGAATCCGTCAAGACAGCATTAAATATTACTATCATCTCTTGTCCTAAGATTTCCCAAAAAGATTTATAGATTTCAACTGGCAAACCATCCATGCCAGGAGTTTTGTTGTTTTCCATTTTTTTGACTGCCTTTTCTAATTCATCTATTGTTATCTTTTGGTTCAGTACCCCTTTTGCTTCATTTGAGATCTTGGGTAGATTTGCATTATCTAAAAATTCCTTAATTTGGTCCTCAGAAATTTCTTCCCTACTATATAGTTGCTGAAAAATACCTTGGATAATTTCCTGTTTCTCCCCCTTGGTTTCTACTAATTCCCCTTTATTATTCTGCAGTTGAGCTATACGTCTGCTCTCTCTTTCTTTTCGAAGTCTATAAGAGAGCCAACGACCCGGTTTGTTAGCATGCTCAAAAAAGTTTTGCTTAATCCCCCTAAGTTTCCGAGCAACATCCTCCTGGTCTAGAAGAGAGATCCCGTGCTTAATTCTAGCCATTTCTTCTTTTTTCCTATCATCTAGTGGGTTCTGTTGCAAGGCTTTTTCTACCACCTCCAATTTAGCTACCCATTTTGCCCTCTCTTCTAATTTTTTCCTCTGTATGCCTGTTGTATATTTAATAGCCAGGCCTCTCATATAAGCCTTGGCCGTATCCCAAAGTATTTGTGGAGTTACTCCCTTCCTATTTTCTTCAAAAAAAAAACCTCATTTCCCTTTTAAACGTTTGCTGAAATTCTTGTTCTTTCACTATCTCTGTATTCATCATCCACCTTCTCTTCCTCCCCTGCCTTACTCCTTTCCACACCAATAAGAGTGGATTATGATCGGCCCAGGTATTAACCTCAATTGCTGTTTCCTTAATCAAGTCCCCAATTTCTGGTGTCAACCAGGCCATGTCGATCCTAGAACAGGATTGATGTCTATGTGAAAAGAAAGTAAATTGTTGTTTCTGTGGGTGGAGTTCACGCCATACATCCTTTAATTCATATTCCTCCCTCATGTCTTCAAAAGTTTTGGGGAGAACTCTCCTCCTTTCTCTTAATTTCCCCCCCCTTTTGGATGTTTCCTGGGTTATAATCCATTGTCCTATCTGCCACCGCGTTATAATCACCCACCACACATATGTGGTCATAGCCTAACTCTGCAATTTTTAGATGCAACTTTCTAAAGAAAGTACTTTGGTTGTCATTCGGTGCGTATATGGCCACCAGCAAAATTTTATATTGACCAAATTTCAATTCAACCATTAAAAGTCTCCCCTCCCCATCAGTATACACCAATTTAGAATCGATATGGTTTTTAACATACGACACAATGCCCCTTTTCTTTTCATCTGCTAAACTTGTATACATTATACCCAGCCGGGGGTAATACAACACATTTTGCTGGTGGCTCACTATATGTACTTATTGCAGGCATGCCAAATCACAATTCTTTTTCCGTAGAGCATTCAGTATTTTATTTCTCTTAGTGAATTCAAACCATTTATATTTAAAGAAATTAAGCGGGGTTCATCCGCCATGTTTATTTGTGTAAGGCTTTGGATTTTGTTGTCTGCCTCGTTTGCGGTCTCTCATCTCTGCTTTGATTCTCATTTCCCCCTTTCTCATCTCCCGGGACACTATTCTTTCACGCCTCTCCTCGGCTCTTGTTATCCAATTCTCCATCGTTATTCTGAGTTCCCCTCTTCAACTGGCTTTCCATAAAGTCTTGTGCATCTTCCAATGATTCAATCCGAAACCTCTGGCCTTGCCAGAGAAAAGATATCCCTTCTGGGAAAAGCCACCTATACATCACCTGAAGTTTCCTCAATTGTGTTGTTAGGTCCTGATATTTCTGCCTCCTTTCCCTCACTCTTCTTGGTATCTATTTTAGTACTATCACCATTTCCCCCGCATACATGGTATTCTGGTCACGTGCCTTCTGGTAAATTTCTTCTCTCAGGGATCGTTTACTAAACCTCACGTGCACTTCACGTGGCAGTTTCTGTCTCCTAGTATAGGAAGTATAGACCCTATATATGTCATCAATGTCACTCTGTATCGACAGCTTATCTTTCTGGGCGATCCCTGCTATCATCTCAACCATAATTTCTTTCAGTTTCTCCCCTCTTTCCTCTGGAATATTTTGAAATCTGAGAAAGAAGGCTGACTTTTCTAATTCCAACATAGCAATCTCATCTTCCAACCTTCTATTAATATGTAGCTGCCTCATCTCTCACCTCACCATATTCCCTTCACTTTCCTTCATTTTTACTCCTAAATCTTGAATTTTACCCTCCTGTTTCTCCATTTTTGCCCAGATCTCCTTTTGCTGTGAATACAGCTGTTTCATTTCACCCCTCATGTCTCCCATTTCATTTTTAATATTGGCCAGGGATTTTTCGGTGATCTCTTGATTCCTAGCCATATTATTTTGTATCGATAGCAAAGTTGTCTGTATATTTTGCAATGTGGGTGCCTTCTCTACCCCAGCCATATTGTCTAAAGTTCTGTGTATTGTTGGAGGGGTTGTAGATGGGGATGACTGAGTAGGTAATGCCGAGGTTTTTTCCCCCCCTTTGCCCAGCTCATATCAATTAGGTTAAGAATATCCCACTGCTTCATAAGCTATCTGCTACCAGTTTAAGCAATGTTCCAACTTACTTTGCTGCTATCTATAAGGAAAAATATATATGAATATAGTCCCATAGAGAGATCTAAAAAAAGTACAGGAGGGGGCTCATATCAGGAAAGAAAGGAAAGAAGGGGGGGCAAATACATCAACACAAAAAAAAGGAATCAAACCTCAAAGAGAAGAGAACAAAAAGAAGGGAAGTTCAGCTTGAAATATTCCCCTTTCAAGTGTCCAACTCCAGCTCCAAAAAAAGAGAGAAAACAATGCGCACAGTAGATATAATATTGACTGTCTCAAATGGAGCCTTAAACCTCCTATAGCAACACAAAAGTTTTCCAAAAATCTTGGGAGCAGGCAGGGCAAGTCCGCTGATTACTATCAGCTATGCCTCAGGGTAAAGACTCCACTTTCCTGTTTCCACCACCTAGGCCGCCTTCGAAGACTCTTTATGATGTAAATCCTTCTTCATTTGTTAATTCATTTGCTCCTGTTTGTCTTAATTGCTGCTAAAAGTCCCATCAAAGAGGGGAAAAAAGATTGCCAGAGATGCAGTAACCAAATAGTAAATCCAACTTGCTCTTCAAGAAAGTTTAGGGCATCCAGATTCACACCAAAAATCCTACGCCAAACAAAAGTGCTGTGTCATGGCTTTGGGACCGCCGTGCATGCGCGTACTTAGTACACAAAATTGAACTCCGATTTTGAACAAAGTAGCACTCAAATTTATTATGTTTGCAGGACCTGTTTGTTTTCCTGCACACTGCTTAGAGAGTCCAAGTTGTGGGTTATTTCAGTCTGGTTGCCCTGAAACTGAGGAAAGACTTTTCCTTGGCCACGCCTCCAGGCGTGCCTAATCCCCAGAAATTTTCCTCAGTTTGGCCCGTTTGGAAGCTGTTTTGGGAGCTCCAGCTGAAATAGTGCTTTGCTTGGACTCTCTTTATTTCCTCTGACTTTTCCTGCTGAGTACATTTTTCCCCTTAGGCATTCTTGCCTTTCTCTTTGTCGTTCCTTCACTAATTGCTATATTCAAGCCTCCAGGAGGCAGGAGGTAAGCGTTTGGCTGGGGGAAGGGCCTCCTTTGTCGATCTCCTCAGGCCGATCTCGGAGGCTTGCTGCCTAGATGACATCATTATTCAGTCGTCGTCCAGGCGGCAGGCCTTGCGGGATCTCCAGATAACCATGAGGACCCTCAGACATCACGGGTTATCCCTAAATCTCAAAAAAAGTCACCTTACCCCAACCACCAAGATCAATCACTTGGGGGCGGTGATAGACACCATCTCCTGCAGGGTGTTCCTTTCCCAAGGCAGGTTAGAGGCCCTCAGGTCCATGACCCTCTCTGTATGGCAAGCAAGGCAGGTTCCGATTGTCCTCCTTTCACAACTACTGGGGAAGATGATCTCCTGTCTGTCGATCGTCCCTTGGGCTCGTCTCCACTCCAGAGCCCTGCAGTGGCTGCTTCTTCCTCATCAGAGGGCCAACAGGAGCAACTCACCAAGACTGATTCCAGTACCTCAGTCAGTCAAGAGGTCCCTCCGGTGGTGGACTTCTCCAGCTCTGACCAAGGGACACCTGTTCAAGGAGCCCGACCGGCTGGTTACCACCACCGACGCCAGTCTCGCAGGCTGGGGAGCGCACATGGATCATCTCGTGGTCCAAGGCAGGTGGTCCCCGGTGGAATTGCGTTGCAGCATCAACCTTCTGGAGCTGCGAGCTGCGAGGTTGGCCCTCTGTCATTTCCACCATCACATATGCCACTGTCATGTCCTATTGATGACGGACAACGTCGCCACGAAGGCGCACATCAACCACCAGGGCGGCACCAGGTCAAAAAGGCTGATGGCAGAGGCGGAGGCCTTGGGACTATGGGCGGAGCGGCACCTGGAATCGATCCGCTCCGACCACATCTCTGGCGTGGACAACACCCAGGCGGACTGGCTGAGCAGGACCACCATAGACTCCACGGAATGGCGGCTGGATCCTGCTCTGTTTCAACACCTTTCTCACCGGTTCGGCCTACCGATGATAGACCTGTTTGTGACAAAAGCCAACACACAACTTCCGCGCTTTTTCTCCCGTTTCCAGTGTCCGGGAGCGGAAGGAACGGATGCTCTTCGCTGCAGCTGGCCTCGCGGCCTCCTCTATGCATTTCCTCCTCTTCCACTCCTTCCCCGTCTTCTAATCAAGATCATAGAAGAGGGGGAGAAGTTTTACTCGTGGCGCCCCACTGGCCCCGGAGGTCGTGGTTCGCCCATTGGTGTGAGGTCTCAGGACTTGACCCCGTCAGTGCTCCAGTGGCAAGGGTGCTGGACTTTCTGCAGGGGGGCCTTGAGGGGGGTCTCGCTCCGGCCACGCTTCATCGCCAGGTGGCGGCCTTGTCTACCGTTTGGTCCGGCGACCCTTCTCTTCCTCTCAACAAGGTTCCCAGGGTGCGCTGCTTTCTCAAGGGCGCCTCTAACATCCGGCCTCCCACGGTCCACCGTTATCCGACATGGCAACTTTCTGTGGTGCTACAGGCCCTCACGGGGCCACCGTTTGAGCCTCTCCAGACGGCCTCTCTCAAGCACCTTTCACTAAAGACTTCCTTTCTTATCGCCATCACCTCCGCCCGTCGGATCTCGGAGCTGGTGGCTCTGTCTATGCGCCAGGACTTATGCGTCATCCATTCCGACAGGGTCGTTTTGCGGCTTGATCCGACCTTTCTCACCAAGGTCAACTCCTGGTACCACAGGGCGCAGGAGGTTGTGTTGCCTAACTTTTGCCCGCATCCTTCACATCCGAGCGAGCGCAAGTGGCACAAGCTTGATGTGCGACGAGCACTAAAAATCTACGTCCATCGCACCTCCGATTTCCGGAAGTCCGAGGCTCTCTTTATATCTTTCCAGCCCAGATCGCTAGGGAAGAAAGTCTCTTCGTCCACGATTGGCAGATGGCTCAGAGCCTGTACTGCATCTGCGTACGAATTACAGTCGAGAGCGGTTCCTATCCGAATTACGGCTCACTCGATGCGCAGTGGGGCGACTTCTGCAGCTTGGGCCACGCAGGCGCCGATCGAGGAGATCTGCAGGGCAGCCGCGTGGTCTACACCGTCTCCCTTCATCAGACACTATAAGTTAGACACGTTTGCTTCAGCTGAGGCGGCCTTTGGCAGGCGGGTGCTGCAGGCAGTGACTACTTCTGTCGTAACCCGTGACTCTGATTCTGCCCGCCCAGATGGACATTAACTTGGGTATGTCCCACAACTTGGACTCTCCAATCAGTGTGCAGGAAAATGACCATTGGTCTTACCTGAAGGGTCCTTTTCTGCACACTGCGAGAGAGTCCAACCCACCCTGGTCTGTCCGGGGTTACGGATCGTCATGTCAACACGGTTCCATTCTAAGGTTATCTCCAGCTGCATCTCCACGACCAAAGTGTCTCAAATTTCTGGGGATTAGGCACGCCTGGAGGCGTGGCCAAGGAACAGTCTTTCCTCAGTTTCAGGGCAACCAGACTGAAATAATCCACAACTTGGACTCTCGCAGTGTGCAGAAAAGGACCCTTCAGGTAAGACCAATGGTCATTTTCTGAATTCTAATTTAGGAAAGTTGGACACTTTCTACTTTGACGATTGTCAGTACAGGCCATTAACTTTATCTTGAGTGCAGAAATGGATGACACTGCCTTTAATTCCTAGCCCATAGCAAACACATTTCATTATTTGCAGTCTTGAGTCAAAACTGCTTTTTCTGACACAAGCCATCTTTTGCCTTTCAAAGGAGACAATCTAATTCTGTTCTAGGGTAGTAACAGCCCCGGATGCATTCAAAAATGCATCACAAATACCATTGACTGGTGCCAATGGTTGTCAATGGTATTTGTGATGCATTTTTGTATGTTCTGTTGATCGAGGTTCATGTTTAATGAATAACGTTTATTATTATTATACAATTGTATCACAGCGGCCAGTTGTTTCACCGGATTTGGCATTGGTTACTAGTCGGGCCCCACCCAGGGGCCTAGGACGTCATAACGTATTTTCGTAATATGCGTGCAGATCCAAGCAGTGCGGCTTTTTGCATTTGACTGATGGTGATTTTGTCAATTTTTAACTGTTTTAAATGTAATTCCAGTGCTTTTGGAATAGCACCCAGTGTGCCAATTACCACTGGAATTATCACTGCTGGTTTGTGCCATAGTCGTTGAATTTCGATTTTTAAGTCCTGGTATTTTGCAATTTTTTCATGTTCCTTCTCGGCAACACTGCTATCACCTGGAATTGCGATGTCTATGATTGTGACCTTAGTTTTCTCAACCAGTGTGATGTCTGGTGTATTATGTGCCAGTATTTTGTCCGTTTGTATACGTAAATCCCACAAGATCTTGACCATCTGATTTTTGGTGACTTTTTCAGGCAGTTTGTTGCTGTTTTAATATTATAATTTTTGCACAAATTCCAATGGATCAAGTATTTGTAGGCTTCATTTTCATTGCATTTAATTAGTTGGCCATTGGGCATTTCAATTCCCTCACATGCAGTGATTTTGCCCCTTTTTATGGATACAGTGGCACATTTTTCCATGCCAAACTGCATTGAAATATTGGTGCTGAATATTCGGACTGTTTTTGTCAATGATTGGATTTCTATTTCTGACTTTCCATAGAGTTTCAAATCATCCATATATAGTAAATGCGAAAATTTTTCAACTTCTTTGGCTGTTTGGTAGCCTAATTTCATTTTTTTAAGATTACTGATAGTGGGATCATTGCGATGATGAAGAGAAGAGGTGAAAGTGAATCACCCTGGAAAATTCCTCGCTTGATATTAACCCTTCCATAGATCTCATTCCCTACTGCCAACTCAGTTCTCCATTGTTTCATCGCCTTTTCAGTAAACGATGTAATATTTTTGCTAATGCCAGTTGTTTCTAAGCATTTTATGATCCAACTATGTGGCAGTGAGTCAAATGCCTTTTTGTAATCAATCCAGACCATATTCAAGTTCGTTTTTCTGTTCTTACAATTTTCTAATATCATTTTATCAATTAGGAGCTGATCTTTTGCGCCCCTGCTCCTTCTTTTGTTGCCTTTTTGCTCTACTGGCAAGATGTTTGTTTCCAAATAATCCATCATGTTATCTGCAATAATGCCTGTGAGTAATTTGAAGGTTGTTGGCAAGCATGTTATTGGTCTGTAGTTTTCAGGTGTTGTTCCTTTAGTTGCATCTTTCTGAATCAAGTATGTTTTCCCAGTTGTCAACCATTCATCAATTTGGCCCTTTTGTAAAATTCCATTCAGTTGCCTGGCCAATATTGCGTGTAAACTGGTCAGATATTTGAGCCAGAAACCATGTAATTGGTCCTTTCCAGGTGATGTCCAATTCTTTACCTTTTTTACTCAATTTTTGACCATCTCAGTTGTTATTTCTAATACTTGCATTTGTTTGTTGCCAATGCTTTTCTCAAAGTCATGTATCCACTTTGCTTCCTTATTGTAGTCCTTTGCATTTTCCCACAATTCTTTCCAGAATTCAACTGTGGCCTGCTTTTCTGGTTTATCACTTTTGGTGTCACCATTCACATTAAGACTTTGATAAAAACGCCATTGGTCTGATCGAAATTGCTGATTTTGTTTATATTGGTTGATTTGTGCCTCATATCTTTCAATTTTTCTAGCTGTTGCTGTTATCTGCTGTTTTACAATCTCTACAGCTTCATTGATGTTTCTTGTATCCAATCTATATCTTCTGATTAGCCGATCTATGATTTTATTGTTTTTAAGCCGTTGCTCATGCATGTTCTTTAAGTTACTAGCATCTGCCCTTAATTTTTTGACTTTTTGTTCTAATCGGATTTTCCACTTTGGCTTTGATGCTTTTTCTGTTGTGTGACTAGGTACTCTGATTTTAATGCCTAGTTCATTAGTGACTATTACAGCTGTGCTGTACATTAACTGGTTCGTTTCCAAGATGGATCCCGATTCAATTGTTGAAAACACTGCATTAACCATTTTCATGATGGGGGCCAACATTTTCTTAGGCACAGTTTTTAGTGATGGTAAACGTTGCCTTTCCTCATTAAGCAGAAAATGCTCCATGATCTTATCCTTCAATTCTTTTTGTTTTTGAGTTAGTTCGTCAGTTGGTTCAGTGATAACTGGTTCTAGTGGTGGTGGTGTTATTTCCTCCCCAAGAGCTTCTTCTGGGAGTTCTACTATAATGTCTTTAGTTGTGTCTTGAATATCAGTTATTTCTGCTTGTGATATTGTTTTTTTGGTTTTGCAATTTGCCTGAATTTCCTCAAGTTCAACTTCACTAAACACTTTATTCCGTATAATAAATCACCTTTGATCTGCTAGTCGTTGTTCACTAACATTTGAATCTGGATATTGTTCTTTCCATAATTCATACATTCGCTTTAAATAACCTCTTTTTTCTGGCTCTGAGTTGTAGTAACAGGCCATTATGGCACGGTTTTCATCTGCACTATATTTTTGTCGTTTTGTTGGCTGGTCCACTTGTAGCCCACTTGTCGACAGATGTCCAGGGACCCCAACATCCACCACGGCCCTTGTTAACCCGCGCGACGACCGATGCGGTATAAAATTTGTATTCGTTTCTTTCACCATATTGTATGGGTTGGCGGGGTTTTTTTATGGGGCCAGTTGCCAACCTGACCCCAACCCTCCTCCTTTGTCATCCGGGCTTGGGACCGGCAATGGCGGAGTTATTATTGTTATTGTTGTTGTTGTTGTTGTTGTTATTATTATTATTATTATTATTATTATTATTATTATTATTATACAATTGTATCACAGCGGCCAGTTGTTTCGCCGGATTTGGCATTGGTTACTAGTCGGGCCCCACCCAGGGGCCTAGGATGTCTTAACGTATTTTCGTAATATGCATGCAGATCCAAGCAGTGCGGCTTTTTGCATTTGACTGATGGTGATTTTATCAATTTTTAACTGTTTTAAATGTAATTCCAGTGCTTTTGGTATAGCACCCAGTGTGCCAATTACCACTGGAATTATCACTGCTGGTTTGTGCCATAGTCGTTGAATTTCGATTTTTAAGTCCTGGTATCTTGCAATTTTTTCATGTTCCTTATCGGCGACCCTGCTATCACCTGGTATTGCGATGTCTATGATTGTGACCTTATTTTTCTCAACCAGTGTGATGTCTGGTGTATTATGCGCCAGTATTTTGTTGGTTTGTATACGGAAATCCCACAAGATCTTGACCATCTGATTTTCGGTGACTTTTTCAGGCTGATGTTCCCACCAGTTTGTTGCTGTTTTAATATTATAATTTTTGCACAAATTCCAATGGATCATTTGTGCTACTGAATTGTGCCGCAATTTATACTCAGTCTGCGCGATTTTTTTACAGCAGCTGAGTATGTGATCAACAGTTTCATCAGCTTCGCGGGCTTCCGGGGCGGGACCTTGCTGATGGCGGCGGCTTAACTGAGCTGCCCCCGGGTTTTTGGTCGCGTTATCTGCCTAAATACCTGGTAGATACCTCATTCTTCAGGCAAAGAAGAGTGAGAGAGAGATCCAGCTGGTAAGAGCTTTTCTTTGAAGTTTGCAGCCTTTTTTTCTGCTGCGAATAGAAGGGGTGGGCAACCAAGGCTGAATCATATCTCCGTGCCAGAAATCTCGGCTGTTTTCATTACAGCGCAAAGTAAGGAACCTCCTCTTAGGACAATTTTTGAGACATTTATCTGGAATTAATACAAGCAGAGTCCGTACCTGAGAACCTTATCTGCTTTTCCTTAAAAAAAAAATCCTAGCTTCATTTTTACAAGAGCTTCCTTCGTGCAATTGGTTTTTTCTCTAAAAAAATAAGCTCCTAAAATGGCGATTGTGCAGTCTCCGTAATTGTAACAATGCTACATTCCTAACTCTTCGGCAAAGAACAGTGATAAAAAAGATCAAAGGAACAGCCAGTCAGCAGCTTCTTACTAATTAGTTTCACTTCTCTGAAGAGCTTACAAGACTTTTTTCTTATCAACCTTTAAAAGTTTTAAAAGACTCTTTGCTAATATAGAGACATTCCAAACAGAGGTGAATATGCTGAACTGTTTTGGTATAATGCTAATCTTTTGAAACCTTCTGCAAACTTTCTGCAAAAAGAGAGGAACAGTTTAATACAGTGATGGGCAACCTTTTTGGCGTGGTGTGTCAAAAATCGGCAAAAAATCGAGCAGAACTCGCGTTGTGTGTCACTTCGACAAAAACATAATTTTGCGCAATTTATAGTTTAAACTACAAAAATATATAATTGCAATATAATTGTATTTAATAAACCAAAAACAAATTATTTAACATAGCTGCTTAGTAACTTCTTTGTTCATCAGTCGATTTCGTATGTTGCCCTTGATATTATTATCAGTATCACTTACCAACGGTCCTGCTTAGCAACCAAAATGTTGGCTCAGAAACTCTGGCATTGAAGCATGCAAGTCTTAAAGCTGTCAAGTTACAAGATCCTTGTACCCCTAACCCTTTAGGAAAAAAAACCCAGGGGTCTTCAAACCTGACAGCTTTAAGCCTTGTGGACTTCAACTCTTCAACTAAAAGAGAGACTGATAAATATTAAAAAAAATAAAACCAAAAAGCAGCTACTGCAGTGGCTTAGAATTTTACTCAATTACTGATGAGCCCATGGAAAGTTCTGCAGCCCCAGGAGCAAAGGAAGGGGGACGGAGAGAGAGAGATTGGCTGTTTGGGGTGCTTGAAACCACCTGGCCCTCCCCAAAGGAAACCCTCATTTGCAGGATGAGCCTCGACTGGCTCTGCCCAGCGGGGTTACCCCAAGCGCCATTGGGCAGCGACGGATGCTTATCCTTTTTCCTTCGGCTGCTTCAGCTGGGACTTCAGACACCCCAAGGGAGGGACTTTATCGGGCCTCCCCCTCCCCACCCTTTGAATGAAGGTGTGATATGGCTCCTCCATCCCTGCTCTTTAACCCAGCCAGAATTACAGGAAGGCTGCCCCCGTTCTGCTTTCCGGGGTGGATCTTAGCCGAGGGACACCAAGACCCCAGAATGGGTGGGGGGTGGGGGAAGAGCTTCTTGACGGAGGCCACGATCGACTTTTGGAAGTTGTGTTTTCGTAAAATAAGATTAACCTTTGGATGTGTTTGTTCCGCTCGGCCAGCGGCGTTTTCTCCCACTTAATCCTGGCGGATCCTGATATCTGAGCTGGAAAACTGCAACCCCCCGGAAATGATGACGCCCCGCTGAGTAGCTGGGACTTGCAGAAAAAGGCTGCAGAGAGAGAAGCGTTCGATCCGTAATCCGTCTGTGGGGGGGGCTGGGGACAGGCCGGGCCCCTTCTTCCCACCTCTATCCCCCCCCCCACTCTTGAGGGACAAGCCCTTTCCCCTGTCCCAACGGTGGAATTTGAGGCTACCTCTGCTTTCCCTCTCCCTCCCTCAGTTGTGCAGCAGCGGCAGCGGCAGGTCTCAGCCTGGGCGGCAGCGTCACACAGGCTGTGGAAGGAGGGGGAGGAGGAGGGAACCAAAGAGAGCTTTTACCGAGTCTGCGCCCCACAGCCAGGACCGTCCTGGTGCCTCAAGCTGCGTTTCTTCCTGCAAAGCCCTTCTGGCGTCAAGCGGAACTCTCGGGTTGCCCGAAGGGCTTTGCAGGAAGAAACGTGGCTTGAGGCGCAAGGACGATCCTGGCTGTGGGGCGCAGACCCGGTAAAAGCCTCTCTTTGGTTGGTTCCCTCCTCCTCCTCCTCCTTCCACAGCTTGCGTGACGCTGCCGCCCAGGCTGAGAGCTGCCGCTGAAACAAGTTTGGGGAGCATGTGCGTGTCACCCGAAATGGCTACGCGTGTCAGCACTGACACGCGTGTCATAGGTTCGCCATCACTGGTTTAATAGCAGTATCTTATTAATTAGCTTCACTTCTCTGAAGAGTTTACAAGACTTTCCTCTTATTAACTTTGCTAATATATATTTTTGATATAGAGAAGTCTAAAATGAATATGCCGAGCTGCTTTGTTACAACGCCCTTTTCTGAAAACTTTTGAAAAACCCCTAAGAACAAATAAAGAGGTGACCTATTTTTTTTTTTGTAAGCTGCACAACGGGCCAGCAGAGTTTGATTAATTGCTTGAAGAAAAGACATAATGGCATCAAAATTAAATCCTGGGAAATTACCTCCTAGGAGGTAATCCATATAGTCCCCCATACCTGGCACAAAGTTGCAGCCTCCACCCTCTATGCCCCCTAGTGGAGACTTGCTAACGAAAGAACTTTTTTTGGAAACGTTTAGAGAATTTAGAGAGCAGAATTTAGAAACTTTCAGAGAATTCAGAGAGGAAATAAAGAATGAGATGAAAGACTTATATGATAAGTTTGATACTAGGATTGCCAAAATAAATGATGATATGGTGGGACTTGTAAATGTACTGACAGAATATGTTTCTGGAATGGAAGATAAGTTAGAGGTTCTTAATGAAGCCAACACTAATTTGACATCCAAAACTGAAGTGGTGCAACAAAAAGTTGAAAACGCTGAAAAACAAATTATTATGATACAGTACAGACAGATGGAGCTTGCATTAAGAGTCAGGGGGCGGCGCGAAGACAAACAGGAGAACTTGAAGCAGATTTTTTCAGAGGCTTTTGACCGTCTGGTGGAAAGACCGGGGTCCAACTTTGACTGGCAGATCGATAAAATTTATCGCATTAACTCTTGGGCGGCAAAACAGAAGCAACTCCCCCGAGATGTAGTTATATACTTTGCTACAAGAGAGTTCAGAAACATGATACTACAAGAGTCCTATAACACCAGGCTTCAAATTGGCGGACAGGATTTGATTGTCTTGAAAGAAAGAAATACCACCTCAAATGCTAAGAGCCAGGAGAGATTATGCTTTTCTAGTGGAAGAACTCAGAAACTGTCAGATACAGTATAGATGGGATGTGCCATTTGGTATTATAATTACATTTGACAAGCAAAGATATCGTCTCAACTCTGTATGGAAAGCTTGAGATTTCTATCACATGATTCTGAAGGTGGGACACCCTGAATCATCTGGATCTGGAGAAAGACCACGAGAAGGACAAGATAAACAGCAAACCACACAACTACCAGACAAAACGCACCATCTCCTCCTCCCGGAAGCGCAAGGGATCATGGAACAAAGACCTAGCCGTATGACTACCAGACAAATGGAAAAACAAGCTACAATGCAACAACCTCAACAATCACCGGCCATTGATCAAGGAGTTACAGCAACAAGTTCAGAAGCTGTGGGAGGAGCTAGGCCAAAGGTTAAACAGGCCATGCAGGAGGCTCTAAAAAAGCTTCAGGCAACCAAAAATGACAACTAAGATTTTGACATGGAATGTCAATGGACTGGACTCTCCACAGAAGAGAAAGAAAATATTTCACTATCTCAAACAGTTCAAGAATGATATAATTTGTCTGCAAGAAACTCATATCAAATCAACTGATCAAAAATATTTGTTTAACCCCAAACTTGGTCAACATTTTGTGACCTCTGCTACGGAAAAGAAAAATGGCATAGTTGTATACTTAAGAAAAGACATTAAGGCTGAACTAATTGAAGCAGATCCCTTTGGAAGATATATCGCACTAGACCTAATCTTAGAAGGGAAAAAGACATTACTTTTGGGAATTTATGCTCCTAATCAACAGCAAGACGGATTTTATAGAAATCTTCATGCTAAATTATTACAGTGGGACTTTAAGTCTTGTATACTATTGGGTGACTGGAACGGCGTGATTGACACTAAAAGAGATAAGAAGACCTCTCGCCCAAATACTAAAATCCGAGCTAAGTTACCCAAATCTTTTTTTGACATGATGGACGCCTTCGAATTGAGAGATGTTTGGCGAGAAAGAAATGCAGAGTAATATGACTTCACCTTTTTTTCTGATAGACATCAATCCCTTTCAAGGATTGATTTTATACTAATCACTAATGATTTACTTTCTAGGGTGAAGAAGACAAAGATTGCGGTGAGAGTTCTTTCGGATCATAACCCAGTTTGGATGGAATTGGGAAGGGTAGTGCAGGCAAGAAGGTCTTGGAGGTTGAATGAAAACTTATTTAGATATGAAAAGTACATTAATGATTGTAAAAAATTGTTATCTGAATACTTTGTTCTGAATATGAATAAGGGTATACATCTATGGAATTTGTATGGGATGCAAGCAAAGCGTATATGATAGGAGTACTGATGAATATAAACAAAATACATAGATATAAACAAGGGCAAAAACGAAAAGAATTGGAAGAGGAAATTAAAGGGAAAGAGTTGGAACTAACATTGAATCCAGGCGATACAAAGGCTAAGGAAGCAATCACCATATTAAAATCCCAATTTGATATGTTGATCTCTGACCAGGTAGCCACTAGTTTATTATATGCAAAACACAACACTTTTTGTAATGCAAACAAACCCGGCAGATGGTTGGCTTATCGGATTAGGAAAAAAAGAAAAATTCGAAATGTATCCAAATTGTGTTATAGAGGGAAGGAGGTGTTTCAACAGGAGGAGATTCAAAAGGCATTTCGGGAATTTTTTACAGAATTGTACAAAGGGGACAAAATTAAGGGTTTAGACATAGACAAATACTTAGATAAAGAGAAAATACCCCTAGTTAGAGAAGAGTACAGGCAAAAGTTGAACCAACCAATAACCTCTGGGGAAATCCTGCAGGTAATCAAACAACTAAAGTTAGGGAAAGCGCCAGGCACAGATGGCCTGGCAGCGGTTTACTATAAAAACTTACAGTTAGAAATGGTAGAATCTCTTAGAGAACTATTTAATAAAATTCAAACGGAAGGTAAAGTGCCCCCATCATGGAAGACAGCGTTTATATCGTTGATACCCAAAGAAAATGTCATTGATATTATTATTATTATTATTATTATTATTATTATTATTATTATTATTATTATGTTAATCTTTGGTGAGATTTACAGCCTTTGAGGCTGGTTGGTAGCTCAACAGCTCGAGTCCTAACCAAGGACCTAGGAACTGTTAAGGTAACGTCGGAGGATATATGCTGTTCCAAGTAGGGTGTTTTTTTTTTGTAGAATCAGAATGTTCAAGTCTGAAAAATTTAGAATTTCCAAATAGTGAGGTAGCCCTTTAGGTATTGCTCCAAGGGCTCCAATTATAATCAGGACAACACACGATTTCTTTTTCCACTGTTGCTCAACTTCAATTTGCAAGTCCTGGTACTTTGTGATTTTTTTCTTGCTGTTTATCTTCAATTCGTGCATCTCCAGGTATTGCAATGTCAATGAACCGTACTTTTTTCTTTTCAACTATTGTTATGTCAGGTGTGTTGTGGGCCAAGTGCCTGTCAGTCTGAATTCTGAAGTCCCACAAGATCTTGACTTTTTCATTCTCTAAAACCTTCTGAAACTGATGTTCCCAGTGGTTTTTGCTGTACTCATATCCAAACTTTTGGCACAATTTCCAGTGAATGATCTTAGCAACGTGGTCATGGTGTTGTAGGTAGTCAGTTTGTGAAATTTTGCTGAACCCACTGATCAAGTGGTCGACTGTCTCGTCTTTCTCATTACAGAGGCAACATTTGCTGTTGGTGGTAACATGTTGAATTTTTGCCTTCATGCAGTTTGTGGCTAAGGCTTGTTCTTGAACTGCCAAAATAAAGCCTTCTGTTTCTTTTTTCAGTGCTCCTGATCTTAACCAGTTCCAAGTTAGCTTTTGGTCAGCTTTGCCTTCAATACTTTTCAAGTATTGGCTATGCATAGCTTTGTTTTTCTAATTTTCAGCTCGCTTCTCAATTATTTCTTTCTTATATTCAGCTTTTGACTTAGTTGTCTTTAAAAGGCCTCCTTTATTTACTTCCTTAATCATTGGTTCTTCACTTTTCTGGATGTAATCATTCAAGGTGTGTTTTTCTTCTTCCACAGTCTGTTTTACTTGTAGGAGTCCTTGACCACCCTCTGCTCTTGGTAGATATAATCGGTGAACATCACTTTTAGGGTGCAAAGCATGATTCATTGTCATAAGCTTCCTTGTTTTTCTGTCCAAATTGTCCAACTCCATCTGGGTCCAGTCAATTATTTCTGCAGAATATCGAATCACAGGTATAGCCCAGGTATTTATGGCTTTTATGATGAGTCATAGTATCCAACGGAACCCTTGTTAATCCAGGAGACAGTTCAGCTGGCATAAATTTCATTTTTCTCATGTTCACCATGTTTGAATGGGTTGTGGAGCAAATTTTGTCTGGCCCTTCACCTAAGACCTGTCTGATATGGATGCACCTGTTCAGCATAGCCCTTAGGATCACTAGAGCGTGCAAGCCCCTCCACCATGACAAGGTAAAGCTCCTCGGAGGGGATTGTTGTTGTTGTTATTTATTTTATTATTTAAACATGAAACTCAGCCAACTGAACATTCAGAAATGCATTACAAATACCATTGACTGGTGGTAATGGTTCATATGGTTTGCTTCCAGCATTCTAGGTATCAACCAAGTACCTTCTTAAAATATAATATGTTCCGAGTAGCATAGTTTTTTGCAGTTCCGCTGGTATTATTGCTGGAAACTGCAATTTGTTGTATCTTATAAAATTCTTGGACATGGTGCCAAGTGCCCCTATGACAATGGGTATCACTGTTACATGCTTCGTCCATAGCTGTGTAGCTTCAATGGCCAGGTCACAATATTTCATTATTTTTTCTAGTTCTTTTTCTTCAAATCTGACATCTCCAGGAACAACGATATCAATAAACTATACACTTCAGCCCTCTACAACCATGATATCTGTTGTGTTGTGTTCCAAATGATGATCCATCTGTATTCGAAAGTCCCACAAGTTCTTCACCTTCTTATTTTTGGTAACTTTTTCCACTTTGTGCTCCCATGACTTTTTGGGTAACAGGTAAGCCCTATTTTTTACATAATGACCAGTGGATTAATTTAGCAACTTGGTCATGTCTAGCTTTGTAATCAGTTCATGCAATCTTGCTGCATTCACTTATTAAATGTAAACAGTTTCAACTTTGTTGTTGCATAGTCAGCAGTTTGGATTGTCAGTGGATTTTTGTATCTTTGCTTTCATGGCATTAATTTGTGGTGCTTATTTTGAGCAGCCAGTAGTAAACCTTCTGTTTCTTGATGATTTTCATCTTAAGCCATGCCCATATCAAGATGAGACAGTTGATCATTTGATCAGTGGGTGCAGCAAAATCTCACAAACTGACTACCTACAATGCCATGACCGAGTTGCTAAGATCATTCACTGGAAATTGTGCCAGAAATTTGGATTTGAGTACAGCAAAAACCACTGGGAACATCAGGTTGAGAAAGTTCTACAGAATGAAAAAGTCAAGATCTTGTGGGATTTTAGAATTCAGACTACAGGCACTTGGCCTACAACACACCTGGCATAACAATAGCTGAAAAGAAAAATGTTTGGTTTATTGACATTGCAATACCTGGTGATGCGTGAATTGAAGATAAGCAGCAAGAAAAAAATCACAAAGTACTGGGACTTGCAAATTGAAGTTGAGCGACTATGCAAAAAGAAATTGAGTGTTGTCGCGATTGTAAATGGAGCCCTAAAGGGCTACCTCGCCACATAATAGTAATAATAATAATAATAATAATAATAATAATAATAATAATAATAATAATAATAATAATAATAATAATAAAGTAATAATAAAAAATCCTCTGATGCTGCCAAATGCAGACTTTGCAAAGAAACTGATGAAACTGTTGATCACATACTCAGGTGCTGTAAAAAAATCGCGCAGGCTGATTATAAATTGCGGCACAATTCAGTAGCACAAATGATCCATTGGAATTTGTGCAAAAATTATAATATTAAAACAGCAACAAACTGGTGGGAACATAAGCCTGAAAAAGTCACCGAAAATCAGATGGTCAAGATCTTGTGGGATTTCCGTATACAAACTGACAAAATACTGGCGCATAATACACCAGACATCACACTGGTTGAGAAAAATAAGGTCACAATCATAGACATCGCAATACCAGGTGATAGCAGGGTCGCCGATAAGGAACATGAAAAAATCACAAGATACCAGGACTTAAAAATCGAAATTCAACGACTATGGCACAAACCAGCAGTGATAATTCCAGTGGTAATTGGCACACTGGGTGCTATTCCAAAAGCACTGGAATTACATTTAAAACAGTTAAAAATTGACAAAATCACCATCAGTCAAATGCAAAAAGCCGCACTGCTTGGATCTGCACGCATATTACGAAAATACGTTACGACGTCCTAGGCCCCTGGGTGGGGCCCGACTAGTAACCAATGCCAAATCCAGTGAAACAACTGGCCGCTGTGATACAATTGTATAATAATATATGATGCTCAAAAACAAAAAGAATTGAAGGATAAGATCATGGAGCATTTTCTGCTTAATGAGGAAAGGCAACGTTTGCCATCACTAAAAACTGTGCCTAAGAAAATTTTGGCCCCTATCATGAAAAGGGTTAATGCAGTGTTCTCAACAATTGAACCGGGATCCATCTTGGAAACAAACCAGTTAATGTACAGCGCAGCTGTAATAGTCACTAATGAACTAGGCATTAAAATTAAACTATCTAGTCACACAACAGAAAAAGCATCAAAGCCAAAGTGGAAAATCAGTTTAGAACAAAAAATCAAAAAATTAAGGGCAGATGCTAGTAACTTAAAGAACATGCATGAGCAACGGCTTAAAAACAACAAAACCATAGATCGGCTAATCAGAAGATATAGATTGGATACAAGAAACATCAATGAAGCTGTAGAGATTGTAAAACAGCAGATAACAGCAACAGCTAGAAAAATTGAAAGATATGAGGCACGAATCATCCAATATAAACAAAATCAGCAATTTCGATCAGACCAATGGCGTTTTTATCAAAGTCTTAATGTGAATGGTGACACCAAAAGTGAAAAACCAGAAAAACAGGCCACAGTTGAATTCTGGAAAGAATTGTGGGAAAATGCAAAGGACTACAACAAGGAAGCAAAGTGGATACATGACTTTGAGAAAAGCATTGGCAACAAACAAATGCAAGTATTAGAAATAACAACTGAGATGGTCAAAAATCGAGTTAAAAAGGTAAAGAATTGGACATCACCTGGAAAGGACCAATTACATGGTTTCTGGCTCAAATATCTGACCAGTTTACATGCAATATTGGCCAGGCAACTGAATGAAATTTTACAAAAGGGCCAAATTGATGAATGGTTGACAACTGGAAAAACATACTTGATTCAGAAAGATGCAACTAAAGGAACAACAGCTGAAAACTACAGACCAATAACATGCTTGCCAACAACCTTCAAATTACTCACAGGCATTATTGCAGATAACATGATGGATTATTTGGAAACAAACAACATCTTGCCAGTAGAGCAAAAAGGCAACAAAAAAAGGAGCAGGGGCGCAAAAGATCAGCTCCTAATTGATAAAATGATATTAGAAAATTGTAAGAACAGAAAAACGAACTTGAATATGGTCTGGATTGATTACAAAAAGGCATTTGACTCACTGCCACATAGTTGGATCATAAAATGCTTAGAAACAACTGGCATTAGCAAAAATATTACATCCTTTACTGAAAAGGCGATGAAACAATGGAGAACTGAGTTGGCAGTAGGGAATGAGATCTACGGAATGGTTAATATCAAGCGAGGAATTTTCCAGGGTGATTCACTTTCACCTCTTCTCTTCATCATCGCAATGATCCCACTATCAGTAATCTTAAAAAAATGAAATTAGGCTACCAAACAGCCAAAGAAGCTGAAAAAAATTCGCATTTACTATATATGGATGATTTGAAACTCTATGGAATTCAGAAATAGAAATCCAATCATTGACAAACACAGTCCGAATATTCAGCACCGATATTTCAATGCAGTTTGGCATGGAAAAATGCGCCACTGTATCCATAAAAAGGGGCAAAATCACTGTATGTGAGGGAATTGAAATGCCCAATGGCCAATTAATTAAAGGCAAAGAAAATGAAGCCTACAAATACTTAGGCATTCTGCAGTTGGATAACATCAAGCATGGAGAAGTAAAAACTATTGTCAGGCGAGAGTACACCAACAGAGTTAGGAAAATTTTGAAATCTAAATTGAATGGTGGAAATACAATCAAGGGCATAAATACCTGGGCAATACCAGTTATAAGATACACAGCTGGTATAGTTAACTGGACACAAGCTGATTTGGACATTTTGGACCGAAAAACCAGGAAACTAATGACAATGCACTACAGTTTACATCCACGTGGTGATACTGATAGACTTTACCTGCCCCGAAAATCAGGTGGCAGAGGATTATTACAAGTGAAGCAAACAGTTGAAGAAGAAAAACATGCACTGGCTGATTATTTAAAAGAAAGTCAAGAACATCTATTAATCGAAGTAAAGAACAAAAATCTACTGAAGGCCCAACAGACGAAACAAGAATACAGAAAAGAAGTGATAAAATCAAGAATGGAGAGTTGGCAGAACAAAGCACTGCATGGCCAATTTCTGGAAAAAATAAAAGATAAAGTGGACAGTGAACAAACTTGGTTATGGTTAACAACAGGTACATTAAAGAAAGAAACAGAGTCACTAATCCTGGCTGCGCAAGAACAAGCTATCCGCCCAAATGCCATCAAGGCCAAAATCGAAAAATCCTCTGATGATGCCAAATGCAGACTTTGCAAAGAAACTGATGAAACTGTTGATCACATACTCAGGTGCTGTAAAAAAATCGCGCAGGCTGATTATAAATTGCGGCACAATTCAGTAGCACAAATGATCCATTGGAATTTGTGCAAAAATTATAATATTAAAACAGCAACAAACTGGTGGGAACATAAGCCTGAAAAAGTCACCGAAAATCAGATGGTCAAGATCTTGTGGGATTTCCGTATACAAACTGACAAAATACTGGCGCATAATACACCAGACATCACACTGGTTGAGAAAAATAAGGTCACAATCATAGACATCGCAATACCAGGTGATAGCAGGGTCGCCGATAAGGAACATGAAAAAATCACAAGATACCAGGACTTAAAAATCGAAATTCAACGACTATGGCACAAACCAGCAGTGATAATTCCAGTGGTAATTGGCACACTGGGTGCTATTCCAAAAGCACTGGAATTACATTTAAAACAGTTAAAAATTGACAAAATCACCATCAGTCAAATGCAAAAAGCCGCACTGCTTGGATCTGCACGCATATTACGAAAATACGTTACGACGTCCTAGGCCCCTGGGTGGGGCCCGACTAGTAACCAATGCCAAATCCGGCGAAACAACTGGCCGCTGTGATACAATTGTATAATAATATATGATGCAATTCACTGATGATTAAGTCAATGAACTATCCTCCACTCTTATTCTTCATTTAATCATTGCATTTCCTAAAGTACAAATAGCTTTATCCTGTGTCAATCTCACATACATGTTATGCTGTGCCATTTGTTGATTCATGATGTGCACAGTAGGCACAACTTGTACAACTTATTACATCATAAACTACATTCATCAATCACAATAGTTTTTGTACATAAAATATATTCAGCCAACACCAACAGTCTAAAATAAGGAATTATAGCTGTTGTTAATTTAGTGATAAAAAAATAACATATCAGATAAGGAGATGGAGCTAGAGGAACTTATGAATAAAATTGAAAAATTGTGATTTTTAACCATTATTTAACCGTTATGATCAAAGTCAATTAGAAAACAAGATTTTATATCTTTTGGCAACTGTTAAATAAAGCAGCAGTAATCAAGGTAAACGTTGCCCTTTTAATATCTTAAGAAATAAAATGAAATAAAATTATTTCTTTTTTCAAAATCTGTAATTACATATGTATGGCACAATGGTTAGAATGCAGTATTGCAGGTTGACTCTGCCCACAGTCAGGAGTTCAATCCTGACTGACTCAAGGCTGACTCAACGTTCCATCCTTCCAAGATCAGTAAAAAGAGGACCCAGATTGTTGGGGGCAATATGCAGACTCTGCAAACTGTTTAGAGAGGGCTGTAAAGCACTATGAAGTGCCATGTAAGCCTAAGCACTATTGTTATTTCTTTTGCATAAGTTCCTGTAACTCTACTCATTTCTTTAAATCGCAGCTCTTAATTTTAAAGGAAATTCCTCAGTTTTAAAAATACTTGTAATATACATTAAAAGCAAAGTTCAAATCTTACATTTGAAATTTCACAATAATCTCTTTTGAAACACAGAGCCAGTCGATTATTTTTAATGCTTCCTCAATCATAGAACCAGCACATTATGTTAAGATTTTTTCATTATCTCTGTACAGTTGTCATCCAAAAATAGTTCCGACTGGAATAGACAAGGCATCTGTTGCCCAATATTCTGTTTGTCTTAACTAAACTGAAACTTAGCAAAGCTGAAATGCAAGAAAATATAGTGGAAAGGATTTTTTAGAACAGGAATTATTATCTCATTTTTTTCATCATAGTATCAAACTTACTTGGTTTTGCAAATGAATGAGGGATAACCTAAGGCTTTTAGACATTACTTTTTTTTTTTTTTTTTTTGATGAAATAGCTTTTTCCAATCTGGTGCTTTTTATAAGGAATGAAAGAAGATGGTGGGAACTGAAACCAGCCCCTGTTGCGGGGCACCAGACTGGGAAAAAACGTAGTAGGAAAAGAAATTAAAAGAAAAAATGATCAGATGTGTAATATTTCTTCTTTTTAAGATATTTCTTCTTTATGCTAATAGTTGTCCCTTCTTTATATGATCCTTTGAGTCAAGTCCATGTAGTTTTTGGGTAACATTTACCAGAAATGGCTTGCTAAAATCTTTTTCCAAGGGCTGAGTAAAATAGTGACTATCCTATACTCAGCCAGTTGACTTTTGTGCCTAAGCAAGATTAGAACTCACAGTCTCCTATTTTCTAAATTATGCCTTTAACTACAGCACTAAACTGGTTGCCAGTAGCAGTGTGAATAATACTTTTTTAAAGCAAGGTTCAAATCTCTAATTAAAAGCTAAATTTTGTATTTTTTACTATGTAATGACTTCTTAGTGAAGTTTAATGTGTTTAGAGCAGAAACTTGTAAAATTAGAAATAAGCAATGGAGCATGTTTTCAAGTAACTCCAATTTTCAGGATTGCAATCAAAGGACTTTTGTAACGTGTTATTGCCTGTATTTTATGATGAAAAAGGAAAGTACAGACAACAAAAAAGGAGAATCTGTGTGCCTAAATGCAAACTGACATTTACTGTATAGACTTAGATGTGGCTGGAGTTTGAGTCATTGGCATTTTGCTGTAATTTTAGCCCATTTACTAATGAAATTAGTTTTAATGTCCCTCCTTTCCTATATCATCATCATGAAGATACCCAATGTGTTCAATATGATTGAACACATCTAATATTGAAGTACATCATCCAATTTTGTCTATACATCTTTTTTTCTTTTGTGAGAAATACAGTGATTGCACAAATGCATACCGTATCAATATTTAATCCCTCTTCCTCCTCTGCCATTTTGAAGATGAAATGGATTCAGTCAATTATATTATATAATTGTTCAGTGCTGTAGAATGCAGTGAGTTTAGTTGGAAAAAGTTAGATTTTATTCCTCTGTTCCTATTTTGCTTATGGTGAATGTGCTATGTGTAACTGTCATGCCTCTTATTGGAATCTGAATCTGCGGGGGAAGATGAAATGGGAGCAGAGGAGCAGAGACCGAGAGAGTGGTTGATGCTGAATGCAGCAGTATTTAATCTAGATCAGCAAATAAAAAGGATCTTGAAAATGCTGGCTTTCTTAGAAGCTCCTTTCTTTGAAATATTTTACATGAGAGACATTTTCTCTTGTAATTCTGTAAAAAATTTAGTCTTGTGGGTCAGGGAATTGCTAGGGAAAGGATACCTTAGGTCAGTGTAGGAATCCTGTTGCAATCCAACATAGCTGGGTGGGAATGATAAGAAAAAAAAATCCAACCAAGATGGCACCAGAAAAACAATGGGAGTCATTGACTAATGATTCTGGGTAGAAGATTTCCCTGTCTACTCTATATATTTTGATTATATTTCTCATTGGAGAAATGCTTTACTGTATTTTACTTACATTTTAAAAATGTAAAAAGAGATTAAGAAAGAACAATCTTTAAAATAGCACACCTTCTTAATTAAAACCCAGTGCTTGCAGACAAATATAAAACAGAGTTCAAAAATTATAAGAATCTACTTTGGTTGGTAATAGTATTTAAAATCAATTTCTGTGTAAAGAGAGATCGAAATGTGCTATTAGTGAGCTGTAAACAGTCAATTAATGATGTCCATATAACATAAGGTGACCAGACGTCCCGGATTTGGCGGGACAGACCCGATTTTTCATCATTTTTCCCGCGTCCCGCCCGCTTCTCAAAAAGCCCCGCTTTATTTCGGCACTCGCTGGCTCTCCCGCCCATCATCAGCTGCCGCTAGCTCGCTCATTCCTTTCCCCCATCTATTCTATTCTGCACTAAAAATCTAAGCCAGCCCAGCCTGCCGCTCACTGATTGGCCTGGTCTCCAGCCAATCAGTGAGCTGGCTGGGATGGAAAACTTTAAGCACGCGGCATCCTAGCCAGCTCACTGATTGGCTGGAGTCCACTTAAGCACGCCGCGCGAGTCTCCGTTTCATTTCGCCTTCGCTGTTTGCTGCTTCACTGGTGAGTAACCGATGGGAATCGGGAGGCTTTGCCGCTTAGAGTGGGTGGCGGCAGCTTTTAGCAAGGGAAGGCCTTCCCTAGGGAGTCTGGATTTCCCCCACCCCACCCCGCCTCCTCCACTAGCCTTTGTCCCTCCACAGGGCGGCTGGGGGGAGGAGACGGCTCTCCTCTCCTTCTCCCCTTTTGCGGAGTTGGGCGGGCGGGCTGTCTCCTCCCCCCAGCCACCCTACTGTGGAGGGACAAAGGCTAGTGGAGGAGGCGAGGTGAGGCGGGGCGGGGGGGGGGGAAAGCCAGCCCGCGGCGGCTACTGACAGCCCGCAGCCTCCCTACCCTGAGAGAGAAACCTGGGAGAAGATGCGGGGGGGGATTCGCATGGGGCGGGCTGCAAGAGGGAGGGAGGGAGTCTGGAGCAGGCGGATGGCAGTGGGATCGCCGCCCGGGAGCCGCCAGAAGCCTTTCCCCCCCTTTCCTTCCCTCAGCTGCGAAAAGGATGAGTGGGGGGTGGAGCCGTGGAGGGGCTGGACCGAGACGGGCCGCGCTGAGGTGGGGAGACGGATAAGGCAGAGCTCCGAGCTGGGAGACACCCACCCCCAGGCCGGGGGGGCTGCAGGTGGGGGAAGGGCGGGGGGGTGGAGGAGCCACCGCAAGGGCACCGCATTTACCCCTGCACCGAGGCTGGAAACGGCAAAGGCGGCCAGGAAGGTCCGATCGGCCGAGACTATCACTCCGTGCTTCCTTCCCTAAAAATTTACATTTCTGTCAGAGGAAAGGTCACAGTGTTGTGTGGTAGGCGGAGCTCGGAGCACAACGGAGAGAAAATGAAAGCGGGCGACAGTACTGGCTCCCGCGAAGCGGAGCCTTTAGGGATTTAGGGAAGGGAGCCAGCCGTGGAAGGGAAAGGGAGTGTGCGGGGCCGTGTGTGTGTGTGCACGCATGCAGGCAAGCCGCCGGGGAATTGCATCTGCCTTTGCCAAGGGAATATGTTGCTGCTGCGGTGGTTGCTGGCCTCCCGTTGCCAAACGGCACCTGGAAGCCATGAGCGGTGGACGCAGCCCTTGGCGGCTTCTAGCAGGGAACCGTAGCGAGCATCTCCCCCTTCGGCTGCAGCTTCCTTTCCTCTCTCCACCCGCCGATGCTGTGGCTGCTTTTCGCTTCTCTGCCTCTTCCTGGGGATCGTGGAGGAATCTTGGTCTGGCATCATTGTGTATACCCATCCCAGCCGGCCGGTATTTTGTCCCTTCTGTCTCCCCGTTGCTCAGAAAAGCAACTCTGGGAAGGTCCTTTGCTAGCAGGCAGGTTCTAGGACGCCTGCTGCCACCAAAGGACCTTCCCACAGTTGCTTTTCTGAGCAACGGGGAGACAGAAGGGACGCAATCTCCTTTCATTCTCCCTCTGCCTCATTCACTCGTTCGGGCAGCAGAGAACAAAAGAAAATTGCATAGCCAAGGACAAAGGAGCCTGCAGCCTCCTTCATTCAAATGTTCAGGCCGCGGGGATGGGGGGGGGCTTTCTCGCATGCCTTCTTTCTCTGAAGCCGCTGGATTTAGCAAACCTTGGGATTGTGTAGCAGCCAAAGATCGCCTGGTTAAAAAGGAGGAAGAGGAGGCTCCACTAGTCCGGAGCCCATCCGCGGTGGCAGGGATCCCCCACACACATACACACACACACAGGGAGGGAGGAGAGACAGAGAGAGAGACAGACACACACAGAGAATGACAAGAGAGACAGAGAGAGGGAGGGGGGGAGATAGAGGTAAAGAGCCACACAGAGAGTGAGAGACAAACAGATACAGAGAGAGAGGGAGGGGGAGAGGGAGAGGGAGGGAGTGTTTATGCACAGAAGGAAGATTTAAAACTTCGGAGTGAATCCGGGAAGAGGGAAGAGATGGAGGACTGGCTTTTCACTCCGATTTCTGAGCCCCCAGCTGTTAGTGACGGAGAAGGACGAAGGAAGAGATTGCATTTTTGTTAGGCTGAAAGAGCTGTGGCGTTTTAAAGAAGTCCCGTTCTTTTTATTTAAGCACGAAAGGAAAAATCTCCAAAAAGCCCGGGGAAATGTTCCTTGCAAAGCATCACGGTCTCAGAGAATGCAAATGAAGGTGCTTATCTCCCTGCCCGGCTCGGAGTCATGCTGAGTCCTATTCAGAGGGCGGAGGGACGCTGTGCTTTTTTTTGTTTTGTTTATGTTCTCACAACCATGCAAAGGTGGGTTTTGTGCTACAAGGATCTTTCTTTCTTTCTTTCCCTGTCTGCGGTTCCGATTGCAGTTGCTTCGGTTTAAAGCACCGTTTCTCATTCCTTGCAAAACTGGGGCAGGACTGCCTCTCCTTGCAGCACGCTCGGTTGCAAAATGTTTCCCTGATTTGGTTTATAAGTTCGCAGCAAGGCAATCCAACAAATAGGAAAGTTTTAATAAGATTTTCTGACTTTATTTGGTCTCTGCTGCCACCCCCAACCCCAACCCCTCCCAAGGAGAGAGTGGGAAGGAGAGGAAGGAAGGAGGGAGGGGGAAGGAAAAGAAGAAGGGAGGGGGGAGAAGATGGAAGGAGAAAAGATGGAAGGAAGGAGAAAGAAGGAGGAAGATGGAAGAAGAAAGGAAGAAAAAGAAGAAGGGAGGGAGAAAAGAGGGAAGGAGGTGGGAAGAAAAGGGGAAGAGAGGGAAAGAGCAGAAAGACGAGGAGGATGAAGTTGATAGGCAAGAGGAAGGGGGAAGGAAGGAAGAAAGAAAAAGGGAGGGAGAGAGAAAAGAAGAAAAGATGGAACTAGAAAGGAAAGAAGGGAGGGAGGAAAGAGGAAGACAGGGAAAGAGCAGAAAGACAAAGGTGAAGGTAGATAGACAGAAGGAAGGAAGAAATAGGAAGGAGGGAAGGTGAAAGGATGGAAGGAGGAAGGAACAGAAGCGAAGAGGAAGAGAGAAATGGAAAGAGCAGAAAGACAGAAAAGATAGATAGGTAAAAGAAAGGAAGTTGAAAGAATGGAAGGAGGAAGGAAGAGAAAAGGAGGAAGGGAGTGAGTGAGGAAAGAAGAGAGGATGGAAGGAGAAAGGAAGGAAGAGAAGAAAATAGCAGAAAATGGATAAGGTGAAGGTAGATAAGCAAGAGGAATGAAGGAAGAAGTGAGGTGTCTCGAGGAGGGGGAAAACATTTAGTGACCAACGTTACAATGGCATTGAAAAAAGTGACTGATGACCATTTTCACACTTAACAACCATTTTCACACTTAGCGACCGTTGCAGCATCCTCATGGTCACACGATGAAAATTTTGATGTTTGGCAACAGATTCGTATTTATGATGGTTTCAGTGTCCTGGGGTCATATAATTGCCTTTTGACAAAGTCAAATGGGGAAACCAGATTCACTTATGTTAATAACTTATCAGCTGCATTTATTCACTTAAAAACTGTGGCAAGAAAGGTGGTATAGTGACCAAAGTTACAATGGCATTGAAAAAAGTGACTGATGACCATTTTCACACTTAGTGACCATTTTCACACTTAGCGACTGTTGCAGCATCCTCATGGTCACATGATCAAAATTTGGATGTTTGGCAACAGTTACAATTTATATTTGTAAATTGTAGTTATTTAAAAAAAACATTACAATACTATTTTTGCGTTGTATGAAAATTTTTGTTGCTCCGTATAACATTTTTAATCAACAACCCACCCACCCCCCCGGTCAAAGGTGTCCCTCTTTACCAATCTGAAAATCTGGTCACCTTAATATAACAAGGTGGGGAAAAGTACACAACTGTTGCCAAATATTTCTAATTATGACTCTTATCTACCATTTATGACAAGTTATCTAGAAATAAACTATACACTATATCTTTAGAGTGACTCCTTATAATTTCTACAAATATACTTATCAATTATAGGAAACAATCAATTGGTCTAGATGCCAAATGAACACTAATCAGATGTACCCAGCCAAGTTGACTTGGAGGACAAAGATTAATTTACATACTCCAAGCAACTAGGGACACGAACAGAATAAGTAGTGTTGCATACCAGCACGTAACCATCAGAAAAGCATCCTGGATCAAATTATGCTAATTCATGTGATGATTCCTACTCAACTATGGTAAAAAGACCAGAGAATGGCCCTGTTCTTAGTTACTTATTATGGCTTATGTTTGAAAAAAAGGATTTTTAGATTTCTCTGGCTTTGTTTCTCTGCCTGCCAATGGATTGGGGGGGAGGGGAAATCAGCAATCACTCTTGCTTAGAACAGAGGGTTTAGCCACCTATCAAATTATGCCAAATAATAAAAGCTGAGGGTCACGTGGGATGAAGCAGCAGCAATTTCTCCCAATGTTTCTGACAGTGCCTCCTCATGCCTCTTGTCAGTTGGGCTGTTTTTGAACACAGAATATACTGCTGATCCCATATTCAAGTAAAAGGCATGGTAGAAGACACCGGCTGAAACATGATGGAGCAAGTGATAACAAGGGAGCTCTGTGCTCAACTATTACTCCAAGGACATGACGCTGCCTACGTGAGTGATCAAGAATTCCAGTTCTGAATTGATAGATGGCAATATCTGGAAGGAGTTGTGGATGGCCATGAATAAAATGCAATTTTGATTGGCCCATGTGTAATATTAACAATCATCAGTATAACATTTAGTGTTGCAAAAGGCAGAATGAGATGGGCAAAATGACCCTGCAATGTTTTCAGGGTGACTTAAGTAATTGTGGTACATTGCACAATAGGAACTGCAGCTGCATGATACTGATCCTTTGGAACATTGACAAATCAAAGCAACAGTTCTATTGTTTGGGCAAAAAACCTCATAAATAATAAAAAGAGTAAAAATGGGAAGCATAAACATCTTATTTGTAGAAACAGTGGAAAACTCTAGTGATATAATTAGTACTATGTAGCTGATAGAAAGCTGTTTTCTTTCTCCATTCAAATCAACCATCTGTGCAGTGTAAAAGGCTTTTAAGAAAACATGAAATCCACATTTAAAAATCAGGTATAAGCTTTCAGTGGAGCACTAACCCTGTAATTATAAGGTCTGTACTCTTAAAGATCTGATAAGCATTATGAAAAACAACCGGCAAGAATTATGCAGGCAAATGCCCCTGGAAATCAGGTTGTGGTCATGCCTGAAGTGGAACTCAAAATGGCCATGAGGGACAGTGTTCAGTGAAGGAAAGGAAAGGGCTATGCTCAGAGCAGCCTAAAGTGACCCATGCAACTTTGTCACATTTCAAAATCTGACTGCATCAGAGGTGGTATTCATAAGGTGACCAGACGTCCCGATTTCAGCGGGACAATCAAGCTTTATAACAATTTATCCCGTGTCCCGGGGTGTTTTAAAAAAGTCCCAATTTTCTAGCTTCATGTTGAAAGCCCAGTGGATTTGCTTAAGAAATCCTAACCGGGGCAAGACAAAAAACACCCTGTCTAACCCCTCTCTCTGTCTCAGTACTTTCATTGAAGATATTAAAAACGTTAAAGCAACAAAACGGACCCCCCCGCGCCCCTTTTACTCATTTTTATAAGAAAAAATGACCAAGTATCATAGAGCTGCAGGAAACACTTTGCCTAGAGTAGTTATCTAGCAACTGTTACTTCCTGGATTTCCCGGGAGGGGCACGGAGGTTGGAGGTAGGCTTTAGCCCTGGTGAGGCACTTTTTAGACTTGTGGACTTCAACTCCCAGAATTCCACAGCCAGGCATGCTCAGTTCTGATTTAAAGCGACAGCATTTTCCCCCTTGCAAAATAAGTTTTCCCATTCTTTTTCTTCTCCCGCCCCCTCCTTCCTCCCTCCCTCTCTCCCTCCCTCCCCCCTCTCTCAAACAGACACACGGACACAGAGAACTTCGATCCCTCTCTCTTTTTTTTTTTTTTTTAAATAGTATGTTGAGTGTATGGGACTGGTTGTGATTGAATGAATGGCCCACTTTTATTATCATATTGCTGTAAATTTTTGTGTTTTTTTTTAACTTCTACGTGGGGACTGGTTGGGGGAGTGCATGGGTATGTATGATTCGGAGGACCTGCCGGGAGACGCGGGGGCCATGGGGATGGTTGAGGGGACCAGAGACACGGGAGAGGGTCGGGGTATTACGGTCGTAACAGGGAGGGGCAGATACGGCGGGGACTTTAGGGCAGGCCATTACCGGGGAAGGAGGGTTCGCTACATTACAGAGATCCCTCCTTCCGGCCCTATGAGTCCCACTCCGAGACCAGATGGCGCAAGTGATCAGGACCCTGGACTCAGGCTGCTGTCGCTAAATGCCAGGTCTGTAGTACACAAAGCTCCTCTCGTCCGGGACTTAATTTTAGACGAGAGGGCAGACCTGGCATGTATTACTGAAACCTGGCTGGGCCCAGAGGGAGGAGTCCCCCTTGTAGAGCTGTGCCCAGAAGGATTTCAGGTGCTGCACCAGCCGAGAGCCCAGGGAAGGGGTGGGGGTGTGGCCGTTGTTATCCGGGAGTCGTTAGTTCCTCGTAGGGTCCCTGCTCCGGAGCTTGTCGGGTGTGAGTCTCTGCTGATAAAGTTGGACCTCAAGGGTCAAGTGGGTCTGCTGTTAACGTACCTGCCTCCCAACAGCGTTGCAGCAGCCCTCCCCTCGCTCCTCGAGTCGGTAGCCGAGCTGGCAATTGAGTTCCCTAGGTTGATGGTCCTGGGGGACTTTAATTTGCCGTCGCTCGGTGAAAACTCTGACGGGGCGCAGGAGTTCATGGCTTCCATGACGGCCATGGGCTTGACCCAAGTAATTCGGGGCCCGACCCATTCGGCGGGGCACACGCTCGACCTCGTATTCCTCTCGGAGCAGTGGATTTGTGATCTTGGTCTGAGGGGTAATGACATCATACCCCTGTCGTGGACAGACCACTGCCTACTGAGGCTCGACTTCCGGAGGCCAAACCCCCACTGTAGGGAGGAGGAACCGACCAGGTGGTTCCGCCCCAGGCGACTCATGGAACCATTAAGGTTCCAGACGGAACTTGGGGTCATTCCTGATTCTTTCGCCCACAATCCGGTAGAGACTTTGGCTGCTGCCTGGCATTCGGCAGCGTCAGAGGCCCTCGACCGGATTGCGCCACTACGGCCCCTCCGAGGCGGCGGATCCCGGAGACCTCCTTGGTTCACCGAGGAACTCCGGGAGATGAAGCGCCGGAGGAGATGCCTAGAGCACCGATGGAGGTCCAATAAGTCCGAATCGAACCGAGCAATGGTAACCACCTGCACCAAGGAATACACCAGAGCGCTTAGGGCAGCGAAAAGATCCCATATAGCCACCTTGGTTGCGTCCGCTGAGTCCCGCCCAGCCGCCCTGTTTAAGATAACCCGCTCCCTATTAAATAAAAGGGAGGCGGGGGAACCCTTACAGGGCAGAGCTGAGGATTATGCCCAATTCTTAGCGGACAAAATTGCTCGGTTTCGGTCGGACTTGGACTCCACCCCTGCAGTTCCAGCCGAGGCACAAGAGGATCAGATGGAACACCCCTGGGTTGAGTTTCAGGATGTTACCCCCGGGGATGTGGACAAGGCCATGAGGGCTGTGAGTGCCTCCACCTGCGTACTGGACCCGTGTCCCTCATGGCTGGTTACCAGCAGCAATGAGGTGACACGAGGCTGGATCCAGGCGGTCGTGACCGCCTCTCTTCGGGAGGGGAACTTCCCCGCCGCACTGAAAGCGGCGGTGGTGAGACCCCTCCTAAAGAAGCCATCTTTGGATCCAGCTGTCCTTAATAACTATCGTCCAGTCTCCAACCTTCCCTTTCTTGGGAAGGTTGTTGAGAAGGTGGTGGCCTTTCATCTCCAGCGGTCCTTGGAGGAAGCAAACTATCTCGACCCCTTCCAGTCAGGCTTCAGACCCGGTTACAGCACTGAAACCGCTTTGGTCGCATTGACTGATGATCTATGGAGAGCCAGAGATGGAGGACATCCCTCCATCCTGGTTCTCCTTGACCTCTCAGCGGCTTTCGATACCATCGACCATGGTATCCTTCTGCGACGACTGCGGGAGGTGGGGGTGGGAGGCACCGTGTTGCGGTGGTTCTCTTCCTACCTCTCGGACAGGTCGCAGTCGGTGTTAGTGGGGGGGCAGAGATCGTCCCCTAGGCCCCTAACATATGGGGTGCCTCAGGGCTCGGTCTTATCCCCCCTACTATTCAACATCTACATGAAACCGCTGGGAGAGATCATCCGCAGGCACGGGATTAGATACCATCAATATGCGGACGATACTCAACTGTATCTGTCCGCCCCGTGCCAACTCAATGAAGCGGCAGACGTGATGAGCCGGGGTCTGGAGGCGGTTATGGACTGGATGAGGGCTAACAAGCTTGTGCTCAACCCGGAAAAGACCGAGTGGCTGTTGTGTTTCCCTCCCAAGGATTCCACCAATATTCCATCTCTCAGGCTGGGGGGCCAAACTTTATACCCCTCAGAGAGGGTCCGCAACTTGGGAGTCCTCCTAGATCCACAGCTATCATTCGACCACCATTTGACGGCTGTGGCTAGGGGGGCATTCGCCCAGGTACGCCTGGTGCGCCAGTTGCGACCCTACCTGAACCGGGAGGCACTCACAACAGTCACTCGGGCCCTCGTGACCTCTAGGCTGGAATACTGCAATGTGCTCTACATGGGGCTGCCCTTGAAGAGCATCCGGCGTCTTCAGCTAGTGCAGAACGCAGCCGCGCGAGCGATAGTGGGTGCACCGCGGTTCACCCACATTACACCTATCCTCCGCGAGCTGCGCTGGCTACCTGTCGACTTCCGGATGCGCTTCAAGGTGCTGTTAATCACCCATAAAGCCCTACATGGTAGTGGATCTGGATACTTGAGAGACCGCCTTCTGCCAATTACCTCCCTGCGACCAATAAGATCACACAGATTGGGCCTCCTCCGTATTCCATCGGCCAGCCAGTGTCGGCTGGCAACTACAAGGAGGAGGGCCTTCTCAGTAGTCGCCCCGACCCTTTGGAACGAACTCCCCGTGGAGATTCGTACCCTCACCACCGTCCAGGCCTTCCGCGCAGCCTTGAAGAACTGGCTAGCCCGTCAGGCCTGGGGATGAAGATAGTTGCCCCTCCCGAATGATGAATGCATGTTGGTTACTGTTTTTATTATATGTGTCTTTGTTATTGTCTGTATCTCCCCTTCCCCGATTTTATGTGAGCCGCCCTGAGTCCCCTCAGGGAAAAGGGCGGCCTACAAATCTCAATAAAATCACAAAAAAAAATCACAAATCACACAGAGAACTTCGATCCCTCTCTCATTCACTCACTCGCAAACACAAACACAGAAGTTGGATTGGATATATTTTCCAAAGGCTTGAAAGCAGCTCCTCTGTCATACCCCGCCCTCCCCTGCTGCCTTCCGATCAAACTTTTTGAATTCCTCCCCCCTCCCCACACGCACCTTTTCCAGCTGTTTCAGAGACGATTTCAACTCTGCTTCTCCCTGCCCTGCCCTGCCCTCCCCTCTTGAAAAGCCAGAGCTCTGTCAGACTGAGCTAGTTGCTCCCAGAGAACTCTAAAAAGCCTCTAAAAATGCCCTCTACAGGAGGCGAGAGAATACGTGCCTCATTTGCATAAGGAATTCTTTGCTTGTTAACCCTTGCTTAACTCTTAAAAGGCGAAAAATTCCTTATGCAAAAGAGGCCCCTAGTTCTCTTGCCTCCTCCTAGTTAATATTGAGAGCAGACACCAAGCCACTGTGACTTGAAATCTGGTAGCAACTACCCTGGCTTTAATTATTTTAAGAAAATTATTTAAAATCCTTTCCTTTCCCTGAGGAGACTGGTGAGGCCCTGCCTCCCTTGCCTCTAGTGACTGCACGTCCCTGGATTCACTTATGTTACTAACTTATCAGCTGCAGTTATTCACTTAAGAACTGTGGCAAGAAAGGTGACCAAAGTTACAATGGCATTGAAAAAAGTGACTGATGACCATTTTTCACACTTAGCGACCATTTTCACACTTAGCGACCATTGCAGCATCCTCATGGTCATGTGATCAAAATTTTGATGTTTGGCAACAGTTACAATTTATATTTGTAAATTGTAGTTATGTTGAAATAAAAAAAATTACAATACTATTTTTGCGTTGTATGAAAATTTTTGTTGCTCCGTATAAAATTTTTAATCAAGCCCCCCCCCCCCGGTCAAAGGTGTCCCTCTTTACCAATCTGAAAATCTGGTCACCTTAAGTATTCAGCAAGTTCTGGAGAACTGGTAGCGGAAATTTTGAGTAGTTCACTAAATACCAAACCCCTGACTGGCCCCGCCCCCATCTATTCTCTGCCTCCAGAGTCCCAGCTGATTGGGAGGGAATGGAGATTTTATAGTATCCTTCCCCTGCCACACCACACTCCCACCAAGCCACACCCACAGAACCAGTAGTAAAAAAATTTAAATCCCACAATTGGACTGCATTATCAATCACATCCTTAATGAAACATTTGGATGTTCCCACTGAAAAAGTTACTTCAGAAGAAGGCAAACGTTTAACTTAGCTTAAGAGTAAAGTTAAGAACTTGAAGGTTATTTTAAAACTATGGGCTGGTTTGAAAGTCATAAGCCTATGGCATAAAAAATACCAAGGAATGTTTACCACCACATTAGAGGGAAATGGGGAGGAGCCCTGCGGCCCCATAAATCCAGAGTTTGGAGAAAACCATCTGCTTATAGAAATATCAACAAGCTTCTAAACGAGTAGTCATTCACTCACTTCTGTCATTGACATTATAGATTGATGTAGGTTATTTAACCAATAAATAGTTATTTGATGATAACTAACAATTAGGTTATTTAACTAATCATTGACATTGTAAGTTGATGTAGGTTATTTAACTAATACCTACATTATTATATTACTAGTGTGGGAAGTTATCATCCAGCCCTCTCCCAGAAAAATGAAATATCCTAGGAAATATTGAAAAGGCAGAATATTTCTCTGGATGTGAAAAGAAACGACCATTGGTCTTACCTGAAGGGTCCTTCTCTGCACACTGCGGGAGAGTCCAAGCTGTGGGTAATTTCAGTCTGGTTGCCCTGGAACTGAGAAAAAGACTTTTCCTTGGCCACGCCTCCAGGCATGCCTAATCCCCGGAAATTTGAGACATTTTGGCCGTGGAGATGCAGCTGAAGACGACCGTAGAATGGAATCGTGTTGACACGACGATTCGTAACCCTGGACAGACCAGGGTGGGTTGGACACTCCCGCAGTGTGCAGAGAAGGACCCTTCAGGTAAGACCAATGGTCGTTCTCCTGCACACTGCTTGGAGAGTCCAAGCTGTGGGACATACCCAAGTTAATGTCCATCTGGGTGGGCAGAATCAGGGTCACGGGGTACGACAGAAGAAGTCACTGCCTGCAGCACCCGCCTGCCAAAGGCCGCCTCAGCCGAAGCAAACGTGTCTAGCTTATAGTGTCTAATGAACGGAGACGGTGTAGACCACGCGGCTGCCCTGCAGATCTCCTTGATCCGAGCTTGCGTGGCCCAAGCTGCAGAAGTCGCCGCACTGCGCGTCGAGTGAGCCGTTATTCGAAGGGGCACCACTCTCGACTGTAGTTCGTACGCAGATGCGATACAGGCTCTGAGCCATCTGCCAATCGTGGACGAAGAGACCTTCTTTCCCAGCGATCCGGGCTGGAAGGATATAAATAGAGCCTCGGACTTCCGGAAATCGGAGGTGCGATGGACGTAGATTTTCAATGCTCGTCGCACATCAAGTTTGTGCCACTTGCACTCGCTCGGATGGGAAGGACGCGGGCAAAAGGTCGGCAAGACAACCTCCTGCGCCCTGTGGTACCAGGAGTTGACCTTGGTGAGAAAGGTCGGATCAAGCCACAAAACGACCCTGTCGGAATGGAGGACGCATAAGTCCTGGCGCATAGACAGAGCCACCAGCTCCGAGATCCGACGGGCGGAGGTGATGGCGATAAGAAAGGAAGTCTTTAGTGAAAGGTGCTTGAGAGAGGCCGTCTGGAGAGGCTCAAACGGTGGCCCCGTGAGGGCCTGTAGCACCACAGAAAGTTGCCATGTCGGGTAACGGTGGACCGTGGGAGGCTGGATGTTAGAGGCGCCCTTTAGGAAGCAGCGCACCCTGGGAACCTTGTTGAGAGGAGGAGAAGGGTCGCCGGTAGACAAAGCCGCCACCTGGCGACGAAGCATGGCCGGAGCGAGGTACCTCCCAAGGCCCCCCTGTAGAAAGTCCAGCACCCTTGTCACTGGAGCAGTGACAGGGTCGAGACCTGAGTCCTCACACAACTGGGCAAAGGTAGCCCAAGTGGAGTCGTAAATTCTAGTCGTCGACGGACGCCAAGCCGCTTGAATGGTGTGGACAACGTCGTCTGACAGACCCTCAGCCCTTAGCAGGTCCCCATCAAGTACCAAACAGCCAGCTGCAGCCACTGGGGCTCCGGATGGACAATGGCCCCTTGGCTGAGGGAGACCTGTTCCGGGGGAATCCGCCCCGGCGGGGACACCGACATGCTGACCAAGTCGGTGAACCACGACCTCCAGGACCAATGGGGCGCCACGAGTAGCACTTCCGCCCCCTCTTCTATGATCTTGATTAGAAGACGGGGAAGGAGTGGAAGAGGAGGAAACGCATAGAGGAGGCCGCGAGGCCAGCTGCAGCGAAGAGCGTCCATTCCTTCCGCTTCCGGACAATGGAAGCGGGAGAAGAAGTGCAGAAGGTGCGTGTTGGCTTTTGTCGCAAACAGGTCTACCAGCGGAAGACCAAACCTGTGGGACAGTTGTTGAAACAGAGCAGGATCCAGCCGTCATTCCGCGGAGTCGATGGTGGTCCTGCTCAGCCAGTCTGCCTGGGTGTTGTCCACGCCGGAGATGTGGTCGGAGTGGATCGATTCCAGGTGCCGCTCTGCCCAAAGTCCCAAGGCTTCTGCCTCTGCCATCAGTCTTTTGGACTTGGTGCCGCCCTGGCGGTTGATGTGTGCCTTCGTGGAGACATTGTCCGTCATCAATAGGACATGACGGTGGCGTATGTGATGGTGGAAATGACGGAGGGCCTACCTCGCAGCTCGCAGCTCCAGAAGGTTGATGCTGCAACGCGATTCCACTGGGAACCACCTGCCTTGTACCACGAGATGATCCATGTGCGCTCCCCAACCTGCGAGACTGGCGTCGGTGGTGATGACCAGTCGGTCGGGCTCCTTGAACAGGTGTCCCTTGGTCAGAGCTGGAGATGTCCACCACCGGAGGGACCTCCTGACTGACTGAGGTACTGGAATCAGTCTTGGTGAGTTGCTCCTGTTGGCCCTCTGATGAGGTAGGAGCAGCAACTGCAGGGCTCTGGAGTGGAGACGTGTCCAAGGGACAATCGAAATGGTGTCTTATCACCGCCCCCAAGCGATTGATCTTGGTGGTGGGGGTAAGGTGACTTTTTTCGCGATTCAGGGAAAACCTATGATGCCTGAGGGTCCTCATGGTTATCTGGAGATCCCGCAAGGCCTGCCGCCTGGACGACGACTGGATGATGATGTCATCCAGGTAGCATTGGAGCCTTATGGGCCTGCGGCGGAGATGGGCCGCCACTACCGCCAGAACCTTGGTGAAGGTCCTGGGGGCCGAGGACAAGCCGAATGGAAGGGCCCTGTACTGGAAGTGGCGGCCTGCAAAAAAGAAGCGCAGGAACTTCCGATGTCGGGGGTGAATGGGGATGTGTCAGTAAGCCTCCCGCAGATCTAAGGAGGTGAGGAGGTCTGCCTGGCGGATCCCCGCCAAGATGAACTGAAGGGACTGCATCTTGAACCTCCGATAGGCAATATGCCTGTTGAAGTTCTTGAGGTCCAAGATGGCCCTCCACCCCCCCCCCTGAGTTCTTTGGGACCAGGAAGAGAATGGAGTAGAACCCGCTCCCTTCCTGGTCCGGGGGCACCTGTTCGATGGCATTGATCTCCAAGAGGTGGAGAACCTCCTGGTTCATCTGCTCCCTCTTGGTGGGACATGAGGGAGTGGGACACCTGATAAAGTTTCTGGGAGGGGAGGATAGGAATTCTAGGGATAGACCCTCCCTGACCACCTGTAAGACCCAGGCATCGGGAGCTGTCTGGGCCCAGTGGGAGGCGAACAGCTGCAGTCGACCCCCGATTGGAGATGAGCTCGGGGAGTCACTTGGACTTCCAGTTGGAGGCGCCTCCACGATTGAACTTACGGAAGCCAAACTGCTGCCTACTGCGGTCTCGAAAGGAAGACCTGTCCTGAGCCCTCTCCCCCTGCTGCCCAGTGGTTCTGTTAGAGGGGTAGAAAGAGGTAGACATGGAGGGCTCTGAGGGCCGAAAGGACTGCCGCCTCGCATAGGGCGTGGACTTGTGGTCCTGTTTTTTGGACGTCGAGGGAAGGATCTTTCTTTTATCCTTTGATTCAATAAGGAAAGAATCCAAAACCTCACCAAATAATTTGGACCCCTTGAAGGGGGCAGAAGCCAATTTAGATTTGTGCTTCTGGTCCGCTTGCCAATGTCGGAGCCAGAGCAGACGGTGGGAGGTGACATTCGCGGCTAGAGCCCTAGAAGTGAATTTGGTGGCGTTAAGGGCCGCGTCAGCAGCGTATTGCGACGCCGCGATGAGCTTGGTCACGTCCTGATGAAGCCGGGCGTCCCCTGCGGGAATCTTATTTAGGATGTCACGTGACCAGATTACAGCAGCCCTACTGAAAAAGGAGGCGGAAGATGAGGCCCTAATGGCCCCAGGCCGCCGCCAGGTGAGTCTTGTGACAGACTTTCTCAGCCTTTCTGTCCTCTGCCTTGAGGCCTTCAGACAGGTCCGCAGGCAGGGAGGCATTAGAAGTAAGGGCAGTAATGGGAGGATCTACAGCCGGAAGAGCCAAGAGATCTTCCAGGACAAGCTCCATTGTGTACAGTTTCCTGTCCACCCCGCTAGGTGAGGACAAGGTGGCTGGCTGAACCCACTGACGCTGGATAAGGTTCAGGAACAACCCCGGAATGGGAACCAACTCTTGCTGGGAAGTTGGGGCGTCGAACATGACCGCATTCGGGTTTACTGGGGCCGAATCAGTCTGAGTTGGAGTGGGCTTTGGCTTAATGCCTACCATGGTGGTGGCCTTCACTTTGCGGAGGACCGACATAAACAAGCTGGGCTTGAATAGGCCGGAGAAAGAAGGAGTGTCTGGGGAGAGGTCCTCATCCTCGGACAGACCCTGCTCTATGGGATCCGCTGCCTCCAATGGAGGATTCCAGGGATGGATGACACACCCGCTTGGCCGGGGGAGGGCCACCCTGAGCCTGGGGAACTGAAGGGGCCACCTGCTTATCCCGTGCCCGCATGGCATCAGCTATGCCCTTCGCTATGGCACGTTACACTATCGCCTGCATCCTAGGGGACAGCTTGGGATCCTGCTCCGAGTCACCATCAGCACCCAAGGGTTCCTCCCCCTGGGAAGGTGGATCTTCTGGGGGAACAGCTTCCTGGGCTGGTTCTTGTTCAGGGAACCAAGAATTAGCAAGGGAAGGAGGCTCAGAAAAGGACCGGTCCGGGGACAGGTTTTGAGAGTCAACTTCTTCTGCCATAATGGCTGTCAAATCCCTTCTGGGAAGTGGCAGGAGAAAGGAATCCCCGGAGGGAGTCTCCTTAGCCGCCTGGCGATGGGCCTTTTCAAATTGCTTGTCAAGCACCCGTTGGCGCCTTGCAGCGTCCCTAGCTTCAGCAGCAGATGGAGTTCTGAGGGGAGGGGTCTGGGGGGGAACCATGTCTCCACTAGCCCCCCCCCCTGCCCAAAGATAAAGAAGGAACCTGATCCAGGCCCTGGGAGGGTCCCGGTCTACTGGACAGAGGTCCCGATTTATCCATGCCAAGATTGCACAAGCAAGCAAGCGCAGGCCGAATAAGGGAGAGCTGCAGTAGATGGTAGGCTGCTCTGTAACAAAGGACAAGAGAGAGGTTGTCATTAATCAGGCCACATGCAAATGCAAAACATAACATAATAGATAACAGAAGTCAGAAAGGTGCCTAAACTGGAAGTTTCTTCTCATCAGGCCTATAGTCAGTGATAGACTGGCCTAGCAGGGATGAGGGGAGGTTTGGGCCTTTGAGAAAGGCTAGGATTACAATAGGCCTCCCAAGGCCGGGCGATGGCCTTTGATTAGACCAAGGCGCCAGCTCCGCTCACCCAGGAATGGCGAAAAATACACGTTGACAGAGGAGAGGCAAAGGCCAGAGGGCCCCACACCTTGCTGGCCTACTGCCTCTCAGCGGTCCCTGCTGTAGCGTGGCTGCGTGGCCTGCAGCTGGGCCTAAACGGCATAATTCACGCCTAAAATGGCCGCCGCGCCATGAGGGAATTGAAAGAGCCATGCGGTGATCGCCCTAGCCTTTGGGCGATCGCGCACACGCCTCCGCGGCAGTTCCTATGAGCGAGGGGCTTGAAAAAGCGAAGAAACTCGCAAGAGTTTAAAATGGAAACAATAAAATGGAATCACGGGGGGAAAACAGGCTCCTGGAGCCTTCCTGCCGCAGCTCGCACCGTTTTAAAGGCGCGGCAAGCCTCCGAGATTGGCCTGAGGAGATCGAAGAGGGAGGCTCTTCCCCCAGCCAAAACGCTTACCTCCTGCCTCCTAGAGGCTTGAAGACAACTGAGAGTGATAGTAGAATAAGAGAAAAAGGCAAGAATGCCTAAGGGGAAAGATATACTCAGTAGGAAAAGTCAGAAGAATTAAAGAGAGTCCAAGCAAAGCACTATTTCAGCTGGAGCTCCCAAAACAGCTTCCAAACGGGCCAAACTGAGGAAAATTTCTGGGGATTAGGCACGCCTGGAGGCGTGGCCAAGGAAAAGTCTTTTCCTCAGTTCCAGGGCAACCAGACTGAAATAACCCACAGCTTGGACTCTCCCAGCAGTGTGCAGGAGAAGAAACATGTTTTAAAAGACAGAATAGTTGCATTTAGCTTTCTGCCCATCCCCAGTTAATGGGCCATTGAGATGGTCAGGCTAGCTCACTTTACATAATAAAGATAGCAATAGCAATAGCAATAGCAGTAGACTTATATACCGCTTCATAGGCCTTTCAGGCCTCTCTAAGCGGTTTACAGAGAGTCAGCATATTGCCCCCAACAATCTGGGTCCTCATTTTACCCACCTCGGAAGGATGGAAGGCTGAGTCAACCCTGAGCCGGTGAGATTTGAACCGCTGACCTGCTGATCTAGCAGTAGCCTGCAGTGCTGCATTTAACCACTGCGCCACCTTGGCTCCTCATAAAGACTTCTCACTGCAGCTGTAGTGGGAAGGGATATTACTCAACTCTCCACATGGCATCTGAGAACTCATCTATACCTGGACTCATCACAGCCTAGAGAGTAGCCCCCTGCATGGCACCATGGGAGTCTGACAACCAATCAGAATACATTTCTTACACAGGAACAGGAAACACAGAGGGACTAAACAGGGTATAAAAAGCCTAGCAAGCCCCTTCCTCAGTCCTTCTCTTCTTCTCCATGAACATTGAAACATGTGATCACCTTTTCTGTACAGGGCTCAAGCCATGTGGCCCTGTCCAACAATAAGCCATCTTTCCAAGCAGCCTCCATGTCTCCAGTGTCTTCTTCCCCACTTGGAGCTGAACCCAGAAGGACATTTCTTTCAACACTAGCATTGGCTTTACAACCCTTTACAACCCACAAATTACTTCCTTCTTCTATATCATGCACACTGCTGTTTTTGAGTATGTCCCTATATTAGAATCTATATAATCTATTTCTTTGAAATCTACACTCTTGAGTCTCAGGCTCAGGCACTCATAGGGACTTAACAAGGAATTTACATAGTGTAAAAACTGTAATTTATTATTCTATTTAATTCCATTTAACTTGCCTCTGGTAAATCAGTGGCATAAGACATTCTTCTGGGGGCAGCATAGCCAATTGGCCCTTCCAAAATGAGTATTAAGATGATCGGAGGAGGGTTTTTGAAGATAACAGCTTTAGCTGTATTTGAAAATAAGAAGCTGGAAATGATTTTTTAAAAATCACCAAACTATCACATGAAACATGTGATACTTCTATTACATGTGGAAATAGCAAATGCCTGAGACTGAAGAATTTGTATTACAGTGCACCACTGAGCATGTTAACCCTGAAAAACAGAGCAGCCAAATTTGGCAGAGCTGCCCCCCCCCAAATTTGACAAGGTGATGGAACAGCCTTCAGCAGTAAACTTTAGGAAGTTCAATGTAACAGTGAGGAAGACTCCTTATGATCTCCAGTTAGAGCTGTATAATCTGCTGATGAACTAGCTTGCTGACCTCGGGTGTGGGGGAAGCACTATTCTGTTCAGTTCAGTTCAATTCAGTTTATTACATTTATATGCTGCCCTTTTCCCCTGAAGGGGACTCAGGGCGGCTCACAACTCAACCAGGGAAGGGGAATACAGACAAAAAAAAAAAAAAAAAAATTTAAAAACAAAGCATAACAATGCATAATTTAAAAACACACAACAGTCATACCATTCGAGACGGGGGCAACAGCTCTTTAGCCCCAGGCCTGTCGGAACAGCCAGGTTTTAAGGGCCTTGCGGAAGGCCTGGAGGGTGGTGAGGGTTCGAATCTCCACGGGGAGTTCGTTCCAGAGGGTCGGAGCAGCCACAGAGAAGGCTCTCCTCCGAGTAGTCGCCAGTCGACACTGGCCGGTGGATGGAATTCGGAGGAGGCCTAATCTGTGGGATCTGATCGGTCTAGTGGAGGTAATTGGCAGCAGGCAGTCTCTCAAGTACCCAGGTCCAATACCATGAAGGGCTTTATAAGTGACGACTAGCGCCTTGAAGCGTATCCGGAGACCAATGCAGCTCGCGGAGGATAGGTGTTACGTGTGTTGCTAACAACACAGCAAGAACCACCTCCCTATCTAATCAGCTTCTGGAGATGTAACAGGAGAAGGCTATTTTCTCTTTGACTTGACAAAACAAAATGTCTTGAGCTAGCTCTACCCACAGCTTTTAGATGCTTCTGTTTGGATAAATTTGGCTATTTTATCGAAACTAATTTGTACATATGATAGTAGTAATTCATTGGCCACATGCAAGATGGTTGTTACCTTAATGGAAGTATTGAAGTAATTTGTTCTAAAAACAAAACAAAGGAAAACAAGATAGCTTGGCAGACAGCAAAAATACTACAATGCTGTGTTTCGGAAAGACATGTACTACTCCTACTTGTAAAACAGACTTGTAAAAAAACTTTTAAGATGCATGCAATATTATCCAGTCTATTAGCATGGTTTTTGGGTTTTTTTAAAATAAATGTACAGTGTAAGGCTGAATAATAGGATGTTTATGATTTTTGTAGAAGAAAGTCAAACAACCTTTGGTATAAGAAGAATTAACCTTGAGGCACTTGAGTTGAATGCTTATTTGGGGTATGGTTTGTGGTTTTGCCTAGTGAAAAGATTCTTGGAAAGAAATAAAAAGGATTGTGGTTGTTAAGTGAGATGATCATGTGGACATGTCACTTAACAGTTATCATGACATGACTGAAATTGTCTTACATTAAATATTTATGTTGGCTAGTTTAAACCAGCTTTTTAAAAGGGGGAAGTAAAATAAATGTTGAAATAAGACTTGTTTAATAATAATTGGTATTATAATTAATAATATTATATCTTCAACACAACAGATCCCTTCCATGTTGTCCAGTGTTGTCCATGTTTAGTAGCACGTCCCACTCACATCAGGACAATTCTAAACTCTTCAAAGAGGGTCCCAAAGCACATATGGCTCTCTAAACCATTGGTTGAGGCCTCAGCATTTCTTCCCAAAATTTTCCCCAAATCCTAATTTTAATTTGTATTACAAATGATTGCATCACAAATTAGAAGTAGAAGTGAAAGATTAAGTATGTCATGAGTAATCACCGATGGTGGGATTTAATTTTTTTTTACTACTGGTTCTGTGGGGTGGCTTGGTGGGCATGGTGTGGCTCAGTGGGCGTGGCTTAGTGGGTGTGGCAGGGGAAAGATACTATAAAATCTCCATTCCCTCCTCACTGCAGGGGAAGGTTACTGCAAAATCTCCATTTCCTCCTGATCAGCTGGGACTTGAGAGGCAGGGAATAGATGGGGGCAGGGCCAGTCAGAGGTGGTATTTACTGTTCTCCGAACTACTCAAAATTTCCGCTACCGGTTCTCCAGAACTGGTCAGAACCTGCTGAATACCACCTCTGGTAACTTAAATTAAATTAAGTTACTTATTATTTTAGTTCAAATTCAAGTTGCCATAGTTAATTTTAAGCTGGCCATAAGTACACTTATACTTGGTTACTCACAGTTAAGTATGTCATTTTTATATTCTCTCTTGAGTGGATGAACACACTTGAATAGTACAATCCACATCCTTTGTCTCCCCCTCCTCCTCCCATGTCACAAACATTTAAATTCTATATCTAGATTTCCTGGAGTATTTGGCCATCTACGTAGTAAGTTACCTTTTCTTTCTGACTTCCTTAAGCATTGTTCAGAATACTGATTTTTGTTTTGGGGAGGTTATTTTTGTATTTGTTTAATTAGAGATCATTCTTTGGTTAGATGTCCTTTAATTATTGCCTGAAGAGATTTTACAGTCACTAGACTTTTCTATTTTGAGTTTAGGCTGTTTTGTTTCTTACTTAATGGTATTTGAGACATAGTCACTGTATCTTAATAAAGAATTCTTTTCTACATCTTTCTAATGTTTTTGGATTAGACTAGTATTAGAGAGGAAATAATTTTTGGGTTGAAGTTTATAATATTTACATCCCTTTGTTTCTAAGGTGTAGTCAAGGTCATCTGCAGTTCACCAACTGGGATTAATGTCTGTATTACGTACATATCACATTCTGAATGTAGACAATTTTTAATATATTGGTCATAATATTTGCTCATACAAGTGGAGCTTTATTTGTTTGAAGTTTAAAGTAATTTTAAACCATTATTGAAATTATGGAAACTGTTCTTCATATTTTAGGTTATGAGTAGGCAGTTGCCAGGTCCAAGAGCCATGATGGTGAATCTATGGCATGCATGCCATAGGTGGCACATGGAGCCATTTGTTAGGGCATGCACGGCATTGTCCTGTCAGCTCTAGTGCACATGCGAGCACTGCCCAGCTAACTTTGGCCTTTGTTTTCGGCCTTCATTTTGGCTATCATTTTCAGCCGTTCTTTGCCCTCCGGAGGCTTCCCTGAAGTCTCCGGAGGGCAGAAAACAACTCAACGCACAAACTGGAAGTTTGGGAACAAATTTCCGGTTTGCGCATTAGACTATTTTTTCCTTCCGGAGGCTTCAGGGAAGCCTCCTGATGCCACTGGAGGGCCTCTGGCTCCCCCTGCTTTTGGCATGCAATGGCAAAAAGGTTAGCTATCACTGCCCAAGAGGCTTCATCCAATTTTTGAATATTAGGTGATAGAGAAGTGTCATGGTATTAATGAATGAAATTAATTATCCTGATGTTTTTCAAGGTGGCTTCTAGTCAAGGCTCAGGGCTTATATTTTTTGATCACCATGGTTAATATTCTTGATAAAAGGAGAAAATAGAGAATCCCTTCTGAACCTTTTATATTCTTGATTATTTTAGTTATCAATTGACTATTACCATGGCTGATTTCTAACATATCTCATGCCTGGGCATAAATCTGTAAATTCTGAATTCCAGGTTTAGCAAGCTATGGATGGGAATTATACTGAAATTGCCTCATTATTTAATAATAACTGCAGCTCGTAATTCTCAATAACACAACTTTCTCCAATTTTTCCACATTTTGAAAGTTTTCAGAAAGTGAAGGCGAAGAGGGAGATACAGAGTTACATATGCTTTTTTAAAGAGGCTTTAGTTAGTTTTTTTCCAATAGGGGATCAGTCTGATCGTCTCTGCTTTTTGATTTTAATCCATATTATAAATATTTCTTTAAATAATAGACAATGAAAGTATATTGAGATCAACAGTTTGGGAGGCTGGCTATGCCAAGATAATGATTTTATATATATCCATGATATATACACACTTTCCTTCAGTATGTTTTTTTGGTTGATACATCTTTGGAAGACTGTATTAGGTAAAGATGATAAACTGGGAAATTGAAAAAAACATATTGCAGAAGACAATAGCAAATGGCTTACATATTGTTACCAAGAAAACTACATGGACATGTAGACCTTAAGAGTATTAGTGTAATCTCTAAAATATATTGTAGTAGTTTTATGTCATCCTTACAGACATATATATCTGCAAAAATATTGAGAAATAGGTTTTCAACATTTGGAAGTGACATCTGTGCTTTGAAGTTTAGAAATCACAGTTTGATTTCTAATCCATTCTTGGCAGGACTGTACTCTTTTAATATGAAAAAAAAATGTCCTGAGATAATTTAGCCACATGAGCAAGTAAAGACTCATTGTTGAAGTTGTTCAAATAAGGTTATTGGTCAAATATAGGCATATTATAATTCATTGTTATTTCATAAAATATAGGTTGGACAAAGAGTTTAGAAGGAAGTTATTGGAGCTCATGTTTTCTACAGTTCATCATGCAGTAAACTAATGACCTAATTTTAATTGGGATCTTATTTTGAATCAAATCAGAATTGGGAGGGGGATTCAGTTTTGTGTTGCCTGAGTTGGTTCTGCTTCATCAAAAGTAAATTGAAAACTATATATTAATTGCATCAAACCAAGGTTTGTTTAATCATGAATCAAATAAACCACTCTTCTTCTTCATCCAGCATTTTCATACGAGTGAAGCATCCACTTTTCAGATCAATAGAATAGAATAGAATAGAATAGAATAGAATAACAGAGTTGGAAGTGACCTTGAAGGACTTCTAATCCATCCTTCTGCTTAGGCAAGAAACCCTATACCACTTCAGACAAATGGTCATCCAATATCTTCTTAATGAGTAAATTAACATTTGAAATTAGAGAACAAGAAGATGAACAATTTTATAAGATCTGGGACCTGTTCTATCAATAGATACAATGATCACAATCTTGAATTGTAATAATAGAATGTGAAAGGAGATACCATAAAGACATATTACTATCATATAGTTTATATAGATTTATAACAATGTAATGGAAAATTGGTATATATATGAATTGAATATTTAGAATATCTTGTTTAAAATGAAGAAATAATAATTGTAGTTTGAATATATGAGACACAATGATAAAGATGTATTTATATACATTTGATAGATATTTTATGATTTTACATACAATTGAAACTAATGATACATAAATATAAAATGTTGGTGAATATATATATATATATAATATATATATATATATGTTTTCTGAGGTTTTCGCGGGTGTTAGTATGTAGGTCTCTAGTTGTTCGGGTTTTCTCCCACGTAGAATTGGAGATGTCTTGGTGACGTTTCGACGAAGTCTCATTCGTCATCTTCAGGCTGCTTCAGACTACTTCAGGCTTGGTGTTTCCAGGAGTAACACCAAGCCTGAAGTAGTCTGAAGCAGCCTGAAGATGACGAATGAGACTTCGTCGAAACGTCACCAAGACATCTCCAATTCTACGCGGGAGAAAACCCGAACAACTAGAGACCTATATATATATATTGCAAGAAATACCAGAATATGATCGGTGATACTATAAAGATATGTTATTATTAAATAGATTTATAATGATGCAACAGATAGTTGGCATATATATGAACTTAATTCTTAGAATACATGTCTAAAATGAAGGAATTATAAGAGCAAATTTAACTTATGATTTACAATGATAACAATGTACTCCGAAAGCCCTGCCGCTGTGTCTGACATAGGGTGGCTTTTGCCCGCTTGCCTCACCAGCCATAAACCTCACTGCACGTCACTGGTTGGAAGGGCCCTTGGAGGACTTCTAATCCAACCCCCTGCTTAGGCAGGGAGATTTACACCATATCGGACCAATGGTTGTCCAATCTCTTCTTAAAAACTTCCAGTGTTGGAGCATTCACAACTTCTGAAGGCGAGTTGTTCCACTGATTAATTGTTCTAACTGTCAGGAAATTTCTCCTTATTTCTAGGTTGCTTCTCTCCTTGCTTAGTTTCCACCCATTGCTTCTTGTCCTGCCTTCAGGTGTTTTGGAGAACAACTTGACTCCCTCTACTTTGTGGCAATCCCTGATATTTGGAACACTGACTACTATCATGTCACTGTTTTTTCTATTCCTAATGCCTTCTTCTCCACAAAAGTTAGAAGGCTTTAGGTCCCCAGCTGTGACAAAAAAGAAAATATATGTGTACATGAACTCTTTTGCAGTATATACTTGCTGCTGCTGAAGCAATGTCTTTTTCATATTATAAAAGTGCATACATACTGTACCCTGTTTATTGCATAGACACTACAGTAATGTCCCAGTTTCCTCAATTTCTAGATGCTACTTTGTATTTTGAAGATGTTTCTACATCTCAGTTTTGGGAATATAAAATGACTTCACGATCTTGCAACACCTCTTTTCCCAAAGCTTGCTGATGCATCAAGATGTGACCGCTACCTATGGGAGTGATGCTGCACAAACAACCTTCTTTATGCAATCCTAAAAAAAAAGAAAAGAAATTGCATTTCTTGTGTATTTTGTGTACATACTTATCATGGGATTTGTTTTCTTGAAGCAGATTCGCCCTTGTGGAGGAGGCAGAGAAAACTTGTAGCCCCATTTATAGTTGCACCAGTTTCGGTTGACAAATTGCAATTATTAGTAAGAACAGATTGTAGAGACTAAGTACTTCAGTTTGCCTGGATAGCATGGACTTCTTACTTCTTACATAGTTAGAGCAACAGAGAGCAATCACCAAAATGGCAGAAAACTTACAATTAACATATCCTAAGCCTTACCCATGAAGTTTAGCAACAAGGATTAGTTTTGGAATCAAAGTGCTTCTGAGGTTATGTAAAGCAACTTTGTTTTTTAAATACTATTCTGGCATTTGGAATTGCAGAAGATACTATATAGAAAATCCAATCCTTTACTCACCAGTCCTAGAGAAATAATCTCTCTGGAACAGCCTTGGAGATGCCAGAGGTAAAGAATCCACATAGCCATAAATACACATAAAGCAGTGGTGAAATTCAGCAGGTTCTGACAGGTTCTGGAGAACCGGTAGCAGACATTTTAAATAATTGTGAGAACCAGCAAATACCACTTTTGGCTAGCCCCAGAGTGGGATAGGAATGGAGATTTTGCAGTATCCTTCCCCTGCTATGCCCACCAAGCCATGCTTACCTGGTAGTAAAAAAAATTGAATTTCACCACTGACATAAAGTGAGAGGAGACCAGGGGATAGGAAAGCCTCTGGCCTATGAGGTCTGCAGAGGGTTCTTCACTTTCAGAGCTTTAGGAATGATGTCATATTATTTACATTTGGTTAGAAAAATGATCTTATGTTATGAGACATAACATTTTACATTTCTAGTAACGATTTTTTAAATAAATAGCAATAATTTATTTTTGAATTGCTTGTTGCTACTATTTAGCTAAAATAGAGATTGAATGTGAATAAGCTATCATTAATTAAAGAATTCTTCAAGGCTTGCTTCTGCTGTGTTAACAACAGATTGTAAGAACTGAATAATTACGTTCTTATACTGAGAAATAAGTGGCATTCCAGAATATTTTGCCCCATAACTCCCTGGGTTTAATATGAAAGTGGAATATCCTTTTTTTTGTGATTCTTGTTGTTAGAAATGTAACTACTCTTTCTTGAATACTGATTGTGGAAGGTAGTTCTAGAAACATCAGCTGATAATCAGTGTCCCTTACAGGAGTCTAATTAAAAAGTAAAGGATGAAAACATCCTTTCATCTGCCAGTCATTGGGATATTTTGATGGAAATGGACAGCACTCAAAATATATTTGAGTAATCATTTCTGATTAGCTGTGCAATTTACAGAAGTCCATAGATCGGCAATTAGAAATAGGTATCCTAGCTTAAATTATATGGAAACGTTGCAAGTATGGATGTTTACTGCCTTAGAGCTACTGCCAGTTGTTTTCCTAGACGAATACATTCCAGATTAAACATTGCATTGAAGATGTCAGTATCATGTATTTCTATCAACTCCATCTACCATAATATTAAATTAAACTTGCTGGTGGTGGTGGTGAGAAACTATCAAAGTATTGCTTGGAAGGCATATGAGAAATGGAAAGGCTATAAAACAATGACGAATTGCCTTGGCAGTTTTGCAACTACATGCAGATGGAACTAAAATCATGCTTCAGAGTAAAATCATATAAAAATCATCCAATAATTAATAGCAACTCAAAGCTCTTTATTTTAACGTGCACTCTTTTGCCAAGCTCATTCCTTTAAGTGGCACATCATAGCTTAAATTTCAAAAGTTGATTTCAGCAGGGGTTAGGGAGGTTGGCCATTTTTGAATTATATTATTAAAATAGTTATTCTTAAAAAAATAAGTCCAATTAGCTTAGCTGTGTTTGAATATGTGCCCCCCCCAAACACACATATTCAGACTTGCAAGACTCTGTTACAGTAACTTTATAATAAAAGTAGTATTAGTATTCATACCTTTGGTTTCCTAGTCTGATCTACTTTGAAGGGTTGACACCTTCACCTACATTTCTACTAAAAACCCTTTTCATAGGGAGAGTCACGTGCAATGCTTTTCAAATGATCATTCTGGCCTGGATTCAGGTTTCTATAACCACTGTCTTGGTTGCAATTTTTCCTTCTGTTTCTCTTCTGCCTATTACAGGTGGGGGAATAGGTAGAATTCCTTTGTAGGGGAAAATCATGTTTGCCTGTTGCACAGTTAGAAAGGAGAGGCAATAAAGCAAATATGTTTGCTGTATCTAGATTTCTTCATGTTTTGTGCTATGCCTTTTGGATCAAATATTTGCATATTTTGGAACAATGGTTCTGAATAACATCACTTGACTAAGCCCTGCTGAAATGAGCAGGAATTGCTCAAGAGAACAGGTGTGTATTTGAGTAAACAGCATTCAGCTTGGTGGAGCCTTGTGCAACAGAGCTTTTAAGCTGATTGTGCTGATAGAAGAAAAGAATATTGTTAAGCTGATAGAAGAGAAACAATAATTCAGTAAAATGGTTATTCTTGGGATGCAATGGCATTTTACATTTCATTGATCAAACAAATACATGTTATGCAGAATTCTGTATTTAAAAAAAGATATTTCAGAACATTCAGGAACATGAACGCAACAGCTGACTTCAACTCTTTTTCAGATTTTCAATTTTGTTTTGCAGAATTGCACAGCAGTATAAATTATAAAATAGTAATTTATTTCAGTGTTTGTACTTCTTGGTTGGCTGGGTGTGGACTTTGTACGCAGAAAAATCCATAATGTTGACTGAAAACTTGCAGCAAGTGTTTGATAAATTGTATGGTGCAATAAAAAGAATATATTGATTTTTCAATCCAAAGAAGATGATAGTTGTAATAGAATTTTCTGAGCCTAGGAATAACAATGAACAATGACAGAATATTGCAGAACCAGAACAGATGTTCATTCTTTCTTCTAGAGTCAAATGGAGAGCAATATCTCCCACTGTATCAAGAGGCAATTAGGAACAACATCACAGGCATTGAAGAGGCCCTGTTTACCATGCTCAGTGAAAAATATGGTTAAAATACACATACGCAGTTTCCAAGATTGTATAACGTAATCAACCTTTCCTTGTAATATATCTGGTTTTGTAGACCCACAACCTTCTACCACCCTATCTGCAGAAGATTTAATGAACAAATGCTTTCTGAACAGACAGAACACATCACTCTTAGCCCTGGGATTACATGTTATTTTCAAGCATAGGATCCTATACACCCCCACACACTACATAACAGAATACCCTCACCCAACCCAAACCTTAATTCATGAAACAAAACAGAACATATACTGAAGCTAACTTCATTGATTCTAGCTTGTACTTCAGATCGATTGGATCCATCCCTGTTATTGGCTGAAGATTTTCACTCCCACACGGCTTCTGTTTTTTTGTCTCAGAGAACAGAAAAAACTACCCACCCATCCTAAACAAAATGGAGGCTGCTATCTGCCATTTTTTTTTAAAAAAAAATCCTAGTTGAGGAAACTCATAAATTTGAACGATTCCTTGAAGTTTTATTTTTCTGTTTACTATTGTTGACACTTCCTATATGGACGGATAGATCAACTAACATTTCTTTAACACGTTCATTCGTTGAACCAATCTGTCAGAGTTTGTTGCAGAAAAATCAAATCCAGAAAGTGCACACAGATAACTGATTCAGCTGGATTCATTAACTTCTTTACATACATAATAACAGCTGAATAAATGTACAATACCAATAGTAGATTCTTTCAATGTGGGAGAAGTTACAAGCAGAACACAAGCAGGAGAGAACAATTAATTTTATTTCAGAGTTCAGAGCAGACAGAGTAGTTTCAGTTTTGATTCTCAGCACAGACTCAGATCTGTTTAAGCTCCCATTGGCTGACTTAGTTGTTATAGCTATTCATTGGCTGGCCAATTTACCATGTCTCTCCCAGTCATAAATATTCTAACACAATTGAAATGGAATTTCCCACATTCATTATAGTCGAATAAAAGATCATGCTTCTTAAGAAACTCTTGTGACCATCATTTTGACTTTCATACAGGTTTACACACAAAAGAGGTGCAGGGTCATGATTTCCATCCTGACTTTTAGAAAAATCTCTCACAGGAGATGCTACTGGAGCTTTTGCTCACTTTGGTATATGGAATGAGGGTTAAGTATGTTATGAAACACATAAAAGTAAATTGAATGTCATGGAAGAGAATGTAGGATCAAGAATGAATGAATGAATGCTGAATGAATTATTAAAGGTGCCGTTTTTTGCTGCTGTTTAAAAAGATGCCTAAATGGTGAATAGCTTTTGGAATAGTTGTCCTATAAATGGGTGGATTAACAGGGATGCCTTCAGTTATAATTTAAAAGAAAGCAATATGGGGAAAGAGTTGGATAACTGGAGTGGGAATGCTGAAAAGTCTCTATTCCATCATTATATAAACCAAACCAACTACTGGGACTATGAAAATAAGACCTTCCTGGATAATAAGCCCAATTGGGCTTTTGAGTGCCTCCTGCACCTCAGAAATATTAAGACCTTCCCGAAAATAAGGCCAAGCGCTTATTTCGGGGGGGAGGAGAAAGAAAATAAGACCCTGTCTTATTTTTGGGGAAACACTAGGGTGACCAGACGTCGCGCATTTGGCAGGACAGGCACGACTTTTCATAAATTTTCCCGCGTCCCGCGCCATTCTTAAAAAAACACGCTTTTTTTGGCGCTCACAGGTCCCTCGCTCCCCCGCCCATCAGCTGCTAGCTCGCTGGGCTGGCTCATCATTCCGTTCTATCCTACAAATTTAAGCCAGCCCAACCTGCCGCTCACTGATTGGATTGGCCTGGACTCCAGCCAATCAGTGAGCTGGCTGGGATGGAAAATTTTCAGCACGCCGCTCCTCGCGTCACAGCCAGCCCCTGTGCTGCGCTGCCACAGGCTGCAGAAGCTCCGTGACCGAGTCGAAGTTCTCTGCGTGAGTGAAACAGCTGCCGCCACTCGCACAAAGAACTTCCACTCGGTCATGGACTCACGGAGCTTCTGCCGGCATGGCAGCGCCTGTGCTGCGGGGTTCCCAGTGACCACGCTGTGAGTCTGCGAGGCGTGGTCGCGTCCCGCCGCCCTCCCCTGTGGCTCTCCTGCAGTGTTTCAGTCGCGCAGAGAACTTCCACTCGCTTCTGGGGCTGCCGCCGCCCGGCAGAAGCCCCAGAACCGAGTGGAAGTTCTCTGCGCGAGGTGAAACGGGCGCCCGCCACCTCGCTCTCCTGCCGCGGCGTCCATTTCAGTCACGCAGAGAACTTCCACTCGGTTCCGGGGCTGCTCCACTCGGTTCCGGGGCTTCTGCTGGGCGGCGGCAGGCCCGGAACCGAGTGGAAGTTCTCTGCGCAACTGAAACGGATGCCGTGGCAGGAGAGCGAGGTGGCGGGCGCCCGTTTCACCTCGCGCAGATAACTTCCACTCGGTTCCGGGGCTTCTGCCGGGCGGCGGCAGCCCCGGAAGTGAGTGGAAGTTCTCTGCACGACTGAAACGGATGCCGCGGCAGGAGAGTGAGGCGGCGGCCTGCCGTTTCACCTCGCGCAGAGAACTCGCCACCCGGCAGAAGCCCCGGAACCGAGTGGAAGTTCTCTGCGCGAGGTGAAACGGCAGGCCGCCGCCTTGCTCTCCTGCCGCGTCGTCCGTTTCAGTTGCGCAGAGAACTTCCACTCGCTTCCGGGGCTGCCGCCGCCCAGTAGAAGCCCCGGAACCGAGTGGAAGTTCTCTGCGCGAGGTGAAACGACACGCCGCTGCCTCGCTCTCCTGCCGCGGTGTCCGTTTCAGTAGCTTCCCTCGTCCATCTCAATTGCTGGAAGCAGTAACAAACGGTGCGCCATCAGCGCCCTGACAGCCACCCCAGCTGGCGGCTACCGGGCCTCGCTGGAGTCAATTGCAAAAACGCGTTCAGCGCTTTGAGGACCTGAGGCATATTGGGAAATGCAGTTCCCTATCGGAAAGAATGGAGTAGCTGCGAATTTGTAACAACAACAGAAGATAATAACTTGGTGCTTCGCAGGTTACAAAAATCTCGTTTGATTTGCACACTGTTTTTTAAAAGTTAGATAAAGAAATTATGCTGTGAAAGCGACTAGAAAGCCCCCCCTCCCCTTCCTGTGTGCGAAAAAGGGAAGGAGAGGAAGGAAGGAGGGAGGGGGGAAGAAAAAGAAGACGGGAGGGGGGGAGAAGATAGAAGGAGAAAAGATGGATGGAAGGAGAAAGAATGGAAAGAGAAGGAGGAAGATGGAAGAAGAAAGGAAGAAAATAGAAGGGAGGGAGAAAAGAGGGAAGGAGGTAGGAAGAAAAGGGGAAGAGAGGGAAAGAGCATAAAGACAAAGAGGATGAAGTTGATAGGCAAGAGGAAGGAGGAAGGAAGGAAAAAAAGAAAAAGAGGGAAACAGGAAAGAAGAAAAGATGGAACTAGAAAGGAAAGAAGGGAGGGAGGGAGGAAAGGGGAAGACAGGGAAAGAGCAGAAAGACAGAGAAGGTGAAGGTAGATAGGCAGAAGGAAGGAAGAAGGAAGAAATAGGAAAGGAGGGAAGGAGGAAGGAACAGAAGCGAAGAGGAAGAGAGAAATGGAAAGAGCAGAAAGACAAAGAAGGTAGATAGGCAAAAGAAATGAAGCTGAAAGAATGGAAGGAGGAAGGAAGAGAAAAGGAGGAAGGGAGTGAGTGAGGAAAGAAGAGAGGATGGAAGGAGAAAGGAAGGAAGAGAGGGAAAGAGCAGAAGACGGATAAGGTGAAGGTAGATAAGCAAGAGGAATGAAGGAAGAGGTGAGGTGTCTCGAGGAGGGGGAAAACATTTAGTGACCAAAGTTACAATGGCATTGAAAAAAGTGACTGATGACCATGTTTCACACTTAGCGACCATTGCGACCATGTTTCACACTTAGCGACTGTTGCAGCATCCTCATGGTCACGTGATCAAAATTTTGTTTGGAAACAGATTCGTATTTATGCTGGTTTCAGTGTCCTGGGGTGACCTTTTGACAAAAAATAAAATTTTTAATCAAGCCCCCTCCCCCCCCCCCGGTCAATGGTGTCCCTCTTTACCAATCTGAAAATCTGGTCACCTTAGGAAACACGGGTATCTATCTTTTATTTTGCAAAATCCATCAATTGTCTGCATTCTATAACAGCAAACGGAAAGCAGTAAACAGAAAACATCCACAAAGGTCTGGTTTGTTTGACTAATTTAATTCTATTTTTTTTCCAAAAGCACATTCACCAAAAAATAATCTTTCAAACTAACTGTCCCATTGGGACATGTCCATTTTAAACTTCCTTACATCAACATTTTTTGTGAAGCTGTTTGACAAAAATTTTTAAATTTTTAAAACTTTTTTTTTAAAAAAAAAATTTGTTCCTTAGATCTTTAGAAAAAAAATACAAAGTGGATTTTTCTCTTAAAGAGAGAAAATCTCTCTCTAGCTGTAAAATAATTTCCAAAAGTGTTAAGAAATGAGATTTGTGTAAACCTTAGGTCTATATAGGCTACATTATGGCTGAGAGGTAGATTGAAATCCCTCAAGTCTCAGCTGCTCAACTCACAAGCCAACTGCACAAATCTCAGTTCCCTCGAGTCTGCTTATGATACTGATCCTCAAACTACGGCCTGCGGGTCGGATATGGCCCGTCAATGCAAAATATCTAGCCCACCGAGTGGTGGGATTCAGCCCCGCCCCTCACTGTTGGCCTTATTTTTCAGTGAGCATCCACTCCAACTGCACTTCTGGTTAGTTATTTCACCAGTTGATCACATGGCTGCTGCCGAAGGTAAGGTCGAAGCGTGCTGCAGAGGACCAGCTGACTGAGGGGTGAACCTGCCAGTGCAGCCAGGTGATCCAGGGCCAGTGGGTGAGTAGGGGAGGGGCTGCTGCTGGCTTGAAAAGCAGCTCTGCTGCCAGCTTGTAAAGTAGTTCTTTAAAAATGCTTTAAAAACAGCCTTTCAGGATGTTTTTCACAGCCATATGATCCAGGGCCGGTGGGTGAGTACAGGAGGGGCAAGTATAGCAAGGACAAAAACAAAATGGACTGCTAAATTGGCCATGCCCACCCAGTCACATGACAGCCTAATCACGCCCACCCAGCCGGTCCAGCCCCCCAACTGACTGAGGGGCTGTGAATCGGCCCCCTGCTTAAAAAGTTTGAGGAGCCCTGTTTCATGAGAACCAGTTGTGTAGCATACAAGTGGGTGATCTCACGATTTTTCCTTTTTCTAGAAATTCTTAGCGAATGAGAATTTGCCATCTAGCTGCTGATCGATGTATAAAAGGGAGCAAGAAAAGGCTCTGAAGATTCTGTTATTATACTGTACAATAATAATAGCAATAGACTTAGATACCACTTCACAGTGCTTTACAGCCCTCACTTTTACAGAGTCAGCATATTGCCCCCAACAATCCGGGTCCTCATTTTAACTGACCTAGGAAGGAAGGAAGGCTGAGTCAACCTTGAGCCAGTGAGAATCAAACTATGGCAGTCAGCAGAATTAGCCTGCAATTCTGCTAACCCACCACGGTTCTAAAATAACATTCCTGTTGTGTTATCTCTTTCCCGACTTGACCTATTGCAAAAGGTTGACACATAGAATATATTGTATTCATGCAATAATGAAATTGTTAGGAACAAGTCACTGAAGCTAAGCTTTTTCAGTACAGATATATTCATAACTGAAGTACCAACAGCAGGAGTTGCAAGACACCAATGCCAATAGTAACTGGAATCAAGGAGAGACTCTCAAATATACATCTTTGCATTTGGGGAAAGTTACCCTGAACCTCTGGTTCACCTATCCATACTACCTACATTTAATCTGTATTTGGTTTCAGTATTTTAATCTTTATCCAATCCATTGTGCAACTAATGAATCTAGATTCTAGAATCAGGTGCCAAACAGAGATGGAGTTGAAGGTCACACTCCAAACATCTGGATGACTTCCACAAGTAATGTAAACATTGAATGTTGAAGGAGATCTTGGAACCTTGGTTTACCGAGGAACTCCGGGAGAAGAAGCGCCGGAGGAGAAGCCTAGAGCACCTGTGGAGGTCCGATAAGTCCGAGGCGAACCGAACACTTCTGACCACCTGCACCAAAGACTACATCCGGGCATTAAGAGATGCCAAAAGAACGCATATCTCTGCCTTGGTTGCGTCCGCCGAGTCACGCCCAGCCGCCCTGTTTAGGATCACCCGTTCCCTCCTTAATAGGAGGGATCTGGGAGATCCCTTGCAGGGTAGGGCTGAAGACTATGCCCAGTTCTTGGCGGACAAAGTTGCTCGGTTTCGGTCGGACTTGGACTCCACCACAGTAGATCCAGCCGAGACACAGGGGGATTACTTGGCAAGCCATCTCTGGGTTGAGTTCCAGGATGTTGCCTCCGGGGATGTGGACAAGGCCATTCGAGCTGTAAGTGCCTCCACCTGTATTTTGGACCCGTGTCCCTCCTGGCTGGTTGCCAACAGCAGGGAGGTGACACATGGCTGGATCCAGGCGGTCGTGACCGCCTCCCTTCGGGAGGGGCACTTCCCCGCTGCACTTAAAGCGGCGGTGGTGAGACCCCTCCTGAAGAAACCATCTTTGGATCCAGCCATTTTAAACAACTATCATCCTGTCTCCAACCTCCCCTTTATTGGGAAGGTTGTTGAGAAGGTGGTGGCCTTTCAGCTTCAACGGGCCTTGGAGGAAGCTAGTTATCTTGACCCCTTCCAGTCTGGCTTCAGACCTGGTTACAGCACAGAAACCGCTTTGGTCGCATTGACCGATGATCTCTGGAGGGCCAGAGATGGAGGCCATGCGTCCATCCTGGTTCTCCTTGACCTCTCAGCGGCTTTCGATACCATCGACCATGGTATCCTTCTGCGACGACTGCGGGAGGTGGGGGTGGGAGGCACTGTTTTGCAGTGGTTCTCCTCTTACCTCTCGGACAGGTCGCAGTCGGTGTTGGTCGGGGGGGGCAGAGATCGTCCCTGAGGCCCCTAACATGTGGGGTGCCGCAGGGTTCAGTCCTATCCCCCCTACTTTTTAACATATACATGAAACCGCTGGGCGAGATCATTCGGAGGCACGGGATAAAATACCACCAATATGCGGACGATACACAATTGTATCTGTCCGCCCCGTGCCAACTCAATGAAGCGGTGGACGTGATGAGCCAGGGTCTTGAGGCCGTTAAGAACTGGATGAGCGCTAACAAACTGGTACTCAACCCGGACAAGACCGAGTGGCTGTTGTGCTTCCCTCCCAATAATTTGGCTGACATTCCAACACTCAGGCTGGGGGGTCAAATTTTATACCCCTCAGACAGGGTCCGTAACTTAGGAGTCCTCCTGGATTCACAGCTGACTTTCGACCATCAGCTGTCGGCTGTGACCAGGGGGGCATTTGCCCAGGTTCGCCTGGTCCACCAGTTACGGCCCTACCTGAACCGGGAGGCTCTCGCAACAGTCACTCGAGCCCTTGTGATCTCTAGGCTGGAATACTGCAATGGGCTCTACATGGGGTTGCCCTTGAAGAGCATCCGGCGACTGCAGTTAGTCCAGAATGCAGCAGCGCGAGTGATAGTGGGCGCACCGCGGTTCGCCCACATTACACCCATCCTCCGCGAGCTGCACTGGCTACCTGTCGGTCTCCGGGTGCGCTTCAGGGTATTGATGACCACCTTTAAAGCACTCCATGGTAGTGGATCTGGATATTTGAGAGACCGCCTTCTGCCGATCACCTCCCTCCGACCGATTAGATCGCACAGGCTGGGCCTCCTCCGAATTCCATCCGCCAGTCAATGTCGACTGGCGACTACATGGAGGAGAGCCTTTTCTGTTGCAGCTCCGACCCTGTGGAACGAGCTCCCCGTTGAGATTCGTACCCTCACCACCATCCAGACCTTCCGCACAGCCCTCAAGACCTGGCTCTCCCAGCAGGCCTGGGGATAGGTTTCCAATTTGCCCGCCCGAGTGTTGACTGTTGAATGCATGTTGTGGTTTACCATTTTATTTTGTTCACTATTGTTTGTCTCTTGGTACTGCACCCCCTCCCCTTGTGATTGTAAGCCACCCTGAGTCCCCTCAGGGAGAAGGGCGGCCTATAAATCTCAATAAAATGTGAAAAATGTGAAAACCTGGTGGCAAGAACAGAAATTTTCCTCTGGTGGGGATTTTGCAGATGGAATTGAGTCCCCATTATGCAGTGCCCGGTAAATTGCTCTTAACAATATCTCACAATCAGTGGTGAGTAATCAAAGACTACTGAAAGATCCAGGAGAATCAGCTTTCGAAGTAAGGACACTTATGACAACCAAGGCTGTCCTATATCCAGTCCTGAACTCATGTATACATGCATTTATACAATGGACTTTTTTCAAGCATGCTTATAAATGCATCATTTATAATAGAAAAAAGATATTTGCAACTAAACGATAGAATTGTCTCAAACGTTAAAGTTTGTTTCATACCTAGTTTTGAGTACCTTGCCTATCATCAAGGAAAGCTATCCGAGCAATCCACTGAGGATGTATTGATGTGAACAAATAGGCTCTCTTTACCATGATTCTGCAACACAGCAGGCTGATTGTGTACTCTGTTCTGTGCACATATTTGCTGAGAGATTATTTCAGTAAACCCAGGGCATTTCTGGACAGGATATCTGGGTGTGTCTGAGGATTTCCTCAGAGCATTCAGTCATCCCTTCAATCCCATATATCTATAAGAGTGAAATATATTCATTAGCCCTCTACTCTTGCAAAAAATCAATTTAAATCTCCTCAGAAAATGCCCAAGACAGGGTGATTGTTTGATCATTTGCTTTCAGACATTTCATTACCCAACTAAGTAACATCAGCAGTGCAAGTGAGTATGGGGTTTGTTCTCTGTTTATATACAGAAGCTTGTCTTGCCACTGCTGTTGGGGGTGTAGTTTTCTCTTTGGTAGTTCCTTAATGAGGGCATTGTTTTCTGCTTAAACTTTCTGTTCTGCTTTGTTTGGTATTAATCCCTGCTTATCTGGATGTTGCTGGTTGGACACGATGTGTTCTAGTCTTTTAATTTGTTTCTTAGCTGGTGCAAGAAGAGGAAACACCAGCTGAACAAGTGGAAACTATAAGAAAACAATATGAAAAAACCCACCTGTTGTGGCAATTTCTTACTCTGTTGTGAAACAAAGAAGGAATTTGTCCACCTGCAACATTTCTATTGAGAAAGGAAAAACCACTTATCAGATTAAAGAAACTTGTGCTATACAGTAGATCAGTGTTTCTCAACCTTGGCAACTTGAACATGTCTGGACTTCAACTCCCAGAATTCCCCAGCCAGCATTTGCTGGCTGGGGAATTCTGGGAGTTGAAGTCCGGACATCTTCAAGTTGCCAAGGTTGAGAAACACTGCAGTAGATATAATGCATGCAGCCTTACAAGGCCCTCACAGTGAGGATCTCTGACATTTGCAGAAGTGTGAGTAATTTATACAGTGATTGCTAGATTCTTTATCAATCTGAGAACCAACTGTTACATTTATTTTCTAATTTGCTAATGAGTTAACATAGACACATTTTGTTATTAAGTGGCTGTATGAAATAGAAATGGGCTGTGGGTGGTTGAGCTGGGAACAAAATTGCCCAACTCAGATAGTCTGATAGACTTTTCTAAATTGGTTGTATTCCAGGGAGATAACTTCGAAGAGTTGTGTCCCATCAGAATAATTACAGAATATTATTTGAGTGCTCCAACTGTAGGAAATAGTATCCTGTTTCCCTGAAAATAAGACCTCTCCGGATAATAAGCCCAATTGGGCTTTTGAGTGCATGTACTAAAATAAGCCTTCCCCAAAAATAAGCCCTCCCTGAAAATATTGCAACACAGCAGCAGCCATGAGGTAACCATGCTTGCCACCTCCTGCATTTCAAAAATAATAAGACCTCCCCAAAAATAAGGCCAAGCGCTTATTTCAGGGGTCAAAAGAAAAGAAGACCCTGTCTTATTTTAGGGGAAACTAGTATGTAATCAGAACCAGCCCCTTGTTCCTTTGCTTTGCACCCTGAGCTACAAGAGTAGGCAAACAAAGCGACCATTCTCTCTCTCTCTCTCTCTCTCTCTCTCTCTCTCTCTCTCTCTCTCTCTCTCTCTCTCTCTCTCTCTCTCTCTCTCTCTCTCCCCCCCCCCATGGAAAACCATTATGAAATCATAGCTAAAATAATCAATTAATAGTTAATTTAAGATTTGTTATCAGTAGCTCAGTCAAAAAATAAATTCAGTAGAGCACATTTCATGGCATTTTGAATGATTTTAAAATCAGCTAAATAAAGCTTATTTCTCTTCAGTATTATTGTAATTAGCAGTAATTATCACAAAGTGGAGAATTTGAGTCAGCATTCCCCCCCTCCCCCAGGGCAGGAATAATGCAATATTACCAGTTTTATTCTGTTGGGTTTGCTATTTTTAATATTTTTAAAAAATTAATAATTGTATTGTCAAATGCTGTCTGCTTTTCCTAAACTGTTGCACGGCCATAAAACACAGATTCCCAACAATAAAAACAGCGTACTCCACTATTGTCTCAACGTTTAGCAAACAAAATGTAAATCCATCCTGAAAAGCTCTAATCAGTAGAAAAGAGCAATGTCACACGTATACAGCTGAACGAGCAAAAATTAAATGAAAGAGCAGCACAGGACAAAAGAGAAAAAAAAGCTCACTCACACCCCAAGAGTCTTCAGCTCTAGGTACTTTTAAATGCCCTCTGAACACACACAGAATGTGTTTCTCCTGTCAAAGCAGCCCAAATAAAAGAGGCTCTCCATTTTCAAATGCACTTTGGAGGTGTTTTACAAAATGTACCCATCCCAGAACAAAACAAATCAGCCTAGAGGAACATTTCCATGTTTAAGTGTACTCTGGAACAGCAACAAGGCCTAAGAGCCAAAGTACATTCTACCCATTTACCAATCACAATATTGCTGAATGCCACTTTACCTCTGCTGATACTATAGCTACAGAAACACAACTCAGTGTAAGACAGTGTTAGCGTGGCACCATAAACCATATCTTTGTGGTAGATTATGGACAAGGGCTGTCCGTATCCTGAAAGACAAGTTAAATACTTAGTTCCAATCACTTCCATCTGAAAACTGGAAGTACATTAGTACAATATTGGTTCCCACTAGTGGCTTTTTTCTTCAAATTAATATGGGGGTACGCTAAGTACCTTTTTATGAGGAGTTGAATGTGACTCCTTTTATTTTGGGGGAAAATATTTATATCACAGCCATTATGCTGTGGACATAGATATAAAAATATTGCAATGGTGCCTCAATTGTTGGCTACTGCTATTAAATGTTGGGTTGCAGCGGTGGGTTTCAGCTGGTATTACTGCTGGTTCGCTCATGCACGCACAGTTCAATGGGGATTATTCTGCGCATGCGCAGAACTCCAAAGAAAGATGGCAATGGTGGTGACCGGGGAACCGGTTCAGGGGCGTGGCCAGCCTGGATTGCTGCTGGTTCCGTGGCCCAGGCCAGCATACCACTACCAGTTCGGCCCAGCTCAGAGGAGCCCACTTCTGTTGGGTTGGTATATTATAAATTCATCCTCATCAGTGATTTGATCTTAGGCCTGAACCAGTCAACCATGGCTTGTATCAACAAAACCAGCACGGGCCTAGGGGCAGATGTGCAGAGAATATGGGAGATTTTGCAGATGTGCTCACCCAGGTTTCAAATGTTATGCTACCTGTGGACCTGGAACTAGGAGGGATAAGGGGAGAGTTGTCATTCAGGAAACTGTTAATAGCTTGTGGAAGGTCTGTGGCATATAAGAGTCCTTATAACTGAAGTGGACCTCCAGGGGAGCAGTTGGGGTTTTTTGTTGTTGTATTGGCCTCCCTGCTGTGCAGTGACATTCCTAGCTAAGTTGCTGCATTCTGTTGATGAGCAGCCAAGTCCCTGAGGCTGATGACCCCAGGGCTTTCTTAATGCATGGGCCTGATGGGCACTTGCCCATAGGCTCCACGAGCATAGGGGCCCCACATTAATCTTTGTATGTTAATCCTTCAATGCACCTTGTATCATATAAATGCAGCAACATATTTATTACATGTTACTGCGTTTTTAAATTAATACTAACATGCATTAATAGAAATCAACACCAATAAAATTGATAAATATATGTTTAATTTTATTGACCATTTACATTTTTATTCCTGTGAGTAGTTGTTGTAAGGCCCCCAGTACACTGCTTTGCCCAGGGCCCATAATACTGTTAAGACGGCCCTGGGTAACCCTTGGGGATTTAAACTTACTTTTCAATAGCATTGAGGCAGAAGTTATTAGAAGGTTCACAGCCACCATGGCAACCATGGACCTATCCCAAATTATTGAGCATCCTTTACTTATGACTGATTCCAGTTAGTATTAATAGGGGGGAAGAAATCAAGTCCTAAACTCCTGACTTGTGGGGTGCCTTAGAACTTCATGCTCTCATATCCTCAGGATTATAAATGAAAACTTCTCAGAACAGGGAGGAACAAGCATCCTAAACCTTTCAATCTTGCTAGGAAGGAACCCAAGCTTGTTCTTTTCCACCTGGATACTACAGGATCCAGATTCAAAACCTTAACAACACAACTTGGTCAGGCAGGGGTTTAGATTGTGCAAGCAACATCAACATACTAATGATAACTGATCCACAACTGAATTTAGGTGGTTTGGGTGAGTTGCTTTTTAGTGGAGTTGATGCAAAGGCATACTTTTGGGGTTGGGTTTTTTGGGGTGTGTGAGTCAACCACCATACATTAGTTGTGTTTTACATGATGTGTGTGTGTGTGTAATGTTTTTAATTTTGCAAAACCATTCAGAGATGTTTGGAACTGGACAGATTAAAAATCTGACTGATCAATGAATAATTATAGGTACACAAGAAACAAGAACAGTCAGCACTGCTACCATTATCCTGATACAACCTGTTAAATCCCCTAGAAGGATGAGGCAGGAGGCGTCTGAGGTAAGTTAACACAACTGTTTATTAACAGAGCAGTCAAAAGCAAGAACAGTAGTAGACTGGGACCTCCTCCCTGCTTGACAGCTATTTATACGGAGCTGTCAAGCAGGGAGGCCAATAGCCGCGCGTTTGACAGCCCGTGCTCAGCCAAGGCGTGCCAGAGCCAATCAGGCGCACCTGGCTGTTGCTGGGCTGTCATTCGTAAAAGTGAGGACTAAAACACCTCTTTCCCCCCCCCCCCAGCGAGGGCGCATGCGCCAGAAGTGGCACATGAGTACTCCTGCAAGTAGGCGGGCGGACGGCGGACACGCCCAGTTGGAGAGGCGGCTCTGGAGAGGTAAGACGTCCCCGTAGTAGCTCCTCCCTGGAGGGAGTGGAGCTCCGGGTGACATCACCGCGGCCTAGTCCTGGAGGCGGAACCCTTGGGAAAGGTAGGCTGGTAGCGGGGGCGCAGCTTGGAATGGCAGATCCTTTTGAACAGGCCGGTAGGCGGCCAGGGGGTTGGAGAGGCCTGACAGTGGAAGGCCTAATTGGGTGGAACCAGGGTGAGCGAGAACGGATGGAGCAGAAGCATGGGGGTACTGAGCCCTGGCACCTGGCTAGGGAAGGCCTGACTCAGGGAACGCCATGGATGGATCATTTGAAGGTAACTGCGGCAAGCCCGGGGCTGGCTGCAAGGCGACGGGGGCTGGCCTCAGCGTGGCGGAAGGAGTGGAGGCCTCTGGAGAGCCTCAGTTGATCCAGGTGGCGCCGCCACTCGCTGCCATCGGGTAGGTGGACCCTGTAGGAACAGGGGCTGGTTATTTCGGTGACAGTGGCAGGCACCCACCGAGGGTCCCCTGTGTAATTCCTGGCCTACACCAAATCCTCCACCCCAAAGGATCGGGAGGGGTTCCCCAGGTTACCAGGCTGAATCCCTGAATAGAGGGGGTGCAGTCTATCCAGGGTTTTTCCGCAGGTGCCGGCCCATCAACAGCTCCATGGGGCTTTGCTGTGTAAGGGGGCAAGGAGTGGAGTGCTGAGCCAACAGGTAAGCATCCACCCTTGCCTGCCAGTCGCCATGGTCCAGGCGGCCCAAAGCCTCCTTGGCTGACCAGACCGCCCTTTCCGCCCGGCCATTGCTGGCCGGGTGGTAAGGGGCAACCGGCATGTGGCGGATCCCTTGGGCGGCCAGGAAGGCCTGGAAAACCGTGGACGAGAATTGCGGGCCATTGTCAGACACCACGATGTCCGGCAACCCGTGTGTTTCGAACAGGCGCCGCAACACCCGCACCGTACTCTCTGCGGTGGTGGAGTGCATAAGCACCAACTCCACCCAGTGAAAGTAGGCATCCACGGCGACCAGGAAAACCTGGCCGTGGAAAGGACCCGCGAAATTGAGATGAAGGCGAGACCAGGGCCTGTGAGGCACCTCCCACTCCCTAGAGGAGGCGGAGGGGGTGCAGGGTGGGAGACCTGGCAGGGCACACACCTCCCCACCCAGGCCTCAATCTCGTCATCCAGGCAGGGCCACCAAACGTAACTCCGGGCCAGCGCCTTCATGTGCGCGACCCCAGGGTGGTCTGCGTGGAGACGGTCGAGGACCTGGGAGTGGAGGGAGGGAGGGATGACCACCCGGTTGCCCCATAAGAGGCAACTGCAGTGGAGGGAAAGTTCCAGCTGATGAGACTTAAAAGGGCGGAACTCAGGAGAGATGTCCCCTGTAGGCCAGCCCCTCAGGACCCATGCCATGATCTGAGAGAGGACAGGGTCAGCTTTGGAGTGGGCGGCCACATCAGTGGCTGAGAGAGGAAGGTCCAACTCGGCAATGGACAGGACCGAAAGACAAGGGACCGGCTGGGGGTCAGAGCAGGGCAGAGGGCAGCAGCTGAGGGCATCAGCATGCCCCAGCTGCTTGCCAGGATGGTATCTCAGCGTGTACGTGTATGCTGTGAGAAACTCCATCCAGCGGGTCATCCTGGGGGACAGGATGGGAGGAGGTGGCCTGTCACCGGCCAAAAGCCCAAGGAGCGGCTTGTGGTCAGTGTAGAGCGTAAAGGGTCGACCATACAAGTAATCGTGGAACTTTGTCGATCTGGCTGTAGAGCCTCCTTGTCGATCTGGCTGTAGTTCCTCTTGGTGGAGGAAAGTGTCCAGGAATAAAAAGCGATGAGGGCCTCCGAGCCGTTGGGAAGGACATGGCTGAGGACCGCCCCCCAAGCCCATGGGGGAGGCATCACAAGCCAACGTCAGAGGCATCTTGTCGCTGTACTGGACTAAGACTGCCTCAGACGTCAGCAAAGCTTTGACAGCCACGAATGCATGCGCCTCATGGCTGCCACAGCACCAGGCCACGGATCGGTCGAGCAACCGATGCAGACGCTCAGCTACTGACGCCTTGTGAGGGAGGAACGGCGCATAGAAATTTAAAAGGCCGAGGAACGCTTGCAGCTCCGCCTTGGAGGCGGGTGCAGGGGCGTTCTTGATGGCCGCTACTTTCGAGGGGGTGGGGTGGATTCCCTGGGCGTCAATCAAGAAGCCCAGGAATTCCACCTTAGGCACAGTGAAGGAGCACTTGCTGAGCTTTAATTTAAGACCCGCGCCCCTGAAACGGTCGAGGACCTTCTGTAGTACTTTGATGAACCCTGAGCGGCTGGTAGCAGTAATCAGGACGTCATCGAAGTACGGGACAACGCCAGGAAGCCCATGGAGCAGCTGCTCCATGAGGCTCTGGAAGATCCCCGGGGCAACGGAGATGCCAAATTGGAGACAGCGACAACGGAAAGCCCCACGGTGGGTGACGATGGTCTGGGCAGCCGCCGTATCGTCATCTACTGGGAGCTGCTGGTAGGCCTATGCCATATCCAGTTTGGCAAAGGTGCAGCCCCGCCCCAAGGAATGGAGCAGGTGCTGCACCACAGGGACTGGATAGGGGTTTGCCTGGAGGCCAAGGTTGATGGTCGACTTATAGTCGGCGCATATCCTGATGGACCCATCGGCCTTGACGGGGACCACAATTGGGGTCTCCCATCGCGAGTGGTCGACGGGCTCCAGGATCCCCTGCACCAACAACTTATCAAATTCGGCATCAACCTTGGGCCTCAACGCAAAAGGCACCCTGCGGGCCTTCAGCCTGATGGGGGCAACCTGGGGGTTTAGGTTGAGGGAGATGGGGGTCCCCTTATACCTCCCCAGCTCACCATCAAAGACATCGGCGTAGTCCGACAGGATGCTCGTGATGTCAGGGGGTGTGTCTGCCGCAAAATGCACCCCAGAGCGGGAGAAGCCCAATGGGGTGAACCAGTCCAGGCCCAAGAGAGCTGGCAGTGGCTTCTGAACCACCAAGACCTGCAGATAACAGCATTTCCCCCCGTACTCCACCCGCACCCCATAGCAGTCCAGGGTAGGAATTTGAATCCCCGGGTAGTCTCTAAGCACGGTGTCCGGAGGAGACAGCTGCGCTTTGGTGACGCCCGGGCAAAGACGGGTGAAGGTGGCCCAGGACAGTAGGGAATGGGAGGACCCAGAGTCCACCTCCATGAGGCAGGGTGACCCCCTCGATGCAGACAGTGACAGTAATTTTTTTCGTGCCAGCCATGGCCTGGCTGACTGACTCTGCAGGGGTGGCAGGGAGATCTTCCTCTAAGGCGAAGCAGTCGTCACAGCGGTTCAGCTGGCAGCGGGGCTGCTGGCTTCTGGGTAGTGCAGGAGGATCGTAGGCTGGTAGAAGTGGCTCGGCTTGCGAGGGAGGTGGCAGGGTGGCCCGGCAGACTTGCGCCAGGTGCCCTTTCTTGCCACAACGGCGGCACAGCGAAGCTTTAAATGGGCAAGACGCTCTGGCATGATTGCCGCCACAGCTGAGGCAGGCGGCGGCTGCCGCAGCGGCTCAGGCTTAAGAAGGCTGTTGCCGCTGGGGAACGGCGCGGAGGCGGTCGACCTGGTCCTCGTAGACTGGGTCGGTCAACCGGGCCAGCTCATCCATCAGGCAGGTAGATTGCAGAGAAGGCAGTGGAGGCAGGCAGGTTGATTGAGGAGAAGGCAATGGAGGCAAGTAACTGGCCATCTCAACAGTCAATTGTTCTGAGAGTTCTGCAGCTCTAGCCTCATCGACCGCCTGCGGCAAGGTGATGTCTGCCTTGGATAGTAGGCACCGCTTGAGGCGAATGTCCTTTACCCCGCACACAAATTGCTCCACCAACTTGTCCTCCAGATCGAGGAATTCGCACTGGATGGCGGCAACTCGGAGTGATTGGAGGAACTGGCTGATAGATTCAGATTCCTTCTGAACGCACCGGCGGAAGGCGTATTGACGTGTAATCTTCGAGGGGGTTGGGGCATAGTGATTTTTTAGCCCCTCCATGAGTTCGTCCCAACTGAGCTCATAAACCAGTCTCGGGGCCGCAAAGGAACGGGCCGTCCCGAACATTTTGGGGCCGCAGGCACTTAGGAAGAAGCTGCACTTCCGAGCCTGCGAATACTCCTGCCGGTTGTTAGCTATAAGAAAACATTCAAATCACTCCAGGAATGCGGCCCACGACTCGCCGGCAGTCCCAAACGGAGGAATTGCAGCAATAGCTAGACGATGTTAGATCTTCCGGCAGTGCGGAGAGCCTAACAAAATGTGCTTGTCTGTCTCTGTAGGTTGTAGCTCAGAGCCTATAGATCCCACCTTCGTCGCCAGTGTTAAATCCCCTAGAAGGATGAGGCAGGAGGTGTCTGAGGTAAGTTAACACAACCGTTTATTAACAGAGCAGTCAAAAGCAAGAACAGTAGTAGACAGGGACCTCCTCCCTGCTTCACAGCTATTTATACAGAGCTGTCAAGCAGGGAGGCCAATAGCTGCGTGTTTGACAACCCGCGCTCAGTCAAGGCACGCCGGAGCCAATCAGGCGCGCCTGGCTGTTGCCGGGCTGTCATTCGTAAAGGTGAGGACTAAAACACAACCAACCTCAGGCAAGTTGCCTGAACTGCAGTATGTTAAGGGTATTTTGTTCTCTCCTTGAATTCTCCTATTTTCCTTGCCCTTGCCTACTTGGTCAAGTATCAGAAAGAAAATACTTTTAAGGTCCTAGGTTTTCCTTTCTTTTTCTATGAGCTCAGATTGGGATGGAGCCTTGCAAACAGTGGTGGGTTTCAAACATTTTTGGAACCTCTTCTGTAGGTGTGGCCTGCTTTCCAGATCCACTGGTGGAACCACTTCTAACCGGTTCAGTAGATTTGATGAACCGGTTCTACCGAATAGGTGCGAACTGATAGGAACCCACCTCTGCTTGCAAATCAGTTTCAGGGCCACTTCTCTGCTTGAGCTTTGCCACAGCTTGGTTCTGGGAGAGACCCTTGGAGAGTCGATGGGGAGATGAGGGCAAGGAGTGAGGTGAAGCTGATCGCTTTCCCTTTGCCTTCTCTCCCAAAGCAGTTGTTGGGTGTGGCCACTTCTGCAGCCCCACACGCCTCACTGGTATTGTAACAGAAGCTACCAGTATCTTTTTTTAACAGTTATTTTGTCATGACCCACGTGGCCCAGTATGCTGTTAAAAGTTAACATTTCAGAAATGTTGCCATAGATGTGGAGGAAAGGACAATGTGCAGGAAAACTCCCCCACCCGCACCTGCCGATCGTTCTTTCAAAGAGGAGCCCTGCACAGATGCACATCTAAAAATGCTCCCTCCATGGCTTCAGAGCTTCATTCATACAATCCTGTGCAGGGAAGGCAGAGGCTTGCTCCAAAGCTGTGGTGGCAGAGCGTTGCACAAGGAGACTTCCGCAGCTATGGTAGCATTTCTGAAATGTTAACTTTTAACACCGTACTGGGCCACGTGGTTCGGGATGAAATAATGGTTAAAAAATGTGGATAGCTGCTGCTATAGTACCCTTTGGAGGCGCAAGATGCATGGGGTGCGTTGCTTGGCCTCCTGCTGCTTTTGCGGCTGCAATCAATGGAAAAAGCAGCCATGCTTGCAGGAGGCGGCGACTGGAGTGGTACCCACAAGGCAACTGTTCTGTGGACAGAATTGCCTGCTGTGACCGTCACGCAAGGAGGGCGCGAGGTGTGTGGGGCACATCACTTGGCCTCTGGCTTCTTTTGCAGCAGCAATCAACTGCAAAAGTGGCTATGCTTTCTGGAGAGAGCTGTTTGAGCAGCAGCTGCTAAGCAGCAACCATGAATCAGCTGTTTTGTGGGTGGTGGGATGGCCTGTTGTGACCCTTCAGGAAACTGGCATGAGAGTCTGCTTGCCCCACCCCCACCTCATACCTGTAAATGGGGGAGGGAAGTAATCCCCCCCAAAGAAGCCCTAGCTGTTTTTTGGGGGGGGGTCAAAAGAAAATAAGACCCAGGCTTATTTTTGGAGAAACATGGTAGAATAACTTTATTAACACTTGGAATGTACACTATTAATCTGGAAAAGTGCTTGGTAGAATCATTTAAACTTGAATGGCAGATGCATGGTTACCAAATCTAGCAGATGAAGAAAATAATGGTCTGTCACCTCTGTGTAAGTATGTCAACATTTGTGTAGTTGTGACATATATTTGGTGTTTGTTGGGAGGATTATCAAGGATATTTGATCACCTAATATGTGTCATAACTCAGGATAAATCAGAAGAAGTGTTTGTTACCTAAGTCACAATCAAAACCTCTGTCTTATTTTACACACTGTAGTTATACAGATATAAAATCTATTTGTTAGGAAAAATTGGAAATGGAAACAAATCTAAGCTGATGAAGAATTGAATTCAGAATAATTATTATTTAAAAAGAAAGACTCTTGTTAATTTGCAAATAATATATTGTGGGAAAAGTTGAGGCCTTTTCCAGAAAGTGTAGTTAGGTATCTGAATCAGGTGATCATGGTCATGGTAAGCTCTTCCATTGCAGGAGAATTCCCTTTGATTAGAATGAAAACTATTCCTGTATTCCAGTTCCTATATACCTATTTTTATACACCAATAACTGCATCTCAAACAATCCATCTGTTAAACTACTGAAGTTTGCAGATGATACAATAATGCTGGGTCTCATTCAAGACAACGAGGAATCTGGCTACAGAAGGGAAGTTGAATAACTACCCTCGTGGTGCGACTGGAACAATGTGGAACTGAACACACTCAGAAATGGTGGTAGATTTTAGGAGAAACCCTTCCATACTACCACCTCTTATAATACTAGACAACACAGTATCAACAGTAGAGACCTTGAAGTTTCTAGGTTCTATCATATCTCAAGACCTAAAATGAACACCTAACATCAAAAACATAATCAAAAAGCACAACAAAGAATGTTCTTTCTGCGCCAACTCAGAAAGCTCAAACTGCCCAAGGAGCTGCTGATACAGTTCTACAGAAGAACTATTGAGTTTGTCATCTACACCTCTATAACTGTCTGGTTTGGTTCTGCAACCCAACAAGACAGACACAAACTTCAAAGGATAATCAGAACTGCAGAAAAAACAATTACTGCCAACCTGCCTTCCATTGAGCAGCTGTACACTGCATGAGTCAAAAAGAGGGCAGTGAAACACCTCACATTCTGCACATAAATTGTTTCAACTCTTACCCTCAAAATGACACTATAGAGCACTGCACACCAAGACAACTAGACACAAGAACAGTTTTTCCCCCGAACACCATCACTCTGCTTAACAACTAATTCTCTCACCACTGTCGAACTATTCACTAAGGCTGCATTACCATTACTATTAGTCTTCTCATCGTTTCTATCACCCATCTCCTCCACTTGTGATTGCATGACTGTAACTTGTTTGTAGCCTTACTATTTATATTGATATTGATGGTTTCCTGATGCTTATTTGTACCCTATGACTATCCTTAAGTGTTGTACCTTATGATTCTTGATAAATGTATCTTGTCTTTTTATGTACACTGAGAGCTTATGCACCAAAGACAAATTCCTTGTGTGTCTAATTACACTTGGCCAATAAAGAATTCTATTCTATTCTATTCTATTCTATTCTATTCCATTCCATTCCATTCCATTGCAGGAAAATTCCCTTTGATCAGAATGAAAACTGATAGATAGAAACTGTTTCTATCTCAGAATAAGGAACACATAACTGTTTTGTGCCTCTTCAACTCTCATAATTCTGAATTTAAGCATCATGTGAAATCATTTGAATATAGTATGTGCATTTTTATCATTGATAAAAAAGGAAGTTACCTTTTATAAGCTTAGATTGCTTATCTAGTTCACTTCATCTACTTCAGTTAACAACTCTATTCCCCCCACTACTACCTGTCATCTGGAGATGGCAGGAATTGAAGCCTACTTGATTTATGGTGCATATCACAAACAAATACAACTTCTGCCCTCAAAAAGATGCTATAGGGCACTGCACACCAGAACAACTAAACACAAGAACATTTTTCCCCTGATGCCATCACTTTGCTAAACAACTAATTCCCACAACACTGTCATATTACCTACTAAGACTGTATTGCTATTATTCTAGTCCTTCATATTACCTATCTCTTCCCACTTATGACTATAACTATGTTGCTTGTATCTTTACAATTTATATTGTTTTATTTGTTTTCTAGTATGATTTGATTGCTTATTAGTAACCTACATCACTAAGTGTTGTATCTTATAATTCTTGATGAATGTATTCCATTTTATTTTTCTTTATGTACACTGAGAGCATATGCACAAAAGACAAATTCCTTGTGTGTCCAAGCACACTTGGCTAATAAATAATTATTCTATTCTATTCTATTCTATTCTATTCTATTCTATTCTATTCTATTCTATTCTCATTAAAGATCACTGCTCCCGGGTGCTGTCTGTTCCTATACTATAAACATTGGTGAAGGCAATCCCTGTGGCTGTATTTATTCTCTCCACTTTTGTTCTTAGCGCAAAGTTTCCCACTATGTACGTAGTACAAAAATTAGGGAACTGTAATGTTTTTCAGAAAACCATATCCGTATCTTCCCAATAAGCTAGTTACAAATGATGATTTTTCAGGAATGAAATACAAGGAAGTAAGAACTGTCTGACAAGTTGAGGCAGTTACAGAGAGGTGTTTTGCTGATGCACAGATAGCAGCCAAACAACACCAAGCCCAACTAATTCTTGCTATTAATTTGCATGGGAAAAAATTTCTGTCAGAAGAAATACAGAAAAAGAAAAACAGAAATTTGGTTGAATAAAGTGAGAGTCCTTTCTGAATCACTCTACTGAATGGTAGATAAGCTTTGACATTGGGAGTGTATTAAATTTTTGTTTGATAGTGCTTGGGTGTTTTAATTGTCTAAGTGTTTATTATGCTTTAATTGATTTGTATTTAGTTATAATTTTCTTTGTTAGGGTAAATAACATTAAGAGACATATTTAGTAGAAATGTGGGGTAACAACTCAGTGAATTCAATATATAAATACAGACATTACTTATGAACTTTCAAGTTGCAAAATTTTGCCAATATGAACAAGCTTGTCCACAAGACCAATTTAGAAAGTCCTAGAAGTTGTTAGTTTATATACCACATATATCCACATTTGGACTTGCAAACAAAATGGACTTACAGCCTCTTGGAATGGTTTGCAAATAGACCATTATTTGTATGTAATGGAAATTGTTTATGTCATTTCCGTTGCCTACTTGAGTTTTTAATTTCCCATAAAAATTATTCTGGCTGGATTTTATTTTCATGAAAGACAGTGTTGGAAGAAATGTCCTTCTGGGTTCAGTTCCAAGTGGGGAAAAAGACACTGGAAACATGGAGGCTGTTTGGAAAGATGGTTTAATGGTGGACGGGACCACATGGCTTGAGCTCCTGAACAGAAAAGGGGGGTCACTTGCTTCAAGATGTTGGGTGAAGAAGAAAAGAGGCAGAGATGCTGAAAGTCCCTGGTTTATGCCCTCTCTGGACTTTGATCTTGATCTTGTATTCTGAAAGAATAAATAATAAATAAATAAATAAATATTAACAAGCAACTAAATAAAACGTTTGAAAGGTTTAAAAGATAAAAATAAAATGGTAAAAAGATGTATTATTTGTTACAGCATTATTAAATCATAACACAAAAAAATTATTCTAAGAACATTCATATATTATTTTTGTAGTATGATACTATAATATGATAACATCATTACTATAATTACACATAATACATAAACAGGAAGTAATTAGGTAAATTTATGTTGGCCAACTGTGTGATATAATTATACTGTCATTTCTCCCTGTAAGTATTTAAGATGTCTGAGATTAGATATGAAAATTCTCTTTCTCTCCCTCCCTCTCCTTCTTTCTCCCTCTCTTCTTTTTTTTCTCAGTATCTTTGAGAAAGAAAAAAGACAAGAAAACAAAAGGGAAATAAGGAGGCAAAAAAAAAAAAAAAACCCCAGAGAAAAGAAAAAGTCAATGAACAGGAAATTTACAAACAACATAGAATTAATTCCATGATTAATAATAATTAATAATTATATTAATTAATGCACATGATTCCTTAACAATCACAACCTGAACTGTCATTGTACACTGACGTTTGCATTTAATTTAATGCCAGCCGTCGCCCTAGCCCAGCTCCACTGCACATCCATATGCGCCACCCACCGTCCAGCTGATCTTCGAATCTCTGCATGCATGGGGGCAGCGCACATGTATGGGAGGGCACTCACATTGCATTTTGGGGCCTTGCATGGCCCCCATGCAGCCCATTTGGGATCTGGAAGGCCTTCTGCACCAACCTGGAAGCCAAAACAGGGCACGAGGGTGCTGCACAAGCCCCCCCCCACGCCCCATTTAGCCTAGAAAACCTCCTGCACCAACCTAGAAACCAAAAATGGGCAAGGGGGAGCTGGGGTGCATGCATGGGGGAGAAGGGGAGTACATGGGGGTCATGTGTGCATGCACGAAGGCATGTGTGCGGGGGGGGGTCACACATGCATTGCATTATGGGTGCGGGCGTGCAATTGCGCTGTCACTCGCGTGTGTGCTTTTGGCACACGACAAAAAGGTTAGCCGTCACTGCTTTATTTTTTAGTCCTGGATAGGATAGTGGGCAATTCAGGGAGAGTTGCTATGTGCCCACTAATAGTAATTTTTTAAAATAACATACAGGTAGTCCTCAACTTACAACAGTTCATTTAGTGACCATTCAAAGTTATAATGGCTCTGAAAAAAGTTACTTAGGACCGTTTTTCACACTTACCGATCGTTGCAGCATCTCTATGATCACATGATCAAAATTCAGATGCTTGGCAATTGGGTTCATATTTATGACGGCTGCAGTGTCAGCTGAGGTCAGATGATCAGCTTTTATGACTTTCTCACAAGCAACATCAATGGGGAATCCAGATTTATTTAACAGCCGTGTTACTAAGTTAACAAATGCAATGTTTCACTTAATAACTTGCAAGAAAAGTTGTAAAATGGGGCATATTCACTTAACAAATTTTTCACTTAGCAACATACATTGTGGGCTCAATTGTGGTCGTAACTTGAGGATTATGTGTACTGTGTATAGCTGCCCTTTTTCTTGCCTAGACTGTAAAAGTTCTCAATCCCACCTACCGCTACATGGCTTTATATTAACTTAGTTACCTTGTTTTAAAAAATGGTCTCCTTCACTTTGGTACCAGTCCAGTGACGGGGGGGGGGTGAGGTTTATGGCTGGTGAGGCAGTCCTCTCCCCCGACACCCTACTGACTAAAGCATTTTCTTTCACCCTCCTGAGCCTAAAGCACTTTCTTTCGCCTGCCTGTGCTCGTGGCAGAGCTCAGGCAGGCTGCCGCAAGCTCAGGCAGGCGAAAGAAAGCGCTTTAGTCAGTGGGGTGTCGGGGGAGAAGAGAGAATGCCTGAGCATTGCATTTATTAAAGAAAAAAAAGAAAAAAAGGAAATTTGAAGGAAAAGAGGGAGCGTGTGGTGGGGGTGGGGGGGCATCAGAAACGGAGAAAGAGAGAAGGAAGAGTGAGCGCGACGCTGCAGCTTTAAACAGAATGACAGAGTTGAAGCCTCTAAAAAATGCGCCCTCTACTCTGAGGCAGGAGAACTGCGTGCCTCAACTACCTCGGGATTTTTTAGGCTTTTAACCCTCGCTTAACTCTGCTCGAGCGCCTAAAAAGTCAGACTAGATGAGGCATGCAGTTCTCCTGCCTCATAGTAGGGGTCGCTTTTTTAGAGGCTTTTTTGAACAGGCAGTTATTTACAGTGTGGCAGCAGCTAGCTAGCCTAACCTCAGCACTCTCCTTTTCCCGTTTAATTTTTTTTTCCCTTTTCATGATTGACAGTGCCTCCCCTGACTGCACGTCCCTGAGTGACCCTATGAATGTAGATTTTTCTAGATGACTCAAGTAGATTTCTGGCAAAAGTACTAATAAAGTGCTGTGCATGCTGTCTTATTGCTTATGTAATCTTGGTATCTTCTCCTTTGTGACATGGGAATTGAGTTATGGAGTGTGTACTATTGTTGCATAGCCTATGAGGCAAGAATGTTTAATGAACGTTTAATGAAGATTACCCATAGTAATAATGCTCGTGGCACGACAAAACCGCGCTACGCAAAATAGCAGAGATTAAATCGCGTCGCTAAAGCTGCGACGTCATCACCGCACGTCATCACCGCCGCGACAACAGCACGGCGACAGAAGGGCGTTCTACATGCTTCGTTCTTTGCTTCCAAAGGTAGCCCTCCTCCTCCAGCTGACAGCGGCAGCGGGCATGGGGCAAAGCGGGCTGCCCAGCAGCAGCAGCCCGCGGGAAGGGTCCAGCACAGCTGCGGGGGGCAGCAGGAAGCCTGCGGGGGGGGGGCTGAGTGGGGCCGCTGATGCCGGTGGCGAAGGAGGATGCAGCAGCGGCGGCGGCTGAGGCTCTCCCAGGGCCGGCGAAGCGGGCTTGCCCAGGGGAGGCAGGCCACCCTCTTCTTCCTCAACAACATCTCCTTGGACGGGCGGCGGCCGCTGCCGGGCAAGCCCGCTTCGCTGGCCCCGGGAGAGCCTCAGCCGCCGCTGCCGCGTCCTCCTCCACCGCCGGCGTCGGCGGCCCCGCTCGGGCTTCCTGCTGCCCCCCGTGGCTGAGCTGGACCCTTCTCGCGGGCTGCTGCTGCTGGGCAGCCCGCTTTGCCCCGTGCCCGCTGCCGCTGTCAGCTGGAGAAGGAGGGCTACCTTTGGAAGCAAAGAACGAAGCATGTAGAACGCCCTTCTGTCGCCGCGCTGTTGTCGCAGCGGTAGGGTCGTTTTTTCTTAGCGCTTCAGACGCCGCGGATTTGCCTCCGCGCTTATGTCGGCGCGGATAAGGGCATCGCGGTTTTGTGGTGGAACCAATAATGCTACGTGTTTGAGCTTTATTTCATTGTATTATGATTCATTATTTTGCCTTCCTCATTCTATTGCACTGGTGCCATATTGCACTAGAATTCAGAATTCAGGCAGCATATACATTTAACAACAGCAGCAACAATAATAATAATAATAAAGGTAGTCTTCATTTAGCAGCCACAATTGGGACCTGCAACTTGGTCATTAATAAAATGGTCACTAAGTGCTAATGATCTTACCTCAGTTTTCCTTTGCTTTACAGATCTGTGAATATTGTAATGTGAGGATTGGTTGCAAAGTTACTTTTTCAACGCAGTTTCTCTTTTTGCTACAGTTGTAACTTTGAATAATTGCTAAGCACCATGTAATCCTCAACTTACAACAATTTAGTGAGCATGCAAAGTCACAACAGCACTGAAAAAAGTGACATGACTATTTTTGACAGTTGCGATCTTTGAAGTATCCCCATGCTGATGTAATCAGAATTCAACTGCTCCATACTTATGACATTGCTGTGTCCCAAGGTCATGTGATCACTTTTAGCAAACTTCTGACAAGCAGTCAATGGGGAAGCCAAATTCATTTAACAACTTATCAACTGGAGTGATTAACTTAACAACTGTGGGAAAAAAGTCATAACATGGGGCAAAACTCATTTAACAAATGTCTCACTTAACAACAGAAATTTGGGACTCGATTGTAGTCATAAGTTGAGGACTACCTGTAGCCAGTCACTAAATAAGGACAATTATTATTTAGGTAATGTACAGAAATGACATTGAAAATTTACTTGCAAAGTAATGTTTGCAACAGTGGATAGAGTAAAAATGAGACAGGGCTTTTCAACTTTTCCCATTAACACAACTTCTGGAAATAAATTATTAGTAAAGATACTATTTGTTATAACAATAATAAAACCAACCTAATAATTATATTTCACCTGGGTGACTCTGAGTGGTTTACAATTATTAGAAACATTTAAAAATAATGTTATAAAAAAACAAAAGCAGGACAAGACAAAAGAATAAGGTTGGCAAAGAATTGGCAAACCCAGAGTGCAGCAAGGAAAAGGAAGAGCATTACTCATCCTTGGCAACTGTCTGGCAAGAGTCACATCTTCAGGGCCCTTTGAAACACCAGCAGATGAGTAAGGGCCATTTCAACATCAGAAGGAACCTTGCTCCAGAATGTTATGGGCAGTAGTCTCTTTAAAGCTATAAAATATGTTATTTAATCATTGATAAAGTGATCATTCATTTGGGAACTGAATTAGTTTTGATCTTACTAAGTTTCTGTTTTTACAGGTAGTCCTCGACTTACAACTGTTGGTCTAGTGACCATTCTAAGTTACAGCGGCACAGAAAAAAGTGACTTAAGGCCATTTTTCACAACCATTGCAGCATCCCCGTGGTCATGCGATTTACAGTCAGACGCTTGACAACTGGTTCATATTTATTTCCCTTGCAGTGTCCACAGGATCATGACATTTTAATAGTGTAGGAGGTTAGCACACAACCCTCTCCTAGAAAAATTGAAATATCCTGGGAAATATTATATTTCCCTGGATCAAAAATGGAGAAACATGTTTTAGGCAGGAAACAGACTCATTCTTAATAGCCTCACCTTTCTCAAAGGGCTATTAGGGGCCTGAGCTAATTTATTCTGCATGACAAAGATAGGATTAACCTTCTACAGAAACTCATCACATAGCATCTGGGAACTCAACCAAACTTGGACTCAAAACACAGCCTAGAGCAGTGTTTTTCAACCACTGTGCCGCGGCACACTAGTGTGCCGTGACATAGTGTAAGGTGTGCCGTGGGAAAATTACTTTATATATAGTCAATATAGGCACAGAGTTAAATTTTTTTAACATTTTCTAATGGTGGTGTGCCTCGTGATTTTTTTCATGAAAAAAGTGTGCCTTTGCACAAAAAGGTTGAAAAACACTGGCCTAGAGAGTTGCCCCTGTATGGCCCCATGGGAGTCTGACAACCAATCAGAATACATTTCTTACACAGGAACAAAAAACAGAGAGGTGGGGCCAAACAGAGTATAAAAAACCCAGCAAGCTCCTTTTTTCTCCCTCTTTTCTTCTTCACCCAACATCTTGAAGCATGTGATCCCCCCTTTTCTGTTCAGGAGCTCAAGCCATGTGGTCCTGTCCACCATTAAACCATCTTTTCAAGCAGCCTCCATGTTTCCAGTGTCTTTCCCCCCACTTGGAGCTGAACACAGAAGGGCATTTCTTTCAATAATAGGGCATGGGATATAGATTCGGTCTCCATATTTGAACCTCTACAAATATGATTTCTGAATGGGAGGTTCACATGCTGGGATAGACAAATCCCTCTCTCACTGAAGTTGAAGACCTGTTAGCTACCCTCACCTGGTTTGGTCAGTCTATCAAGATAGTTTACTAGGGTATGACCACTGGATATGTTACAACTACTTGGGACTACAGTTGATAACAGAGTGCTAAGTGGGGTCTAAAGGTGAATGAACAGCCTTAAAAAACACGGAAGGATCTTCCACCAGAAGTGCTCCTCCTCCGTGGCTGAAATATCTTCTAATTGTTGCCCTGATGGGTAGTGCATCAATTTAGGCCAGGTAAAAATGTGTCGTATGCAGAGCATGCAGGATCTTTAAAAAAAGCAGTTAGCAAGAGTCTAAGAGGAAAGGGCAACTCTACTATTGTACAGTAAAATAAGGATGAGAAATTTTGGTCCAATATCTAAGACTATTTGATTTTTGCTAAAGTTTGATCCAAGCCTAAAGTAAGTAAAGCTGGTATTAATAGACCACAATAAATCCACAATAAATCCACAATAAATCAAGCCTTGGTTGTTTGCTTTTATAGGGTGGATATAAAAACCTATTGTTCAGAGTAAGATGAACCAAGGAGGTCCCACAAAGGATTTGCTTTGCCTAAGGCTTAAATGGCAAGTCTTACACAGATCCCACAATAGATGCAGCCCAATTCTAATAGTGTTACAATATTAAAGGTCAAGTGAGATATGTGTGCGACCGTTTTTAGAAACTTAGTTTATATAGGGTTAGAGATAGATATCATCTTACCATAACAGCCACATCCCCAAAATTTGGGCTTCAATAGCAGCTGCGACAAAATTGTTTCCATGTCAGTTTGCAAATTTTGAAATTGTTGGAGATTCTCCTGGGCCCTTGTAGCTAGTACATATTGCTTGATTATCCCAGCTGATAGAATATTGGAAGTAGAATCCAAAATAATTGAAAGTGGAAATCTAAATGTCAGGGTTCCAAGTAACAACCCCAATGAAAAAAGACCCCAAGGCTTGAGTTTCCTCAAAGTTCCATTTTATTAGAGATGTCATATTGGCACATCTGGGAAAATTTGAATCTGAAAATTTCCAAGTTTTCTCCACCCAAATGAAAGTTCAAATCTCTGCCCAGCATCAACATGCCCATTACATGACCCAATCAGTCACCGTCAAAACTGGAGATGCCTCCCAGTCATACCATCGCAGCTGCAGGGCAAGGTGTCCTTGACGCTCTGAGAAAGGAATGTTATTTAGACTATATATCACCCATACTCCATATAATCCCACAGTAGAAAATGTGGCAGGCCTGAAGGCCCAATGTAAAAGATGGCTTCCAGGTCTGACACTAAATGTTTGAAAAAATCTACCTCCTTTGTAGGTCTTTTTATTTTTTTTATTTATTATTATTATTATTATTATTATTATTATTATTATTATTATTATTACTATTATTATTATACAATTGTATCACAGCGGCCAGTTGTTTCGCTGGATTTGGCATTGGTTACTAATCGGGCCCCACCCAGGGGCCTAGGACGTCGTAACGTATTTTCGTAATATGCGTGCAGATCCAAGCAGTGCGGCTTTTTGCATTTGACTGATGGTGATTTTGTCAATTTTTAACTGTTTTAAATGTAATTCCAGTGCTTTTGGAATAGCACCCAGTGTGCCAATTACCACTGGAATTATCACTGCTGGTTTGTGCCATAGTCGTTGAATTTCGATTTTTAAGTCCTGGTATCTTGCGATTTTTTCATGTTCCTTCTCGGCGACCCTGCTATCACCTGGTATTGCGATGTCTATGATTGTGACCTTATTTTTCTCAACCAGTGTGATGTCTGGTGTATTATGCGCCAGTATTTTGTCAGTTTGTATACGGAAATCCCACAAGATCTTGACCATCTGATTTTCTGTGACTTTTTCAGGCTGATGTTCCCACCAGTTTGTTGCTGTTTTAATATTATAATTTTTGCACAAATTCCAATGGATCATTTGTGCTACTGAATTGTGCCGCAATTTATAATCAGTCTGCGCGATTTTTTTTACAGCAGCTGAGTATGTGATCAACAGTTTCATCAGCTTCTTTGCAAAGTCTGCATTTGGCATCATCAGAGGATTTTTCGATTTTGGCCTTAATGGCATTTGTGCGGATAGCTTGTTCTTGCGCAGCCAGGATTAGTGACTCTGTTTCTTTCTTTAATGTACCTGTTGTTAACCATAACCAAGTTTGTTCACTGTCTACTTTATCTTTTATTTTTTCAGAAATTGGCCATGCAGTGCTTTGTTCTGCCAATTCTCCATTCTTGATTTTATCGCATCTTTTCTGTATTCTTGTTTCGTCTGTTGGGCCTTCAGTAGATTTTTGTTCTTTTTCTTGTTAAAAGGTTTTTATTTTCCATTTTCATTTTCATACACTCACATATATACTGTGCATAGCCGGCACCATACAACATTAAACAATAATCGCAGCAATTCCTCTTGTCAACAATACCCCCAAAAATAGAGACCCAATATACCTCTTCCACTCTCCGTACACCTCTTTCTTCCACCCCACTCCAACTTTCTATCTTCCCTCCATCATCCCCCTCTACCCTACTTCCCCTCCCCCTCTACCACTCCTCTCTCCCGATCCACTCCCTCCCTTCCTTCTCACCCTCCCTCCCATCCTCTCTCCCGTTCCTCTCTACCCATCTTTCTTCTATCCCACTCCTCCTCCCCTTGGTGTATTTCCACTATATGTCAATGTACTTAACTTATCCTATTTTTACAGAGAAATTAAAGAAAAACAGTATACATGTGAAATCGCATTACATTGAAATCTAACACATCGTATCTAACCTAGTATATATCCCTCCCTCCCCCACACTCCCCCCTAACCCCCCATCTCCCTCCCCCCGACTTCCCAGAGCCCGTACACAGTATAGATTTTTAACAAACACAGTCTAAAATATATTGAGAAGAAAGGAATAAGAAATTAATAACATCTCTACATTGAGCTTAGCTCCTTCTTGCTAAACTAGCTTTGAACAATTTTCTCTCAGGTTTTGAGCTTGTGTAAATTTCACATTTCTTACCCAGATTCTTTCCCATGTATCCAACATTATTGGTTCTTCAATATTTTGAGCCCACTTTATCATACAATCTTTAACTAATTCTGTTTCCGAATTCATCTGTATTAATACATTATATATCCTCTTTATGTGCATTAAGCTTTGATCTCTTATTTGTTTAAACAGATTATCCTCAACTTGGATGAAACCAATTTTTTGATCTATTTTCCACCTGGCCTGTAATTGCCCATACTGGAACCATGTTTGAACTACCTTCTCCTCTTTTAATACCTCTAAAGATTTTAGTTGTAGTACCCCCCTTTCCAAAATGAGAAGCTGTCTGTAAGTAATTCTATCCTGTTTTTGTGCTATATTCATATTTTCAATTGCATGTCTAGGAATTGCCCACATGGGTATCTTGTCATTTAATTTATATTGGTATTTTTTCCACACCTGCAGTAAAGCATTTCTTAAAATATGACTTTTAAAATTCTTGTCCAATTTTTTGTTGAATAACAGGTAAGCATGCCAACCATATACCAGATCGTTTCCCTCAATATTCAATATTCTATCATTAGTTAAATGAGTCCAATCACTAATTGCAGATAGCGCCACTGCATCATAATATAGTTTTAGGTTAGGTAATTTCAAGCCTCCTCTCTCGCGTACATCTTGCATTATTTTCAGCTTTACCCTCAGCTTCTTTCCTGCCCATACAAATTTGTTGATACCCTTCTGCCATTCTAAAAGATTCACATCTTTTTTAAGTATAGGTAACATTTGGAAAGGAAATAACAATTTTGGTAAGATGTTCATTTTCACTGCCGCTATTCTACCCAGCAAAGATAAATGCAATTTCTCCCATTTTTTCATCTCTATCTGTATACTATGCCAAAGTGGTTCATAATTATGCTTGTATAATTTCCCGTTTGAGGTTAAAATATTAACCCCAAGATATTTGACTTTTTTGACTACCTCACATCCTAGCATTCATCCTAATTCTTCCTTTTGTTTAGTATTCATATTTATAGCTAGTATTTTTCTTTTTCCTAAGTTTATTTTAAAACCAGACACTTGACCATATTGATTAATAGTATTCATTAAAACCATACTGGATTCCTGCGGTTATGACCAGATCATCCGCAAAAGCGCGCACTCTGTATTCTTGCTGCCTAATCTTAATCCCTTTTAGACCATTCAAGCCCCGTATTTTATTCAACAATACTTCCAAAGTTATAATAAACAATAGTGGGGACAAAGGACAGCCCTGTCTTGTACCTTTTCCAATTTGAAAAGAGTCTGTTAAACTTCCATTGACTATGATTTGTGCTGTTTGCTGTTGGTATATTGCTTTAATTGACTGTAAAAAATTATCTCCTATGCATTTTTTGCAATATCTTCAGCAGAAATTGCCAGTTAACTCGATCAAAGGCTTTCTCAGCGTCCAAAAATATGAACGCAGCAGGAATTTGGTTGTTCTTTCCCAGATATTCTAATGCATTAATAATTAATCTAACATTACTTTTCATCTGTCTCCCCTGTATAAAACCTGTTTGGTCCGTGTGTATCAATTGTTGAATAACCAGCATTAACCTATTTGCTAGTATTTTAGTAAAAATTTTATAATCTACATTAAGTAATGAGATAGGTCTATAATTTTTTGGTTGTGTAGTATCTTGATCTTCTTTGGGTATCAAAGATACAAACGCTGTCTTCCAAGATGGAGGCACCTTGCCTTCCGTTTGAATCTTATTAAATAATTCTCTAAGAGGTTCTACCATTTCTAACTGTAAATTTTTATAGTAAACCGCTGTCAAACCATCTGTACTTGGTGCCTTCCCTAACTTTAACTGCTTAATTACCTGTAAAATTTCCCCTGAGGTTATTGGTTGGTTCAATTTTTGCCTGTGCTCTTCTCTAACTGAGGGTATTTTCTCTTTATCTAAATATTTGTCTATATCTAAACCATTAATTTTATCCCCTTTATACAATTCTGTAAAAAATTCCCAAAATGCCTTTTGAATCTCATCCTGTTGAAACACCTCCTTCCCTCTGTAAGTCATTTTAGATATATTTCGAGTTTTCCTTTTTTTCCTAATCTGATAAGCTAACCATCTGCCAGGTTTGTTTGCATTACAAAAAGTATTGTGTTTTGCATATAATAAACTAGTGGCTACCTGGTCAGAGATCAAGATGTCAAATTGAGATTTTAATATGGTTATTGCTTCCTTAACCTTTGTATCGCCTGGATTCATTGTTAACTCCAACTCTTTCCTCTTAATTTCCTCTTCCAATTCTGTTCGTTTTAGCCCTTGTTTGTATCTATGTGTTTTATTTATATTCATCAGCACTCCTCTCATATACGCTTTGCTTGCATCCCATACAAATTCCATAGGTGTACCCTTATTCATATTAAAAACAAAGTATTCGGATAACAATTTTTTACAATCATTAATATACTTTTCATATCTAAATAAGTTTTCATTCAATCTCCAAGACCTTCTTGCTTGCACTGCCCTTCCCAATTCCATCCAAACTGGGTTATGATCCGAAAGGACCCTAGCCGCAATCTTTGTCTTCTTCACCCTAGAAAGCAAGTCATTAGTGATTAGTATAAAATCAATCCTTGAAAGGGATTGATGTCTGTCAGAAAAGAAAGTGAAATCATATTCCTCTGCGTTTCTTTCTCGCCAGATATCTCTCAGTTCAAAGTCGTCCATCATGTCAAAAAAAGGTTTGGGTAACATTGCTCGCATCTTGGTATTTGGGCGAGAAGTCTTCTTATCTCTTTTAGTGTCTATCACGCCATTCCAATCACCCAATAGTATACAAGACCTATAGTCCCACTGTACTAATTTAGCATGAAGATTTCTATAGAATCCGTCTTGCTGTTGATTAGGAGCATAAATTCCCAAAAGTAATGTCTTTTTCCCTTCTAGGATTAAATCTAACGCGATATATCTTCCAAAGGGATCTGCTTCAATTAATTCAGCTTTGATATCTTTTCTTAAGTATACAATTATACCATTTTTCTTTTCCATAGCAGAAGCTACAAAATGTTGACTAAGTTTTGAGTTAATCAGATATTTTTGATCAGTTGATTTAATATGAGTTTCTTGCAAACAAATTATATCATTCTTAAACTGTTTAAGATAGTGAAATATTTTCTTTCTCTTCTGTGGAGAATTCAGTCCATTGACATTCCATGTTAAAATCTTAGTTGTCATCATTGGTTGCCTGAAGCTTTTTTAGAGCCTCCTGCATGGCCTGTTTAACCTTTGGCCTAGCTCCTCCCATGGCTTCTGAACTTGTTGCTGTAACTCCTTGATTGATGGCCGGTGATTGTTGAGGTTGTTGCCTTTTAGCTTGTTTTTCCATTCGTCTGGTAGTCATACGGTTAGGTCTTTGTTCCCTAACACCTTGCCCTTCTAGGGGGGAGAGATGGTTCATCTTATCTGGTAGTTGTGTGGTTTGCTGTCTGTCTTGTCCTTCTTGTGATCTTTCTCCGGATCCAGATGGTGCAGGGTGTCCCGCCTTCAAAATATTGTGATAAAAATCTCGAGCTTTCCATACGGAGTTGAGACGATATCTTTGCCTGTCAAATGTAAGTATAATACCAAATGGTGCATCCCATCTGTACTGTATCTGACGGTTTCTGAGTTCTTCCACTAAAAAAGGATAGTCTCTCCTGGCTCTTAGCATTTGAGGTGGTATTTCTTTCAAAACAGTCAAATCCTGGCCCCCAATTTGGAGCCTAGTGTTATAAGACTCTTGTAGTATCGTGTTTCTGAGCTCTCTTGTAGTAAAATATATAACTATGTCTCGGGGGAGCTGCTTCTGTTTTGCCATCCAAGAATTAACACGATAAGCTTTATCGATGTGCCAGTCAAAGTTAGACCCCGGTCTTCCCACTAGACCAGTGGTCCCCAACCCCCGGTCCGCGGACCGGTGCCGGGCTGTGGAGTACCTGGCACCGGGCCGCGCAGCGACCGGGGGCCATGATCACTGTTCCCTCTAAGGTGCGGGCCTGCGCGGCCGCGCACGTCGCAAAGAAAGCCCGCGCAGCAGATTCTATCTGCCGCGCAGAGTTTTCTGTAAAGCAAACGTGGGGAAGTCCTTTGCAGGCGGCTAGAACTGGCCACCTGCAAAAGACCTCCCCAGACTTGTTTTGATGAGCCGCCAGTCCTCTTGCTTCTTCTCCTTCACCGGCAAAGCTCCCGCTGGCGCCCTGCCCATGGCAGTGGCAGTGCCTCTCCCTCCAAGCGGAGCACCTGAGCTGGCTCCCGCGTTATCCCTCCCCCTTCCTCCTCTGCCGTGCTTTTGAGGCCGCGGGAGGTAGTAGGAAAGTGGCGGAGGTGGAGGCAGGGATAATCCAGAGCCCAGCTGAGGTGCTCCGAGCGGAGGGGGAGGCACCACCGCTGCTGCCATGGGCGGAGCCGCCAGCGGGAGCTTTGCCGGTGAAGGAGAAGAAGCAAGAGGACTGGCAGCTTTGAAATGCAACCCCCTGGTCCCACCGGCCGCGGATTTGATTCGGCATAAGTGGGGGCCGAACGCATGCTGAGCCGACTTTGCGCAGTGAGGCGGAGTAATTCAACCCCCCCAAAGAACGTGTGTGTGTGTGTGTGTGAGAGAGAGAGAATTGGATCAAAATTGGTGGCCAAAGGAATGGAGGGAGGGAAGGAAGGAAGGAAGGGAGGGAGGGAGGAAGGAAGCCCTGCCCCCTGTGAAAAAAACTGAAGATGGAGCAGTGAATGAATAAACCATAAAAGCAACAAACAGTTAATGCGTAAGTAAGCTGAGGAGCAAGTTCTCAACTAAGGAAGCAATATAAGAAAGAAATATAAAAAGCTCAATATGCCAAAACACTTATTTTAGTCTTCATTTAATTACTTGTATTGTAGTCTGATGTAACATCTTTTTAAAGTTAATGTTAGTTAGAAAAGATAGGGTACAAAACTTAAATAATAAAAAAATTGTACATTCATTTTGAAAAATAAATGCAATACTTGATTAATTTCATATCTTTATTTAAAATAGTTTTGGCATGGCATATGATTTTATTGACTCAGTTGGAAATGATGTGGATGTTGTATCTGATTCTGAGGTATATATATTCTTAAGTAACATAACATATAGCATATTGTCCAAACTTGCTAGACTATTTAATTGATCTTACTACTTTAAAGGGGGAGAGTTTCATGATAAATTATTTTATTACATCTATGTTGCATTTATATATTATATTTATTACATTTATATTCCACATTATACGCCCCTCACCCCTGCGCGCGCTCAGCGGGCCACGGTAAAATTATCAAAGGCTGACTGGTCCGCGGCGATAAAAAGGTTGGGGACCACTGCACTAGACAATCAAAAGCTTCTGAAAGAATCTGTTTCAAGTTCTCCTGTTTATCCTCACGCAACCCCCTTACTCCTAATGCCAGCTCCATCTGCCTGTACTGTATCATAATAATTTCTTTTTCAGCGTTTTCAACTTTTTGTTGCACCACCTCAGTTTTCGATGTCAAATTGGTATTAGCTTCGTTAAGATCCTCTAGACTGTCTTCAATTCCAGAAACATGTTCTGTCAGTACAGTTACAAGTCCCAGCATATCATCTTTAATTTTAGCAACCCTGGCATCAATTTTACCATACAAGTCCTCCTTAAGTTCTTTTATCTCCTCTTTTATCTCCTCGTTAAAATCTCTAATCTTCACCTTTGATTGTCAAACTGTTAAAAGTTTCCAAAAAAAATTCTTTCGTTAGCAAATCTCCAGTAGAGGGCATAGAGGGTGGAGGCTGCGACTTTGTACCAGGTAATTGTGGAGGTACTTCTGGGGGCTGGAGGGGGTTTCAGACCAGGATTTAGTTTTGAGGCCATTCCAAGTTTTATCTTTAAGCAATTAATCAAACTCTACTGGCCCGCTATGCAGCTATGGAGAGAGGTATTAAATCACCCCTTTATTAGCTCCATAGGACTTTTCAAAAGGTTTCAGAAAAAAAGCATTGTAACGAAGCAGCTTAGCATATTCATCGCCATTTTAGACTTCTCTATATTAGAAATATATATTAGCAAAATTGATAAAAGAGAGTCTTGTAGAATCTTGTAGAAGTGAAACTAATTAGTAAAAATCTGCTGGCCGGCTATAAGGCAGAGTGATGAATCACTCCTTTCCTTTGAAGTTTTATAGCTGTTCTTTACAAGAAGATTAAGAAGGTGAGCGTTGTCATGGAGAATTCACCGTCGCCATTTTAAAAGCTTTTGTTTTTTTTTAACAAGCCAAATTAACGAAGGAAGATCTTGTAAAAATGAAGCTAGGATTTAAATAAACAAATGAAGTTCTCAAATACGGGCTCTGCTTGTATTAAAATCAGATAGTTCAAATGTTGTTCTAAGTGGGAGGATCTTACTTTGTGCTGCTGCGAAGAGCAGCTGGAGATTCCGGCACGGAGATGATTCTGCCTCAGCTGGCCCCCCTCTCTTCGCAGACATAAAAGCTGCAAAGATCAAAAAGGCACTTGCCCAGCTGGATCTCTCTCCTTTCCTTCTTGCTTGAAGGATAAGGTATCTGTCAGATGTCTAAACAGATAAAGCGACCAGGAACTCGGGAGCAGCTCTGTTAAGCTGCTACCATCAACAAGGTCCCGCCCAGGAAGTCAGTAGATTTTTGTTCTTTACTTCAATTAATAGATGTTCTTGACTTTCTTTTAAATAATCAGCCAGTGCATGTTTTTCTTCTTCAACTGTTTGCTTCACTTGTAATAATCCTCTGCCACCTGATTTTCGGGGCAGGTACAGTCTATCAGTATCGCCACGTGGATGTAAACTGTAGTGCATTGTCATTAGTTTCCTGGTTTTTCGGTCCAAAATGTCCAAATCAGCTTGTGTCCAGTTAACTATACCAGCTGTGTATCTTATAACTGGTATTGCCCAGGTATTTATGGCCTTGATTGTATTTCCACCATTCAATTTAGATTTCAAAATTTTCCTAACTCTGTTGGTGTACTCTCGCCTGACAATAGTTTTTACTTCTCCATGCTTGATGTTATCCAACTACAGAATGCCTAAGTATTTGTAGGCTTCATTTTCATTGCATTTAATTAGTTGGCCATTGGACATTTCAATTCCCTCACATGCAGTGATTTTGCCCCTTTTTATGGATACAGTGGTGCATTTTTCCATGCCAAACTGCATTGAAATATCGGTGCTGAATACTCGGACTGTGTTTGTCAATGATTGGATTTCTATTTCTGACTTTCCATAGAGTTTCAAATCATCCATATATAGTAAATGCGAAATTTTTTCAGCTTCTTTGGCTGTTTGGTAGCCTAATTTCATTTTTTTAAAGATTACTGATAGTGGGATCATTGCGATGATGAAGAGAAGAAGTGAAAGTGAATCACCCTGGAAAATTCCTCGCTTGATATTAATCATTCCATAGATCTCATTCCCTACTTTTCAGTAAAGGATGTAATACTTTTGCTAATGCCAGTTATTTCTAAGCATTTTATGATCCAACTATGTGGCAGTGAGTCAAATGCCTTTTTGCAATCAATCCAGACCATATTCAAGTTCGTTTTTCTGTTCTTACAATTTTCTAATACCATTTTATCAATTAGGAGCTGATCTTTTGTGCCCCTGCTCCTTCTTTTGTTGCCTTTTTGCTCTACTGGCAAGATGTTGTTTGTTTCCAAATAATCCATCATGTTATCTGCAATAATGCCTGTGAGTAATTTGAAGGTTGTTGGCAAGCATGTTATTGGTCTGTAGTTTTCAGCTGTTGTTCCTTTAGTTGCATCTTTCTGAATCAAGTATGTTTTTCCAGTTGTCAACCATTCATCAATTTGGCCCTTTTGTAAAATTTCATTCAGTTGCCTGGCCAATATTGCATGTAAACTGGTCAGATATTTGAGCCAGAAATCATGTAATTGGTCCTTTCCAGGTGATGTCCAATTCTTTACCTTTTTTACTCGATTTTTGAGTTGTTATTTCCAATACTTGCATTTGTTTGTTGCCAATGCTTTTCTCAAAGTCATGTATCCACTTTGCTTCCTTATTGTAGTCCTTTGCATTTTCCCACAATTCTTTCCAGAATTCAACTGTGGCCTGCTTTTCTGGTTTATCACTTTTGGTGTCACCATTCACATTAAGACTTTGATAAAAATGCCGTTGGTCTGATCGAAATTGCTGATTTTGTTTATATTGGATGATTCGTGCCTCATATCTTTCAATTTTTCTAGCTGTTGCTGTTATCTGCTGTTTTACAATCTCTACAGCTTCATTGATGTTTCTTGTATCCAATCTATATCTTCTGATTAGCCGATCTATGGTTTTGTTGTTTTTAAGCCATTACTTATGCATGTTCTTTAAGTTACTAGCATCTGCCCTTAATTTTTTGACTTTTTGTTCTAATTGGATTTTCCACTTTTGCTTTGATGCTTTTTCTGTTGTGTGACTAGGTACTTTGATTTTAATGCCTAATTCATTAGTGACGTATACAGCTGTGCTGTACATTAACTGGTTCATTTCCAAGATGGATCCCAATTCAATTGTTGAAAACACTGCATTAACCATTTTCATGATAGGGGCCAACATTTTCTTAGGCACAGTTTTTAGTGATGGTAAACGTTGCCTTTCCTCATTAAGCAGAGAATGCTCCATGATCTTATCCTTCAATTCTTTTTGTTTTTGAGTTAGTTCATCAGTTGGTTCAGTGATAACTGGTTCTAGAGGTGGTGATGTTATTTCCTCCCCAAGAGCTTCTTCTATAATGTCTTTAGTTGTGTCTTGAATATCAGTTATTTCCGCTTGTGATATTGTTTTTTTTGGTTTTGTAATTTGCCTGAATTTCCTCAAGTTCAACTTCACTAAACCCTTTATTCCGTGTAATAAATCGCCTTTGATCTGCTAGTCGTTGTTCACTAACATTTGAATCTGGATATTGTTCTTTCCATAATTCATACATTCGCTTTAAATAACCTCTTTTTTCTGGCTCTGAGTTGTAGTAACAGGCCATTATGGCACGGTTTTCATCTGCACTATATTTTTGTCGTTTTGTTGGCTGGTCCACTTGTAGCTCACTTGTCGACGTATGTCCAGGGACCCCAACATCTGCCACAGCCCTTGTTAACCCGTGGAACGACCGATGCGGTATAAATTTTTTATTCGTTTCTTTCACCATATTGTATGTGTTGGCGGGGTTTTTTTATGGGGCCAGTTGCCAACCTGACCCCAACCCTCCTCCTTTCTCATCCGGGCTTGGGACCGGCAGAGTTGTTGTTGTTGTTGTTATTATTATTATTATTATTTACTCATTTTTATTGCTGCCTATTCACGATTCAAGGTGGCTTACAGGAATATAAAAACATATATAAAAATAAAATTAATTAAAATTAAAATTGAAGAAGGCGGGGCTTAGCAGTGTGAAGACGGACTTTCAGGCTGTTCCTGAGAATCCATCTAAATCGGGTCCATCTGGACAATTCTTTTTTTGACCCCAGCTGTCCCGAAGAGACAGTGAAAGGTAGGGGGAAACCCAGTGGTCCCAGAGACGTTCGCAAAGTCTCTGGGGGCCTAGGAAAACCCCCTTTGCCAGTGATTTCCGGACCAGCCATCAAGGCTGCTGAAACTGCGGATAGCCCTAAAGAGACTGGATAAGAACATGTCGTTTGGTGTGAGTTTTAAACCTTTTTTCATTGGAAAGAAAACACTCTAAATTTGGAAACTTGGTTTAAAATAAGGCTGACTAGTGAGAAAAGCGGCGGGTATAAGCTTTGCCAATTGAAGGATTACTTTTTTGGTTTTTCTTTTATCTTTGGAAACCGGGCTGGACTTTCTTGTAATTCAAATCGGCTTTTTGTGTTCTTCTTTTTGTTGTTGGTATCTCTAACTTTGAACCTTGTGGGGACATTGAATTTAAATCTAAAGTGCTTTGAAGATCCGTCTTTTGTTTTCTTTTAGCTTTTTGGTTGCGTTTTAACAATTAGTAATTAGCAATCTGTAAACAAAGCTTGCAAAGTAATGCAAGCCACAAGTTACAAGCTAATACTGCCATCTAGCGGACTTGAACTATTGTTACCAAAATTTCCCCTGTAATTCATTCGACTTTTAAAAAGAAAAAGGCTTTATTTACAGTTTTTTTATTATACAGCTGCTGTTTTTTCTTTATCTGGAGCTTTGTTAGACCAAATAACAGAACGGCGAAGGAGCTGAGAATGACCTTCGAAAGACTTTTATCTTAGGGGGGGGAAAAAGAGTCTGAAAAGACTATTTGTTTTAGCTTGGTGGCATTTTCTCTTTTTTCAACATTACTTTCATACCATTCTGCCTGGGAGATATTGACATTGACTTTTTTCCTTTTTTATCATTATTCTTTTTGACTACTTATATTTTTTTTCTTGTGGCTTGAAGCATCCTTGCTTTTTCCTTTTCTTTGGGTTTTCTTTTTCTACCATTTGTCTTCTTTTTGGCATTTTTTTGAAGACATTGGGACATCAATAGATGGTTCATGTTAAATTTTGAGCAAAACAGTCTGAAGAGTTTTTTTCTTTCTCTCTCTCTCTTTCCCTCTTTCTTTATTCTTTTACTATCTCTCTCCCTTCTCTCCTTTTTTCATCTTCTCTGTTAATCCAGATCTCCACTCTCCCCCCTTCTTCTGTCTCTTACGCTTTTTTTGCATTGTACTTACAATCTTACACCTTCTAAAACTTGCTAACTATGAGTAGAAAAGCAGCCCCCCTTGGCTCTATATCAACTTCCACCCCCTCACTTGCGGGAGGCCAGAGGACAATACAGCCAATGCTTCAGCAAGAAAAAGAGAAAGGAGCAAATTTTGAAACACTCATGCAAGCAATGCAGAAAATGCAAGCAGGACTTGATAGTAAAGATGACAAGTTAGACACCCTCATAAAGAAGTTTGAGAGTATGGGGAAAAAATGGAGATAATGGAACAACAAAACCAAAGCATAGTACAAAAAGTTGATAAAATGGAAGGGAAAATTGAAAGTATGCATAACTGGATGACGAAATATGAAGACAGGATTCAAAAAATTGAAGATAAAATCCAAGAAGGAGAGAAGAAAACCGAGAAGCTAGAGAGCAGACTAAGCGATGTTCAAAGAGAGAGTAGTGGAATACTAAGATGGGAGATGGATAGGTCTGAATTTTTCTTAAGATTTCAAAACATAGAAGAAGAAAAAGGAGAGAACTTAGTTCAGATAATATCCAAGATCTTGATAGATGCATTAAATATTTCCCAAGATAAGATGATAGATATGATTGACGAATCCTTTAGAGTATATACAAGATATGCAATGAGGAATGCTCTTCCAAGGGAAGTGCATGTAAGATTTACTAAGAAAACAACCAAATTACAAATCTTACAGAAAATGAGAGATAGAAAATTAGAATACAAAGGCAAGGAGATTGTAGTCCTCAAACAAATCCCGAGAGAGGTGTGAGAGAGGAGAAGAGAATACCAATTCCTGACCAAAATTCTGATTAAAAAAGGTGTTAATTACAGATGGCTCATACCGGAAGGTCTACTATGTACATGGCAAGGACAAAGACACAGGATAGATACAACTGAGAAGGCAGAAGCTTTTTATGCAGAATATTTTTGTCAGCCTCTGCTTTGCTGCTGCTTCGGCTGCCATTGAAATGGGGAGGGGGGCATGGTATTTGGGAGGGGATTACTAATTGTGCTGGAGGAAGATTCTGGAGTTCTGCTGCCTGTCTGACTGTGTATGCGGAGGAGGTTCCCGCCAAGGCTAACGGCACCGACATTCCATCTTGGTGATGTCTTTCGAAGTTATCTCACACCTGACACTTGGGAGAATTATGATTGGACTGCAACTGGGATGCCAAGGGGTGGGGAATGGGTTATTTTATATATCACTCACTTTCGCGCCTAAATAATCAGTCTTCGCTTTGCTACGCTTCTGATCATTTATAATTAGTAAAAGTACACTTGATTTCTATCAATGGAGTCTCGTGGTTTTCTTTCCTAATTACTCAATGAAGAAGTGCTGACAGTAAGCGAAGACTCACTCACACCCCACCAGGAGTTTTCAACCTACTGTGCGGGGTGTATTCAAAAGAAGGAATGGAGAAAAAATATCATTGCAAGCGAGCGATGATGAGGAGACTGGAAGAGAAACTGCAGAACCATCTTTACCTGAAAGGCTAGCTGGGCTAAGGGTAGAAGAGCCTGCAGTTCGGCCCCAATGGACTTTGGGAGTGGGGCAAAAGGAGGATTGTGAGAATTTGGATGCTGGAGTTACCAGAAGAAAACAAAAGAAAAAACCAGCCGACTGGGAAGAAGCCATGACCGAGCGGAGATCCCGAGAAAGAGAGCAAACGGAAGAATTTGAACAAAGGTACTCCATGCATAAATTTAGGGAGGGTGAAGAGGCCGAGGGGGGATGGGAGCAAACAAACCCAGAGACAGCCTCCCCCCCCCAGCCAGAGCTGCTGCCAGAGTAGGGCCCCCCCCCCAGAAGATGCAGAATGGCAAAAGTCCCTCCCTTGCCAGTAAAATATAACAGTAATCCCAGGGACCTGGGTCTCTTTGTTATACAGATTTGGAATTATATGGAAATTTATGTGCCCGATTTAGAAACAGATGAGATGAAGGTGCGAATGGTTTTACTTTCTTTGGAAGGAAAAGCAGCCGATTGGATGGTCAGCTTACACCAATGTAACTCCCCCCTCCTGAGGAATTTTGATGTCTTTATGACTGCACTAAAGAGGAGATTTGATGATCCGCTGATAGAGAAATGAGGGAAGGTGAAATTTATGGCCCTCAAGCAGGGAGATAGACTGGTGGCTGAATATATTCAGGAGTTTCAACAGCTTTCATCATATATGAGAGGTTGGTCTGAAGAGGCATTCCTCGATCAGTTTGCATTGGGATTAAATGAGGACATTTACCAACAATGCGTTAACAGACACCTTCCCAAGCGAGTTACAGCTTGGTATGAAAATGCAGCAGACGTTGAGCTCGACTTGATTAGACGTGTGAAAGAGGAGAAAGCAGAGAGATCACCCCCCCAGCTCAAAGGGCCCCATTCCGCATCAGGGGTGAAGGGAAGGGAAGCTCCGCCGGCAAGGCCAAGCCTTTCACATGCTTCTGTTGTGGAAAAGGGGGCCATCGCGCCATGGATTGCCGCGTTAAACTTCCTGCAACCACCCTGCCCCCTGCCAAGAGGGAAGCGAAGACTAGCAAGGCCCCGGAGAGGAAGAAAGAGGCTGCCTTCGCTGCTGAAAACACCCCCCAGCGTTTCCGGCAGGAGGCAGAAGAAGAAGCGGACGTGACCACCAGCTCCTCTGATGACTCCGATGACGACGCCTCGCCTTGTTGGGTGAGTTCGAATAAAGGCCCCATGTTGATCCCAATTGAGTTAAGGGTGCCACCTGATGGGGAGACAGAACAGCTTCCCGCCCTCCTCGATTCGGGCTGTTCTAGATGTATGATTAATCCTGCAATGGTTGAAAAACTAGGCTTGAAATTGAGGACTTTGAAAACCCCTATTGTTTTTTGCCAAATCGATGGATCCATTGCAGGGGGTGGCCCAGCCCATTTCTACACTGAACCTCTAGAGATGAAGATGGGCACCCATTTAGAATTGATCTCTTTTATTGTCGCTCCTGGAATGGACACACCCCTTATTTTGGGACTCCCCTGGCTTCGTAAATGGAACCCTCGCATTAATTGGAGGGAGGGGTGGCTGCGTATTCGGACCAGCACAGCCCCAGACGGGGAGGCCGACACCCCAGAGCCTGCTGGCTCCAGCCCCACATTGGCCGCCAGGGGCCAGGAGAAAATTGAGGGGGAAGAAAAGATTCCAAAAGAGTATTGGGACCTGAAGGGGTTTTTAGTGAAAAATCTTCAGATAAACTTCCACCCCACAGACCTACTGATTGCTCCATCGATATTTTACCTGGAGTAAAGCTTCCAAAGCCCCAAATATATTCAATGTCTCCTAGGGAGATGGAGGAAATGAGGAAATTCATTGATAAAAACTTGAAAAGGGGTTTCATTGAGCCAGCACGGCCCAAGGTAGCAGCGCCAGTGTTGTTCAGAGAAAAGAAAGATGGCTCCCTCAGATTATGTGTGAATTTCAAAAACTTGAACTGCATCTCAGCTCAGAACCTATACCCATTACCACTGATGAAGGACATGCTGGCCCAACTGGGGAAGGGCCGTATTTTCACTAAATTGGACCTAAGAGAAGCATATTATAGGGTCCACATAAAGGAGGGGGATGAGTGGAAGACAGCTTTCAACTGCCCCCTGGGTTGTTTCCAGTTCCAGGTGATGCCCTTTGGCCTGCAGGGGACGCCTGCAGTTTTCATGCAATTAATTAATGAAATTTTGCATGACCACCTTTACAAGGGCATTATCGTATATTTAGATGATATCCTTATTTACACACAAACATATGACGAACACGTCAAGTTGGTCCGCACTGTCCTGAAGAAGCTGAACTTTATGCCAAGTTATCCAAATGTAAATTTCACCAAGAGAAAATAGACTACCTTGGGTATCGTATCTCCCCCGCTGGTATTGAGATGGACCCAGCTAAGGTCAAGGCGGTCACTGAGTGGGAGGCGCCCCGTACACATAGGCAATTACAGAAATTTTTGGGTTTTGCCAATTTCTATCATCAGTTCATCCCTTCTTTTGCCAAAATTGCACTTCCCATCACTAATTTGTTGAAGTCCAAAGGTGGGCCTAAACCTAAGCCTAGCAAGCCGTTGAATTGGACCATGGAGTGTCAGGCTGCTTTTGAGAAGTTGAAACGACTCTTTGCCGAGGAGCCGGTTCTGAAGCATCCGGAGATGGGCAAGCCTTTTGTCATTCAAGCTGATGCCAGCGACATGGCGGTAGGGGTCGTCTTGCTTCAGACTAATGACCAAGGTAATTTACAACCGTGTGCATACACCTCCCGTAAACTCACAGACACGGAAAGACGTTGGGCAATCTGGGAGAAGAAGCATTTGCTGTACGTTGGGCTTTGGCCACGTGGCGCCACTTTCTGGAGGGTGCCAAGCACCTGTTTGAGGTGTGGACTGACCATAAGAACTTGGAAGCTTTGAGGACTCCCAGGCGCCTCTCCCCTAAACAAATGCGCTGGGCTCAGCATTTCAATCATTTCAATTTCACACTTAAGTACATCCCAGGAGGAAAAGATTTTATGGCTGATGCTTTGTCCAGACTTCCTCAATACAACTGCTCTAAGCTCAGCGTTATCCAGCCCGTGGTTCCCACGTCCAGCCTCGCTGCTCCTGTTGTTACTAGGCAACAGACACGCTCAAAGGTAGAAGTGTCTCAAGATTTTCTCTCCGATCTCAAGAAGGCCCTTCCCCAGGATGACTGGTTCCAGCAGCATCAAGGTGAATGCACAATGAGAGACAATTTGCCATGGATTGGAGCAAAACTTTACGTCCCTGCCTCTCTTCGTCTCGTTGTCCTCCAATGGGCTCATGATTCCAAGTTAGCAGGGCACTTTGGATTTGTGAAGACGCTGCATCTGGTGAAACGGCAGTTTTGGTGGCCCTCTTTGAAGAAAGACATTGAACTTTATGTTGCCAGCTGTCCGGTCTGTGCGGCTGCTAAACGCCCGCCGGGGAAACCGCAGGGTTTACTCCAGTCTGTAGCTCGCCCTGTCGCCCCCTGGAAGGAGATTTCTATGGACTTTATTGTCGAATTTCCTGAGAGCCAGGGGCACACTGTCATATGGGTGGTTACTGACTTATTTTCCAAGCAAGTTCATTTTATACCTTGCCATAAGATTCCTTCTGCTAAGGCACTTGCTAAACTCTTCATTTCTCACGTTTACCATTTGCATGGCGTGCCTGATCGCATCATTTCTGATAGAGGTGTACAATTCACTTCTGTTTTTTGGAAGGAGTTTCTTAAGCGCATTGGCTCCGCCCAGGGTCTAAGCTCCGCCCACCACCCTCAGACTAATGGGGCTTGCGAGAGGACTAATTCTGTTCTAGAACAATATTTACGTTGTTTTATCAATTACCAGCAGGATGATTGGGTGGACTTGTTGCCGCACACGGAAGTGGCTTATAACAATTCCATACATAGCAGCACTGGATTCACTCCTTTTCAAGTTGTATCTGGCCAGGACTTTGTTCCTATTCCCGAAGTTCCTCTTGAGCAGCCACAGGTTTCGTCCATCTCCGAATGGAGTGAGCGGTTGAAGCATATTTGGCCTTTGGCACTTAGTACTTTGGATGCTGCGCATCGCACGCATAAGAAACAGGCTGATAAGAAACGTGCGCAACCTTATCAGTACAAGGTGGGTGACCAAGTTTATTTATCCATGAAGTTCCTTCAAACTACGCAAAAGTCTAAGAAGTTGTGGCCTAAGTACGTGGGCCCGTTTCCCATAATCAAGGTCATCAATCCTGTTTCGGTTTGCTTGCAGCTACCCAAGCACCTCAGTCGTGTGTATCCCGTTTTCCACATTAATCTCATTAAACCTGTTCGTTTCTCGTCTTTACGTCCACCAGTGGACCCGCCACCTGCCCCCCTATTGATTGATGGTGAACAGCATTTTGAGGTCCGGGAAATACTGGACTCTCGGCAGAGGCGGAATCGGATTCAGTACCTTGTGGCTTGGAAGCATTTTCCTCCCTCTCATGCCGAGTGGGTGGACAAGTCCCACCTCCGTGCTCCCTGGCTGCTCCGCCAGTTCTATTCTACTTATCCTGACAAACCCTGATTGACTCTCCTTCCTGACTTTCTCTCCCCCCCCCTTTTTTTCTTTTTCTGTTTTTGTTGTTCGTCTGTTTGTTTGTGTTTTGTCGTTTTCCAGGCCTGACCGCCTTTTTCCGGAGGACGGACAGATGTCAGCCTCTGCTTTGCTGCTGCTTTGGCTGCCATTGGAACGGGGAGGGGGGCATGGTATTTGGGAGGAGATTACTAATTGTGCTGGAGGAAGATTCTGGAGTTCTGCTGCCTGTCTGACTGCGCATGCGGAGGAGGTTCCCACCAAGGCTAACGGCACCGACATTCCATCTTGGTGATGCCTTTCGAAGTTATCTCACACCTGACACTTGGGAGAATTATGATTGGACTGCAACTGGGATGCCAAGGGGTGGGGAATGGGTTATTTTATATATCACTCACTTTCGCGCCTAAATAATCAGTCTTCGCTTTGCTACGCTTCTGATCATTTATAATTAGTAAAAGTACACTTGATTTCTATCAATGGAGTCTCGTGGTTTTCTTTCCTAATTACTCAATGAAGAAGTGCTGACAATTTTAGAGAAATGGCTGAGAAAACTGGGAAAGATGGTTCTGTGATACAACTACTGGAATCACCCATAACTGCGACTGAAAAAATAGAAGGAGCTGTAGGTGGAATTGAGAAAAAAGAAGGTGTGGTGGGGGATGTAAGCCGTAGAGAAAAACGAGAACCCAGATCTACTAGAACTATAAACCCTGTATATAAAGTATAAATATGGAGGAAAGAAAAATGATTACAATTAACATTAATGGACTTAATTTGGTAAACTTGCCATAATTTGCCTACAAGAAGTGCAGATCCAAAAGAGAAATGAACATCTACTAATTCAACCAAAGCTTGGGAAAATGCTTTCAACACTGGCGAACTGCAAGAAAAGAGGAGTGATCTTCTATTTTAAAGGCAATATTCCAGCAAAATTAATCTACGCTGAGGAAGAGGGAAGAATCTTGAACTGAAGGAGTTAAATGATAACACAATCATGCTGTGAAACAAATTAACAATGATACAATGGAAAACTAATATATCTATGAATGGAATACTCTAGAACTTTTTGCTTTAAAAAGGATAAGGATAATAATGATTTTATGTATATTCAATAAGAGGACTGGTGATATAATGTATAATGTTAAGAATGTTCTACAATGATATCTTGTTATTGATAATAATTCTAACTGTTATCAAATAGATAATCAAGAATGTATGGAAAGCATGATTTTTTGGAAAAAAATAATACTAATGGTAACTGAATATATAATGTCCAATGAAAGGGAGGTATTGAGTTATACTAGATGGAATATCTGAGATGATAAATATTATTTGAGAATATGGATGATGAAATATCTGTAACCAAACGACATGCTATATGTGATGATGGTTTTTTATTTCTTTTTGTTTTTTTTGTTTTGTTTTGTTTTTATTGTTGTGTGTACCAAATATATAAGTATATATACAACAGAGAGATACAAAGTGTGTGTGTGTGTGGGGAAGTATAGTTAGGATAGGGTAGCAAAAGTAAGGGAATAAGAAATGATACTAAATTATGTCTGGGTTGGCGGAAATACCATCCCAAGGAAACATAAACTGAGATTTAAAATAGACACACCAACAACAATAGAAAAAAAAGGGAGAGAGGAGAAGAGAGTGAAAGAAAGACGGGGGGGAAAGAAGAAAGAGGTAAGGAGAGGAGGATGGAAAGGAGAGAAAGAGGAGGAGAGAGGGAAGAAAGGGGAAGAGGAAGAGCAGGAGTAGGAGAAAGGTACGGGAAGAAGGAAGGGGAAGGAGAGGAGGAAAGTAGAGAAGGGAGGGAGGGAGAAAGGGAAAGGGAAAGAAAAGGAGGATGGAAGGGAGAGAAAAGGAAGGAGAAAGGGTAGGAAGGGAAAGAGGAAGAGCAGGAGCAAAGGAGAGGTAAGGGAAGAAGGAAGGCGAAGGAGAGGAGGAAGGAAGAAAGTAGAGAAGGGAGAGAGGGTGAAAAGAAAGAGGTAAGGAGAGGAGGATGGAAAGGAGGAGGAGAGAGGGTAGAAAGGGGAAGAGGAAGAGTGGGAGTAGGAGAAAGGTACAGGAAGAAGGAAGGGAAAGGAGAGGAGGAAGTAAGTAAGTAGAGAAGCGAGGGAGGGAGAAAAGAAAGGGAAAATAAGGTGGTGTTACAACAGGAGGAAGGGATGGTAAATAAAGCAACCCAAACTGTATATTATAACCTATTAAATAAAATAATAAATGTATAAGAATGATAAATGTTAATATATATATATATATATATATATATATATATATATATATATATATATATATATATATATATAATAGCAAACCCCCCCCCGACTCCAGTGACAACACATTGCACAAGCTATTAATGGGCTCCATCCTGCTGTGGGTTCCCAGGCCCACTGGCAGAACGAGGTCTTCAGTGTCTTCTGGAAGAGTGTTAGATTGTGGGCTATTCTAATCTTGGGAAGGATGTTCCAGAGAGGGGGAGCCACCATGAAGAAGGCCCTTCCAGATATATCTCGCTAGGGGATGGGACCCACAACATTTCTTACCTCCCCATTTTAGTGGGTTTATTTATTGATCATCCAGCTTAGGTTGTGAACTTATATTTTATGTTCTTTGAGTTGTAAAAATAAATGTATTTTGCAAGTCAGTAGTTAGGGTTAGGGCTAGGGTTAGGTGATTCACAACCAAAAGGGAAACAGAATTGAAATACTTAAAAAAAAAGATTGAAGAGGTACAACAAGAGAATGCAGAGAACAGTTTGTATATGCAATTTGCAAAGGCTGTAATTAGGCATCATTTTCTCAGCCAGGACTTGGAAAAAAAGAAAAGTACTTGAAGAATTACAGTAATGTAAAATATAGAGTTTTGAGGTAGTATTAGCAAGCGAACATCAACAGATCCAAACTTTTGACTTTTTTTCAGCATTATCAGCAAGAAAGCCCAACTCACACATGCTTTTCTTTAGCATGTGATACTGCATCAGAATAACATAATTTGAAGCTCTTCATTATTGGTCAGTTATTGTCATGCTGGGCAAGAGATTAATCATTAATCTAGTTAGTGGATTAATCCACTAACTTGCCATATTTGTCTCTGTATCTGTGCATTGGTCTTATTTTTAAAAATCCACATAAACTGTGTTGTTTGTACAAATAAAAGGCAACAGCCCTGTAAAACTGGATGGAATGCTGATCACTCCTTATACTTTTCTCTCCCCATTCACCCACTTTGGGGATTTATATAAATGCCAAAATATATGTAATTTTAAGGTTTAACATCTGTCATGCTGTTTGAGTGTATATACATAAAATTAAAATTCTATGTAAAAAAAACTTCTAACAAAACAAGAGAAATGCATCATTCTTTAACAAGATTAACACATATTAGATTAAACAGGTCAAATTAAATATAAACAAAAGAGAGCTGGAAGGGTGTATAATTTTACAGTATTTAAAATAATCTAATATTTTAAAATGGTTTAGTACAATTCAGTACTAAATTTTATACAAAAAGTGTAGAAAATGTTAATTGATGTAATTCATGTTACACTAAATACACTAAAGTCAGTTCACAGAAACACACCATACTAATGTATTTTTACAAAAATAATTTCAAATGTTTAAACGAAGATTAATAAAATAGTTAAAAGTTTTAAAATAATGAAAAAACAGAAACTATATGTCAAATATAAAGTATAATGTTAGAAGAACTATGTCCATTTTAATAATTAAAAAGCAAATAAATCTCTTTATTATTAAAGCAAACACATGTTGTTTTGAAAACATTTAAAAAGTGTGGGATGGGATTTCAACATGTTACCTAGAATATGTGATGTAACATTTCCTTGAATTTATTTCAAGAAACAAGAATTAAGTGAACAATAATATAAATACAGTACTGTATTATATGATTGTCTGTTTTGTTTAGGATTAATCAATTATCAAATTTAAAAAAATATTGGAAAGTAATCTTTTTTAAAAATCTTTTTTCAGAAAACCGTAAGAAACAATGGATGAAAATGTACACAAGAGCATTTTAGATGATTAGATGATTTGATAAATTTCAGTGTTTCATTATATTGATACATTTTTAAAAAAGTATTACCTTCCACAAAAAGATTGAATGTAGACATTTTAAGTTTTTCCTTCTTAAAATTACTAATGTTCTCACATTCAAATGTTGCACACACACACACACATCTCAGTGTCAACTATCTCAGGGTTTCCACGGTTCTTTCTACTTTGGACGCCCATGCAATTTCTCCCGTTGTTGAACGAAAAGCAACAGTCTGTCCTACAACCGTAAGAATTATGCAAGGGGACACGAGAGGAGGGATCAAGAATCTGTGCAATGTACACCATTAGTGCAGAAATTAACAACTGTTTGTTTGAACTTTTGCACAGCAGTTTGCATTACAGGAGAACCCAGAGGGATTCCGTTTGTCAATAAAGGTGTTGGACTTTTGGTGTGTGTATGTTTGTGTATTTCCAAGCTGTGACATTTGTGGCGCGGCGATGGTTGCCGCACATTTTGGATTTGCCTTTTGCTTTGGCGATTCGTTTCAATGGAGACACTCCGTCGTTTGCATTCTCGGAGTGTTAACGGGGGCATTACAGAGTTTGGGTTACAAGGGACAAAAACGTTGTGATTTTCTTTTATGTTTTTGGCGGAGGGGGGCCAACGGAGGATAGGCGATGCGGGGGGCAGCGGAGGATAGGCGATGCGGCTGCTTTGTGGCTCCCGGTGTGTAATAAAGAGAAAGGTAGTTTTCTTCCCCTTGCACGCCGCCACTCCCACCCCCCTTTTCTTTGTAAGGAGGGAAAGGACAGAGCGGCGTCCTGACCCTCCTCATAGTACAACTTCTCCACCCCTTTTATAATAAATGACGACATCGCCTCTTCCTGCCTTCCCGCCACATCCTGAGTCACCTTCTGTTTTTTGTTTTTTTATGCCCTCCCACCCCCAAGCACACCCTGACGGCGGATTTAACGGGACCACGCTTCCCGGAGAAGAAGCGCGGCGTCAAAGCCTGAGAGAAAGAGCGAGAGCGAGGGGTGTGTTGGGCGTGGCTTCAGCAGATGACAGTCGCAGGGCGGGGCCTGAGCAGCTCCTCCGCGCGAGCCCAGGCGGTTTGGTTTATGTATGAGTGTGTGTGTGTATGAGAGAGGAGAACGTGAACGAGCGGCGGCAAACGACGGCGAAGGCGGCGGCGGCGGCGAACGCCGCGGTGGGGGCCGGTAGAGCGCGAGGCAGTCTGTCAGGAGGAGCAGCCGCTTGCCGGGTGGAAGGGCAGCCGAGAGAGCGAGAGAGAGAACGGAGGAGGGCGGGGCGACAAGGGGGCTCGTGGAAGAGAAGGAAGGCAAGAAAAGGAAACGAAGGCGGTCGCGTCTGAGGGGGGACGTGAGGGTAGCCAACGAGGGGGGCGGAGCCTCGCTTATCTAGCCTCCGCAGCCGCCGCTTCGGCTTGTCCGAGAGCTTTCTCTCTCTCCCTCGCGCTCTCGCTCTCTTCCCCCCTCCCCCTTCCCCTGTGTGCCCTGTGGCCGTGTGGAGATGGCGATGCTGGATCTGGCCCTGGAAGGACTCGCCGTCTTCGGGCTCATCCTCTTCGTGGTCCTGTGGCTCATGCACTTCATGTCCATCATCTACACGTAAGTCGGGCCTCTCAGCTGCTGCACCTCGACCCCCGCTCCCCGAATCGCCCCCCCCCCGCACGCGGAAATTGTGGAGTGGGGCTTGTTCTCCCCCTCCCCCTCCATTGCGCTGCTTCTCTTCTATCCGGCGCCTCCGCGCTTTGCCAACCCAAACCTCCCACCCACCCAAATCTCCCAAGCTGAGAGGCGGCGCACCTGCCTTGCTCGCCCTGGGGGTGGGGAACCAACACTGCTCGTCCATGCCGCACTGCCCCCCCCTCCTTCTATGTACCGCGTCCACAGCTTTCTCCCCCAGCCCCCCTTTTTTCCTCTTTACCTCCCCTTCCCCGCCCCCCATTGGGACGCTCTCCGGCGCCCCTCGTCATCCCCATTCGGGGATGGGCTAAATTCGGCCGGTGGGCTAAAAGCGCTCCTGTCCTTTGGAGGGAACTGGCCCGACCTTTGCTTTGGGAGAGCAACCTAGAAAAAGGGCCAAGTCATACAGATTTACAACTACTGATCAACAATACGAATCCCTGCGTTTCTTGCCTTGTAAAGGGAGGAGAGGGGTATGCTTTTAAATCTGGTACTACTTGCCATGCTGAGCTCTATGGGCTGCCTTTTTTGTCTACCTGCTTTAAGCCGGCGGACCCATGAGGAAGCATTACAGTAGCCTCTAGTCTAATTCATACATATGGCCAGGTTTCAACGTTAGATCTGGCGCTTGCTTTGCTACAATGTAAGGAAGTAGTGACATTTTATTTGCCGCGGATAGTTTATCTCTCTCCCCCAGATAAATGCCATACTTCATGCCTCCCCCCACATACGGTACTTAGCAGACCATGTTTGTATCGCCCAGTTTTAGTGTTTAAAATCTAGAATTGCAGGTTTCTTGTTGTTAAACTATTCACGGAGCTATGGTGTTTTAATAGTGAGAGTTAAGCCTAAATGGATTTAACTTTTAAGTTGATTTTAAGGAACATTGAAACAGAGACTGGTTTTTATTATGCAAGCAGTATATTAATGCATGATTAATTTAAGATGTGTGACATAATTCCATCGTTTCAGTTTGTCAGATTTCTACAGTAGCTGTGTTGCAATGGGCAGATGAATAAATGCTTATTTAAATATTCTTAAATTGTGAAATATGTTTGTAGAAATTTGTTAACAACAGATTTCTTGAGAAGGTGTTAATAATTGGCAGTTGAGACATTTGGAATGTGTAGAAGAAGATGAAGATACTGAAAACTTACTGTGACATAGTTTGAACTCTTACAAATAAAATCTCAATTATTTGCCAATTATTGGTTATAATGAATCACCTTCAGGCTTATGCAAAATGTTTGGAACAAAATGCAATGATTTCTTGATGGCACTGACATTTGGGGCCTTTGAACCGATTTTTCTATGACTGTGTGACCTAAGTGTTTCAAGCACTGATAATATTTTAACTCTTAAAATCAATAATGAATTTGAAATTAGACTTCTGAAGGAATTCTTGGCCCTTCTCCTTTAATTAATTAATTAGCTTTTATAACTTGACTGGAATACTTCTACCTAATTTCTCCAATTATATACCACATTTTTGTAATAAAAATCTAGTAAATCTCTTGAGTCCTGAAAACCTCTATGAAAGGAAAGAGAATTAGTTAAAAAGAGATCTAACATCAATCATATTTAGAAGTAGATTTATACTTAGCAATTTGAATATTGATGTGGAAAATTAAATTATCCACTGTCTTGGTGGCTGTATTGTTTGTCCTCCTTCAAGCACAATATAATGTTTCCACTGAATCCTATGTCTTTTTCTATAGCAACTTTGCACAAGGAAGCAGGTAGTAGTAACAGGATAGGAGGAACCATTTATTCCATGCAGAAAATTAAGAACATTAAATCTGTATATGCCTGAATTTCAATCAGGGTTTTATAACATGGAGATTATTATAGGATTTATTAGTTAAACAGTGATGCAATCATTTTGACTAGATTTGTTTGAAGTCTGCAAAGAAGAAATTTATATACAGTATTTCAGGATACAATACATGTTGTAATACCTATAGAGCAGAGCAAAAAATGTAACATAGATAGCACAAATAGCTTTAGTATACTATGTAGCACAGTAACCTCTACATCTTTCCCTTAACAGCTAGAGGCGCATATACTGTATAAAGAATAAGATTATTGTTTTTGTGTAAGCCAGTTGGCTGAAATAAATATATATTGCATGAGGAATTATGATGCTGATTTTAAAAACATGTTTTGAATAAATTTTTACAATTTTATATAATGAGTCTATTAGGAAATAGTATTTTGAGTTAAAAAAGATTTGCACACTTGCATTATTTATCTGATTCTGTATGTCATAACTGTCAGCTATTTGAAGTCTTTTGATTTTACAAAAAGAAAAGTAATGCATGGAATGGATTGATTTCTCTTTAGGTAGCATGATATTACAAGCAGCTTAGTTCTAAGTCCAATTTAACCATCACTATCACATTTTTAAAAAAAATTCAAACAGAGCATATCTAATTTGAAATAAATGTACAATTCTTTTCTACTGAGAAGTAATGGAATTAAAATATTCTCCTCATACTGGATTAGTTGAAGGACATAATTAAAACAAATTTGTGGTAAGGCAAGATAGCTGCAAAGGGAATTTAGTGTTAGGGCATTTATTTACACACCCTCAGTCAAAGTGGCTATACTTCTACATTCATTACATATTCCCCATCTTTGCATGTATATTGACTAGCAAAGCTAGCATTTGGAGGCCAGAGATTATAGCACACACCTTCTTCAATATCCTTGATCCTCAAACTGATTTAACTGATTATTAATGTACGTGTGCATGGTTGTAAAAAAGCGATTTTCTTTCAGTATTTCTGTAGCCTGTTTAAAATAAAAAGCAGGTGTTATACTGGCACAACATGAGGGTGAATGTTTGATTTTTAGCATTCAAGCTCTATTTCTATTCAATAGTCTCTGAACAGCTCCCTTACAACAGGGGAAATATATAGATCTCTGTATCTTTTCCATTATATGAAGCAAAACAGCCAGAGGTACTTTCTTTGAAAAGAAGGAAGTTGGGGAAAGAGCATTCTGTTTAAGGTTTTATTTATGTAGCAATATTTGAGAGAAGTGTAGGGCAGTTACTGTTGATAAAATGGAGATTTGTAAATGCAACTATTTATGTATTTCTAATGTAATTTATTTCTTGCATTTTTCTTTACTGTGCTATAAAGTAATGAATGACAAAAAAGTTTTGGAGTACAAGAAGGAAAATAATTGCTCCAACTTAATATTTAACTCAGATGCTAATACTGTTTATCAGGTGTTTAATATTTAATAGTTACTTAAATGGCTCTTGGTGACTATGCAGATAAATACTATCTCAATTTGTTTTTAATGTTAATTTATAGCTTTTCCAATGACATTCCAGTGATCACTTTTATTTTAACTATTGTTTTTCCTATCTTCTACTTCCCTCAACCTTACCATTGATAGGGTTTAACTTTTTTTTCTTACTCCATAATTTGCTTGTATCACGTCAAATATGTGAGTTTCTATTTGTTGATCATATCTTCAAGATAGCAGTCATACACTATTTCACCCAGAAATATAGATTGGTTCTTCTTGCAATTCAAATTAGTAATCACTTTCAAATCCATCATTATCATTTGCAGATGTCTTTATTTCCTGTTATTTCTTATTTTTCAATATTTCACAATTGTATGTTACAGTGAAAAAGCTATAGATTTGCCCATTCTGGTCTTTGTTATAGAAATATCCTCATTCTTCATGATCTTGTTTGTGTTTATAATTGCCACCTTCCTAGGTATGTCCTACCTTCACTTGTTTGCCATCAACTGTATGCTCACTAAGCATACTGGTTGAATAATATATGCATTTTTAATACTGAAAATTAACCAATATTTTTTAGTTTCCTTTTTATTTAAATGATTTATATTTTACAAGTTTTCTTTATTTTCAGTTAATAATGGAACATCTGCATATCTACCAATGTTTTAGTATTTTAATTCTAGATATGCCCTTTTCTAGTATTACTATTGTTATATTCTCCCTCTAAGTTTAAACAGATATGGGAAACATATTCTGAAGTACTCTCTTTCCAATTCTGAGCTATTATATTTCTTTGATTTTGAAGTAGTGTAAGGGACAGGTATTGTAAAGGTTCATCAGAAGAATAATTAGGTGTTTTTGGACATCCATTTTCCTTAATATACTTCACTTTCATAAAACAAAAGCTTTGCTGCAGACATTTTAAAAACAACTCTTCCTTTTTAAATTTCTGTTTTCTCCATGATCTATCGATCTGACCGTGTGTCCCTTTTCCTAAACTTGCCTGTTCATCTGGCATTTTCTCTCCCCATATATGGCTTTATTATTTGTAAGAACTTAACATTACACATTGTGTGCATGTTAAATTAATGTAGTGGTTCAATCATTTGTGTATTCACTTACCTTCCCGCCTCCTTTTTCTCTAAGTCCAACTGCCTGGTTTCATATATATTTATTATCAGGTTTATAACCACATGTTCTTAGTGAATTAATTAATGGCAGTTTATAACACAAGAATAAATATAATTAAGCAATAATATCAGTTCAAAAACAGCAATAAAAGAGTTAAAATATTTCTAATCTTATTTGACATTGGACTGTTAGTACAAAGAAACTCTTTTCTTCCAGTTTTAAACAGTTCAGTGAATAGTTCATGTATGCTTGATGCTTCCATATTTGATAACTGGTTTATTGACTCATACATTATCTTTTTCTATTGGAGTTGGTTCTTGAATATAACCTCTCTATAAATGCTTCTGCCATTCTACATTCTTGTTTGTAAAGAGTTTCAGTACTGTATTTCCATGTATTTTAACCTTATTTAATGTAACCCTATTAGAGCTTTTTTTGTCATTACTCGGGATTATTTTTGCCCTAGCTGTACACTTTCTTGTGATTTTTTTAAAATCTCATTTCTCTCTTTTTTCCCTTTATTTGTTGATATTCCTGATTGAACTATTTTTCACTGTTCTTTTTTGTCTGATGTTAGAAGTTGGACAGTGTCTCCTCAATATATAGGCTGCCTAACTGAAATAACTCAAGGTAACATACATTGGTTTACAAAAACCATTAAACAAAAGTAAACAATACAGGCTGAAATATAATCATAACAGACAGTTGGGGAATATTTCTCAAGACTTTCATGTTCAGTCTTTCCTTGGCTATTGTGATAGATTTTTCAGAAAACTACTTGAATATTTTTCTCTTTGAAATTTTGAGATTTTTTTCTGGTTTTGTTTTTGCAGAATCTTGTATCTCTTCCCATAGCTTCTTTATTTGCCTAACTACAATGTACAGAATTGATCCTTTCATTGCTCTCTTTTATTCTAATTATGCAAGAAGTCCTTAATCACAAGTGAGCCAAACATTTCTAAGCACAATAGTTGTTTTGCCCATTTTATGACCTTTTTTGCCACAGTTGTTAAATGAATCACTGCAGTCATTAAACTAGTTGCTAAGTGAATTTGGCTTTCCCATTGACTTTGCTTGTGAGAAGGCTGCAAAAGGTGATCACATGGCCCTGGGACACTGCAACCATCAATACATTCTAGTTACCTAACATCTGAGTTTTGGTCATGAGGCTGCTGCAACAGTCATAAGTATGAAAAATGGTCATAAATCACTTTTTTCAGTGCTGCTGTAACTTTGAATAGTTACTAAAGAAATGGTTGTAAATTGAGGACTACCTGTATGTCCTCCAAATCTTGCGGCCATACCTGCATTCTGAAAATTTTAAAGTTTAACCTGTATCTTTATCCTCAATTATGATTTTATTTATTTATTTGTAACTTTTACTGTATATATCCATGCATCTTATATCAAATTTAAGCAATGTTTAGGGGAAGGAATTAGAAGTGTGCCCATCCTATATGATCTGGGTGGATAAGTAGATATCCCTAGGGAGAGGTGGTCCCATAGATAACGTGGCCAATGATCGCTGATTTGTTTCACAACTTTCAACTGAAAGTCCCCTGGCTGTCTGGATTTCATTTCTTCATTTTCTGCCACTATGTAAACAATTTGATTTTGTTCTTATCCATGCAGTGATGCCGTTACGTAAATTTTAAAAGTATCTTGCTTGAAGCTGTGAGTGCCTGTTCGCCGCTGCCTGGCTCCGGCAGCTTGGCGCCTTCAAAATGCCAGTGAATGGTGCTCTGCATGGCTGGAGAGGGGGGTTGCATGAGCGGCTGTTCCGCTCTCACTCACCCGCCTCCTAGCCTCACAATGCCCTGGCCAAGCTCTCCCTGCAGAGCCAGGGCACCTCCACTGCCACCGCCACTGCCATCCCAGCATGGCTTTTTCGGCTGCTTCCAAACCGAGTCTTCCAGCAGTGGCCGCTCTAGGCGTACGGTCTATGGTTGTGGGCCAGCTTCTGGCAGAGTGAACAACCATAGAGCGTACACCCAGAGCGGCCACCGCTGGAAGACTCATTTAGGAAGCCGCCGAAAAAGCCATTCTGGGATGGTGGTGGTGGCGGCAGCGGCGGCAGAGAAAGTGCCCTGACTCTGCAGGGAGAGCTGAACCAGGGCAGTGTGAGGCTGGGAGGTGGGTGAGCAAGAGCGGAAGAGCCGCTTATGCAACCCCCCTCTCCAGCTGTGCAGGGTGCCATTCACTGGCATTTCGAAGGTGCCAAGCTGCGGGAGCTGGGTGGCGGCAAATAGGCACTCACACGGCTTGGTGATACCCCATGATCAGTGAATGGCACTGTGCCTTGCTGGAAAGGGGGTTTGCCAGGTGGCTGCTCGTGAGCGTGGTTGCTTCATGGCTGTTGTGTTGTGCTGCTGTGACAGCGCAACACAGCCATTCGCCCATGAGGCTGTGCCCGGCTCTTTGGGAGCCCGCTCGCAAGAGAGCAACCACTCAGCAACCAAACCCAAAACAATAAACCCTCTCCTCATACTAAGGCCCAAAACATATTTTGTAGGTAAAAAAAAATAAGACCTTGTCTTATTTTTGGGGAAACACGGTATTAATCTGGCTCCTATGTTATTTTGTTCATCTGATTTTTGTATAATTCCAGTTTCTTTATTTCTTCAATTTTTCAATCCTGTTACTAGTGTTGCACTACAATTTTGGTAGATGCCTCATTTATCATAATTCCTTAATGTTTTTTTTTCTTTTTGAATGCAATAGATCTAGCCATACACTGGTATTATACAAACATCCCAAAAGTATATGAATTTCTATTTCTCTCTCTTATTTTTTTCAAGATTAGAAAAGATTTCTGATCTCTGTGTCTTCTGATTTCTTGATAGTTGTAAAAAACCCTTTAATTGGAAACTTTAACTCATCCTGATAAAAGGAATGGCACGGTTTTTATTGCCATCCCTTCCTAACTCACTTTGCCTTTTTAGGGTTTATTATACAATTTTCATAGGATTCTAAGAAAATTGTATTCTTTTCTCTTCCTCTCTTGGACAGTAGAGGAAGGAAAGTAGGAATGCAGATAGTAGATGACTCCTTTAACTAATCAGACATTTCTTATTAGTGTATTCTAGATCTAACACGACATTGATCTCCTTGTCATATGTGGCATCCCAATGTTAATCTTGACAATCAGTTTATACATACATACATACATACGTACATGCATGCATGCATGCATACAATCTCCCATCTTTGTTATTTTTACAAATAACACAAGACAGCGTTATATCCAACACTCCGCTTCCTATTTTCCCCTCAATAACAATCCTGTGAGTTGGGATGAGAATGAATGCCCAAAGTCACCCAGGTGGATTTTATAGTTAAGGTGGGACTAGAATTCACAGTCTCCTGGTTTCTAGCCTGGTGTCTTAACCACTACACCAAATTGGCTGTATGGTAAATATTTGAAAATCTGCATAGATACAATATTTTCTCCTTAATCAATACCTATATGTTCAATATAAGAATATGTATCCAGGTAGTCTTTGACTTATGACTACAATTGATCTCAAAGTTTCCATTGCTAACAAAGCAGTTGTTAAGTGAGTTTTGCCCCATTTTGCAAACTTTTTGTCACAGTGGTTAAATGTAACTAATTGTTAAGTTGTTTAATTAATTCTAGTTGTTAAGTGAATCATGCGGTGGTTAAGCAAATCTGGTTTCCCCCATTGAGTTTGCTTTTTGGAAGCTGCTGGAAAAGGTTACAAATGGTGAGCACGTAACTCTGGGACAGCACAACTGTCATAAATACAAGCTAGTTGCTAAGTGTCAAAGTTTTAATCACAAGACCATGGAAATGCTGCAACAGTCGTAAGTGTGAAAACCAGTCATAAGTCACTTTTTTCAGTGCTTTGGTAACCTTTGAAACAAAAACAAATACCTCGTGTGTCCATCATACTTGGCCAATAAAGAATTTATTCTATTCTATTCTATTCACGGTCACTGAATGATTTTTTGTAAATTGAGTTTATAAAATTCATATCTGTATATGAATGACTGAAAAAATTACCTTCTATCCTAAAACCTGTTGGAAGAATAAGTTCATAATTGCTAAGTGAAATACAAGCAAGGTGGAAATTTCTCATACCCCAGGTATTCCAGTATAAGGAGACCACCATTGGGAAAGCAAGTCCCTGGACTCCTGTTTATTTTCAAACTGGGAGTGGGGGGAGACTCTCACAAGCACTTTTTAAGATGGTTGTACAGGGCAGATTATTTCTATTTGGGAGAAACAATAACGTGAGCATATACAGTAGGTGCCAAATTTTATTGAGCTTTGGAGATTAAAGCCAGCACTTTAAACGGGGCTTCAAAGCCTATATCCTATGCAGTCTCCATATGTCAATTTTTCAATATATTTCTTAGAGTTAGAAGTCAAAAATTACCTAATCAAGGTTTTTATTTCCAAGCAGACTGATGTCTGGCATTTCTAGGATATATACTTCCTAGACCTAGAGCAAAACTGCAGATAATGGAATAATGTACATCTGATTGGATGTTTTACTGAAAGTTGCTTAGCAAAAAAAGAGTTCCATTTTGTAGTGGAAACATATATTTCTAGTAGATAATATATTTAATTTGTTAAAGTATGTTTTCTATTTTTAATAAGAGTTAGTGATTTTGTAAATACACAGTTCCAGGATTGGTATAAAAGCTTACTAACATCTCAGCAATAGCTGAAAAAAGGTGACTTTATTTGGGTAAAAGGAATACCAATTTAATCAACTGAGCATTTTACATTAGAATCTGGGCCAATCTTTCTTAAAATGATATGTATGAAAGTGCCTTGTAACCAATAATACAGGTAATATCTACCTGGTTGTAAATCTTGAAACAAATCTGATTACAGAGGTGATGTTTTCTCCACTTTGCTCTTCAAAAGACCCAGGCTAGTCTGTATAGGGATAGTGAAGAACTTCTTTTATAAAGATGCACTAGAGGATTTTAAGTTACATATCTAAGTGTCAAACTTGTTACTAAAACAACTAATCATAAGTTCACAATATTTTTTCATTGAACTTTGACACTATTTCCTTAGCTGACAGATGTCAGGCCCCAAAACTAAGAAAGACTGGTAGTGATTCTTCTAAGATGACTCTTTATTGATCCATGCTTATAAACAGAATCTTGCCAACCTGAAGCATTTTACTCACCATTTCTACTATATACTTTGAGAAGTATTACTGAGGGGCTCTCTTCACTCTATTTCTCTCACACCAAATATATGGATAGAGTTGCCTCTTACTTCTCTGGAATGAACTCCCTCCTTTGTTATCTTCCGGAAGGGGGCTTCGCAGTATATGAAGCAAAACAACTAGATTTGTACCATATAGCAGTGATGGCTAACCTTTTCCGGACCAAGTGTCAAAGCATGTGCCTGAACCCCCAAAATGCATTGCATGTGTGGTCCCAGTGCATGCCCCCTGCACATGCATGTGCAGCCCCCCATGCATCCTACCCCCTGCATATGCACACACAGCCACACGTTCCATGTGTCCTGTGCATTTGTATATTCTTTTGAGAGTGAGCATCAAAATTACATTTTTTAAAATGTGTGTCAGTGTGTTCACAAAAAGAAAACAACAATAAAGGTTATCTTCAGTTGGTACTGTGGTGATGCAATGATATCTTCAGAGGAAATGTGACTGAATTGCTTCCTCTTTTTTTGAAATTTGTCAGGATCAAGACAAGGATTACAGGGGGCGGGGGAGGGAATGTGAAAAACCACTTCCTCCTGCATTTCAATAAGAAAAGCAGAATGTTGATGACTATTCAGTTCAACATTCCCTCTTCTCTTCTGCAGAATGCCCTAAGTTTCCCAGGTAGGTAGTCCTCGACTTATGACCTGTTAATTAGGAATTGTTCATCCCAAAACAAGTACTTATGACTCAGATTTGAAGTCCCCCCCCCACAGTCATGTGATTTCATTTTGAGTATTTGACAATCAGCCTACATTTATGGCCACTTAAAGCATCCCTCAATCATTTGACCATGATTTACCGGGTGGGTGGTGGGTGGAAACTAGCATTATGTCGACTTTCCGACAAAAAACACCAATTGCAGATAAGGATTTAGTTAACAATTGCAGTATAGTTGGCACAATTTATGATTGTAATTCCGGGCTCAATTACAGTCATAACAGTCTGGGTTCAGGCCAAGTTATAGTACTAAGATAGCATTTGTTATGCTTATGGATGATTTTTGGAGGGCTTGGGGTAGGGAAGGACCTGAATCTGTTGGTGGCTTACAGTGCAATTGACCATGGTATCCTTCTGGATTGGCTACAAAGATTAGAGATGGGGAGCACTATTTTGCAGTGATTCTCTTTCCTATATGGCAGGTTTGTTTGATATTGGAGCAGGTTCTAGCCCTATGCCCTTAGACTAAGGAGTCCTCAGGGTTTGGATCCCATTCTTAATCCATGGAGCCACTTCCAAAAACATACTAGAATCGATGGCTACTGCTGGTAGAGGGGAAAAAACGAGTCTGCTATTATTACCTTGCAGTGTGTATATTTGTGTGTGTATACATGCTGTGATAAACCCTAGCAAAATATTACTAAAGCTATACAGATGCATAGCTATATGACTAGGTGTATAGTTAATAGATAAAGATATATTCTCATTCTGAGACATTGAATGAATGAACCAGGCTAACTGCCTGGCAATTTTTCCTGTAACTTGTGTTACAAGACAATCAGACTATAGCTGTCCGAAAATCGTTTTGCAGTTTCTAAACTGTAGACGTGCTTTATAGCTCCTAGTATTATTTTTGAAAAGTTAAATTAAACAGTGCTTGCTTTCTACAGTTACTTGGACTTAAGGTGTTGCTGAGATAAGGCATTAAAGAGAGTGTAGTAAATGAATGGGCTTGTAAAGCTTACAGAGAAAGAGTTTTCTGGAGAAAAGACAAATGCTGTTGACTAATATAAGAGTTTGTGTAGTATAAAACAGCACAGGACTGCCAGCAAGAAGGCCATTGATAGCCTGCTGCCCCAGATACCTTGCTCTAGCCCTTTGCCTCTTGGCCTGCTCTTCTCCCTGGGAGTTTGGCTGAGGTTTTGGCCTACTTGATATCTGCCACCTACTTGTCCATTCTTAGCTTGAGGACTTCAGACAAACAGGAAATGGCTTGGATTTGGCTGTTGGGCTTTAGTTTGCTGATCCCTGGTACAAATCATAAATCTGGCCAGGTACCAAAAGTTGGTGAAGTGGAGAAAAGAGATGCAGATACAGCAAAAAGGAATGAATGCTACATGCTGTAAGAAAAAAGCAACCACTAGCCTAGAAAAAAAAATCAGTCTGTGCTGCAGTTTTTACTCTCAGTAAATTAATATATCTTCTCCAAGCACTAATCTATCCTCCTTCAAATATTTATTAATAGGACGTAGCTGAAGCTCACATTAAATTGTAGGTCACATTACTGTAGGATTCAGATTGTTCTGAAGAGTTAACAAACTTCCTTTCACCACTGTATGAACTCTCTGTGAATGAGAATGTCCAGTCATTCATGAAACTTGTTGATTCCTAACCAAAGGAACCAATATCTATAAATGTCACAAACAGAGGCATTTTGTGTTTCCTTGGTCTCCTCTAATGAAGATGGAGTAGCTTATCTGATTTGGATTCAATATCTGTGGCTAAAATGAATAAAAAGCCTCCTTTTTTTGCACTATTACATTTTAATGCACATACCATTAATATTCAAAGAGAAAGTAGCTTTCAGATAATATAAATGGGCAACTGCTTAAGTTGCTATAGCAGGTAAGATAAAGAAGAGCTAAAAATATTTTTTTTAATTATAGATTACAGTGAGCTAGATAGACCTATGAGTGTAACACAGGCAGCTTAGTATATTTTTAAAGATCTTAATTAAAATGGAATTTTGTTTCATACATAGGAGAAATTGCCTTTCAATATTTTTCTACATTAAGTGAAAAAATAAAACCATCAGATGGAATAAGTGTGCAAAACAGCTTGCTTGTGGCAAAAGAGTTAAGAAATATAATTATGGTGCCTTGGCAGATGAGAATTGCTGAGAGAACAGGATTCAGTTTTGGAGAAAATAAATATTTCGTTAAGTATGGGTTATTTACTAGGTATGTGGGAAAGTGCTTTCTCTAACAGACTTGCAGAGTATTGTAAGGAAGAAATGTCATCACCTCAGGGTAGCAAAGACTACATTTAATTAGTTGAAAGGAAAAATATTCTACTGATGTTAGGAGCTAGTACAAGTTATCAGAGATTACCAGTTCTGATAGGGATTGATTATGATTAGTATATATTAGTAGTATATAAAACAATGTATATTGCTCACTTGGGTATTGCTTGGTTGTAACTGGCCTGTAATTTTTTTTCTAAATATAGGGATCATTAGATGCCTGGGAAGCTGGCTAAGGTAAAACCCGAGATAAAAATAGCTGTTTTAACTATCCAGTCTTCAAACCTGGCATCTGCTAGTTGAATTGGAGTACTACAACTCCAAGCCAGCATGGAGATGGCTGGAATGAGAAAGGCTGATACAATCAGTTAACTAATTTGGTCTCAATAGCTTCCTCCACTTTCACTTTACATTTGTAAATGTAATGCACTGTAGCATGTGGGTGGTAGTTTCAGAGGCCCCAGTGCAGCAAGGGCAATCTTTGACTCAGAGGGATTTTAGTAAAACTCCACTTAAGCTAAAAAGAGAAGAGCACATCAACGTAGCTCTGAAAAAGATTCTTGGTTGACCGGAAGAAATTAAGATTGTTAGTTATTTCCCTAATTCTCCTAGGCGCTGCTTGGAGTGTCCAAGCACGGGTTAACTTCAGCTTGCTTCCCAAGGAACTGAGTTTTAAAATTGATTGTAGCTCCGCCTCTTGGTTGCCTCAGAGGCTCAGTTTCAAAAAACTCAGTCTCCCTACAGGACGTCTATTTTGGGGCTCCAGTCCTTGTGCAGCAAGCTGGACCCCAAATTCTAGCATAGTTGTAGCTCCTTTATTTTACCTCGTCTTAGAAAATTTAGCTTAGGTTGCAGATATCTTCGTTTACAACTCTAGCTTCTCCGTTTGCTCCGTCTGCCTCCACATCGCGCAGACAGGCTCTCTGGAACGTTGACAGCCTGGGCATTGCCTTGGGCAGATTGTTGAGTCGGGGGCCCTCCCGGGCAGTTATTTGTGAGTACTAGGAGGGCATCTGGGTAGTCAGGATTCCCCTGAAAGGAGCGTTAGGCTCCATGCAGCCCGACAACGCTCCAGGTGCGCGCTTGTGAACGGCCGCCATTTTAAAACCCCTAATTTGGCGCATTTTCATTCCTGGGCTCCAGCCTTTGCCACGCAGCCTGTCTACTTTAGCATAAGCCCGGAGCCTTGCGCTGGGTGGCCAGGCAGGCTCTTGCCCTCCTTCTCTCCTCAAGCAGCTGCAGGGAACCTAGGCTTAACCAGCCTTTTTACCTGCCATCAGCGCGGGTCTGAGGGCGCTTGGCTGCCCACCACAGCCAGCTCCAGTCTCTCTCCTCCTCCTCAGCTGGCTAGGCCTCAGTGCTATTCAAGGCCCAACGCGTGGATCAGGCCCTGTCTCACCTCAGGCCTGGTTTACTTCGCTGTCAAGATGTAGAAGCAGCTCAGCCCTCATCACAGTGTGGAAGAGAGGCAAGGGGAAAAGACCGGGCCCACTCCCAGCAAACGTAGTAGGCCCAATCCAATGGCCAATCCATCACTTCCCCCTCTTCCCTTCCCGTGGAATTGCTGGAAGGGCTTAAGGCAGAAGACAAGAGGGCGGAATCCATGGCTCACAAGACCCATCAGGCTGTATAGCTCAACTGCAGAATAGTAAAGGGGAATTAGTAGAAACCAAGGGGGAGAAACAGGAAATTATCCAAGGTTTTTTTCAGCAACTATATAGTAGGGAAGAAGTTTCTGAGGACCAAATTAAGGAATTTTTAGACAATGCAAATCTACCCAAGATCTCAAATGAAGCAAAAGGGGTACTGAACCAAAAGATAACAATAGATGAATTAGAAAAGGCAGTCAAAAAAATGGAAAACAACAAAACTCCTGGCATGGATGGTTTGCCAGTTGAAATCTATAAATCTTTTTTGGAAATTTTAGGACAAGAGATGATAGTAATATTTAATGCTGTCTTGATGGATTCTATCGCACCGAAATCATGGGCCGAGGCTTATATAACCCTTTTGCCTAAAGCTGGAGCTGACCGCACCCAAATTAAAAACTATAGGCCCATTTCACTTTTGAATGTGGATTATAAAATCTTTGCAGCTATATTGGCAGATAGACTTAAATTTTTCCTTAACAAATTTATACACCCTGATCAGAACGGTTTTCTGCCGTCAAGGCATTTGAAAGATAATGTTAGAATTATTTTGGATGCCTTAGAATATTATGAAGCTCGGCCGGATAAACAAGTGGCCTTTATGTTTCTTGACGCACAAAAGGCTTTTGATCGGGTAAATTGGAACTTTATGTTGTCACAATTAGAAAATATGAAGTTTGGAGAAAGCTTCTTAAATGCAATTCGGGCAATTTATGTACGACAAACCGCGACAATATTGGTAAACGGAGAAGAGGCGGGTGATATTGAGATTGGTAAAGGCACAAGACAAGGATGCCCGCTATTCCCCCTACTGTTCATCCTCACATTAGAACCCCTTCTTAGAATAGTGAGAAGTGACACACAAATTAAAGGGTTACGAGCTAAAGCTCAGGAATTTAAGGTCCAGGCTTTCGCCGATGACCTTGTTTTTATCCTGGAGGATCCTATGGCTTCTGGGATACAACTTTTACGTAAAATAGAGGAGTACGGTAGGATAGCGGGGCTACGTATAAACAAAGAAAAGACAAAACTGTTAATTAAGAATATGACTCTGAACCAGAAAAGGGAAGTACAAAGCCTGTTAGGGATCAACATGGCCCACAAAGTACAATATTTGGGAATTTGGCTCATGGAGAGATGTTCCTCTATCAAGGTAGATAACTATATGAAATTGCTACAACAGGTATCTAAAGATATGACTAATTGGAGTGGCAAACAACTGTCTCTGATGGGCAGGATTGTGACAGTCAAGAGATATGTATTACCAAAATTTTTGTTTCTGTTTCAAACGGCACCAACTAAATTGGACAAATTTTTTTAAAAATCTTTGGAGACAATAGTGACTCAGTTTATATGGCAAGACAAGAAAGCACGAATCAAAGCCCAAACATTGCAAAAACGTAGAGAACTGGGAGGCTTCGGAGTACCCAACTGGGAAGCATACTATAACGCAGCAATCATGACATGGGTGAAAGATTGGGTGATGTTGAGTAGAAGGCGCCTATTGGCTATAGAGGGACATGACCTCCCCCAGGGATGGCATGCCTCCCTCTGGCAAGAAAGAGACACCCCCCATAGGTACTTCATGGGACATTATATTCGGAAGATTTTGATGGGGGTCTGGGAAAAGATGAGGAAAAAATACTATCTTAGGGTTCCGTGCTGGTTGGCACCATTAGAGGCCTTAACGCATCCGAGTGTATTTAATTGGACAAGAAACATAACATATAAAGACATCATGACAGAAGATGGCAACATGAAAACAAAGATGGAATTAGAGCAACAGGGCAGGAATTTGGAATGGTGGGAATATTTACAGGTTAGAAACAGGTTTAAAAGCGATAAGGCACGTTTTGGGATCTACCCAAACCCTCAGGGGCTAGATAAGATCCCGTTTGGTGGAGACAAGAAAATGTTATCGAAGATTTACCAATTTTTGACCTGCCAAGATGCTAATGAAGAGATGGACAAAAGCCTTCTAATAGCATGGGAGAGAAACCTTGGCTATGAAATTGAAATGGGCAAATGGTGGGATCTATGGAGTAAGACCATTAAACTTACAACATCTACAGCATTCAAAGAAAACATATACAAGATGGTTTATAGGTGGCACTTCCCTCCAACGAGGTTAGCCAAGATGTTCCCTGGGTTATCTCCATTGTGTTGGAAATGTGGAAGAAAGAATGGCACATTCTACCATATTTGGTGGTCCTGTACTGAGGCCACGAAATATTGGAAAAGGATTAAAAAATGGTTAAAAGAGGTTACTGGGGCAAACATGGAATGGAGACCCGAGAACCTTCTACTAAGCATTAAACCAGAAAACATAAGCAGTTCAATATGGCATTTGAGCCTACATATAATTGTGGCCGCAAGAATAACTTATGCACAATTTTGGAAATCCACTACCATACCGTCGGAAGATGCTATAATTAAAAAGATCTATGAATGTGCAGAAATGGACAGAATGACGGGTTGGCTGAGGGACAAAGGAGAAACGGAACATTATCTTAGCTGGAACCTATGGTATATGTGGGCGACAAGGAGAACAGCAGGGACTTAAAATGGGGAAAGTTAACATGGATATTGTAATAGATCCCTGAACTTTGCAATGAGAAGATGTGGCTTAGAGACCTAACAATGAGGAAGGAAAGAAAAAGTTGGGCTGTGAATGACTGTCACCGCGGGGGGGGGGAGGGGAGGGGGGTTGTATGTTTAAAACGGTATTTGTATCTGTATGTTTTACGCTTAAAAAAAATGTATAACTAATGAATGCCGATACAAAAGGCTGTATATTTACTTTATATTGTTATGTATGATTTGTCTTTCTTATGTTGTTGTATTTTTCTTTCTGTTTTTTAAAGGTAATAATGTTTAATAAAAATTATATTTAAAAAAAAAAAAAAGACCCATCAGGCTACCGCCTGGACCATGCACACTTCCGCCTCCTCTTCCTATTTTGGCAGGGCAGCCCTGTTCTGGCTTCGAAAGTTGCTAGCAGGGCTTTCGGCAGGAAACTCCAGGACTAGGCAGGACGTCAATAAGATTATTGTTGCCGTGGAGTACTCTGCTGACGCCTCTCTTGCGGCCACTAAATTTTCCTCCAGGGCCCTGGCCTCGAACGTCACCTCGAGGCGCCTGCTGTGGCTTCGCCACTGGCAGGCTAATGTGAAGCCGAAATGGAAGGTGGCTTCCGCTCCCTTCAAAGGGGGTAAGCTCTTTGGGGAGGCCTTGGACCCAATCCTAACTGAAACCAAGGACAAACGCAAAGTGCTTCCTCCTTCCAGCCCTTTCGTAAGAATTCCTTTCGGAACAGCGAGCCCTCCAACTTCCTCGGGTGGCCCCAGTCGTGCCTACGTTCCCCCACAGGATCGCTCCCAGGATAGGTCCTCATTTAGGGACAGAGGCAGGCAGCAAAGGTTCCGCAAGCCATTCCAAGGGGGTTATTCCAACAAACCCTTTCGGAAATCTGACCATCACAGGGCTCCCCCCATAGGCGGCCGTCTCCAGCTCTATGCTGCCCAGTGGGAGGAGACCACGATGGACAGTTGGGTCAGGAACATGGTCCGCCATGGGCTGACCCTGGAGTTCCTGTCCCTTCCCCCAAGAACCTTCCTCCAATGTCCCATCCCCAGGTCTGCCCACAAACTCCAACTGATGAGGGCAGAGATAGAACACCTCCTGGAGATAGAGGCCATAGAGGAGGTCCCCAGGGGTCAAGAAGGCAGGGGGCTTTATTCCATCCTTTTCCTGGTCCCCAAGTCATCAGGGCGGGTGAGAGCGATTCTGGGCCTCAAGAAGCTGAACAAACACCTAGCGTACAAGCGCTTCAAAATGCAGTCCCTCCAGACCATCCTGGGCTGCGTCAGACGGGACTATTTACTGACGTCGATCAACCTGAAAGAAGCATACCTGCATGTCCCGATCCACCCGGCGCATCGCAAGTTCTTGAGGTTCCAGTTCACCGATCACCATTACCAGTACAAGGCCCTCCCCTTCAGACTCTCGTCTGCCCCCGCAAACGTTCACCAAGCTGCTGGCTGCTGTGGCAGCATGCCTCCGGTCTCTTCTCGTGAGATTGGAATGCTACCTGGACGACATCCTTATCCACTCGTCGTCAAGGGGTCAGGCCCGGGCAGACTTGGACACCACCATCAAGGTTCTGCAGCTCCACGGGTTCTCAGTGAACCTCGCCAAAAGTCACCTGACCTCGACCTGCAGAATCCAGCACCTCGGAATGATCATTGACTCCGAGACCTACCAAGTCTTCCTTACTCAGGATAGGGTGAACAGCATCTGGACCCTGGTGAGGAGCATCCACTCGACCGGGTCAGCATCGATCGTCTCCCTCTCACAGCTGATGGGGTAGCTGGTGTTGTGCATTTCGGTGGTCCCGTGGGCGCGGTTGCACACATGAGAACTACAGTGGTTCCTGCTCCCTCTCCAGAGGAGGAAGGCCGGCATCTCCAGACGCATGATACAGGTCCCCCCGAAGGTCCTGCGATCCCTCAGGTGGTGGCTGTCTGAGGCCCTCCTCAAGGGCAGTCGCCTCAGGGAACCGGAGTGCCTGATCATCACTACAGATGCCAGTCTCTTCGGCTGGGGCGCTCAACTAGGGACCTCAGTGGTCCAGGGCAGGTGGTCGCAGGCGGAGCTCGCCCACAACATTAACTGGCTAGAGCTCCGGGCGGCCAGGCTCGCCTTGCGCCATTTCCTTGCTCAGATCAGGGGCCGCAATGTACTGATTCTGATGGGCAACATAGCCGCCAAAGCTTACATCAACCATCAGGGCAGCACACGGTCCCTGGCTCTGATGTTAGAAGCGGAGGCCCTGGGTCACTGGGCGGAGAGACATCTGGCCTCAATTCGAGCAGACACATCTCCAGCGTCGATAACCTGATGGCGGACTGGCTGAGCAGGACCACCATCCACAACTCAGAATGGCGGCTGCATCCGAGACTGGTTTGCCAGCTATCCCGGAGGTTCGGCCACCTGGTGGTCGATCTGTTCGCCTTGCCAGCCAACATGCACCTTCCCCGGTTTTTCACCAGATTCCACTGTCCCGGGGCGGAGGGCATGGATGCTCTACGATCCCGCTGGCTTCCGGGTCACCTGTATGCCTCCCCCCCTCTTCCTCTGATTTCGCCGGTCATCCGAAAGATTCTGGAGGAGGGGGCGGAGGTATTGCTAGTAGCACCTCATTGGCTGAGAAGGACTGTCGGTGTCCTGGCCGTGGTGTATACCTCAGGAGCAAATCTCCCTCAGCCAGGGGGCCATCCAACATCCGGAGCCCCAGTGGCTGCAGTTGGCCGTATGGCACTTGAGAGGGACCTCCTGAGGTTTCACTGTTTCTCCGACAGAGTTATACGATCTATTCAAGCGTCCAGATGACCTTCCACTGTCAGAATTTATGAGGCAACCTGGTCGGCCTTCTCACGTTGGTGTTCCAACCATCAGATTGTGGCTTCATCTGCGACCATCCCACAGGTCCTCTATTTTCTGCAGGATGGTTTGGACAAGGGCCTTGTGCCCAACACTCTCCGTAGATAGGTGGCGGCCCTGGACACCATCCGGTCCACTGACTCTCAACTACCACTTTCCAGGCACCCCCAGGTTCGGGGCTTCCTAAAAGGGGCGTCCAACCTCTGTCCGCCCCCCGTCCATAGGTAGCTATTCTGTCCCCCCTTCTTTGCTCGTTAACAGACGACAGGCAGGCAAACTTAAAAGGAAAGAACTTTATCAGTCCTCGGCTCAGACTGGCTGCGAGCCCAAAAATAAACATAAGCAAAGTCTCTGACAAGAAGATAACAGAATGCAAAACAAAACTCTTACAAAGCAATTCACTTCTCCAAGTGTCTCCTTGAATCAGGGTTACAGAAAGCAAATCACTTCTCCAAGTGTCTCTCACAAACAAACCACGACTGATGAATGATGAACATTGACTCCTGCAACCAGGGCATGGCACCATCCGTTTTTTATCACCAGAAGACGCCACTAACGAGCCCCAGCTGCATTGTTAATCTTGCATCCCAACTCAACTCACTGCAAACTTCTGCTGAGTCACAACACTATCCCCCACCGCAGGGCCCTTTCCCCGGGTTCCGATGGTCTGGATGTGATAGGAATGACTTGTCCACAAGATGGCCCGCACCCATTTCCTGTGGTGCCTTTTTCATGAGTCCCAAACCTCTGCAGGAATAGCCCCCTTGAGCCGGAACTCCCTAGGTATCCGGTGGCCACCATGTTTCCTTCTGCCCTTCACGGCATCGACACCCCGTCCAGGGTCCTTCACAGCAGCTCTACCAGCTTCGGCTGAGCCTTAACACCCTGTCCAGGGTCCTCCACCCTCTGCAAGGCCGACCCACCAGCCCCCCTACCGTCGGAGGTTGACAGCAGCTCTACCAGCTTTGGCCGAGCCTTTACACCCTGTCCAGGGTCCTCCACCCTCTCCATGGCCGACCCACCAGCCCCCGTACTGGCGGCGACTGGTGGCCGCTCCAACAGCTCTGGCCTAGCCCTAACACCCTGTCCAGGGTCCTCCACCTTCAAGGCCAACCCACATGACCCCTCACCATTGGAGTCCGGCGGCAGCTCCACCGACTCCTGCCGAGCCACCATGCAATCCCCTCCCGCAGACCCCTTCCCCCAGTTTCGACGATCGGGATGTGGCCCAGAAGGGTTGATGACGGCCTCCAAGGAACACGGTCCAAGACACTGGTACCCCACCGGGAACCTAGAAACAAAGTCCAGTGCTGCGGGGACAGGAGTCGACAAAGGCTGGAATCTTGGTGGAGTTCTTCTTGCAGACCTGGCCCATTGGCACTGGGCACATGACTCCACGCACCTCTGCACGTCATTTTTCAGATGGGGCCACCAAAACTGACGGGAGGCCAGGCGCAACGTCCGAAAAAATCCCTAATGTCTTGATGCAGACGCACAATGAACCTGAGAGAGCACCTGTTGACGGATGTGCCCTGCAGGAACATAGAGCCGGCCCCGACACTTCAAAAGATACCCTTCCAAAGTCCATGGGGACGCCGGCCCCACTTCTGCCTTTTGTCGCTCCACCCAGTCGTCACCCCACTGCGCATCCCGCATCAGAGACTGCTTGCTCACGGGATGACAAACGGCAGCGCAGGATGCAATGGGTAGAACAGTCTGAGGTGGAAGCGGGTTCGCAGGGTCAGAGTTCTCTACTTTACTCGGCAGGGCATCCGCCCTGGGACTCCACACACCCCGAATGCACGCTACCTTGTGTGAACGGGTTATCACGGCCGCACAAACGTGCTGGTTGTCCGACATGATAGTGCGTTGCTGAGGGATGGCTGCAGTCCGTGCAACGCTTCTGTTCTTGGGGCAACTCTCTGCCAGGTGCCCAAGATCCCCACAGTAGAAGCACAATCCCTCAGCACGTCGTCTGTCCATCTCTGTCCGTGACACTCGAGGTCTGACAGCACCCAACTCCATGGGCTCCTCCCAGTCCACTGAAGTCCCTTGCTGAACCGGCATGCTGGTGGTCTCCTGGAATACACGGCGAGGCCTTTGCCTCTGCAGCCGGGTGTCTATCCGGAGGCACAAGTGAACCAACGCGTTGAACGTCGGTGGCCTGTCCACCCTCGCCAGTTCATCCTGCAAGGCCTCAGACAATCCATCCTGGAACGTGTCCATTAGAGCTGGTTCATTCCATGTGGAATCCTGGCTACGCTGCCGGAATTCACTAACATAGTCCTGCATGAACCACTCCCCTGCTGCAGTGACTTCAGACTTCTAGCTGATGTTTCCCCCTTGATGGGATCTTCAAACATCCATTTGAAGTACTGACAAAAGCCCTGGAAGTCATCCAACAAAGGGCTCGGCTGAGTTAACAAGGGGGTAGCCCAACGGGCAGCTGTGCCTGAGAGCAAACTGATAATGAATCCCACCTTTGTCCGGTCAGTGGGAAAGTCCTCTGCTCTCAAACTCAGGAACAGCTGGCATTGTCCCAGAAACGCGGCAAACATGGCCAGACTCCCATCATATTTATCTGGCATGGCTACTGGACACTTCCTCCTTGGCTGGTTTTTTTTTTTTCCAGCTCTCTGCAACTGTATAATTTGATCCGCCAACACCGCAATTTGTTGGGCCATTTGCCAGCAATTAATTGCTCCATAATTCATCAAATGGAGGCTTGTCTGGCAGGAGTCAATCTGTTCTGTCTTCCCTTCGCTTGTTAACAGACGACAGGCAGACAAACTTAAAAGGAAAGAACTTTATCAGTCCTCGGCTCAGACTGGCTGCGAGCCCAAAAATAAACATAAACAAAGTCTCTGACAAGAAGATAACAGAATGCAAAACAAAACTCTTACAAAGCAATTCACTTCTCCAAGTGTCTCCTTGAATCAGGGTTACAGAAAGCAAATCACTTCTCCAAGTGTCTCCTTGAATCAGGGTTACAGAAAGCAAATCACTTCTCCAAGTGTCTCTCACAAACAAGCCACAACCGATGAATGATGAAAGTTGACTCCTGCAACCAGGGCGTGGCACCATCCGTTCTTTATCACCAGAAGACGCCACTAATGAGCCCCAGCTGCATTGTTAATCTTGCATCCCGACTCAACTCACCGCAAGCTTCTGCTGAGTCACAACAGGTACCCTACCTGGGATTTGACTATTGTACTGCAGGCGCTTGCTGCGCCCCCCTTTGAGCCATTGCGGACAGTGGGTTTGCGACATCTTACCCTTAAGACTGCCTTTCTGGTCACCATCACCTCGGCCCGCAGGATATCGGAGCTGGCCGCCTTGTCAGTCAGAGGCAACCTCTGCATTTTCCACTCCGATAGAGTCATCTTACGGTTGGATCCTGCCACCGTTTTCTACAGGGCACAAGAGGTGATACTTCTGGACTTCTGTCCTCGTCCCAGGCACCAAAGGGAAGTAACATGGCACAAGTTGGACGTGCGGTGCACGGTCTGCATTTACATGAAGCGGACCGCTCCTTTCCATAAGTCGGAAGCATTATTTGTTTCATTCCAACCTGCTTCCATGGGAAAGAAGGTCACGTCCTCCATCATTGGATGCTGGCTCAGAGCAAGCATCAAGATGGCTTACGAACTTCAAGCCAGACCGGTTCCTCCTCGTATTACCGCACATTCTACAAGGAGTGCAGCAACTTCAGCCACCTGGGCTACTCAAGCGCCCATTGAAGAAATTTGCCGTACGCTACGTGGTCTGGTCCATCTCCATTTATACGTAACTACAGACTTGACACGTTCGCCTCCACCGAGGCGTCTTTTGGGAGGAGAGTTTTGCAGAGAGTCGTGACGAGTACCGCGGCCCCGGACAGTTCTTCTTCCCTCCCGACTTCGACATAGCTTTGGCATGTCCCGTGCTTGGACACTCCAAGCAGCGCCTAGGAGAAAGACTGTTGGCTTACCTGAATGGTCGTTCTCTAGGCGCTGCGGAGTGTCCAAACCCACCCTTGAGGTGGGGCCGTGAGGTGTGTTTTTTTGTCACCTTATGTCTTGGACTTGGACTTAGACTGGTTCGAGTTGTGGACTATTTGATCTTCGTTTTTTGAAACTGAGCCTCTGAGGCAACCAAGAGGCGAAGCTACAATCAATTTTAAAACTCAGTTCCTTGGGCAGCAAGCTGAAGTTAACCCGTGCTTGGACACTCCTCAGTGCCTAGAGAACGATCATTCAGGTAAGCCAATGGTCTTTCCCATCTAAAGTACGTACATAGTGCAATTTGTGATGTTTGCTAAAATGTGTCCAAGTTCATTCTGGTATTCTCAATAATTGTTCTTTTACCATGTACATGTGATTTATATAGAAATAAAAAATACAGGTCTCTTCCAGTTGAGCTTAACACCTGCTCTATGTAATTTCCTTGGCAGAAAATTGAAAAAGTTTTCACTGTCTTCTTCCAAGATTGATTTCACCTTCCCAGTCTAGACTATAGTTCTGCATTTTCTGGTGGCCTCCTATTCAAATACTAATTATATACAATCCTGCTTATATTTTGGGGAACCAATCAATAATAGCTGGGAACTATGCCTCAATCATGCATGTCTATATTATAAGCACCTGTAATATTGTAACATTAATATAAAATTACATACACATGCATAAATCTATATTTTTGACAAAAATTGAACACCAGTATAAATAAGTGTGGGCTATTCTTTGTGGTACTCTTGTATCCATTGTTCATATTTGCAGGTAGTGCTAAATAGAGATGTTTAATATATTTTTCATTCTAATTAAATTTAAAACACCTCAGTTCTGAGTGCAAAATAATTTCCTTGAGGGAATATAAGACATTTTTTTAGCGTTTTGGAAGTGTTTTGAGCTGGAGACAGTTATTTCAAGGTATTTTGAAAAACTCATAATTTGTTCATATTAAAAATGAAGTATTTCAACTTTGAAATTGTTTGTTTTCAAGTGTTCTACACATTCTTGGTACTAAACTACTACTCTGAAGAAGAGGGTAGGGTAGAGTTTAATGATTAACATGAATTGAGTAGATTTGCCAGTAGAATATCCTAAACTATTGTTCTGTAACAGAAAATTCCTTGTTTGGATTTATTTTGGGTGAAATATGACAATGAGGGATTTTTCTTGGGATGATGGAGTAAATAAAGGAGTTATTATCTATTTTTTGTCTATTTGAATTACAGTATGTTAATTTCTGAGGCAGGAGATTAGAAGTGTTGGTATTGGTACGTGTCTCTCAAATATAGACTGCTAGAATAAAATAAAAATATTTGATCTATTCATCTATTTCTCCCTTTCATCTTCGGGACATGTGCAATCAGGAATATGAAATTATGTGAAAGTATCAATGTTTTGACACAGCATTATTACATATTTTTGCATGAGGTTTCCTTTAATTTTTTTTGTATCTTAGTTAGAGTAGATTTGTATGCTTAAAAGTTGCTACTGCATTTTTTCCCAGCAATGAAACTGTGACAAGGCAAACATGAATATTTGTGTAGGAGTGTTTAAAGTTTAATTATCATTTTACTCTTGCATTTCTTAAATGGCACTTTTTTCTTTTAGGCACCTACAACTCAACAAGAAAGCAACAGATAAACAACCATATAGCAAGCTTCCAGGTGTTTCACTTTTGAAGCCTTTAAAGGGTGTTGATCCTAACCTTATTAACAACTTGGAAACCTTCTTTGAATTGGATTATCCCAAAGTATGTATCAAAGTGCTTTTTAATGAACAAAAAATATAGCTTTCTGTGTTTTTGTTATTTTGACCAATAAAATAGTTTAATGCATGATAGAGACCCAATTTTGTGCAGTTATTAAAGCATCAGGCTACACCGGAGACCATGAGTTCTAGTTGCACCTTACGCACAAAGCCAGCTGAGCAACCTTAGGCCAATCCTCTCTCTGTCTTAGTCCTAGGAAGAAGGCAATGGCAATCCATTTCTGAAAAATATTGCAAAGAAAACTGGAGGGACTTGTTGCCAGGATAAACACTAACTTAAAGGCACCAAAAACAACCAAATAACCACAGGAGGATATATTTTAACAATATCTGCAGGACTACAGATTTGCCAGTGGATTGGTTTCTGAGATGAATATTCATTTCTTTCCCGTTAATTGATTTCTGTATAATTAGCATATCATATTTAATATATATGATGGTACAAGATATTTCTAATTTTGAAATAATTGGTAGTGTTAAGTACACTATACTAAGAAATTAAGCCAATTATGCTCATAAATAAAAGGACCCCAGTGGCACAATGGATAAAGTGTGGTATTGCAGCCAAACTCTGCCGCAGTCTGGAGTTTGATCCTGGCAGGGCTCAAGGTTGTCTCAGCCTTCCATTCTTCTGAGATTGGTAAAATGGGGATCCAGATTGTTGAGGGCAATATGCTGGCATTGTAAACCACCCAAAGAATACTGTAAAGCTCTATGGGGTGATATATAATCCTAAATGCTATTGCTATTGCTATAAATTCCTGGAGGGTGCCAGTTTTCAGAATAATTCAGAGGACAAAGGAAGGAGCAATCCATTTGTCAACAATGATTATTAGATTTATAATCCTTTATCGCTCAAGGTAGCAAAAGTATATAGTATAATACTCTTCTGTTTTATTTTTCCTTACAGTAACAGTTCTGTGAAGTGGGATTGGCCTGAAGTCATCTAGCTGTCTTTCATGACAAAGGGAGGACTAAAACTCACAGTTTCTTACACCAAACTGGCTCTCCCTCACCCCCTTTTATTGTAATGTTATAAACCTTAATACATAGTTGATTCATAATCATTTCAAAATATAAGCATTCTAATATTTAGAAAGCTTCAAAATTAAGGAAGTAAAAATTCTACTATTTGAGGACCATTTTCCTGAATGAGTAAATGAACAAGTATAATTTTTTTCCAACATATGTATTGCGCATTACACATGTAAAGAATAAAATAGTTTCTCTCTTCATCACAGCAGGTAAAAACAATTTTAATAGTTTATCACCATCTCTAAATAAAACATAATTTCTCTTCTCTCCATAGCTCATCTCTTAGTTAAGGAAAAGCAAGGCAAAATGCTATGTTAATTAATCTTTATCAGCAAAAGTTCAGTAAGGGAAACCAGATATAACTATTTTCTTCATAATCTGTCGTCATCTAATAGTTCATTTCTTAAATAAAGAAAACATAGTCCAAATGCTCTGTCAATCAGAAACTTTATCCATAAAAGTCCAGTAAGGACAACCAGAATATAACTATTTTCTTTTTTTAAGCCTAATTGAAGAAATCTCATAAATCTTCTTTGATTTTTTAAAAATATTATTTGATTTCTTCAGAAAAAGTTCCAGAGGTAATTTATTGTTTATCTGTGTTTCAAAGTAAAAATTATTTGGGACTTTGACACATTTGTCTCTTAGCAAAAAATTTTGTATATTCAAAAGGAAAAAATATCCAAATCAATTTTCTGATTTAATATCTCTTCTTTATGGAATAAGCTACCAATCAGATCTATTTGTATTATAAATCCCATCACATTAAATATCCATTTCTTGTTTACAGTTTCATAAAAGCATGGTTTATCAACTTTATCAAGGGTCACAAATATAAAGTTTTTGAGTAATTTGTTTAACTGGGTTCTTTTTATCTGGTTTTAGCGCTTGGATCAACAACATATTACATTTTGGGTCACATTTATGCAAACATATTGAAAATTCAATAAGAGTTTATCAAACTTAAGCAGCACTTTAATTAATATTGCCTTGATTAATATTATCTGAGATAAGTTGTAATCATTGGCCAATCCCCAGGGTTATTTAAAACGTGTAGATGTTTTAGTTACAATATTGCTTTTGGAATTCAAATAATAGCACTAGATTAAATGGACTTTTTAGGCTGCAAATGGGTCATTGTCTTCCATTTGAAAAAGGAAAGAGAAAAGGAGGTGTTAAAAATAACCTGAATAAGTCCAGTAAGAAAATCCCTAAATAAAGCATATAGTGTAATAACAAATCAATAGGACTCTGTTGTTTGTTTACTGCTAGGTTAGGAAACACAAACTTTGCCCTCTAGATCTACACTTTTATCAACCACAGGCAGCATGATAAATGGCAAGGGATTTTAGGAATCATTCAATGATTATTGGTAAATGTTGGTTCCAAAGCAACATTTTAGAAATTATATATATGTAGTGTTCTGTGCCAAACAAAAATAGTTGTAAGTAGCGAATGTTTTAAATCAAGAGTTTTATAAACTAACCAGTTATTGAACTGTAGTGAATAAAAAACTTTATTTATCAGAAGGACAGTATTCTTTAATCCATGAACAATGATTGAAGCAATGTTTCCAAAGCTACTTTTGTTATTCCAAAAATGGGAGCAGCAAAATAATTAATATATTACATATAGAGTTGATTGTGCTAATATTTATTTTAGCATGTCATGAAACAGGTTGAAATTACATTATTCTATTCTATTCTACATGAATAATTCTTAACAGAAATACTCAAAACATATGAGAGAAAAGGGAGGGGTGAAACATTAAACTTATTTTTAAAGACAAAATTGTTTTGATTAAATATTAAGCCTTTATATTATATTGATAGCAAGCCAATGTATAAGGAGAAAGAACACACATTCCTCCAGGCTATTTTTCCATCATAATGTAATAATTGACTGTATCCCATATTTGATAAACCCATAGACTTTCATGTATTGATAAATGCCAAATTTTGATATATATATTCTAGCACATATTAACATCTTTAAACCCATTTTTAGCTGATATCATAAATTAAAAATGATATTGGGACAACCATTTATTACATATAAATATCCTCCATCCTTTTTCATTACCAATATAATGAAGTTTACAGCACAGCTTTTTAGTTATTCTCAGAGATATCAATAATTATGAAAAATATAGAATTAATATGAATATGAGATAATAGGTAATTAAGACAGTTAATTTTGCACTGCATCCTTGAAAAAATAGTGTTTTTGAAAAATGGGTTATTTTAAGAATTTTTTGTTTGTGTGAATATACATATTTTTGTAAGATAGTACCTTTCTGTTGGCTGAATTTTAGTTGTTTGTGCCAGAGCCTTTGTGTGCTCAAACATTTGTTTCATTTGTTAATTTAGTTGGGATGGAATAGTTTGCTAAGTTCAGAAGGGTGTATGGCATTCTTGAGAAATTGAGGAGACTCAGACTCTATGAAAGTGTGCTTGAAACAAGAGGCAAGTGTTGTGTTTTCCCAAATGATTTTAAGAAAAATGGATTCCTGGATTTCTTGGCACTATTTTATGTTATCACTCCTCATATTCTTCTAGGTATATACTGAGTTGGGTGTGAGGAAACACTAGTGGTAAGATCAGGGGCTCAGCTCTGCTCTGATGGGCCATTTCCAGGAAGTGGTGCATGGAATTATTGCTAATACCATTGAGTGATTGATTGTCTTATTTTATTTGTATGCCTCTGTTCTTAAAGAATCTGAGTAGCTGACAATCAAAAACAAAAAATACAACTCTGAAAAATAATAAAGAAACCCAAATGTAATGTAAACTGAATTAATGGCAATATCCAAACTATCAATAGCAGACAAAGTCATGCACCTCTTAGTTTCAGACCTTCATCACAGTATGCCCTCCTCCTCTGTTACCTGGAACTGACAAATTTTAGCTGCTTTCTGGAAAGCCTGGAGTGAAGGAACGGACTAAATCGCCATGGGAATGGAATTTCAAAACATGGCAATAAAGAATGCCAGCTTTCAGAATCCCACCAAGATTCTTATGTAGGTGAGATTCAGAGGCAGTTGACCTGAAGCAGTCATATAGAGAATCCAGTCCTAGCCATGTAGAGCTTTAAATATGACATTCAGTCTTTAAGAGTGGGAGGAAGAGAGGAAAGGAGGAAAGAAGGGAGAAAAGATGGGTGTATATGTAGAAATAAAAATATTGATATCCAAAAGAACTGATATCAAATTCTTTTTCTTTTTGCCTAGCAGATACAATTAGGGCAGTGGAAGTCAATGCTTGGAAATGGTAATGGATGGGAGAAGGATGAACAAATACGATATTTAATTCAAATAAAATGGATATATAGTTGGGTGATTACTCAATTGGCTGAACAATATTCAAGTTTCTGGAAAGTTTTAAACTTCCTCTTAATATCATGGGGAGTTTTGGGGAGTTTTTATCATACTGTAAATTCAGATTCTAAAACTACTATGGCCCAAATAATCTTTTATTAATTTCAACTGATATTTCAGCTGCAACCAGATCAACATGAAAATTGCTGGTCTGTCACTCTCGCTTTGGAAATCTTTAAGAATCTAGTACATGAGATTGACTTTTAAAGAATATTTGAAAATTATAATTGGTTCAAAATAAAGCACAAGACAATTATTGGAACTTCATCTTCCAATTAGTTATAGTGATTCCTAGCCTAATTTCCAGGCTCATTTCACAGTGTTGTGAGTTTAATATTTTAAAATTCTAAATGGCTTAAGGCCAAGCTGTCTGGAAGATCACCATCTGTACATATATCTCTGAATCTCATTCATCTCTGAATCTTATTCATCTCTCAATCTTAAGTCTTGTTGGAGACATTGCTCCATATGTGGCAAGCAAAGTGAAATATTTAGCTTGTAAAAAGAGAAAGTCTTATCAGAGTTTGCAATTATTTCCAAAGCTGCTGTCTTCATGCTCATTATAGCATGTGCTAAAACATGTTGAAGTTTCATGGTGCACCTGTTAGAATCTCATGATATTGTAGCAGTATAAAGCTTAATCTGGTTTTTGTTAATAGCCATCTTTATGATATGGAAAAAAGTGCATAGTTTATCCAATTTGATTCTAAACTACCTTGTAAGTATTTTTGAAGTGCATAAATATTTTGATTGGATAGCAAGCAGGATTAGAGAAAATCATACAGTTCAACCTTCCAGTCTTTCTACTTAACAATGTTGAGATTATGAAGTATTTAGTAATGATTAGCTTAGAAGTTCACTTTCTTCTTGCATGGTATTTTATTTGAACTGAATGTAATTACACAAGTTTTAAATGATGTTTTTCAATAATGTAGCACAATAATTTGAATGATACTTTAAAGCATTATTTTCGGTTGAGCAGATGATTCATATGTTAAATTAAGTTGAAATATTATTCATTAATGGATTTTTTCCTGTTATGAGAAGATTAATAATCAAAAGCTAAGTTTTACAGAACCTTATAAAAGAGCCTTTTAACATATCAAATGGAATTTCATTGTGGTTAAATCTGGTTATATATCTTTCAACTTTGCATATATGTGTCATATATAACTTTGTATTCTACTCTGTGTGAAAAGGAAGTAATGGTTTCCTGTTTTCTCCGTCATAATGAAAGGTGTATGTTGGCTATATTTGCAAAAGGGATGAAACTTTCTCAAAAAAAGGAAATATTTTTTCTGTTTTCTGAAATAGAAGGCTTACTATAGTGTTATTCCAGAATATTTGATTGATTGATTGATTATGTGCCATCAAGTTTTTTTTAACTTCTAATAACCACATAGATAAATTTTCTCCATGGCAACCTATCTCTAGCCTTGTCCATGTCTTCCAATGATGTATTTATTGCCATTCTCCCAAAGAGGCTTTTCAAAAGGCAACTGAACTTCCTTGGGGTTTTTTGCTTGTTTTCTCTTCCAAGAAGCTTCTTCAGTTTTGACTGAGTGATGGGGAATGGAAAGATTTATATTCCCTTGTAGTCATCTGGTCCATAATTCTCTGAGAGTTGTTGAGGCCACTTAGGGATTTATCTGTACCCTCATGGTCACCTGAAACAGAGTGCAAATGGGTGTGGAACCTTCTTGGGGCTTCTGAAAAGACTGTGTTATAGACAGGAGATAGGTATCCCTGTGGTATCCCTCTCCCTCTGTAGAGAAAGGGCTTTTTGTTTTTAGCAGAGATGGCTTCTTTGATCCATCTTTCAAACCAATGGTGCTCTCTGTTCAGAATGTGAACTTTGTTGTCTTCAAAAGAGTGACCTTGGTCTTTAAGATGCAAATGGACTGTTGAATCTTGTCTTGCTGGGTTTGCTTTCATGTGTTGTGCTACACATTTGTGAAGTGATTGTTTTGTTTTCCCAATGTACAGATCTGCATGGTCTCACTGCATGGTACTGCATATACCATGTTGTTCAGTTTGTGTCTGGGTGTTTTATCCTTGGGGTGGACAAGCTTCTGCCTGAATGTATTCTTGAGTTTAAGGTGTGCATATATGTTAGTTGAAAATGCTGCTGAGCTTTTCAGATATTCCTGCAATATATGCAGTGACAACATTGCTTTGTTCCTTGTTCTTCTTTTTATCTTTTATGGAGCGCCTAATGGATCTTTTTCTGGGTTTCATGAAGCCAAAAATTCTGAGGACTTCCTTGATGTGTTTTAGTTCTTTTTCTTTTCCTTCTTTATTGGTTGGCATACCTTCAGCACGATAATCATTGCCATTTTCTACAAGTAGTCCTCAACTTACAACAGTCCATTTAGCGACAGTTCAAAGTTACGTCACTGAAAAAAGTGACTTATGACCATTTTTCACACTTACAATTGTTGCAGCATCCACATAGTCACGTGATCAAAATTCAGATAGTTGGCAGCTGACTTATCTTTATGACAGTTGCAGTGTCCCAAGATCATGTGATCACCTTTTGCAACCTTCTGTCAGCAAAGTCATTTGGAAGGTCAGATTCATTTAACATCTGTGTTAGTAATGTTACAACTGCAATGATTCACTTAACAACTGTGACAAGGAAGGTCATAAAATGGGGCAAAACTCACTTAACAAATATCTCATTTAGCAACGTAAATTTTGGATTCAAATTATGGTTGTTAAGTTGAAAACTACCTCCAGTGGGTGGTGAAAATCAAAATGTAAATACTGATCTGTGTGTGAGGGTTTATTACAGTGGTGGGTTCTGGATCCCGTTCCAACTGGTACGGTTGGAAGAGGCCCGGCGTCATCCACATGGATGCACGCAGCACGTACGTACACACGCTCAGCACGTGCATGCATCTTATTGTCCAGGGACACCTCTGCAACACTCCAGCTGCTCAGCGGAGTGCCATGTAGGCACTGTATCCGCCATGCCCGTGCTCAGAAGCACCGAAGACTTTAAAGGCCAGTAAAGAGCGAGGGCGGGCGGGCAGGCCCTCCGGAGCATCGTACTAGAACAGTACCCAGTGCTCTGGGCAGGCTCCAGTATGCCCATACTGGGCCGTACCGCCTGCAACCCACCATTGGTTTATTGCATATTTCAATATTGAGGCTTCTGTCTTCCTTAATGTATACTGCACGGTTCAGAAGGCCAGACTATTTTCCTTAACACCTTCCTGTGTGAACCTAATATATATGTCAAAGTGTTGATGTGTTTGGTAAGATCTTTCACTTCCTGTGTTTTAATCTTGACCCAAATATCATCCAAATACCTATACTAGTGAGTGGGTAGAATGCTTGTGAAGGAGTTTAGGGCTTTGGTTTCTACTTCTCCCATTTAGAAATTGGGCCACAGTGGGGGCCAAAGGTAAACCCAGGGTGCAACTCTGTCTTAGTGTGTTAAAACCTTCATTGTATTTAAAATAGGTAATAATCAGGCAGAGGTCCAGCATGATACATACATGGTCTGGACTGAGATTAGTTCTGTCTCCTAATGTTCTGTCTAGTAGCAATAGTTTCTTCCCTACTATGACAGCTTCATTGGAATGCAGGTGAAGAGTGAAGTGATATTATAAGAAAGCAATGTCTCATCCTGGTCCAATTTTAGTTTCCAAACATTGCTGACCAAGTCCTCTGAGTTGTCAATATGATAGATGATGTTGCCAACCAGAGGAGCTAATAAAGTATTTAGATGTTTTGCAATGTTTTGAAAGTGACTGAGTTGATGTTGCTGATAATTGGTCTGAGTGGAGATCCCTGTTTGTAGATTTTGGGGAGTCCATATATGCCGGGTAAAGGTGGTAGTATGGCTTGTCAATGGCATTGTCCTTCAGTAGTTGTTTCAGGAAATTGATGACCTTTTTCAGTGTCCTTCAGAAAATTGTTCACCTTGGCCTTGTAGTCATGTGTTCAGAATAGCTGTGCATATTCCTTTATCAGCTTGTAAGATGGTGATGCTTGGGTCTCTTCTTAGGGACATCATTGCTCACCTGTGAGGTTTGAAGGGGGTGGTTTAGTACTGGCGAGGGCTACAGATGCCTTCATCTTTAATTGTTCTGCCTCTGGTTCTACCAGTTTACTGTTCCTGATAGCTGACTATGTTGCTGTGATGAGATCTGCAGTTGGTAGTTATTCTGGTGTTACCACCAAATTTAGTCCTTTTTGTGGGGGGACACATTATTTTCTGTTAGATAAGTGCTCTGTCTGACAGATTTCTCTGCCATCAATCAGTTCTCTAACATGTCACTATCCCCTCTAATTTGGGTTTGTTCTTCTGTTTCTGTGTGTTTTATTAGTATCTATGATGTCACTTCAGATGATTCTGGTGACCCTGAGGGTACAGATAAACCCCCAAATGACCTCAAAAACTCTCTGAGAGCTAAGGACCGAGTGTGTGACCAACAGATAGAATTCCCCACCATTCAGTCCAAACTGAACCTTCTTGGATAAGAAGTGAAACATTTTCAAGGAAAAAAACAAAGGAAGTCCAGTTGCCTTTTGAAAGGCATCTTTGGGACAACCATCACCTGCTGATTGAGACTCTCCATAGATACTCATCACCATTGTAACTGAATCCATTCACCTTATTTCTCTTGTTCCTCTTGTTCTCTTTCATTTCACCTTTCCCAGCATTACGACTTTTCCAAAGAGCCATATTTTTCCATAATGTGCTCAAACTAGTATAATTTGAGCCTGGTTATTTTTTCTTTGAATCAGAAGTCCGGGTCAATTTGTTTAATGATCCATTGGTTAGTTTTCTTGTCTATCCATGGTATTATCAGAAGTATTTTCCAAAACCTCTAAATTTAGGAGCATTTATATTTTCCTATCCTACTTCTTTGAAGTTCAAGTTTCACTTCCTTAGAGTATCACAGGGAATACCATACCTTGTACAATTTGATTTTTCTAGAATACATCTGTTTGGCACATGAATATTTTTTCCAAGACTTCATGACTGCTCTACACAGTGCCATTGAAGAGCTGTGGTGGCACAGTGTTAGATGCAGTATTGCAGGCTAATTCTGCTGACTGCCAGCAGTTCGATCCTGACTGGCTCAAGTTGACTTAGTCTTCCGTCCTTAGGTTTGTAAAATCAGGACCCAGACTGTTGGGAGAAATATACTTCACCTTGCTCCTTAATCTTTATTACTAGAGTTTGCAGATCTTTTGCATATTGGCTAATAGGCATGATGCAGGTTATTGATGTTTCCTCCTCCAATAGTAAAAACATGTTTGTCTTTTAATCCAACTTCCATTAATACATATTCAGCATTTAAAACCTTAAATACTTACAGAAAATGTATTGCTTAAATTCCTTCAGCAATATAACCAAATTCTAAACTAAGAAATTAAAGGACAAATTATAGAAATATAAATTGATAGCAATTTAAACTTCCTTTGAAATTGAATTTGTGCTTATTAAAACACACTTTTTAATAGATTCCTAAAGCAAAGAAGTATTGTTTAAATGTTAGGGACATATAAAAATATAATTGTGAAAATCCAGGTAAATTTATTGAATTGTTTCCAATATAACTTTTGCTGAAAAAAATGCTTTCAAAGCCTTAGAAGACTTTGGTTGAAGCTATCTGCAGAAGTGTTCCTCCTGTTTCATCCATCCTATGATCTCAAATAACTCAGGGAGTGTCTTTTGCAGGCTTTTTTGTAGAAATATGTACTATTCTCCTTTTTCTATTATGAGGCTTAATTTATAGAATAAACATCAGTTGGAATTGAGACATGCCCCTATTAAAGTTCAGGAAAGACTCAAAATATTTTCTTAAACTTTTAGGGACTTTTAGAGTTTTGTTATTATATTATTTGCTAGGATATTGTAAACGGTCCAAAATTGGTAAGAACTGTTGATAAATTCATTTGCTAAATTAGCAAATATAACACCTTGCCTGTTTCTCTCTGTTCCCAGTATGAAGTGCTTCTTTGTGTGCAAGATCATGATGATCCTGCCATTGATGTGTGTAAAAAGCTGCTTGGAAAATACCCTAACATTGATGCAAGATTATTTATAGGTAAGAAGAAAAGTTATCAAAATTCCCTTTTAATAATTTTTTGGAGAAGTTGATAAGAAACCAACTGAAGCAGGGAGAGAAATCTGGAATAATAAGTTAATATTCTAACTAGTGTGCTGGTGGCATGTCATTACCATACATTTTTCTTGCTTGGCACCTTCTGAGAAGAGGACTAGCTAGACAAATGAGAAGTTATATTATTATATGCTAATGAATATATGTCCATAGCAACAGCAACAGCTCTGTGTGGTAATTTGAGCTAAGAGAAAGTGGAGGGACAGAGAGAGAGAGAGAGAGAGGGAGGGAGGGAGGGAGGGAGGGGGAGGGGGAGAGAGAGAGAGAGAGAGAGAGAGAGAGAGAGAGAGAGAGAGAGAGAGAAGAACAGAACTAAATGAACAGAATTTAATATTACCTCTACATGGTGTAGAATTAAACACAGTTCAGTCTTGTATATATTGTATATATACAAGATCCTTGCACCCATAACCCTTTAGGGAAAAAAACCTCAGGGGTCTTCAAACCTGACAGCTTTAAGACTTGTGGACTTCAACTCCCAGAATTCCTCCTCCAGTCATGTTGTGGCGACATCATCTGTGTGGATCTGCTCCATCTTCAGTTTTTTCACTGGGGGCAGGGCTGACGCTGAAGATGCCAACAAGCCCCTGCCACCACTAGAATAACTGCTGCCGCCGCCTCCTCCCCCTCCAACAGCACCACCACATTTGCTGCCCAGCGCTGCAGCTGAGGTGAAGCCGCCAAAGCTCCCACTGGCGCCCCTACCCATGGCAGTGGCGGCAGTGCCTCCCCCTCCGCTCGGAACACCTCAGCTGGGCAGGGGTGCTGGCGGGAGCTTTGGCAGCTTCACCTCAGCCGCAGCGTCGGGCGGCAAATCTGGCAGTGCTGTTGGAGGAGGAGGAGGAGGCAGCAGATATTCTGGTGGCGGCAGGGGCTTTGGGGGTTTATTTCAGCCGCAGCGCCAGGCACAAGCGGCTAGGATTGGCCGTCCACAAAGGACCTCCCAGGGCTTGCTTTGCTGAACACGGGGGCGACTGACACTAGTTTGAGTGGCCGTGGCTGGCACAAACTACCGTCAGTCACTCCGTGCTCATCAAAACAAGTCTGGGGAGGTCCTTTGTGGGCGGCCAGTTCTAGCCGCCTGCAAAGGACTTCCCCACGTTTGCTTTGCTGAACACGGGGCGACTGACGGTAATGAGCGGCGCAGCCGGTGCCTAGGAGGTCCTAGGAGACCAGCTGTGCTGCGTAAGCTCCTGCCGCCATCCCCGCGCCCGTGCTAACCCTAGAGTTTGTGAGGCCCCTGCGCCGCAGTTAGAAACTGCTGCGCGGGGTTTTCTTGCTACGTGTGCGGCTGCGCAGCCATGCACCTTAGAAGGAACAGTGGATTGCAGGGCCCTGCGTGAGAAACTTAGCAAATGAAATCTCTTCTCTGATCTCATTCATGGTGCAAAGTATGCAAAAGAAAACTGTGATTAATTTGAAATGTTTGAAAAGCTTTGCCAACCACTAAGCATGGGAGTGACTTTGTTTTGCTTAGTGGTTATGTGATAGCTTCTATCACAGGAAATACTGTGTAGGTAGAAGGAAGAGTGGGTTTGACTAAATATTAAGAACTCATAGGAGCTGGTATCCCACAGTCATTCACTTCTTCACAAAGCTGAGGCTGAAAAAAGTTGGATATTTCAGAAAATAAGTCTAAAACGTAGCTCCATGATGTACTTACAGGAAAGTTTAAGCCTCCAGTTTTGAATATTATTTAAAATGTACAAAGAAATCTTAAGCATGCAATGCATGCTAGGAGACCTAAGAAAGTTTCTGAGCTAGAAGACTAAATCTAAAAGCAACAACAGAAAGTATTTTAGTTAGCTACTGTAAACATTTGGAAGCTTATTTCTGCAAACTGAGAGGTTACAAACTACTGACTGAAAAGACATCCAAACTTCTGAATAGTATTCATTATTTTCATATTTTGAACCTATAAACAACTGCACATAAATACAAAGTATACAGTCAAATTTGCAGAAGGATACCATGTTTAATTTTAGATCATTGTAGAAGATGTGTCAGGTTCTGTTCTCTTGTAGATACAGTGAAACGTGCCATTTGAATAGAGGTACCTTAACTTTTTCAAGCAACTCTGTATAGTATACGGATGGATGAATAAATTCAGAGATATAGAGTTTACACAATATTTATTTCTTGATAGTGGTAATGACTAACAGCTTAGATGTTATTTTTAAGGTGGTAAAAAAGTTGGAATAAATCCAAAGATCAACAATTTGATGCCAGCATATGAAGTTGCCAAATACGATCTCATATGGATCTGTGATAGTGGCATTAGAGGTAAGTGATTTCTTTCAGCACCACAGAATGTTCTTTTGGAAAGGTCCTGATTGCAAGCTATTGAAATAAGTAACATAATATTAAATGGTATTAATATTAATAAAATTACATTCTGCCAAGAGGACATTACAAATTTTGTGGAAATGGAGTTATAGTCATTCTCATAGGCACAAGATGTAAGAGTCAAAGGTAACATGAAACATATGGATACTGTCATATTGTTGTTTGAAATTTTTGGAGCCTTTTAAGTCACTCCCTACAGGCAGCCATTGAGGGAAGAATGCCTGTTCTCAAAATCACGGATGGAAATTGCTGTTCTAAATATCCATTGTATTAATTAGGAAAAACTGAGGAGACAAACTGTTGAGGTTGCTTCTTGCTATCCTGTGTAGTCTCCCAGTTGAGCTCTACAATATGTCTGTATGTCTATCTATCCTAGAAGGGTTGGCATGTTTCTAGGGAAGTCATTACACAATAACTACTTGTGTAGCTTCATCTTTATTTCAAAGAAAATAATTCTTTAAAAAAATGAAGCTAGAACTAGTTTGATGTGGGCAAAGTGTTCTAATCCTATCCTAGGCATGAAAGGCAGCTGAGTATACTTGGGACAATCACACTCTATGTCAGCCCAATCCATCTCACAAGGTGATTGTTTTGAGGAAAATAGGAGGCAGGAGCATTATGTACACATGTTTTAGCAATCCAAAAATAAAGGCAGAATATAAATATAATAATGTATGCCAACTTTCCATTTATGTATCTAGATGGAACAGGATCTCTTTCAGATTCCAAGTACGATGTCTTGGAGGCAAATCATTGGGGAACTCCCACAAGTGTTTTTTCTCCCCATTCAATGCTTGTATTTGCTATTTGCAGGATAGCAACTACCTCAGGTGGATGATATTTATTCTCCAGACTCTGATTACTCCTGTAATTACTGAGTTATCAAGTCACATTAGGACTCTGCAACAAAAAATTAATCCCCCTCACTTTTATAATGTTCAGCAAAGTAGCCAGAACTAGGAAATTACATTGGGTTTTTTTCTTGTTGGTTAAATAATAAGATTTTATACTGTGAAGTAGTAACCTAACTACTTGAGAGCAACTTTTTAAAACATTAAGCCATTGATGTTAACCACTGTTCTTATTTTCAGTTAACCCAGATACACTAACAGATATGGCCAATCAAATGACTGAAAAAGTGGGTTTGGTTCATGGCCTGCCTTATGTAGCAGATAGACAGGGCTTTGCTGCCACTCTAGAACAGGTAAGTTTTCATTTATGTTTGCTCAGTTTCATAGGCTTAAATTTTTGAAAATTATAATAGTTTAAAGCTGAAAAAATCAGTAAATGTAAACATTTTACTACAAAAAATATTCGCTACTGTAGTAAAATTGGTTCCATGTCTTCATATATTAACTCCAAAATATAATTCTAGATAGTCTGATATTTGTGAATAATGGTATTTAACTATCAATACTTTGCTGACAGTTTGTTATGCAAAAAGTGTATTAATTTTCCATGTAGCATTTTACATGTAGAGATTTCTAATAGCTTTGAGTGAAAAGACTTGTTTGCATTCCCTCCTTCTTCTGATGATTCATTCATTGTAGCCTATATTTTTGTAGGAGACCATTGCTTGCAGCATTTAATAACTTCTTTGGAGTTCTTGAATTTTAATACATTGCTAGTACCACAGACGTAGCAATTTTTAAAATTTGGATGAACCAACATCTTTATAAAGAATTGCATGAACTCATAGTTTCCTAAGTGGAACATATAGCAGCCTTAATTCATATACAATGGCATATTGACAATAAAGGAATCAATTGTTTGTAGTTGGTTCCTGAGCAGATATTGCTTTCTTGATTTGAAATTTCAGTTATTTTTGCTTTGTTAACTTTACGCCTTAATGCTGAATTGAATAGTGCTTACTGCCACAACCTTTTTGTTTGCTAATTCAAGTAGAAACATCATATATAGTACAAATAAATAGTTTATTGTTATTGGATTAGAAAAAAATATTATTACAGCAAAATATTTGTAATACTGTTTACTTTATTGCACCCATTTTCTTTCTCCTGTTATTTCCCTTTTACTGCTGTACCCATAATTTCTATTGTACTTACGTTGACTTTGTAGTCATTTAACTAATACCAAGGGGGGACGGGACTTCTAGATGAACAGAAAAACTGAAAAGTGGCAATGTAGATAAATTCATACAACTGTTTTATGTTATGGGCTCATTTTGTTTGAAGTAGGTAGATGAATAATCATCTATTTATATACAATATGTTCACTAACAGAAGTAGTGACAAAGTACTCTTCAGAACTTCAGTTTTAAGATAATCTACTTTCAGATCAATATAGAAACAATGGCAATCTTTATTTGGATATTGCAATTTGCATTAAATAAGAATGACTGCATAATGAGAAAGTTCTTTTGTATACAAGATGAGCAAGATGTTACAAATGGCTGGTAAAATCCAAGGAAGCTCAAATATTTACTACATATTTTTACAAGACTGTGCTATCTCTGTATATTTGTGCAAGTAGATATTTAAAAATCTATGACAAATGTTAAATGTAATAATAAGGCACACTATAGAACCATGACCAAGACATTTTTTTTTAAAGGTATATTTTGGTACTTCCCATCCAAGGACATACATTTCTGCCCATATAACTGGCTTTAAATGTGTAACAGGGATGTCTTGCTTGATGAGAAAAGATGTTTTGGACCAAGCTGGAGGACTTATAGCTTTTGCACAGTATATTGCTGAAGATTACTTTATGGCTAAAGCAATAGCTGACAGGTATGATGTTAATGTTCTCAGGAAAAGTTTACCTTTAGTGTTTATCATAATCTGCCATGTGTTTAGTTGTTTGTACAAAGCGTGTAGAACATATTATTAAGGGTTTAAAGAAAGTAAAAATTGTCACTTAGTCATGTCATTATGCCATTAAAACAGTAAACTAGTCTATGAACTAAGGATTTCAAGCTTAACTTGTTATGAGTGCTACCTGAGCACTCATTTGGTAGTCTGAAGGCTGCAACACTAAAGCTTTTTCATATACTAATATCAAAGTTTTTAGTAAATAAATTTCAAAAATACAACTGCATTCAAGTAAAAATAAATTTATTAAATTAAATTACTGCAAAACAAATATTTTTCTTATATTTAATGCTAGTCTCTTGGCAATATGTGTATGAGTAAATTACAGGGTGGCTCTCGGAAAGCAATTTTGAGACCTCTGGTATAAACTATTTCTAAAAATTGCAATAAAGGATGTTGGAGAATTATTTAGATATTCTCCTCTCAACTCAGAAATCATTTCTGAATTATTCTATAACCTTAAAAGTACGTATTGTTTCCTTCCCAGAGGGGAAATTATACCAATTAAACTGATTCTTCTCCAATCATGTTTAGAATTTTTTTCATCAAAATGAAGTTGCAGATTGAGAAAAAAGGAAGTTCCTTTTTTTCTGACACTGAGGCCAATCTATCATAATTTATTTTCTGTACAGTTACATTATTTTTTCCTGGGTGCTGCTCTGGAGAGTCGAAGCATGAGTTAAATGCAGCCAATCTGCCCAGGACTGAATTGAAACTTTAAGCCATGCCTCTGGTGCTGTATAATCCTCAGATTTTTTCAATTCAGCTAGCCCAATTCAGCTAACTCTATTTTTTCTATTTTACTACAAAATTTATCTTCTTCTTCCTGATATATTGGAGCAGGCTTGCTGAGTTTTCCTTTTAACCTAATTCCCTGGTTCTCACCAATTTCAGCCTCTCCAGTGTCCTGGGTTTGCTCGGGTGCCGTGGGGCTGCAGGCTGCTGTTGGGGAAGGCTTGTGGGTCAGAGTGGCGATGCCAGCACGATCGCAGTGATACCACTGTGATCATAACCCCACTGGGACATCTGTTGCTGCTGACCGTGCTTCTGAATGAGCTGGCTGTTGTCATGGAGTCTCAGAACTCTCTGGTGTATGCAGGTGGCCATTTTAAGTGGATCGCATGTGGTGGCGGCCATTTTGAGAGGGTCACACATGGTGGTGATTGCCATTTTGAGAGGATCAAAGCTCCAGCCACCATTTTGTTGACCTACTTTTGCTGCGAAAAGTAGCTACAGCCACCTGATTGCCTGTCTCTTGCATGTCACCGCTAGAAGCCTTCCTGTCTGGAATTATGGCAGGTTTGCCAACTCACAGCTCCACTATTACAGTAGAGAGCAGCAGCGGAAGTTTGTGGCCCATGTGGTCGCGCCCCACATTAATTGACCAGCTTGGGTGCTGGGAGCTTGGAGTTCGCAGCATTTTCCTTCACCAATCAAAGGACTGCTGAGCTTTGCTTGCCACTGCCTTCAGTGCCTCTACACCAGAGTGCTAAGGTCAGTTTCATCTGAGGTGGTGAGTGGGGGAAAGTTACCTTCCAGGCCTTACATCCCCACATTCAATCATGGCAGCCAGTTCCCTGAGGAGCAACAGATTGGTCCCTCCATCAGCAGGGACTGTACCAGACAGGCTGGCAAGGTAGCCAGGGAGGCCATCAGAGCAAGCAAGCCTTACTCTAGGCAGGGGACTAAGCAGAGTTTGGGCCTAGACAGAGATGCCATCAGACGCCAAAAGGCTTTAGAAAAATAGTTTTATAGGGCTCAATTACAGACCCAGCCTTCCGGGCCTGTTTCCCATGGGGATCACTCACCTGGGATTAGGATCCTCCAATGTTGGAGAGTGAAGATGAATGCCAGGAATTCTCCTCTGCAGATTCCATTGCAATGGCAGGCTCCCCTGGGTCTTCTATGGCCGATCGAGCAGACCTATTTGCATGTCCTTCTGATCCTGAAGAGGAGCTGGTCACAGTGGGGCCCCTTGCACCCCAACAACCGGCCATTCAGCCCCCACCCGGAGCACGCCACCCAGAAGATAGGGGACCCAATCTTTCCCTAGAAATGCAGGATGTCATTGCCAGAGCCGTTTCCCAAGAGATAGAGGCTGGCATGTTGCAACGGGCCAAGCACCTGTGCAGGTCCCGGGGTCGGGGTGGGTGGGATTTGCTCAGGCCCAGCTCCCTCAGTCATTGCACTCATCCTTGGCCAGTGAGGACTCTGACTGGGAGGAGGACCTCAGGTCCAGGGCTAGAATCAGAATCTCCGGGGATGAGGCTGCTGTTCCCGACAAGCCGGCCTTTTCTGGCTTGTTCAAGTATGCTCATTTCAAGACTATTTTCAACAAGGCTAAAGCCTCGACCACCTTGGGTACTAGCACCCTGGCTTCGGCTGCTCCTGCACTGGAGGACCTCAGTGAGGGACTCTTTGAGGAGCCAGAACCTATTCTGGAAATTATGCCAGGTCCAAAATTGTTTCTCAATGTAGTGCAAAAGCAGTGGGTGCAGCCAGGCACCCTTGCTACCCTTGGCAATGACAAGAAATTGTACATGGTTGATCCAAGTCTGGAAGACTTACTGAAATTGCCTCCCGTGGACGCACCTGTGGTGGCACTCACTTCCAATTCAGTGCTCCCTCCTGAACTATTAGAAGGGCTCAAGGCGGATGATAAAAGAGCTGAGAACGCCTGCCAAAAGACTCATCAGGTGGCGGCTTGGGCCATTAAAACTTCCGCTTCTGTGTCTTTTTTGTCCAGGGTGGCGCTACTCTGGCTAAGACAGCTCCTGGCCAAGCTCCCGGCTGGGGATACCAAATTAAGGCAGGATGTTAACAAAATTATCGCAGCGACAGAGTACACTGCTACGCCACCCTGAACGCTACTACGTTGCCTCTAGATCCCTGGCCTCTAATGTCACCACCAGACGCCTCTTATGGCTCAGGCATTGGAACGCGGATATGCACTCAAGTGGAAGCTCGCCTCGGCTCCCTTTAAGGGCGGCAAGCTTTTTGGGGAGGCCCTAGATCCTGTCCTTGTTGGAAATAAGGACAAAAAGAAGGTCATGCCTTCGGTCAACAAAAAATCTGACCGCAAGGATTCCCAGACTTATAGGAAGCAGCCCTTTCGGAACTCGGAGCAGCCATCTACCTCCAGTTCCTTCCAACGGGATAGGTCCCAGGACCGTCAGCCCTTTCGTGGCAGAAACCGTCAATAGTCCTTCTCTAAACTTTATTCTCTAAATAAATAAATAAAATAAATAAATAAACAACCATAAAAATAAACAACCATAAAAATAAACAACCATAAACGTCCCTATCGCGGAGGGTCCTGTTCCAGACCCTTCAGATATTATAAATGGCCATCAGCGGACGGCTCCCATATGAGGGCATCTCCAGATGTTCCACACCCAATGAGAACAGATCACATCGGACCAGTGGGTCCTTTGGATGATATGCATAGGTCTAACCTTAGAGTTCACCCCCCTGACACTTCATTTGGTGTCCAACCCCCTCCTGTCTGGTCAAGAGGGCTCTCATGGAACAGGAGATCCTTCACCTCATAAACGCCTTAGAATCGGTTCCACCAGGTCAGGAAAGGACAGGGTCTTATTCAATACTCTTCCTTGCCACAAAAAACTCCAGGGGGTGGAGGGAGATCCCTGATCTAACAAAGCTAAACCATCATATAGCATACCGGAGGTTCAAGATGCAGTTCCTTCAGTCAATTCTGGGTTGCATCAGGCCGGGAGATCTCTTAAAATCCATAGATCTCAAGGAGGCCTACCTCCACATCCCCATTCGCAAAGCTCACGGCAGATTCCTGAGATTCTTTTATGCAGGCAGCCACTACCAGTACAGGGCTCTGCCATTCAGCCTTTCCGCAGCACCTCGGACCTTTACAAAGATCCTAGCTGTGGTGGCGGCTTTCCTGAAATCTTGCCCGGGGCACGTGCATTGCTACTTGGAAGACACCCTCATTCAGTCATCACAGCAACAAGCAATGCAAGACCTGCAGCACACACTGTGAACCCTCTAACATCACGGGTTCTCTATCAACAAGAAAAAGAGTCATCTGCATCTGACCACCAGGCTGTAGCACCTGGGTGCCATCATCGACACCACCAGTTGCCAGGTCTCCCTGTTGCCAGAGCTCTTGGGAAGCATCAGAAACCAGGTATTGCAGGTACTGCAGTCATCGCAGGCATTGATCGTGCAGCTGTCACAACTCCTTGGCAAGATGATTTTGTGCCTGTCAATAGTACCTTGGGCACGTCTTCATTCTCGACACCTACAATGGCTCCTCCTGCCCTACCAGAGGGCCAACATGAGCAACTCTCAACAGCTAGTTCGGGTCTCACCAAAGGTACGTCATTCCCTCCAGTGGTGGCTGTCCCCCATGCTGGCAAAGGGCACCCTCTTCAGAGAGCCAGACCATCTCACCATCACGACGGACACCAGTCTAATTAGCTGGGGCACTCATCTCCACAACCAGATTGCGCAAGGCAATGGTCAATGCCCGAAGCGTCCCACAGCATCAACTGGTTAGAATTGAGAGCAATGCGGCTCTCACTCGCTCACTTCCAAGACGACATCAAGGGGCATCATGTGAAAATCCTAACGGACAATGTGGCCACTCAGGCACACATAAACCACCAGGGGGACACTCGCTCCAGGTCCCTGATAGAGGAAACAGAGCGCCTTAGAAGGTGGGCGGAAAGATACCTGTGCTCGATCCAATTAGAGCACATCTGAGCAGGGCCATGGTCGATCCTTTACACAATATCCAGCAGGGCCATGGTCGATCCTCGGCGTGGCGCCTGCACCTGGATCTGTTCCACCAATTGTTTCAGAGGTTCGGCCATCCCTTAGTCAACCTATCTACCACCCTGGAGAACACGCACCTCCCCAGGTGGTTCTCCAGGTTCCACACCCTGCAAGCCAAGGGGGGTCAACACTCTCCACTGTCCACGGCCATTGGGACTGATGTATGTTGCCTCTTCTTCCCAGGGTGATTAGGAAAATCCTGTTGGAGGAGGCGGAAATTCTACTCATGGCTCCCTACTGGCCCAGAAGGACCTGGTTCGCTGACCTAGCAAGTCTCTCCGTCAACCCTCTTTGGTGGATTCCCCAGCACGAGGTCTCTCTCAGCCAGTCCCAAGCCCCAGTGGTTACAACTAGCCGTCTGGCACTTGAGAGGGACTTTCTAAGTAGGGGTAGTCTTTCCACCAAGGTCATTCACATCATTCAGGCATCCAGACAGCCTTCTACAACCAGAATATACGACGCCATGTGGAAGTCCTTTGACAGCTGGTGCAGAGATCATGATGCTGTGGTGACCGACTCATACAGCGGGTCACACGCTCGACCTCGTGTTTCTCTCGGAGCAGTGGAGACATGATCTTGATTTGAAGGGCATTAAGATCTTGCCCTTGTCATGGTCAGATCACTTCCTATTGAGGCTCAACTTTCGGAAACCAATCCCCCACTATAGGGAGGTGGAACCGATTAGGTGGTTCCGCCCCAGGCGCCTGATGGACCCTATGGGATTTCAGACGGCACTTGGTGAGATACCTGACTCTCTGGCCCACAGTCCGGCGGATTCCTTGGTCGCTGCTTGGAATAAGCGGCGGTGGAGGCTCTAAACCAGATTGCGCCTTTACGGCCTCTCCGCGGCAGTGGATCCAGGAGGGCTCCTTGGTTCACCAAGGAACTCCGGGAGATGAAGCGCCAAAAGAGACGCCTAGAGCGATGCTGGAGGGCTAGTAACTCTGAATCCGACTGAACACAATTAAGAGCCTTTATTAGGACTTACCTAGTGGCGATACAGGTGGCAAAATGTGCACATTTTTCTGCTCTTATTGCATCCGCAGAATCGCGCCCAGGCGCTCTGTTTAGGATAGCCCTCTCCCTCTTGAAAGGGAGGGATGCGGACGAACCTCTACAGGGTAGAGCTGAGGAATTTGTTCAGTTTCTGTCAGATAAAATCACTCGGATTCGGATGGACCTGGACTCCACTTGGACGGTACCAGCCGAGGTGCTGGGGGAAGGTCTTGATCGGATTTTATGGAGCGAGTTTCAACTTGTCGCTCCTGAGGACGTGGACAAGGCCATGGGAGCGGTGAGTGCCTCCACCTGTTTACTGGACCCGTGTCCCTCCTGGCTGGTCTCGACCAGCAGGGAGGTGACACGTGGCTGGCTTCAGAGGATTGTTAACACCTCTCTTCAGGAGGGATCCTTCCTGCACCCCCTAAAGGATGCGGTGGTGAGACCCCTCCTTAAGAAACCTTCCCTGGATCCAGCCATTTTGAACAACTATTGCCCAGTCTCCAACCTCCCATTCGTAGGGAAGGTTGTCGAGAAGGTGGTGGCCTTTCAACTCCGATGGACCTTGGATGAAACCGATTATCTGGATCCCTTTCAGTCATGTTTCAGGCCTGGTTACGGCACCGAAACTGCTTTGGTCGCGCTGATCGATGATCTCTGGCGGGCCGGATAGAGGACATTCCTCTATCCTAGTGCTTCTTGACCTCTCAGCGGCCTTCGATACCATCGACCATGGTATCCTTCTGCGACGGTTACGGGAGGTGGGAGTGGGAGGCACCATCTTAAGGTGGTTCTCCTCCTACCTCTCGGACAGGTCGCAGTCGGTGTTGGTTGGGGGACAGAGAACAACCCCGAGGCCCTTCAAATATGGGGTGCCGCAGGGCTTGGTCCTGTCTCCCCCTCCTATTTAACATCTACATGAAGCCGCTGGGTGAGATCATACGCCGGCACGGGATTAAATATCATCAATATGCGGACGATACTCAATTGTATCTGTCCGCCCCGTGCCAACTCAGCGAACAGTTGAAGTGATGTGCCAGTGCCTGGACACTGTCAGGGTCTGGATGGGAGCGAACAAGCTTGCACTCAATCCAGACAAGACCGAGTGGCTATTGATGTTGCCTCCCAAGGATGGTCCAGACATTCCACCTCTTAGCCTGGGGGGTGAAGTTATACACCCCTCAGAGAGGGCCCGCAATTTGGGTGTCCTCCTGGATCCACAGCTGACGTTAGAACACCATCTGTCAGCTGTGACCAGGGGGCCTTTGCTCAGGTCCGCCTGGTGCACCAGTTGTGGCCCTACCTGGACCGGGAGGCACTTCAAATGGTCACTCACGCCCTCGTCACCTCAAGTCTGGATTACTGTAACACACTCTACATGGGGCTGCCCCTGAAGAGTGTTCGAAGACTACAGCTGGTCCAGAATGCAGCTGCGCGAGCGATAATGGGTCTACCTAGATACACCCATGTTACACCTATCCTCCGCGAGCTGCACTGGCTCCCCATTGGTTTCCGGACCCACTTCAAGGTGCTAGTCGTTACTTTTAAAGCTCTACATGGTATAGGACCTGGCTACCTGAGAGACCGCCTCCTGCCATTCACCTCCAAATGACCAATAAGATCGCACAGGTTGGGCCTCCTCCGGGTGCCGTCGACCGGACAATGCCAGCTGGCGGCTACCCGCAGAGATCCGGACCCTTACCACACTCCCGGCCTTCCGTAAAGCGACCAAGACCTGGCTGTTCCAGCAGGCCTGGGGCTGTTGATTAATATCCAGCCCCACTTGATTGAATGGATGATGTATTAATTTTTTAATAATTGTATTTTTAAAGTTTTAAAATGTTTTTATTTTTGCTGTGAGCCGCCCAGAGTCCCAAGGGAGTGGGCAGCATACAAATCTTACTAAAGTAAAGTAAAGTAAAGTGACTACGGCTATGATTTCTCAGATCTTAGACCTTTTCCAAGAGGGGCTCGACTAAGGCCTGCCCCCTAACACTCTGAGACAACAGGTGGCAGCCTTGTCTACGATCTTGACAGTAGACAGGCATTCTCCCCTCAGTCGTCATCCCATCATCCGTAGTTTTCTACGGGGTGCAACCAACCTGAAATCTCCGGTCACCACAATTCTACCAGAAGCGCCGCCACCACTGCGGCCTGGGCTAACCAGCACCAATAGAGGAGATTTGCAAGGCTGCCACATGAACTTCTTTGTCTCCCTTTGTTCGAGACTACAGTCTGGACAAATTTGCTTCTGTGGAGGGGGCATTTAGGAGGCGAGTTCTCCAGGGCATTCGTACCAGCGGAGAGAGACCCTGGATGCTTCCGCTTCCCGCCCTAGTGACATTTAGCTTGGGTATGTCCCATGCTTGGACTCTCCAGAGCAGCACCCAGGAAAATGACCATTGGTTTACCTCAAGGGTCCTTTTCTGGGTGCTGCAAAGGAGAGTCCAACCCCGTCCTGGGGTTTGCTCTGCCATTTGTCATATGATTTCTTCTGGACTTGTGGATATTTTTTTACGTCCTTCATTGACTTGGTTCCTGAACCTCTCAGTGCGCATTGTCCACACCTTCATTGAAAGAAATCTGAGGATTAGTCAGCACCAGAGGCGTGGCTTAAAGTTTCAATTCAGTCCTGGGCAGATTGGCTGTATTTAACCCGTGCTTGGACTCTCCTTTGCAGCATCCAGAAAAGGACCCTTCAAGTAAGCCAATGGTCATTCACATAATTATTTACAGCACCTAGCTAAAGCTCTCCTACATTTGAGAGCAATTTGTCTCATTTATTTTTCAAAGAAATCTGAAATTTGATTTAGGTTTTTCTAGTTAACAGGATGATTGGAAGAAATAAGCATAATACTGGTCCTGTGTTTTATCACACAGTATCTTTGTATTTTGATTATATTTATTTATTTTATTCATTAAACAAGTTTATATGACAACTCACATATAAACTATGTAAAATATAGAAAAGTTACATGTTAAACAGAAAACTTGTATTCAAAGAATATTTAAACTGAGCCTATGGTTTTATGTTTTTGTTTTTTTCTTAGAGCTGCTCTGCTCTTCTAAGAGCATTAGAAATGTATGACACACACCAACATTCTAGTTTGTTTGTATAGCATGGCTTTTAGGGTCAAATCTATAGCATTGTGACAGTATCTTTCCAATGTTTGAAGAAAAAAGACTTGCCAACATCCTTCAATGATGAGATTATTTACTTTGGTTATATTCCTTTTTTCAGAGGTTGGAAATTTCAAATGGCTTCACAAGTTGCAATGCAAAACTCTGGATCTTATTCAATTTCACAGTTTCAGTGCAGAATGATAAGGTAAAAAAAGATCTGATTTTTTATTATTTCATTTATTGACACCTTCAATTTTGTGTATGATTTAGGTCAAGTTCCATTGAAAACTAATAAAATATATAATTCTATTCATTTTTTGTCCAATCAACTGGATTTTTGGAAACTTATTCTGATTTTATTTTTGTTAATGTGTGATTACAATTGTGGCAGCCATGTATTAATAAATATTTCAATTTTTTTGAAATGTTCTCTATTTTGTTTGATTTTGTAATTAATATCTAGACTCAAGAGTTTGGCTTTCAAGTCACGTCAGATGAAACTGGTTTTTATATGCACTTCTAATGCAATGGCCAGCTGCATGCCAGCCATAACTAGCTTAGGCGAATCATCTCTGTTTCATATAGAGAAATGTACAAACAGTTTAGGCATGAAGGATATCTTTTTTTTTTTTGACTAAAACCTGGAGATTCACCAAGTAAAGGCAGACCCAAAATTATACGGGAATGAAACGAAATACAAAATGTCCATTCAGAAGACAAAATCAATTACCTTTCTACATTGTAAGTTAAACACATACTGTATTATGTTGAATTTTGTTGATATTATGTGAACTCATAAATGAAAAGGTTTGATAGGGGTGTGTGTGTGTGAACACAATTACATCAAAGCAATGACTCCTATGTTCTAAGTTGGTTCTTACTACATACGCATTTTAATTTTTGAACATTTAAAAAGCAATCATGTACGAGTCATAGCATAATGATTTTGATTGTATCTGGATGTGATATTTGTCCTAAAGTCTGGTTTCAGCAGCTTTTCCTTGATGCTAATTCTGAAATCTATTTATTGTTCTAGAAATCACAATTAATTTCAGATTTGTTTCTGATTTGTGTTAGTTCTAACATGGTAAATGATATTGCAGAGTTGTTGCAAACTATTCAGAGTTGGATCTGACGTATTTAATGTGAAGGATGTAAGGTTAGGATTTGATTTAGATTTTCAGCAGATGAATTTATAGATCTGTCAACTCTATTACAGTCTCCTCTTTTTCCTCAAATTCATCTACTGAGGTAAATTTATTAGATCTACATCAATCTATTTTTATCTAGTCATATATTTTATTTAAGAAAAAAATGCTGCAACCTGTTAAAATCCGACTATTAGTACAATGTAATCTATAAAATAAAATGAGTTAACTATTGTCAAACTGAAAATGTTACCCTTTAAGGGATTCTAATTTCATTTGCCTTTTAATCCAGCGTTATTCTAGTGTCCTCTCCTAAGTAAGAATAAATAAAATTGCAGTCTTATCATTAATGCTTAATAAGGAAAGAACACCAGCTTTGAAAAAAATGCATTTTCTATCAGATTTCCCACAGATCAGCAGAAGTCTTTAAAATTAACTTTCATTTATCAATTTCTGAATGCAGTAATAGATATTACTTTCCCGTTTAATTTTTTTTTAATTTTTTAAATATAGGTGGGCCAAACTACGGATTAACATGCTTCCAGCTACAATAATCTGTGAGCCAATCTCAGAATGCTTTGTTGCAAGTTTGATTATTGGATGGGCAGTTCATCATATGTTCAGATGGGACATAATGGTGTTTTTTATGTGTCATTGTTTGGCATGGTTTATATTTGACTACATTCAACTCAGGGCTGTCCAGGTAGGTTATACTGAATGGAGACTCATATATAATAGAATTTCTTTTGTAAATTAATTACCACACTTTTTTGCATGAATATTTTAAAAGTAATATAACATTTTAAGTGTATCTGTAAATTCAGAATGAAGACTATGCAAAATGCAAATACTAATGTATTTTTGTGTCGTGAATAGCAGAGTTTCATGCAATAGAACATTTTAAAACATTTAACCATTTGATTGATATGAAGGATTGAGGTTCACAAATATTCTCAAACACATCTACTAACATTTTTGAATTAAATGAGCCAGAAATTTGAGTTAGCAATCTGCCCTATATACAAATTGGATAATTTCTGATATTTAGAGTAATAATTAGCATCTAATGTGAGGGGTATTTGGACTGTAATCAATGGGGATATTATCTGAGTGGAAAGATCTTCTGTTGAAGACACCTAAGTTTTTGCTTAATTCCTTTTCTTTCTTATGTTGTCTGTTTCCCTTCCCCCTTCACAAAATCTGGAGAGTTAAAAATCTCTGGAACAGAGAAGGAATGTCATAAAAGCTGATACTAGGGCTTAGGTGTCTGAAATCTGGGTGGGGAATTTAAGCAAATAATGCCACAATGATTAATTATGCATGTATAGGTAGTCCTTAACTTAAAACTGTTCATTTAGTGACTTCAAAATTATAACAGCACTGAAAAAAAGTGACTTATGACCATTTTTCACACTTACAACCGTTGCAGCATCCCTATGGTCACATGTTTTACATTTGGATGCTTGACAACTGAATTATATTTATGATTGTTGCAATCTCCGGGGCTCATGTGATCCCCTTTTGCGACCTTCCATCAAGCAAAGTGAATGGGGAAACCAGATTCAATTAACAACCCTATTCCTAATTTAAGAACTGCAATGATTTACTTAACAAAATGTGGTGAGAAAAGTCGTAAATTGGGAAAAAACTCACTTTTTTATCACTTTATAACATGAATTTTGGGCTCAATTGTGGTCATAAGTTGAGGACTACCTCAACTTATCTATTGATAACATCCTAGAAACAGGACTGTGTAGGGTTCCTTCAGTATGTCCCTCTGAGTCCATAACATGAAGCTGGTATAGTAGAATTGTCTTCTGGTGATTCATTTATGTACCCAGAAGACTTTGGGGAAGGAGTGTGCTTTTTGGCTGCAGTTACAGGTAGTCTTCGACTTACAACCATTAGTTTATGACTATTCAGTGGTACTACAAAAAGTGACTTACAACTGGTTCTCACACTTAACAGTCACAAACCACCACCACCACTCCAGTCACATGATTAAAACTCAGACACTTAGCAACCAGCATAATCATCATTTGCAATCATTGGAGCTGATTTCTGAGAAGCAAAGTCAAAAGAAGAAGCCATATTCTCTTAAGAAATGCAATGATTTGCTTAACAACCATGGCAAAAAGGTAGTAGAATCAGGCATGACTCATTTAACAACTGCCTTGCTTAGCAATGGAAATTCTGGTCCCAGTTGTGGTCATGAGTCAAGAACTACCTGTATTTGGCCCCTCTGTACCACAAATCTAGAGCAGTTCTTGTGAAAGCACCATGTTGAATGATCTATGCAATGTTTTCAGGATACTAATTAGTCTATGTAAAACTAAAACTGTTGTCATGCATACTTTTATTAAAGATTCTAATAGAGCCTTTAGTTCCTAATTGACTTGATTTAGAATAATTGTTTCTTAAAAATATGAGCTATGGATTTGCCTGGAGTATTAGAAATAATAGTTAAAATGTAACGCCTAAGCTACTTATTTTTTTCTGCCTCTTATAGTAATCTTTTTTAATTTAAGTTTATTAAGTAAATATTTAATTTGGTTGGTGAAATTGTTACTGATTATGAACTTCTGTTCATATAATCCCCCAGGGCAGTGCTCTGTGTTTTTCAAAACTTGACTATGCAGTAGCATGGTTCATCAGAGAATCCATGACGATATACATTTTCCTCTCAGCTTTGTGGGATCCTACTATTAGCTGGAGGACAGGACGCTACAGATTACGCTGTGGAGGCACTGCAGAAGAGATCCTTGATGTATAGCCACAGCTTTGTGACTGTGTATTTCAAGAAAAAAGAAAAAAGAAAGTATTACAAATTATGTTTATATATATGCTTTTAAAAGATCTACCTTCAATAGTTTTATTACCTGTATGTTTTCATATCTGTTCTCTAATTTATTTTGCATGGCACTTGCATCTGTGAAAAAAAAATACATCTATAGTCTTGGCCAAATGGTACCTTGTTTTTATGTACAAAATCAAATCAAGAGGATTGGTTCCAGGATTCATTTTTCTTAGGAATGTTCTGCAGCAAGTTCTACAAACAGCATCTTTCAGTATAGCAAAAGCTACTCTCTATTAATCAAAGGACATAATTCACTGGGAATAAATTCTGCATAGATCCACTGAAAAATCTATGGGCTGTATACCAAGCACAGCTATGCGTTTGTCCCAAATGGTCTTCTGGTCATTGGACTGCATCCACTAAAAGGCTAACAATATAAATACAAGAGCGGATAGCTTTGGAAAGCACAAGTGGTGGGGCACAAGGAGAGAAGCTTTTTAGATGATCTATGCCTACCTCTTGCAGTTGCTGCAGAGCAAATATGAATAGATAACTTGGCTTTAGGAATAGCAAAATGTGTATCTCTGTCTGGGTATATACAAGACATGGGAACGTGGGAAGAATTAGTGCTTCGATGGGGGGCATCTTTTGGCCAACTCTAACTGGTTCTGTCTGAACCATTTTAATCACTGTGCTGTAATTAGCCTAGCTAATCTTCTCCATTCCCATTCTGACTTTTTTAAAGGGATAGTTATGGGGAGAGGGGAAGCATTTCAGAAACATTTCACATGTGACCTATTTTCTTACTGTCTTCTTAAGAATGTAACTTCATGAAGCAGGTATTTATTATCTTTTTTTAAAGTGGGCATCTTTCTGTCTACACTAGTCATCCTTAAGTATCAAATTGCAATAGATGTCAGTATATTAAAAGGCAAAGTGAATTTGCTGTTACTGATTTGAACTTGTAAGCTTTAATTATCAACTGGATCTTCTTTTGGAATTTTTCCTTCAATTAATCTGGTCTTTCAATTGGGTTTTTGTATGCAAGCTGTAATTGCTAAAAGAAAAAAGACTAGATAATAACCAATTTGTAAATGCATGCTGTTTCTCTCTCCTCACCCCCCATCCCTTTTAACTCCGTTTGTTCTCCCACCTATTATTGGATTGCTCTTAACATGGTGAACTGGACTTGTTTAAATGTGACTTTGATCACAAAGCAAATTGAGAGGGGCACTGCATTAAGCCTTTTGTTTTTCTTTTGTATTTGTACTTACGTTGCTTCTCCTCCCCCTCCCCCCCCCAAATGTGGGCATGGCATGTTATCACCATAAAGGACATTTGCAAAATGCATTGCCAGTAAGACAGCTTTAAGTCCTTGGTTGTAACACTTCTGTGATAAAGAGCATAATTTGTAGCATTTTAGCAATAATTATGAGTATTTATGGAATTGGATCTTTTTCCAATTTACTGAGCCAGTGCATTTAATTGTCTGGTATACACACAGTGTAAAGTAATAGAGTGCGTGTTTGAGCACGCACATTTTTGTGTGCAGACAAATCCTATGAAACATTCCCCAGAGCTTTGTTTGCCTTATGACATTACAGAAATTGTTTTGAAGGGCATCTTTTCCCTTGAACAAAGGCTTTTAATGCATGTTTCATTCTTTACATGTGAATCAGGAAGAGCTGCTTCCTGAGGAAGGTTGCATATTGCAAACTAGTCTGGTTATGAGCCATTCCGGTTGTGTTTTTATCATGTTTGTTGTTATCACTGATACCTAGCTTAATTTTGCTTATGATATTGATATATTTCTGTTTGTTCTATGAAGTTTGGTTGACGCCATCCATTACACTGTTAAAGTGAAGCTTAGCTGACTTGGCATGATGCTGATCAGCATGTGCAGTGTAATACAAAAACCAAAAAGGCTGGACAGACTTCAATGTATGTATGTGTGTGCACATATGTGTGTGAGAGAGACCTATGAAGAACTATGTAAGAGCAGTATGAATGTGTGTGTGCGTGTGTGTGCGCGTGCGCATTAGTGAAACCTTTATGATTTAAAGGAAACTGATGCTTCACCTTAATAAACAACTTAATTTCTTGTATAAGAAATCTGGGTTGATTTTGGGAAAAAAACCTTCAAATATTGTAGGAGGGCACTGACAGAACAGAGCAATGGTTCAAAATGCTTAATCTAGAATTGTCTGTCAACATGTTAAGAATACCATGTTTATTTAAGACTGTCTTGTTTTGTTTAAAAATAAATTTTGAATACAATCACATGGTTTGAAAAAATGCTTTTATTTTCATTTAATATCCTGTGAATGGTTCTGATATGGAGATCAGTGCTTTTCATCTTGTGACGTTATCATTCTCATTTCTATAAAAATGCATTTAATAATTACATCAAATATGATCTATCTTAAAGTTTATCTGTATATGTTTGTGCATGCATGTACACACACACACACACACACACGGTGTCCCTAAAATATAGACAAACATTTATAGTTGGAGATGTGTCAATGTTATTTCCAATCATCGGAAATGTGTAAGCTACTTCTTTGTTTAATACTTTTTTATATTTCCAGTGTGTTAATGGCTCTGCATGACTTACAAAGATAACATGTCAATTAAAACAATATTAAAAGCATATTCGATATAAAGCATACAGGGTTAAACCAAAAGGCTTGGTTAAATAAATGTTTTAAGTTTTTAAAAAACTGCTAACGAGGATAGGGCTTACTTCAACCTGAGTGGCAGTTTATTCCATAATATAGACTCCACTATGGAACAAAACAAATGGTCAAATGTTATCTACAGCAGGACCAGAAAGAGGAACACCATTCATGAGTGTAGATACTGTATGACAGGGCAGAAGGACCTATTTTTGTGCCTAAGTCATGAATGGATTCATACAACATTGTAAACACTTCGAATTGGGCTTGGAAGACAAATGGGGCTTTTTCAACATAAAAATAATTTAGGGTCTTAAAGAGGTACATTCTGGACCACTTGTAATTCCTGATACATTTTTGAAAATGAATATATTGCAATTGTCCAGGTTATCAATGCATGAGTTATGGAAGATAAATATATCTTCTCTAAGTATGGACACACAGTTTGTTAGTTCGTGCTGATGAAAGATCTTCCTGGCCATGGATGTTATACATGGATATTCACATTTTAGTTCCTTAAGGCATGGAATTTTGCACTCCAGACTGCAGAACTTCAGTGCTGAAAAACTCTCTGATCGGATGCATCTCTTCATAGCATTTCACCTGCTCCACCTTCCTGTGCCACTACTAGTCCTGCATTTCTCACAGTTCCACCTGTTCTTTGGACTGTAGATGTTTAAACCTATCTTTCTTTGAGATATATGATGGCCAGTCTGCACATTCTTGCTCCAGAGGGCTATTGTAATGGTCTCATGGTTTCCATGAAACTATTCGTGGGGCATCTGGCTTTTCAAATTTAGTACACTTGATGCAGTCTGCGTGATGACATCTTTAAACTGTATCCACTTTTCAGAACAGACCTTACAAGTGGTAGATTGTCAGAGGGTTTTCCATTAAATGCAACTTGAAAACTTTAGACATGGCCTGCATCTTGCAGTCTGCTGATATTGAATGATGTTCTGACAGCCTTTGGTTCCCTATGGCATAATGGGACTATGTACACAGGTTGAAGACTGAACAGATCAGCCTGGGATATGTCCAGTACTCAGCACCATGCATGGGCTAAGTGACATCTTTAAGGACATGCTGACATACTGTGACATGGTCAAGTAGGTGGTGATACATGGACCTGGGATTGTTTTGCACTTGTTTGCAAATCTGAACATATGTTAGCAATGCACAGATTGTGCTCAGTACACTTGCTCAGAAGCAGCAACCATTGCTGTTTAGTTTTCCCATCCCATGCCTCCCAAGAACTCCATCCTAATTGTCAATGTCAGTCTCCATTCTAGCAATGAACTTAATCCAGATTAATGAGTTTGTTGTTGATGGTTTGAATAATGTGGTCAGGCCTTTGTAGAAATCTTCCTCGTCTTCATGTGGATCCATGAGACTTGGTGTATAGACCAATGAGACATTGGTTTTGTCCCATTTTACGACCTTTCTTACCAGAATTGTTAAATGAATCACTGCAGTTGATAAGTTAGTAACTCAGTTGCTAAGTGAATCTGGCTTGCCCATTGACTTTGCTTGTCAGAAGGTCACAGAAGGTGATCGCATGACCTTGGAACACAGCAACAGTCATAAGCATGAGCCAGATGCCAAGGATCTCAATTTTGATCACATGATTATGCAGATGCTTCAAAGGTCTTCATTCTGAAGAACGTTCGTAGGTCACTTTTTTCAGTGCCATTGTAACTTTGAATGGTCACAAAAGTATTTTAAGTCGAGAACTTTCCTGTATGTTTATTTTTTCCAGAGGGTAGAGTAGAAATGCTCTTCAGCTGAGGTTTTGATTGCAAAGCCTATTCTGTGAATTCTGTTGTCTCTCTTTGCTTTTGTTCTGACCCAGGTTTAACAGAATCATTAAACAGACTCCTTGTCCCGAAAAAAACAACAACCCCTTTTTATTTGTTTAATGTGAATTCCTGGCATTCACATCCAGAAATGTCCTGGCAATAAGACTTTCAATGTTTAATTGCAAAAACAGACCTTATCAGTCTTTGGATAGTTGCCAGGCCTAGAACTTCCAGTCGCAACTCTACAATGAAATACCTGACAAGGAACAATGAAATACCTGACAAGGAGTCTCTTCGAGGCATGAACTCAGATAAGCAAATCTTCACAATAATAAGCAAACTAATTGTCTCCTGCAAACACCACTCCCCTTTATTTCCTATATGAGGGGCCATTCAGCATCCACTTGTGCCTTTACTTCTGAGTCGACCCCCGTTCCTTAGTTGTTCCCTTCTCCTTACAGCTCTACACGTACACACATCTGGAGCAGGCTCCAGCTGTTCTTCCCCACTTATGTCTGACTCCAAAGGCAGCTGATAAATGTTGGTCAGCCCTGACCCCATCTCTGCCTCCTATACAGATTACTCATCAGAGCCTTCCCCAGACTCAAGGACTGGCCCAACCTCCCCACCCTCCTCACTGTCTGAGTCTGCCAGCTCTGCTGGCAGCTGGTGGGCCACAACAGCTTTCCCTTCTCAGAAGAATGTCTATCCACGTGCTGCTGCCTGTAGTAAACCCTAATTGGCAACCTTTGTGCAGTGATATCAATGCTATAACATTGAAATTCAGCTGCTCTGTTCATCTTTGGGGCTTGCACCTTGTCTCTATCCCCAATATGCAGTTGTTCCGCCCTCCAATGATAACTTCTTTTTCTTGACCTGAAACCGCTAAGGAAATGATATGCTATCTGTGGTTAGCTAACCAGATGTTGTAGGACAGTGATTATTTAGGATACCTTTTCTAATCCCTCCTTCAGGTGAAGGTGGACAGCTTTAAAAAGAGCTGTCTAGTCACCCTGGATCCTGCTGGACATCTCTGCTACCCAGTCTAGTGAGATGACCAACCACTTTGATCATAAATCCCTTGCAACTTGAAGGTGTTTATGACCCTCACAGTGTCCCACAGTCACATGATCACCATTTGCAGACTTCAAAACTGGCTTCCAACAGATTCCATGGAGAAGCCAGCATTAAAATGGCAAATTTCAGTCACAAGATATCTCAATTAATGACCAACCTTGATTTGCTTAATAACTGCAATGAAAATGATGGAAGTCCAGTGTAGCCATGAGATATTTTGCTTAATAACCGCCAAATGTTTGTCATGGCATGGATATTATCACGTTTCTAGCATAATCTCAGATGTGATGCTGTATCTTTCTATATCTAATAAATAACGATTAGAAATAATTATAATTTAATAATTATATTACATAATTATAATAAAAAAGTACAGTGAAGAATTATCTTTATTAAATACATCTGCTGGTTCCAACTCTTTCTCAATAGAGGTGGAGATAACATTCATGTATGGGTTAACACTGTCCGTTCTCTGATTGGACTGAGTCTGATTAATAATTAGTTAACCTTTATAACCTGCCTCTCTGAGTGACTCCACCCAGCTTTCGACTCAGTCCACTCTGGACAGTCGTGTTATCCAGTATCTCCTGTACTTGGAATTAGTTAAAATCGAATTAATCAGCATTGACTTTGAGACTGACAGTAAGTAGTTGTGGAAGAAGATATAGTGAGCTGGTGACAATAGAGCCAAAATATCTGACCCTTAGGGGTGTGGGAGCTATCTGAGAGAGGCTTGCTGAGCGTTACCATTTAGCCTCGAGCTGCAGGTGGAGGGGGATGCGCACTGACCTTTCTTACCAGCTCAGATTGATCCTTCCTCGAGCACTACGGTCCCTGGAGTGAAAGCCTCCACCTGCTTCTGGCAGCCGTTTTTCCGCAGCTTAGTCTGCGAGGTTGCAGGGCGCTCAGCCGGTGCTGCCTCCCGATGCCTTACAGCCTGACAACTTCAAAAGAGCCACAGAAGTGGCAGCGCCCCGGCAGAAAAACCTCAGGCAGCTAGAGAAGGCGCCAGTGGCCATTGGGAATGGCTTGAGCCTGAGAGCCCTCACAGGCAGCAGGAGAAGATGCATGGGCATTTTGGACTGTGTTAGGCCCCGGAGGGCCTCGCAACCAGCAAGAAAGGGCGCGAGTGGCCATTTTGAACTTGCCTGAGCGTGAAATTTGGCGCAGCCACCATTTTGACTGCACCAATTGGCCATAACACAGATGGCAGATAGCAATGTGGCAGACCATCTACCTGAGCTGGATAGGGGGACCCAAGGGGCAGGTCCTGGTTTGCTCTCCGTAGCTAGGGGACTCAATCCTTCTGCCTTGCCTTCCACTTTGCAGGGCAGCAGTACAGCCAAACCCCGCAATAAGGGCTCTAAGAGCTCTAAGTCTGCCAGCAAGAGCTCCAAATAAAAAAAGACCTCCAAGTCTGCTGGCAAGGAGACTACTCCCCAGACCAAGCCCAGCCTCCCTCGCCACTCTACTATCTCCAGGGAAGATCACACCTTCCTGGGCAGTGCCTGCTCGGGCCACAGCTCCCCACTACATTTGGAATCTGGGCCTGATCTATTTAGCCCGATGCTGCCCATTAACACAGCCAAGCTGTGGGGTCAAACTATAGAGACTCCAGGCCCCTAGGGAGCCACGCCAGCCTGGCAGGTGTGTGGAGGCCACCTTCACACCCACTGCAGCCAGTCTCTGTCCTGAGTACCCAATCCCTACCATACCTCCTGATTATCAGTCTATCATCGCAGAGGCCATCAAATGGGATTGTGTCTGGACTGCAGGAATGCAGCCATACAGCCCCTCTGCTGCCTGCCCCCGCCCAAAGAGAGATGGCCTCTGGCCTGGAGGTAGACCAGTCTCCTCGACATTCCCATCATAGTCACTTCCCTCCCTCAGAGGAAGGGGAGATCAGGGAGGCTGAATTATCGGAGGAGGAAGGTGCAACCCCCAACAAGTCGATCACTGTGGGGATTTTTCCACCAGCCCTATTCAAGCCATTGCTGACCAAGACTAAGACCGCAGCCGAGATGGGGGGACAGGTAGAGACTCCCTCAGTCCCTGGACCAACCAGGTCAGCCAGTGCATGGTTTACTGAGCATAAATTGGAAGCATATACCATCCCTGTCCCCCCAGCTATTTGTGGACGCCGTCCAGAGACAGTGAGCTACACCTACATCCGGCCCTGCCCCCTTTAGCACCAACAGACGTTTTTACAATGTTGCAGACGGACTTGACAAGCTACTGCTATGGCCAACTGGATGCTCCAATATCGGCCCTCTACTCCAATACTACGCTGCCCGGCTCCCAGGAAGAGGTCCTCAAGCCGGAGGATAAGAAAGCAGACCAGACCCTTCAACGTGGTCACCAAGCAACAGCCTGGGCGGTCTGGGCCTCTGCATCAGCGTCCTTTTTCTCATGTTCTAGCCTCTGTTGGCTGCAGCAACTTCAGGAAAGAATCCCGGCCGGTGACTCTAGAGCATACCAAGACCTTAATAAGATTGTGGCTGTGGTGCAATTTTCTGCCGATGCAACCCTGAGTGCCACAAGGTTCGCCTCACGGGACATGGTGTCCTCTGTGGCTTCACACAGACTCCTGTAGTTACGCCAGTGGCAGACTGACCTGAGATACAAGTGGCGGCTTGCAGCCAAACTGTACAAAGGGGAGGATCTATTCAGGGATTCCTTCACACTGTTACTAATAGAGGGAAAGGATAAGCATAGGTTTTTACCCATTAATTACAAGAGAGGGTCTAACCGCCCTGGCCCCTACCCTAGGAGACAGCCCTTTAGGCAGGAGGAATATGAGGGTTCCTTCCAAAATCAAGATTATACTGTCCTCCATTTCAGATAGCAAGGGAGTTTCAGCCAACGCCAGCAGCAGCAGCCCTACCACCAGCAGAGGGGCAATCAGACCAAACAGCCCTTTCAAGGCAGGGGGGAACCAATACGTAAACCATGATCATTCTCAGGATCGGTTCCCCATTGGTGAGAGGTTACCGCACTTTGCAGACCAGTGGGAGTCCACTACATCGGACCGTTCCTCTCCTCTCCCCCAAGTTTTTTCATTCAATCCCCAGTTTCAAGCAATAGGCAGCAACAGCTCTTGATGAGCTTGGCCATTCGACATCTCTTGGACATCGAGGCCATCCAAGCGGTGCCGGACGACCAATATCATTTGGGGTTCTATTCAGTGTTGTTAGTTATTCCCAAGTCCTCGGGGGAGTTGGAGGGCTATTTTGGATTTAGCAATAGCAGTGAGACTTATATACCGCTTCATAGGGCTTTCAGCCCTCTCTAAGCGGTTTACAGAGTCAGCATATCGCCCCCAACAACAATCCGGGTCCTCATTTTACCCACCTCGGAAGGATGGAAGGCTGAGTCAACCCTGAGCCGGTGAGATTTGAACAACCCTGAGCCGGTGAGATTTGAACAGCCAAACTGCAGAACTGCAGTCAGCTGAAGTAGCCTGCAGTGCTGCACTCTAACCACTGCACCACCTCGGCTCTTATGATTTGAAACATCTCGATAAATACTTGAAATACTGAAGATTTAAAATGCACTCATTGCAATCAGTTTTGGAGTGGGTCAGACAATATCTTACATCTATTGACTTAACAGAGGCGTACTTGCATGTACCTATCCTCCAAGATCACTGTCAGTTTCTGCGCTTTTGCTATGGCAACTGTCATTACCAGTACAGGGCTTTGCCCTTTGGCCCCTCTTCAGTCCCTCGAGCCTTCACAAAGATTTTAGCCATCCCGACAGCGCATCTGAGGACCATCCCCATCTAGATACTGTCTTATCTCGATGATATTTTATTGCTATCATGTTTGGTGGATAGGGCCAGGTTCGATCTAGACACCACTATTCAGATGCTCCAATCCCATGGATTTCCATTAATAGAGCCAAGAGTCACTTTACTCCCACCACCATGGATCATGCACCTGGGGGCTTGGATTGACATGAGGGCGGAACAGGTTTTCCTCTCTGATGAGAGGTGGGACAGTCTACGCCACCTGGTGACTCTCAAGTAGAGAGGGAAAGTAGGGTATCACTGGCTACTCTATCTAAGCTGCTGGAAAAGATGGTCTCAACGATCTCCATTGTGCCCTGGGCTAGGCTACACACCAGGGACATACAATGGTTCCTCCTACCCTTCCAAAAGAAACAGAGAAGCGCTTCTCTGGCTAGAGTCACCTTGCCAAGGGAGGTTATTTAATCCTTGTGTTGGTAGAAGTCCCCTGCAATTGATAAAGGGTACCACTTTAGGGTGGAAGATACTCATGATCACCACAGACATGAGTCCCTATGGTTGGGGTGCCCACTGGATGTACATATTGCACAGGGCCAGTGGACCACAGAGGAAGCTACACAAAGTATTGACCTCCTGGAGCTCAGGGCCATACGCCTCAACCTCCAGCACTTCGCCCACTTCATCAGGGGGCAGCATGTCCTAGTTCTGACCAATAATATAACAGCCAAGGCACATGTGAACAGGCAGGGGGACACCAGGTCAAGGCAGCTGATGAGGGAGGCAAGCAAACTGGGCTGCTGGGCGGAGGATAACCTCCTTTCAATCTCAGCTGAGCACATCTCTGGGGTTGAAAACATTAGAGCAAACTGGCGCAGCTGGTCTACCCTTGACCAGCCAGAATGAAGACTTCACCCTTCTCTCTTCCAGGAGATCACACGTCGATTCGGGGTTCTGGTCATGGACTTGTTCACCTCCCCAGCCAATTCATAGCTGCCCAGATATCTTACGAGGTTTCCCACGACAGGTGCAGAGGGGATGGATGCCCTTTGCTGGCCTTGGCCCCAGGGTCTCCTATACGCCTTTTCACCGCTTCCACTGTTAACCAGGGTCGTGCACAAGATCATCTCATCCAAAGCAGAGGTCATCCTCATTGCCCCACACTGGCCATGGTTTGCAGACCTCCAGACATTGTCTGTGGAAAATCCCACCGGACAGGGTGTCCCTCAGTTAGGGGTCACTGGAGCACCCAGACCCTCAATGGCTCCAATTGACCACCTGGCAATTGAGCAGGAGAGATTTTTGGCCAGGGTCATCGACACTATACAGGCATCCATATGGCCTTCCACGAACCGTATTTACAATGCGACTTGGTGAATTTTCATTGCCTGGTGCTCTGATAGGGACATAACACCTACCTCTTCATCGATCCCCCAGGTCCTGGAGTTTCTTCAGGACGGTTTAGACAAAGGGTTGTTGCCCAATACACTTAGGAGGCAGGTTGTGGCCCTGACTACCCTATTGTCCTGGGGAGGGGGTCAATCACTATCTCAACACCTAACGGTCTGGAGGTTTTTGAAGGGGGCTACAAATCTCAAACTGCTTACAGTACACAGGTACCCCATGTGGGATTTGTCAAAGGTTCTCACAGCCCTAACCAGGTCACCATTCGAACCCCTCCGTAAGATTCAACTACAATTCCTCACCCTTAAAGTCTCATTCTTGGTTGCTATCACCTCCTCCAGGAGGATATCAGAAATTCAGGCCATATCGGTTAGAGAGGACTTGTGTACCTTTCATGGGGACAGGGTGGTGCTTAGGCTGGACCCCTCATTTAGGCCCAAGGTCAGCACATGGTTCCATTGGGCACAAGAGATCATATTGCTGGACTTCTGCCCGTCCCCAACCAGGCCATTGGAGAAACAGTGGAATAAGGTCGATGTCAGGCATGCCCTTAAAATGTATATTCAGTGGACATCGGAGTTCCGGAAGACCAAAAGTCTCTTTGTTTCCTTCCAGCCCTCCTTCCTGGGCAGAAGGTATTGGTCACTACCATAGGCAGGTGGGTTAGGAAGTGCATCGCCACGGCCTACTCTTCCATTCAGGAGCCGGTCCCCCAGGGAATCATGGCCCACTCAACCAGGAGCTCAGCCACCACTATGGTGTGGAATACACAGGCTTCCTTGGGAGAGATATGCAGGGCGGGTGCATGGGCATCCCCCTCACCCTTTATCAGCAATTATAAACTGGACAAGTTTGCTTCGGTGGATGCAGCCTTTGGGTGTAGAGTGCTACAAGCAGTGCATTCAAACAGGTAGAGCAAACCAGTCTCCCCCCTCCCAACGGGGAGTAGTTTGGGTGTGTCTCATGCATGGATGCTATCTCTACATCTATTGAGAAAAGGCATTGGTACCTACCTGATACGCCTCTTCTAATAGAGTGGAGATAGCATCCAGCCCCTCCCTGTAGGGGGACTGGTCCTTTTTGTCAAACGGGGAGGGGGTTCCCCTATTGAAGTGTGTACATAGTTCTTGTTATTCTGGTTTGACAAGGCACATAATTGATTACTAAAGTTGGAGTTTGGATATCACGATAAGTGTCTTTCTTTGCCGAAAGCTGGGTGGAGTCAATCACGGGTGGGTTATAAAGGTTGTTAATTAATTATTAATCAGACTCAGTCCAATTAGAGAATGGACAGTGTTAACCCATACATGGATGCTATCTTCACACTATTAGACGAGGCATATCAGGTAAGTACCAACACCCTTCCCCCCCCTGCAAAAATGAACAAACTACAGAGACATGAGATTAAACCTAGGTTGATTGAGATTAGGCTTTGAGTGTCAGGGTCACAATTCAGGTGTATCCTTTCTGTCAACACTGGGTACCTTGATTTAACCAACTGGCTGAAACCAGCAGTTAAAATTCATGGGACAACTCATACATATAATCTTTTCCTGTATGAAAGCTTTGTAGTCCTTTGTAGGAACAATTCAGCACTGATGATCAAATACAGAGCCAGCAAAACCTATATAATTTGGAATGGGGGAATTGGGAGATCAACAAGTTTGTCTGTGATTTTTATCTCACAAATTTTGATATGTTTGTTGGGAATACAAGCAGCTTCTCTCTCCTTTCTGTAATTCTGTGTCCTGGGTTTCTCCAGTCTTACAACAGCTATGTAGGACAGATGTTTGTGCTTAGTCATCGATGCTGTTTGGAGCATCAGCTGTGCATAGACTGGAAAGCCACTGCCTCTTCAGGGATCTTCACATCCAAGACGTTGGAAAAATGTATTTATTTTCAGGGGCAGAAGTATGAAAACCTGACAAGTGAAGACTGGAGTTAGTAATTTCTTCTTTCCTGTGGATGTCACTTCTTTCTCAAATGGAACAGTTCCGTTTAAAACAATGTTCCCTAAAATGTTCACTGAACATAATTTTTTTTTGAGGTTAAATGTTGCCTTTTATTGAATGTTTTATGAATATTGGCGTCTCTCAAATCCTGTGTGAATTGCCACATTGCCACATGATTTCACTTTTTTGTTTTCTTAACACTTTTTTGTTTTCTTCCACTCTTCTCCAAACTGGTGTCCTCCAGAATGTGTTAGGACTATAAATGCAGTAGTGGGATCCTCACGGTTTAATAACCGGTTCAGTGATCACATGATTTGCACCGCGCGTGTGCAGTTTGAAGAAATCTTCACTTCCATGTTTCTTCAGAGGAGTAACACAGCTGATTCATGTGGCAATCTGCTCTGCCGCGTGAATCAGCTGAGAAGATAAAGGTAGGAAAATAGTGCAGGCAGGGGGGCGGGTCGATCTGATTATCGGCGTGAACTGGTTCACTCCCAGCTGATTGTCGGAACTACCGGTTTGCGTGAACCGGTCCGAACCGGTTGAATCCCACCCTTGTATAAAGGCCATGGCAGCAGTACAGTCTGAGAATAATGCCAATCTATAATTATTTTTCAATTTGGAAGATGAGGAGGAACATTACTGCAAAGGCCATTTCCTGCTATTTATCCCATCCATTTCTCTTTTACTATGTCAAGCCCACAGCCCTTCACTTTAAACCATGGTTCTGCCTTCCAATCCATACAATGACCAAAAGGCATTGTGATTTAACATCACCAGTGGTGGGTTTCTATTATTTTTACTACCGGTTCGCTCATGGACGCATGCTTGCTTGCGTGTATGTGCAGAAGTGTTCGGGTGGGTGGGCGGAGCCTCCTGTCGCTGCTTCTACCAGTTCGCCAGATCCTGGCCGAACCGGCAGCAACCCGACTTTGAACATCACAATGAAACTAGAATTATTTCCATTGGGTTTTATGGAATGGAATTAGAAAAGAAATAGGGGAAATTCATATTGTATGTGGAAATTGGCAAGATTACCATATGCAAAAAGCTGGAAAGGCAATGAAATACAGTAGAAGATTGGATTATAAAATTAACTGAAGCTGCAGAAATGGCTAAGATGACAAGTCTGGTCAGAGAAGAAAAAGCACATAAGACTGGAAACCTTATATGGATTTTGTTGAAAGAAGAAAAGGTAGAATTGATGATTTCTTGAGAGAGAGAGAGAGAGAGAGAGAGAGAGAGAGAGAGAGAGAGAGAGAGTGCGTGTTTACAGAATATACATGAAACAAACCCATGAATTTGCCTTCCAAATAGATTAATAAAAATTAGAACTATGCATTGTGCAAAATGAGAAGGAAGGAAGGAAGGAAGGAAGGAAGGAAGGAAGGAAGGAAGGAAGGAAGGAAGGAAGGAAGGAAATTGGAAGTGAAGATATTGGAGAGAAGCTACTGGAATACTCTAATGTTGCCAGCTGCAGGCAAAAAGCTGTGTAGGAAAGGAAAAACAGGTTGGCTCAAAGTCAAGAATTCTTGATAGCTGTTGTGCAAGTTTGCTTCCAACTGTATGGTGTAGGCTTTCCTGAATCTATGAACAGCATGCAAAAGTTGGTAACCCAAATGTTGGGCTACTGAACCCAGGATCAAAGCTCTCTGCAGGCTAGCCTTAAGTAGATGCTTGATTTCTCTGAGCAGCTGGGGAATTCCACTAAAACAGATACTATCTAAATCAGTGGAGCCCTGAATATTTCACTTGGACCGAAGTTCCAGCTTTGAGCAACGAAGCTGAAAGGTAATGCTGTGAGAAAAGGAAAGCTCTGGTTATGGAGTTTGGCCCTGGAGGGAAAAACAGTGCGACAAGAAGACAAAGGAGCACACAGTTGAAAATGTCTGATGCTTTCAGACACCTTGGAGTTTCACAAGATTCCTACACAGGAGGAAATTTCTTGGAGTCATAATGGTTTTTTTTTACTTACCGTAAATGGACTGTATTTAATGAACTGGAATAATGAAATGGACCAGGGCTTTAAACGGGATCATTTTTTGACCTATTTGACAGGGATTGTGATCTATAGGTTTAAAACATGGTTCATTCTCCCCCCCCCCCCACACTTTTGAAATTTGCTTTGCTTGTACATCCCTTATGTGGACAACTGCTGTTAATTCAATTAATGCAGAGCATATACAGATTCTGAATTGTATATGCATTGGAAGTCCTGAATATGCACAATTAGGATTAGAGTATTTCTATCCCTGTCTCCTTAACTTCCTGTTTGCATTATCTAAGGAGAACAAAGTGTATTTTTGTAGGTTGCTGGGAGAGACAAAAAAAATGCACATGTAAATGCCATTATGCCTAAGTTTTCGATCTGACATATTAAACAAAGATGTGCAATTCAGTCCACAGGAGTATGGTTTTAAAAAAATAAAGATGGTGCAATTGAAATCCCACCCATTTTTAAATGTATGTTATGTATATTCACATAAAAAAAATAATGGGCAAGGCTTCTCTCATATTGTCATGGATATCATCTTGAATCTTTTTTACCACACCTTTGAGGACACTCTTGAACAACATACACAATAATGTCCTGGTTTGTCTCCTTTGTTTATCTTTCTTATAATTATTTTAGGTAGTAAAACATTATTATTCAGGTTAAATTGCCGTGTTGGCACTTTGCAATAAATAAGTGGGTTTTGGGTTGCGGTTTGGGCACTCAGTGCCGAAAAGGCTACCACCACTGATCTAGTCCAAGCCCCTGCTCCAGCAGAAGATCCTTACAGAATCATAGAATAGCCGGCTTAGCAGGGACTTTAGAGGCTATCTAGTCTAACCCCCTGCTCCAGCAGGAAACGTTATATTGTCTGGATTATTTTGGCTCCTCTAACAGAGAGGAAAATGCCAGAAAGGAGAAGGAGTTTACTAGGAAAGGCTGCCATGCAGAGGAAGGCAGAGGTAGTCCTTGACTTATGACCACAATTGAGCCCAACATTTTGGTTGCTAAACAAGAGCATCGTTAAGTGAGTTTCAACACATTTTACTCAGTCCATGACATCTCATGGATCTAACAGTCATGTGCAGGCTAGGGAAGAACATCTGAAGGCATATGTAATGTTCTAATGTACAGAGGTTATAGTTAAATGTGTGGCAGAAAGTGGACTCTATGTAATGCAGTAAGTGAGTTTGAATGTGTGTAGTGTTAGAAGAGCTCTCTGTGTGTGTATGTACATACACAAATATATAGAGTAGATAATGTATATTTTTGTGTGCCTATACACACTCTATGCTATCTAATATATATGTACACATATGGCACAGGATTAAATAGTATATTTTGGATGTTCAAAAGAAGTAAAAAAATAGAGAAATTGTATCTCTGAGGCCTTTGAGGTGAGGAGAAGCCAGGTAAGGCATTCCTTGATGTAAGTGATGTCAAGTTGGCCATGCCCACCCAGTCACATGACCAACCAGCTACAACCAACCAGTCACATGACCAACCAGTCACATGACTATGAAGCTATGCCCGCCCAGTCACATGACTAGCCAGTCACATGACCATGAAGCTACACCTGCCCAGTCACATGACCAACAAACCACTGCCACCATCACATGACCAACAAGCCACACCCACCAAACAAGCCACGGCCACAGGATAGGTAGTAAAAAAAATGAAACCCACCCCTGCCCCAGACCTAACATTAGTCTCCACCTTGTTGCTTTTTTGCAAGACCTTGAAGACCTGGTTTTCTCAGTGGACCGAGGGCCCCATTTGAAGCTGATTAAGTGGCTTATTTGACTCTGTTATTGCCATCACAGTGTTGGGGATGGGATGAGATTTAAATTATGAAATTTAAATCCACTAACTGGCTTTTTAATGCTGTATGCCCCCTGGAGTCACTATGTGTGAACTTGGTGGCTTTATAAACTTGTTTAATAACTAAATTATAAAAGAAGGAGCATGATTCCAAGATAATCCAGCATTTAACTTCCAAAATTCATGGGAAATCTAAGCTTGCCCCACAGTTCTTGTTTAAGTCTTTGATAATTTAAAAAGATGTCATCCTCTTTCACAGAAATAGCATGAAGGAAACTGGAGGTTTCTTCATACCCAAGAAACTCACACCTACAATGTCTCTGTTTTTACATGCAAGGAAATCATAACTATTAATCTGGATTAAAAACAAAGTACATTCATATTATAATTATATTATCCAATGAAGGAGATTAAATTAGGATGGTGGAATATTTAAGAAATTCTGATTATGAATTTAATCCTGGATTTTACATAGTAGATTCCTCCAAGCTGAGCTCAGTTCTGTGACTGTATGAACATGTTCATGGAGTTTCCAAGGCAGCAGTAAGGAATTGGGCTAAAATGAGGCTGGTCAGCTTGTACGTTAAATTGTTTTGAACCTAGTCAGTCTAGTCAATCATAGTTCACTGTATATTATGACCCCAGAAATGTGGGTAAATTAAAAAAACCAAGTAACTCTATTTCATAAATTTCACAGCAGTGGTGGGTTCCGGGTGGTACGGACCGATACAGCCGTACCGGTACTAGCTGGGAGCAGCGGCCACCGTACCGGTACGGTGGCTCATTTGGCCCACCCGCGTTCCTTACCTGTTTTTGAAGCAACCGGGCCAATTGCGCACGACCTCTGCCGAGCAGCTGGGTGTCGTAGGCAGTGGCGTGCATAGCATGCGTGCCCAACTAGGGTGCCTGGCACTGTGCGCGGCGTACCAGTTGCGACAGGATTCGGAACCCACCACTGCTTCACAGCTATAGGCATCTTTCAAGTAAATTATTCCCTAAATTATCCATATCCTACATTATAGTTTTCAGTTATAAAAATATTGGTAAAGTGACTTTATAAGTAGCTACTAGTCTTTCTACCACACTTCTAAAAATTAAAGAAAAATGTGTGTGAGTGGTTTTTAAAAGAAGCAAATACAAACCTAAGGAAATGCATCTTGGCATTGCAGAGCGAGTCTATAAAATGTGTTCCTGAAACTTTCCAAGCTCATCTTTGACTAGTGAGAGTCTGGAAATTAGGCAGTCATTGCATGCCATAACACGATGCAAAGGTACTAAGTAATGCAAGGAGCTCAATACCTAAGAGCATTTTTGATATGCCAATGAGCTTAAAATAGGCATCTCAAATTACAATATTCAATCCGTACTTAAACTCTGATACGGTTTTATAGGATCAGGAAAACACACAACTGATTGAGCCCTCTGTAATACCTTGCCAGCAAACAGCAAATCATAGAAATTAAAAGTGTTGTCTCATTACTGTAATTCTTCTGGCTAGTTTGTGCTAATGTCATTCAGCCTGCAAGTGTACAAAATAATTCAGAATTCTTTTTAAGTGGCTTTAGTGACTACTGGTGACATGATAGCAGTGTTCCAATATCTCAGAGGCTGCCACAAATAAGAGGGAGGTTAAGGTATTCTCCGAAGGCACCTGAAGGCAGGACAAGAAGCGATGGATGGAAACTAATCAAGGAGAGAAGCAACCAGAACTAAGGAGGAATTTAGTGACAGAACAATTATTCAGTGGAATAACTTGCCTCCAGAAGTTGTGAGTGCTCCAACACTGGAGGTTTTAAAGAAGATGTTGGATAACCATCTGTCTGAAATGGTATAGGGTTTCCTGCTTGAGCAGAGGGTTGGACTGGAAGACCTCCAAGACTCCCAGCTCTGTTATTCTGTTATATTGTGTTAAGAGTTGTTAGGCACAAGGAATGTGCCTTGTGAATGACATTGTGAGCTAATCAGAGCTTCTTTATTGTTGCCTGCCTATTTACTAGAATCTCATCAGACTGACTACATTGTCTTGGGAGCAGCCAGATAAAGGCTTACGGAATTTTGAAGGGGAAGTTTAGTTTCCCATCTCTTCCTTCCCTGAAGAACTCTGAGCACATCTGTCTTTTCACTCCTCCTCCACTCTAGCTGGAGAATCCACTACATCAATGGATTCCAGACATTCGATCAGAATAATTCCCTTCCCCCACCATAGGTGCTATTATTAATAACAAGGGATGCCCCATGGTACTTTTTTCAAAAGGCAACTGGACTTTCTTGGGTTTTTTCTTTGTTTCACTTCTCATGCAAGAAGCTTCTTCAGTTTGTTTTCAAGGAAAATGTTTTCAAGGAAAAACTCAAGGAAGTCTAGTTTGCCTTTTGGAAAAACACCTGTGGACCAACCATGACTGGGATGATTGAGAATTCCCATAGACAACAGCTGTAGTTCATTAACATCTAAAGGTTTGTACACTTCCCACTACTCTTCTACAGGTTGGTTGAAAATGTAACCATGGGCGTAGTAGCTACATTACCAAATGTTTTAATAATTTGAAGACATGTTTGATTTGACATCTTGCTAAATGGGATCAAAATGAATTTCCTGAACACTTATTACCATCAGTCCAATTCTGAGAAAATAATAGCATTACACTTCCTCTTCCTCCTCCTTTATGTGTCTGCAATTCCTATTTCATGGCAATATAAATTTAGTTTTACATCCACCCTGAGGTACAATACAAAGTTTGTTTTCCTTCGAAACATAATAAACCAACATGGGATTTGCAGTCCTGATTTGGTAAGATGAATCAAATCTATGGTCAAATCTACAGTTTTCATAAGAAAAGAAGTTTGCCTTATGACCCTATGGAACATGTAGAACAGGGGTGGGGAACTATGGCCCTTTTATGACCTGTGGATTTCAACTCCCAGAATGCTATGTCCACAAATCATAAAGGGGGTGTAGTTCCCCACATCTGATGTAGAGAATGCCTGGATCTAAGGCTCAAATATGCACTATTGAACCAAAGCTTGCGATCATACTAAATATGAACATTACACCATATCAATTAGAAAGACCCAATTGCTTGATGAAATAACAGTGTCTGGGATAGGCAATCCGACTTCCAGGAAGTTTGAACATCTAACTGGGTTAGGAACTGAAATACAACACATTTGGTGGTAGTTGTGAGAAAACAGTTCTTTTCTCTGGGATAAGCATCTTTATGCTATATTTGTGGAAAGAAAAACAACTTTGTTCTAAAAATAAAAACCACATAGAAGCCGTAAGGAAAAGGGTGTAAGATACTTGCATTTCTTTACACTGGACATCAGTGTCACATGCCCATCTATACACATGATGCTCAATTAATACAAGAGTTATTTGTCTCCTCCATGAACTGTGGACAGTTATAGCCCTTATAGCCTGTTTTGAGTCCCGTTCCAAATGTAGTTTTTGTACTCTCGTGGGAATGGTTGAAAGATACTACTACTACTGAAGTGTTACAAGGCCAGTAAATATTTGTAATTCAGTTACACCCTCAAGATTTCCAGTTTATCCAGTCTGGCTGAATTCTTTGGTTTGGTTGAAAAATCTGCATTTCATGATATTTTTCTCCAGCTACCTGAAAATCAAACTCTGCTGCTTGCATACAGTCTTTGTATGAACAAAATGTATTAGGATGCAGTCAAGCCAAATAACAAGAGCACAAGAGAAGCGTTTGGCAATGGAACTGCATAAGATGAGAAACATGCAGCTTCACAGCCCTTAAGGAAATTCAGAGTACAAAATCAGACAACCCAGTGCAAAGAGTCTACTTAATAAATTATATTTCATTTCCTTTTTTTAAATTACTGAGGCCCTTCCAGGAGAAACCATCAGCCAGACAAAAATGCAGCCTTAAATCTGGATTTGTGCCCAGTCTGTAACCAAACCTTTGGTTGAAACCTTCCATAGAAAACAAACTTTTAAGATGGTTCGCATGTGAGTGGTTTTGGTTTATGAAGGAAATACCTGTCTGCTCCAAAGCAAGCGAGGAAGCAAGCCAGGGCCCTGCTGATTTTGCTTTTGTTTCTGCATTTACAGTTGCTCACTTCGTGCTGATGCTGAGTTTTATAGGAAATCGCTGCATTCATCTAAACCTAGCTAGAGATTGTGTGGATGTCTAGAAGTTGCCGAATGACAAAGGCTTAAGCCTGAAGACATCAACTAACAAGGAACAATGCCAAAGGTTGCAATTCAGCTGTCAACAATCTTTGCCTTCAAAAAAATATTTAAAAAAACAACAACAACTAAAGAGTTATGCTATCCAAGCACGAGACAAACCACATATGATGTGAATCTGCTATTAATAAAGCCTCAACTAAATAAGGGCTCAACAGTGGAGGAAAGGCTTGTTGTATTTTCTCATCCACCTCTTCCAGATTGAAGCCATATGTTGCACACTGGGCTTGATACGATGGGCATAATACAAACATCTTTTGTTTTCCATCCCGGCAGAGCTAAGTTGCAATTAAGGGAAGGATTTTAATTAAGAACAGTGTAGGGGAAAAGATGACTCTCATGCCAGTGCCTCAATTGTGTATAATCTGAGCCTTTAGTGACTGCTTCCACTTTTTTTTTTCTTTGTTAGTAAGAAGCCCTGGTGATACATCTCCTGCACTGGGAAGGACGACATGCCTTGAGTTTAAAATCAGAACAGGGGGTTACCAGGAGGTTTGGAACCAATGAAATAAACATTTTCTTGGCCCACTCGTAGTCTGTTCCCTGATTAAAGGAACCCAAATTATGTGCATTTGAATGATATCTGTCAGCAACATTTTGAAAAATATAGTGATATACGGGGTTTTAAAAATAAACTATATATAATCAGTTCAGAAGCATATATTTATAGGACCAATATCTATTTCCTTTAGCAATGTTAACAGTTAAATTAGCAATGAAAACTATTTATGGAGGTTATTTTGCTTTATTGATAGCATCCCATATTTGGGATAAACTCATTATCATCATCCTAGCATTTTCCCGCAGGTGTAGGATCCGCTTTTTGGGTCAACAAGCACCATCTTGCACGATCAAACGTGTTCCAGGCCTATGTGGACATTTTTCATGTCCACATTTATTGTATCTTTGCTTTGGTCTTCCACACAGGCGCTTGCCGTACATATGGAAGTGGAAGCTAAGGTAGGCAATGGTGTAGGGTGCTGCTTGAGGAACATGTAGAACCACTGTAGGTGTTTCACCTGCATTTTCTCTGATAATGGCATGGTGCCAGAGGTGGTATTCAGCAGGTTCTGACCAGTTCTGGAGAACCGGTAGTGGAAATTTTGAGTAGTTCGGAGAACCAGTAAATACCACCTCTGACTGGCCCCGCCACCATCTATTCTCTGCCTCCCGAGTCCCAGCTGATAGGGAAGAAATGGGGATTTTGCAGTATCCTTCCCCTGGAGTGAGGAGGGAATGGAGATTTTACAGTATCCTTCCCCTGCCACACCCATCAAGCCATGCCATGCCTGCCAAGCCACACCCACAGAACCGGTAGTAAAAAAAATTGAATCCCACCACTGCATGGTGCCCATTTTCTTCCATTGCTGACATGGTCAAGGAGAAAACTGTCTCACAAATAAAGAAGCATATGCATCTCCATGGTGCGCAAAGGGTTCTCAGTGCATTTGGTGGGTTCTCAGTGCACTCAGCACTATATAGAGCTGCTCGGCGCACCTTCGATTTTAGATGGATTGACACGCGTCAATCACAGGAAACACCAGTGATCTCCTTCCATGCTTTTGTTCATTTGGGATGACCTATAACCCAAGGGCATAGGGAACACCAGTGATCACATAACCATGCTTTCGTTCATTTGGGATAAACTATATAGGTACCATTTTATAAGAGATTTACATCTACAGTATGAGCCTTTTTGACAGTTAGAGTAAATGGCAAGAGATTGATAAGGGGAAGGCTTTCACAGCTGTCCCTGCATTTGGTTCTCACTTGGCCTTCTGTTAGTGAAATGGGTCTCTGTATTGTAGAGAGAAAGAGACTGTAAGCTCCATCACCTGTTCTTTAGATCAACCCCGCTTGTGGCTGGTTAAAGTGGTCTGGGGGTTGTTATACTAATGGATTCTGGCAGTTGTACTACATTGTTCTCTGAGTGGGGGGGGAATGATATGAAGGCAATGCCATGAGAGGACAACAGAAAAAATACGTAGGTGCAAATAGGGACAAGGCCTAAGTTTATATTTGTGCCTGTTGTTCTTATATTTTTCAAAATTTTCCATTACTCCAAAGACCTCAGGTCAAAATGTTTTGTGTGGCATAAATGCCTTGAAACAACTGATGCTGTATAAAAACTACGAGTAGCCCATAGGTATCAATGAGCTTGATGACTTGGATGGGCTTTGAGTCGGATTCTCTGTCAGATGAAAGAATGCCAGACATTACAACCTTGACACATTTGGAAGGCCAGGGTTTGAGAAGCCTGTTTTATGTTGCCCACAAAGAGTATACTTATAAATCTTGGGAATGTGTAGAGGATCTTCAACAGAAAAGTGATGATTGAAGAGATTCTTCAATTAACTGTTTTGATTAAATCTGTAATCTGAAGTACTTCACAATGACTAATTTTATCTTTGCACTAGTTGATAACTCAGTGTTGCCCGGGTATTTATTTATAGGGGGAAAATGTCCCGACCAAACTAAATTTCTAATGTTAGATTTTTCCCCTTACCAGAGCCCCCTTGTGGACTACTGTGAAGCCGTTACCATGGCAACTCTATTGCTCTGTACAGTAGAAGTCATTTTACGGCTGTACAGTAGAATCCATTTTAAGGCACAACAGGCTGTATCTTAACAGAACACACACCCAGAGGGGTGTTAGGGGTGTCTCCCCCCCAGTATTTTATTCCAGAGAGTAAATCATGTGTGTACCAAATTTGGTTGAAATTGCTCAAGGTGCTCCAGAGTTATGCTGGAACACACACACACACACACACACACACAGCCATTTATATATATATATATAGATTAGAACTCCATGTGCCATTACATCAGATAAAATTTTAGATATCAACTAAACCTTAATTAATTGCCTTAATGTAAAATTATGAATTTGGGAAATATAATTGCTCAGGGAAGCAAAGACACTAGGGTATAAGCATAAGAACATCATGTTTCAGCATATAACAATGGTACTTATAATGTTATTTGCAATACTGGTAGATTTATCTAACGTTACTGCTGCTTATGTTCTGAATCTAATTATCTGCTTTTAACTTTAGAGTCATATCTCCATACATCTTCGCCGAACATTTATATTTAGCATCTGATATTATTGGCTGATGTGAATAAAACAAGTTGCATTACTGTTCTGACCATGAGCCCAGTGATTTCTCCAGCCTCTTTTCTTCTAATCCATAAATTGGATAACAGTATTTGTGTGGAAACTCTTTTCATTATTTTGGACCTTTGGCTTTTGAAATACCTATAGGTACTTAATACCTATGTTTTACACTTACACTTTGGCAAGAAAAAACAAAAGTACACATATAGATTGGATGAAAGGCTTAATAGCAATACAAGTGAGAGGGATCTTGGAGTCTTACTGGACAACCAATTAAATATGAGCCAACAGTGTGTGGCAGCAGCCAAAAAAGCCAATGCAATCCTAAATGGCATCATCAGAGGATACAATCAAGATAAGTGAGGTACTAATACCACTCTATTAAGCCTTAGTAAAACTACACCTGGAATACTGCATCCAGTTTTGGTCACAACACTATAAAAAGATGTTGAGAAGAGCAGCCAAGATGATTAGGTGACTGAAGACTAAAACATACCAGGAATGGTTGCAGGAACTGGGCATGGCCAGTCTAGTGAAGAGAAGGACCATGGGAGACATCATAGCAGTGTTCCAATATTTGATGGAGAGGAAGAGGTCAAACTATTTTCCAAAGCACCTTAAGGCCAGGAATAAGGAATAATGGATGGAAATTGAACAAGAAGAGATTCAATCTGGAAATAAGGAGCAATTTGCTGACAGTGAGAGCAATCAACCCATGGAACAGCTTGCCTTCAGAAGTTGTAGGAGCTTGGAGATCTGTTAGAAATGGTGTAGGATAGGGTGACCAGACGTCCCGCATTTGGCGGGACAGGCACGACTTTTCATAAATTTTCCCGTGTCCTGCGCCGTTCTTAAAAAAACGCTTTTTTTGGCGCTCGCAGCTCCCTCGCTCCCCCACCCATCAGCTGCTAGCTCACTGGGCTGGCTCATCATTCCATTCTATCCTACAAATTTGAGCCAGCCCAGCCTGCCGCTCACTGATTGGATTGGCCTGGACTCCAGCCAATCAGTGAGCTGGCTGGGAGGGAAAATTTTCAGCACGCCGCGTGCTGAAAATTTTCCATCCCAACCAGCTCACTGATTGGCTGGACTCCGCTTAGCTGAGCACGCCTGCGTGAGTCTCCATTTCATTTCATCTTTTGGGGTTGCAGCTGCGCTTACTCACTGGTGAGTAATCATGTTATGGATTGGTACCGGTGGGAAATCGGGAGGCGCTGGGGGGAGGAGACAGCCCTCCTCTCCTCCTTCTCCCCCTTTGCGGAGTTCATTTCACCTCCTCGCATCACAGCCAGCCCCTGTGCTGCGCCGCCACGGGCGGCAGAAGCTCCAGAACCGAGTGGAAGTTCTCTGCACGAGTGGAACAGCCGCCGCCGCTCGCGCAGAGAACTTCCACTTGGTCACGGACTCACGGAGCTTCTGCCGGCGTGGTGGTGCCTGTGCTGCGTGGTTCCCAGCTACCACACCGCAAGTCCTTGAGGCGTGGTCGCGTCCCGCCGCCCTCTCCTGCAGCGGCGGTTGTTCACCTCGCGCAGACAACTTCCACTCAGTCACAGAGCTTCTGCCACCCATGGCGGGGCAGCACAGGGGCCGCCACGGGCGGCAGAAGCTCCGGGACCGAGTGGAAGTTCTCTGTGTAAGGTGAAAAACAGCTGCTGCCGCCCTCCCCCGCCCATCAGCTGCTAGCTCGCTGGGCTGGCTCATCGTTCCGTTCTATCCTACAAATTTAAGCCAGCCCAGCCTGCCGCTCACTGATTGGATTGGCCTGGACTCCAGCCAATCAGTGAGCTGGCTGGGATGGAAAATTTTCAGCACGCGGCGTGCTGAAAATTTTCCATCCCAACCAGCTCACTGATTGGCTGGACTCCGCTTAGCTTAGCACACCTGCGTGAGTCTCCATTTCATTTTGTCTTTTGCTTGCTGCTTAACTGGTGAGTAGCGGTACCGGTGAGAATCGGGAGGCACTGGGGGGAGGAGATGGCCCTCCTCTCCTTCTCCCCCTTTGCGGAGTTTCCCTGTGTCTCCCAGGTCGCGCCCGTCCCATCTCAAAAGGATTCGGCTCGACCACCTCTTCCTCCTTGACCTCTTCTTCTTCCTCCACCTCCTCCTCCTCCCCGTCCATGGTGGCTGCTGCTGCCGCTGCCCCTCCATGGCTGGGTCCTCCCAAGCATGCTCGACCCAGAGCTCCCCGCACCTAGCTGCATTGCACACACGTGCGAGCATTCAAGGTATCCGGCGTTTTTTTTTTTAAAAAAAAATCCCGCCCGATCGCTTGTTTTTTTAAAAGGTTTCAGATCCTCTGCAAATGCCTGCATCCCGGCCGTCTGCAATGCAAGGGCAATGAAGGGCAGCCAACAAGCTAGGAGCAGCCGAAGCCCCAGCAGCCGCCCCGCTTCTAATCTCCATCTGCTCGATGGAGGCTGCCTGGCTGCTGGCGCTGCTGTGCCTCTGCTCCGCAGCGAAGATGCCACCGCCACCCCCACCGGCTCTTCCCGCCCGGACACCCGCCGCCCAGGAGCTGCCCGAAAACCTTTCTGCCCACCACTGGCTGCACCGCAGCTGACTCGCCCTGGGTGGGCTGGAAGGCTTTGGGCGTCCAAAGAAGAGTCTCAAGCGGATGGCAGTGGGATCGCTGCCCGGGAGCTGCCAGAAGTCTTCCCCTCCTGCCCAACACGCTTGTTTTGATGAGCGCGGGGCAACTGACGAATCAGCTGAGCGATATATTTCCCGGCTGCTTGGTTTGCTCTGTTTCTCGAGGCAGTGCGAAGCGGGGGAGGGGGCGGGGGAGAAGGAATCTCCGGATGAGGTGAAGACGTGTTTTCTCTTTAAAATTATTTTTTGAATAATTCTGTAAGATTTCTTTTTCTACTTGAAAGTTGGGAGGGCGGGATGTGTGTGTGTGTGTGTGAGATAGAACATGGAACATAGAATATGCATATAATTCATAGTACTCCATGGATTATTTTAATTATGATTCTAAATTAGTGGAATTTGCTGCTCTCCATTTCAATATCTGTAGGTATCAGCTGTACTCTCTCTTTTTTAAATGGCTCTCACTTGAGACTCACATTGTAAACTGGTTTCCTTTAATAAATAAAATCCATTTTCTTGTACATTATTTCTGCTGTCCTGGAACTTTTTCAGTTTCATTTAAATGGGGATGTACTTGTAACAATAGGGTAGAAAACAGTACTGATTTCTGAAGGAAAATTACATGGAACTGAGGATGCAAAAAATCTGATCAATCTTCATTTTTTGGTCTGAAAATATACAAGTGGTTTTATGTGCTTCTGTTCTAACTAAAGGATGCACTCACAGTTGTGATTCTGTGAACTAGTTGCAGCTTGTTTCTGTACCATTCTGTGCCATGTGCTTTCCAAGTTTCAAAGCCTTGGATTTTTGCATTTAATCACTTTCTCATTCAGATTCCTAGGCTTTCGCTTGCATTAAAACATTAATGTTGATTTATAAGATCAGTAAACTGGATATTCTACTTTACAGTTATTGTAAATGCCATTTATTAGACATACAAGCCACAACAACTTCTAACAGTCATAAGTATGAACCAGTTGCCAAGCATCTGAATTTTGATCACATAATCATGGGGATGCTACAAAGGTCATAAGTGTGAAAAATAGTCATAAGTCATTTTCAGTGCCATTGTAACTTTGAACAGTCACTAGATGAACTATTGTAAGTTAAGGACCACTTGTAATCTGTTTACACTCATGTAATTTAAATATTGCCATAGCTAAGATTATGCCAGGATATTCTACATAGTAAGACATTCTTTAAAGCTTGCAGTCATTTTATGGGCATTTTAGCTTGCTGTGGTATAATTTTAGAATACATCTGAATGTAGGTAGTAAGCAATCTTTTCCCAAACAATGGAAGGGACAGAACTGGCCATCCTGCATTGGAAAACAAAACTTGCTGCTGGAAACAGTTGATATTGGCAATCCACTTGGAACATATCTTATTTGGCAAGTAAACTTTTACTTGTTAAAATTTGTTACTTAGTTGTTTGATTGATTTCTCCTGGAAACAGTATTATATAAAAGAGGCATTTGCTCTTTTCTTTGCCATTATAAACCTTGTTTTGGGAATGGGAGAGTATCATAGCCCTCACTCCTATGATTGAAAAAGAAGTAAATTAATTTCTTATGAAAATAAAGTATACATACTCAGTACTTCTTTGAAGATGGTCACATAACCTTTTTTTAATTTGCAATATTTGGCACATAGATTTCTTTCCTAGAAACTGTATTCCCTCAAATTGAGGTAGTACTCTTTGGGCCCTGCTTCAAGTTTTTCTTCCTCCTTTTCTAAACTGCTGAAACTGCTGATTTAATTTTGAAAATATTGTTCACATACTCAGCACAAATGGTAGTGATGGTATTAATCATAATAGCCATGGACAAGGAGAATATAGTACAAAAAGATGAAATATAGTACAAAAAAGACCACCTCCATAGTTTAATATTCCAATCAAACCACCTCATATCTTTACGTAATAAGGGAAAGGACAGTAACTTGTTTCTTGAAAAGAAAATTATATCAGCTGTTCTCCAAGCTTTGTTAAACACAATTGCAGTTATCATTTGGTTTAAACCAAGAAGCATGTTGTTTGGAATTATATCAATCCAGAACCAGTGAAATTAAATCAGTGTTAAATTAAAAATGTATTTACCGGTAATTAATTATAGAAAGATACAAATGTTGCAAACTCATCCACTTACATGGATCGCCTCATATCTATTATATCATATATCTTTTGTTATTGTCTTTCCTGTTTTTCAGTGGCATTCCATAAGAAAAAGTTTCCCCACCATGATTTGTGACATCTATACCATACTATATTCCACATCCATGTATTAACTTAAGGAGGAGGGGATTGATATGCTAACAAACACATATTTGCTCCACATGGTTTCACATCTTATTTATAGATTGATGTGTTTATTGTAGTTTTGAAAGAGTGTGTATTTTTTACTCAATCAGAACCTGCTGGACATAGGATCAAAATGTATTGCTATTACCTAATTTTTGGGTATGATTCAGCAGTTAGAATAGTTTGCAAAGGTACAAGAAATTCTGTATGTCATCCTCACACATGCAAGTTACACAGCAGTTGTTCACTTAAGAACTGTGGCAAGAAAGGTGGTATAGTGACCAAAGTTACAATGGCATTGAAAAAAGTGACTGATGACCATTTTTCACACTTAGCGACCATTTTCACACTTAGCGACTGTTTCAGCATCCTCATGGTCACGTGATCAAAAGTTGATGTTTGGCAAGAATTACAATTTATATTTGTAAATTGTAGTTATGTTGAAATAAAAAAAATTACAATACTATTTTTGCGTTATATGAAATTTTTTGTTGCTCCGTATAAAATTTTTAATCAAGCCCCCCCCCCCCGCCCCGGTCGAAGGTGTCCCTCTTTACCAATCTGAAAATCTGGTCACCTTAGTGTAGGATCTCCTGCTTGGCCGTGGTGGTGGGGGTTGGACTGGATGACCTACAAGGACCCTTCCAACTCTGTTAATCTGTTTTTGTTTTGTTTAGAAGAGTGTGCTTCTATGCATGTGGGCAGAGTACCTCTCCATGTCCACTGTACATGTTCTTTTGGAACATAAATAACTAAGAAAAAAAGCAGAATTCAAAACACATTGGGTAAGGATGTTTCTCAATGTGACCCTAGTCAATTTGAGCGAACCAGTTGTTATATTGCTGGCTGGCCTGCCCCTTTCTCCCATGCCCCTTCCAGGAGTCCCCCCCCCCACACATGCCTAGTTTTGGCTGCCAGGTAAGTGCAGGAAGGTCTACTAGCCATGGGGAGGTAGGGCATGAGCCCCCCCATGGCCTGTTTTTGCTCTCAGGAGGTTGCAGGGAGGCCTACAAGGCCCAAAATGGGGCATGGGGGAGTGTGGCATGCCCCCCCAACTGGTAGCCTATTTTTGCTCCCAGGAGGCTGCAGGGAGACCTACTAGACACAAAATGGCCCGCTGGTGTGTGTGCAGTGCCCCATTTTTGCTCCTAGGGAGGTGCAGGAGACCGAGTGCTACCTGTCACACCCCCTGGCCATGCCCACCCAGGGCAGAGAACCGGTTGTTAAATTATTTGAATCCCACCACTGCCCTGGCTCTGTTGTGCTGCTAATTAGTACTACCTTTGAAACTAACAAGGAGCAAAACTGAACAACTTTGGCTCTTACCCATTTTATAAAGTTTTCCCAAAGATCATATGTTTCATAACCCAGTTCAAATTGTCAAAGGCCTTTCCCATCTCTAAAAACATAAATATAGTTTTTTATTATTATGCTGCTCCAAATATTCCAAAATATCCAACAATGGACTCAACAATGTTTGAGTCCTAATTGAGTAATATTAAGGAAATGTGCAGGTAATACTTACAAGTACCTCGGTACTTGTCGGTGTTAGTGGGGGGGCAGAGATCGTCCCTGAGGCCCCTAACATGTGGAGTACCTCAGGGTTCGGTCCTATCCCCCCTACTATTTAACATATACATGAAACCGCTGGGCGAGATCATTCGGAGGCACGGGATAAAATACCATCAATATGCGGACGATACACAATTGTATCTGTCCGCCCCGTGCCAACTCAATGAAGCGGTGGACGTGATGAACCGGGGTCTGGAGGCCGTTAAGGACTGGATGAGTGCTAACAAACTGGTGCTCAACCCGGATAAGACCGAGTGGCTGTTGTGTTTCCCCCCCAATAATTTGGCTAATACACCAACGCTTAGGCTGGGGGGTCAAATTTTATACCCCTCAGATAGGGTCCGCAACTTAGGAGTCCTCCTGGATCCACAGCTGACTTTTGACCACCAGCTGTCAGCTGTGACCAGGGGGGCATTTGCCCAGGTTCGCCTGGTCCGCCAGTTGCGGCCCTACCTAGATCGGGGGGCCCTCACAACAGTCACTCGAGCCCTTGTGATCTCTAGACTGGAATACTGCAATGGGCTCTACATGGGGTTGCCCCTGAAGTGCATCCGGCGACTACAGCTAGTCCAAAATGCAGCCGCGCGAGTGATAGTGGGCGCACCTCGGTTCGCCCACGTTACACCTGTCCTCCGCGAGCTGCACTGGCTGCCTGTTGGTCTCCGGGTGCGCTTCAGGATAATGATGACCATCTTTAAAGCACTCCATGGTAGTGGATCTGGGTACTTGAGAGACCGCCTTCTGCCGATTACCTCCCTAAATCGACCAATTAGATCGCACAGACTGGGCCTCCTCCGAATTCCATCTGCCAGTCAATGTCGACTGGCGACCACACGGAGGAGAGCCTTTTCTGTTGCTGCCCCGACCCTATGGAACGAGCTCCCCATGGAGATCCGCACCCTCACCACGACCCAGACCTTCCGCGCAGCCCTCAAGATCTGGCTCTCCCAGCAGGCCTGGGGATAGGCTTCCAATTACCCGCCCGAGTGTTTGATTGCTGAATGAAAGTTGTGTTTTATTATTTTTCTTTTGTTCACAAAGTGTTTGTTTTGACCTTGCACTTCCCCTCCCCTGTGGTTGTAAGCCGCCCTGAGTCCCCTCAGGGAAAAGGGCGGCATATAAATCCCAATAAACCTAAACCTAAACCTAAACCTACCTGCAATATTTATGTGCATTGTGTACTTCTGCAATAATGTTTTACTTTAAATTTCAGGATCGATAAAAGCAAAGCACAGCCATTTCTCTCCTTGCCTGTTACATTCCCTTTTAAAACATACTGTTAGGCATTTACTGATATGTATATATTTCTTGTACCTAGGTAAACTTCAGATCAACAGGACAAGGTCCACAAAAGACATAAAATCAATTAAACAAATGATAGGAGGAACATCCTGATAAGATTTAGGGATCAAGAATGTTTAACTATTAACAGTGATTAAGAAGCTAATACCAGAGATTAAGAAGAGCAAAAAGAGTGTAAACAGGATCACTTTTAAACAATATAAACAATATACTAAACAACCCATGACCCATTGTTTCAGTGAAAGAGAATGACTGTAGGTGGACACAAAAAAATATTGGTGGGAACGGGAGTGTTTTTCAACTTTCTGTTGGCTTCCCCATTGAGTGTCCTTCTTAAGGAAGGATGCTGGCAAGGAGCCCCAGAAACTAACTAACTAACTAACTAACTAACTAACTAACTAACCAACCAACCAACCAACCAACCAACCAACCAACCAACCAACCAACCAACCAACCAACCACCTACCTACCTACCTACCTTCCTTCCTTCCCTCCCTCCCTCCCTCCCTCCTTCCTTCCTTCTCTCTCCCTCCCTCCACATGAAGTTTAAACTTCCTTTTAATTGACTTAATAAAAAGTAATGGGCACTGCACTGGTTAGGAAGGGCACATCGGGGTGCAGCATAGGTTGGGAAAGGTGCATGGAGTGCAGGAAATGTTGGGAAGGGTGTGTGAAAGTGTGTGAGAGCTGCCACATGGGTTGGGGAGGGTACATGTCTGTGGGAAACATTGATGCTATGCCTCAACATCCATGGTGGCTAAAATGAAGTTATTAGTGAGATGGCCTGAGGCAGGGGTGTCAAACTCAATTTCATTGAGGACCTCATCAGGGTTGTGTTTTCTCTCAGAGGCCTGGAGTGAGTATTGGTGGGTGTGACCAGCTCAACGTCATTCATGTTGGGGGCACCTGTGGTGGCCCAAGCACTCTGCCAGAGAAAACAGGTTCCCAAGGACCATTTTTGGCTGCGACTGCCTCCTGCCACCCTCTGCCAGCAAAAATGGAGCTCGGGAGGGCTGCTCCATTTTCGCTGGCAGAGGCACTGCGGGCCAGTCCTTCGCTGTTTCCAGGGTGGCTCCGTGGGCCAGATCTAAGCACCCCGGTGCATCTTATACTTCAAAAAATACGGTACATTGTTGTGGGATTGGAGAATGTAGCATGGTAGCATTGGAGAGTTGCTTCTGAGCCTCCATGACAATGGCCCCTCCCTGGTTGTTCACTTATACAAAATGTATTTAAAAGATTTGTAAAATGGTCACCATTCTTAAGAGCACAACTCTGAACAATTCACAACAATAATCAAACTACAAAATCCATAAAATCTACACAGACTACACAGACATACACATACACAGATACTAGTAAATACCCTTCTACACAAATCTACACTTGCAAAATGTTCTATAGAATTAGTCGGGGAAAGGAGGGATGAAGGAGTCTTAATTTGTGACCTACAGAGTTTTTCCATTCCTACAACATACCTTACCTTTTCCTCAGGATCAGAGAAGCACTTTTGTCCCAGAACTGGAATAAATAGGTTCCTGATTATGGCACTTATTAAGAGGATCATCTCTCTCTCTCTCTCTCTCTCTCTCTCTCTCTCTCTCTCTCTCTCTCTCTCTCTCTCTCTCTCTCTCTCTCTCTCTCTCTCTCTCTCTCTCTCTCTCTCTCTCTCCCTCCCTCCCTCCCTCCCTCCCTCCCTCCCTCCCTCCCTCCCTCCCTCCCTCCCTCCCTTTTATCAATCTGTATCATCTGTATCATCTGTCTATATCATTCATCATCTCTCTCATCTTTCTGTCTGTCTTCTTCTTCTTCTTCTCCTCCTCCTTCTCCTTCTCCTTCTCCTTCTCATAATGATGAAGTATTGACAAAACTTCTCCACAGACATAGGAATTAGCTGTGATTAGTAGATGCTGGAAGCAAACAAACAATAATAGAATTGTGTCATTTGTGCTTTGTGCAAGTCTCAGAAGTCTATGGCAATTATTGGATCAGGATGCTGTCTAAAATTGATCTTCCTCTTGTTCAACAATGGTTTTGTCCAGTTGCTTTTATTTTTCATCTATTTTCAAACACACCTAAACAAATATAACAGGTATTCAGAAACACCATTCTCACACCTACCATGTACACTATCTATCAAATGCATCTCATTTTCACATAGCATACATAGCATACAACGATTAGACTTTCATTTCACTTTTTTTTCAAAGCTAATTACCAGGCAGGGGGAATTTTGTGAGTGCCAATATGCAGAAGCAGTAACACTTACCAACTGCAGTCTCTATGGAAATCACACAGCTATGTGACAAACCAGGTATGAAAGAAATCCTGTCATTAGAGTTAATTGCCATTCTGGAGGGATTTTCAAGGGGTCCCAACATGTGAGCAGAAAGCTTTCCAGAAATCTAATTACTATGCAAGAAGGCAAGCATTGAACGGTGTTGTCTAATGGCTGCAGAAGCATCATGGATTTTGTATGATCTACAGACCGGAGGTTCCTGACCCAAGGGAAGGTAGGCATGTGCCAGGAGTTTGAATTACTCTCCTCTTCTTTCTGGATAGAGGTAATAAAATTCTTATCCATTTTATGAACAGCATATTTTCTAAGTCGAGAATACTGAAACTGTGGTCCTTCAAATATAGCTGAACATTGGAAGGGCCAGAGGTTCCTTACTCTTGCTCTAACTCTCCCACATTCTCAGCACATTACATCAAAGTTTAAATCTGAAAAATCAGATGAATGATTCCTAAACGAATTAGAGAATGATCTGGTCAAATTAGTATTTCTTATTACAGAGTTTGTTATAAGATTAGTGGCTATAGAAATGTGTGTGTGTGTGTGTGTGTGTGTGTGTGTGTGAGAGAGAGAGAGAGAGAGAGAGAGAGAGAGAGAGAGAGAGAGAGAGAGAGAGAGAGGGAAGGAGGGCGGGAGAGAGGGGGGGGAGAGAGGAAGATATGTATGTATGTATGTATGTGTGTGTATGTATGTATGTATGTATGTATGTATGTATGTATGTATGATATAGATCAGGGGTGTCAAACTCAAGGACCGCAGTCCAGATGTGATCGTCAGGGTGCTCAGATCAACATCTTTATTAAAATACCAACTTGCAATAATCAAAGATGTCCTTTGCAACTCCCTTTCTCTTTGGATAAGCAACATTCATCTGCTTCTAGCTAACCTGAAACCTATTCATTGTCCACTGGCCCTTAAAAAAATAAATTCAAAACAGCAACAAAAAAACTATATTATAGTGGTATTTAAATTAAAATAAAATTGTCAGCTTAAAAAAAAGGACATTCAATTTGATCCTTGCAAGCAACCAAGGACAAGCATGATCTCCACTAGCCATGTCTAAGACAACATCAAAGCAGAAAAATAAATCACCCACCTATTTTAGAATATTCATGCTTTTTGTTAGGGTTGATCATGCAACGTAATTCTCAGCATGCACTGAATTTCCATATCACTTGCTTTGAAAAATGGGCAGGCAAAGAACTTCAAGAACTGAGTTCCATAGACATTAACCAGCTGTTCTGACCTTGCCCTAAAATGCTTCTTCCAAAGGGAACACATGGTGCTGGGTTGGGAAGGGTGACAAAATGCATGGAGAGAATAGAAAACGTTCCAGAGAGTCTACATGTTCAGCCACTTATCGTGCCATGCATTAAAAAAAACAAAAACAAATATTGCATATGAATGTCTAAATTGTAGATGGCTCTCTGAACCCAACTGCCCATATTTGATGCCATTAATATTCTTTTTCAATTCAGTTCTTTTTTTTCATTTTACATAAAGTAAATGTCATGTTTCACAGTGGTCCAAGAGGTGGGTTGCTCCTGGATCAACCAAACCTGTAGTAGCGGGGGCAGGAGGCTCTACCCACCCACCCAGACGCTGCGCAGAAGTGTCCGGTGCGTACATGAACACACACAGCAGCGCACCCAAACTGGTAGTAAAAACATTGGCAACCCACCTCTGAGGGGTCCTCAATCTGTCTGGCACCAAGGAACGGTTTTGTGGAAAATAATTTTTCCACGGACAAGAAAGGGGGATGGTTTTGTATGCAACGTAGATCTCACGCATGTGCAAGTGAAGCTTTGCTTCCTTGCCGATCGCTTGCGCAGCCTGGTTCCTAACAAGCCACATTCCTCTACTGGTCCACTCATGATGGGCACTCATGATGTTTCAGATGTCAAGGAGTTGTAGAGGTTGCTTAGACTATGCTGGGCAGTGGTGGGTTCCGGATTCTGTTCCAACCAGTATGGTTGGAACGGCCCCGGCATCACCCACGTGGATGCGTGTGGTGCATGCATGCGTCGTACTTGCCTGCGATGCTTCCGCAAGTCTCTGTGATGGTCCATCTGCTTGGTGGAACGTCACGCAGGCGCTGTACATGCCATGCATGTGCACGTAAGCGCCAAAAGCTTAAAGCACAGGTAAAGAGCTCGGGCGGGCAGGTGGGCCCTCCGGAGCACCGTACCGGAATGGTACTCGGTGCTCCGGGCAGGATCCGGTACGCCCATACCAGGGAGTACTGCCTGCAACCCACCACTGATGCTGGGTGTATGTAGAGTTCGACAACCTTTTTCCTAATTCTCCCAGTGACTTGCCCTCCTGGAAACCACGGTGCTTTCTTTCTCAGCTGTTGCGACTGAGACATAACATCAGAAAGAAGAATTTGCATAGCAGCGGCATTAGTTGTGTTTACACTATAGTTCAGGGAGTGGATAATACTGGAAATAACCTCTGATGCATTTTCCCAAATACTTTACAAACACCTCATAGATCCTATCATTTTACAAGGCATAGTTGTTGAAGTAAGTAAAAGTATGAGAATGAATGCCCTACCTTATTTTTTCTTCATTGTCTCTGGCCTTTGATTCACTGTGTCAGACTCTACTCTCTTCCTTATTGCTGCTGTTGTCACCCTTTGGAGAAGCTCAGCGAGCAGCTGCCTAGGGGGTGAGGGTGGAGGGCACAGTAAGGTGAGAGAGAACAAATTGTCTTACACATACACATTCTATTCCTGTCAGCTGTTGATTGGCTGTCAGTTACATGGTCTAAGCCAGATCTCTGTCTCCTGACAACATCAGGGGCAAAAATGATGTACCTGTGTTTGCAGTTAGGTGGCTGCTTAAGGGGCAAACCTGCTTGATTTTTAATCTGTAAGTTTTCACTTGTTTTTAACTCTGTTTTTAGGTTATGTTTTTATTCATGTATATCAGTGGTGTGATTCAGCCAGTTCGCACCTATCCAGGACAACCGATTGTTAACTTTTTAAGCAGTTGAGAGAACTGATTGTTGGAAGAAATATCCTTTTGTTTTCCCCGCACACACACACACTTTACAGGGCTAATCCTGTAAGGAAGGTAGGAAGGAAATGTTCTGGTATTGTTTCTAGCCTAATCTTTATTGCCCTGCTTACAGAAACTGCCTCTCCGGTTGACCCTTATTTCATTGTAATAACTAAGGCCAAGCGCCCGACGTGAGTGATGTTGAGTTGACCATGCCCACCCAGTCACATGACCACTGAGTCATGCCTATCCAGCTGGTCATTAGGGCAGAGAACCGGTTGTTAAATAATTTGAATCCCACCACTGATGTATATGTACAGTTTTATTATGCTGTTGTAAAGTGTCCAAAGTCACTTAGGTGAGATAGGTGGTATAGAAACCTAATAAATAAATAGCCCAATTTTTATGCCTGAATAGCTAGGCATGACTCTAAGCTGCTGAGATACGGATTGCACCAGCAAAAAGAACCTGGCAGACCATGTGCATACTGTGGTTTAGTGCAAGCAGAGAAAGGCTAATGTGTAAAGGGCTTGGTTTAATTCATATGGTCTTAGACCCTCAAACAGCAAACAAATTGAAAACAGAGTATCCACCGAGTGTGGTTGAAAGAGTAAAGATGGCGGCCACAGTCATGCAATCAAAGCAATGCACATAAAGACACAGATAGATGTTTAATTGCATTGTCATGTCTTCCATCTTGATTTTTTTTATTAGACTGTAGACACTGTGAGGACAGAAATGTTTTCAGTAGCAGACCTTATTAGGCCACAACTTGGTGGCTAGGAAGCCATTCTAGTGCTATTATTAACTGGGGAAATGTTGTGCTTCAGAACCAGCAACCTAGAGTGATCTGGCCTGTCTCAGGAGTTGGCAATATCCTAGTTTTTGTCCCCTTTATTATGTACAGTTAATCTACTTCATTGCCTGGATGGTGTGGTGGCCTGGAGGTGAAGATGCTTACCTCCCACTTGGAAGGTTAAGAGTTCAGTCCTAGGCAGTGACAGAATGTTTCTTTATCAGAGGGCAAAGAGCAAATATCTGCTGCAAACTCTATGTAGTAATTAGGAAGGGCATCTGGCCAATAAATACTCACTTTATTCAATTGCCCTGATTCTACCCCATTACAAGGGTCATAAAAAGAAGAAAAATCAACTTGCATTGCCTTAAGTTAGCGATGTCCAACCTTTTGGGCTTGACATGTCAAAAATTTAACTCCATTGGTGTATGACATACCCTCAAACAAAAGAAAATTTTTTTTTTACATATTAACTTATTTATTTATTTTTTAAAAAGCAGCTCTGGGTCACATGAGGCCTTTGTTCTTGAAGCAGCTTTGGAGAATGCTCTTCGGTGGCCTCTGAAGCCTCCAAAAACAGTGGAACATGACTTTTGGAGGCTTGTGTGACTTTCAGAGGCTCCCAAAGTGCACAAGAGTACATCCCATTCTCATGCAGCCTTCGCAGCTTCTGAAAATTGTGTGAGAACAGGGCATGCTTTCCAGAACAGTTATTCTTGAGTGTTGATGAGTGGGTGTGTCACCAAAAATGTTGTGGCATATCACCTTTTAACACATATGGAATTTGTTCACCACTATTTGTTCAAGTAGTTTCTATTTGTTCAAGTAGTTTCTTCAAGAGCCAATTTTTCATCCTTGTCATGTGATGGCAGCAGTGTAATTCTAGGGTTGGCTAACTACAGTCCACAGACCAAAATCTGGCTAGCTGCCTGTTTATAGATGGCCTGAAAGATACGAATGGATGAGCAAATGGCAGCAAATTGACAGCTGAACCTCCCAGGATGAAGGACGGGGCTAAGGGTGAGGGATAGGGCAGCCTGAGCAGCAGCAGCAGCAGCAGCAGCAGCAGCAGCAGCAGCAGCAGCAGCAGCAGCAGCAGCAACAACCTATCAGTGCCTTCCTTGCTAGCATTATCCAATGGTTGCCATGCTCCTTGGCTTGCAGGCCTGTGATCCATGCCCATCGATACAGACGAGAGGCGGGATCTTTTACAGAAAATGTCCGTTGATCCCCAGTGTAATTAGTCCTCGTTGCTGTGTGGCTGGATTCACACACCTCGTTAAGTTGTGGTTTGTTTAACCATGGTTTGTCCAAGAGCAGAATTCGCTAAGTTCATGAAACACATTAAGCTAAACCATTATTTAAGGCTAGGCACACTGTGTGAATCTAATCTGTCTGCAGAAGAGAGGAGAGATATTCGAAGGACCTTCAGCTCAGGTTATAGTCCCTGTGCTTCGAGTGGTGTTTAGCCGTCTTTTCAACTTCGGTAATTCAATGCTCCTGAATCAAACCCTTTCTGAAATTTCAGTCAGATGTGCCCTTCTTTATTCTTAGTTGTGCAGAACAGCTGTTCCATTCAAGGAGGGAACTGATACTTGCCCATAGAAAACCATTTAATATACCCAATACAGACAGCTAATGCTTTCTATGAATGCGGTGAGTGACAGCAAATATTTTACATGTGCCTCAGTTCTATAGGTTTTTTGACAAATGTATCAGACGTAGGTTGTTCCTCTAACAGCAGCAGAAGCATGTCCAAATGCCTGTGATTTATCTGCCACTTCCTCACAGCCTTATCTTGTGAGAGCTGAAAATTGTTCCTTATTTATCAGATTTAATTATTTAATTAATGCAGGTTATGTAGTTACCATCTCATCTAGTTGACTGGGGTATATGCCCAACAATAGATTAAAAATATATATAAATAGTATATACAAACATAAAAAACCTCTTGTAATAAATATCCTTAACAACCCAAAACACAGCCAAAGTGGAGAGAGTGCATGAAATGGCATCCTCATAGCATCCTCCTAATCTTGCTTCAACAGTGGCTCCATCTAGCTAAGTCTTTGGCTCCATGGGAGCCCAACATCTGGTCACAAAAACAGGTCTTGAAGGCCTAAAACAGAGGTCTTCAAACTTGGCAACTTTAAGATTTGTGGACTTCAATTTCCAGAATTCTGGGAATTGAAGTCCACAAGTCTTAAAGTTGTCAAGTTTGGGGACCTCTGGCCTAAAAGAACATCAAATGTGAAAATTGTGGTTCAGAGTTCCTGGATTTAAAGTAACATTATCCCTCTTTTTGTCATGGGTATAATCTGGCCCATGTCACTGGTCATTTGTTTGCTACATGTATACTCCCTTGAAAGAGCAATATAACATTTTATTTAAATTATCTTGAATCAATGCTAGTCCTGTACCACACAGGAAATGGATTTAAACTGAGAAAGAGAGTGAGTTTCTGTTGTCACTGCTGGATGCATTTCAGTAGTTTCCTGCTGTTTCTGGGAAGGGTTGACGTGGCCATGTTTTCCCAGTTTTATCTACTCCATTTTGACACTGTTGACCCTTGGAGTCATGGAGATCATATTGGTATTGTGCATGGACCAATCAGAACAGCACATTCTCCATGGCCCTCCATTAGATGTTTCCAGGTGTCGGTGGCCATGAGGTCAGAACTCCTTGATCACCCACTACCAATACTGCTATTCCCTAGGCCTAAAAGCACAGGTTGAGGATGGCATTTATTGATCAACATTACCTCCTGTTTTGTCCTATGACTCACCTTCATGCATGTTACTGGTTAGCCAAGTTGCTTTTCAACACCTTTCTAGCAATCTTTCAGGAAAGCATTTGTCCCACATTCACAAAAACCCTCAGATGCAAAGAAATGCTTTAGTTGAGAGGGGACATTGGGAGACCCCTCTTGCTTCTCCCTGCACCCTCCTCCCCTCCTGGGTTCTCTCAGTCAGGCTAAACCCACTGTTCCAAGCACCTGTCAACCTTTTAAGCTAGACAAAAGGTAAATGTAAAGGTTCCCCTCACACATATGTGCTAGTCATTCCTGAGTCTAGTGGGCAGTGCTCATCTCTGTTTCAAAGCCGAAGAGACAGTGCTGTCTGAAAATGTCTCTGTAGTCATGTGGCCAGCATGACTAAACACCGAAGGTGCACAGAACGCTGTTACCTTCCCACCAAAAGTGGTTCCTATTTTTCTACTTGCATTTTTACATGCTTTCGAACTGCTAGGTTGGCATAAGCTGGGACAAGTAATGGGAGCTCACTCCATTACATGGCACTAGGGATTTGAACCACTGAACTGCCAGACCTTTCTGATCGACAAGCTCGGTGTCTTAGTTACTGAGCCACCGCATCCCTGACAGATAAGATAGGAATTTCAAGAGTGTTCTATATTGTCATTGAGGAATTATTACAGAATCTTGAAAATCTGGCAGAATTTCTTTTTACTACCGTGTTTCCCTGAAAATATGACATGTCCTGATAATAAGGCCATGCCACATTTTTCTGGTAGACAAAAATATAAGCCCTCCCCCACAAATAAGCCCCCTGGCAATGCCCCACCTCTGGCCAGGCAGAGCGCCGCTCACCAACCTAGCAGTATCCCAAAGGTGCCAAGCCACGGGAACTGGGGGGGGGGGGAGGCAAAGGTGATTGTGTTGCTTGGCGCCTTTGGGATACCGCTAGGTTGATGAGCAGTGCCGTGCCCAGCTGAAGAGGGGGGTTGCCGGGCAGCTGCTCTTTTCTGAGCGGGCTCCCAAAGAGCCGGGCACAGCCTTGGGGGCGAACGGCTGTGTTGCGCTGTCGCAGCAGTGCAGCACAGCAGCCATGAAGCGACCACACTTACGAGCAGCCACCCGGCAAACCCCCTTTCCAGCCGGGCACAGTGCCATTCACTGACCTATGGGTATTGCCAAGCAGTGTCACCGCCTGTTCGCCACCGCCTGGCTCTCGTGGCTTGGCGCCTTCGAAATGCCAGTGAATGGTGCTCTGTACTGCTGGAGAGGGGGGGTTGTGTGCTCTCTCACACACCTCCCAGCCTCACAATGCCCTGGCCCAGCTCTCCCCGCAGAGCCAGAGCACCTCCGCTGCTGTTGCCGCCACCGCTGCCATCCTAGCATGGCTTTTTCGGCGGCTTCCAAACTGAGTCTTCCAGCAGTGGCCGCTCTGGGTATATGCTGTATAGTTGTACGCTCTGCCAGCAGCTGCCCCACAACCATAAAGTGTACACCCAGAGCGGCCACTGCTGGAAGACTCGGTTTGGAAGTTGCCGAAAAAGCCATGCTGGGATGGTGGCTGCGGCGGCAGCAGAGGTGCTCTGGCCCTGCAGGGAAAGCTGGGCCAAGGCATCGTGAGTCTGGGAGGCATGTGAGCAGGAGCAGAACAGTTGCTCGTGCAACCCCCCCTCTCCAGCTGTACAGAGCGCCATTCACTGGCATTTTGAAGGCACCAAGCCGCGAGAGCCGGGTGGTGGTGAACAGATGCTCATGCGGCTTGGTGATACCCCTAGGTCAGTGAATGGCACTGTGTCTGCTGGAAAGGGGGTTTGCCAGGTGGGTGCTCGTGAGCATGGTCGCTTCATGGCTGCTGTGCTACACTGCTGCGACAGCGCAACACAGCCGTTCGCCCCTGAGGCTGTGCCTGGCTCTTTCGGAACCCGCTTGGAAGAGAGCAGCCGCCCGGCAACCCCAAAACAATAAACCCTCCCCTCATAATAAGGCCCAAGCCATATTTTGTGGGTAAAAAATAAGACCCTGTCTTATTTTTGGGGAAACCTGGTATTACTTATATGTAGGAAAATCAAGCTTGGTTTGTTCTGAGTTTCTTTCTCACACTTTCTTCTTTCCCAAGACTGAGTAATCTTTCCTGAAACCTCTCCCTTAATGGTTGATTCCTCCTCTTCCAGTTCTTAGATCAAATCTACATTCCATCCCAGTATCCACCTAGTCTTGACCAATCTCAGCCTAGTGATATTCAAAAGAGTGAGGTTCTCCCTCTCCGCCAGCAATATGTAGGAGGACTAATGAAGTGTGGAGAATTTCCCCAAACTATTTCCATGACTTAACTTGCAATAAATAATTCATCCATCATCACTGATCCAATAGGATTGGCTCTTCCTGCCTTGTGATCTGGAAGTGTCCTGAGACTGGAATGTTTTCCAGTGAAATGGCATTTCAAAGACTAACTTGGCATTCAACATATCTGCATTCAAAATGAAAGACCCACCCGTTCATAATTACGAAATCAAACTAAGATTACAAAGTGAAAGAAAAAAGATATGTTTTACTCCCCAATTTGGGGGTGGACGACTCATTTGCAAAGCTTGTAATTATCCAGTTTTTGGGTGGAACCCATGGCTTCAGGAAGCTTTCCCAATGCCATCCTGGAAATAAGTGCATGCAAACTTGATATTACAATGCAGCATAATTTTTACAGGACCTACAGTATATCACAGAAGTACACCCACGCACATTTTGTAAATATTTAAGTATATCTTTTCATGTGACAACACTGAAGAAATGACACTTGGCTACAATGTAAAGTAGTGAGTATATAGCTTGTATAAGGTAAATATGAGTAAATTGATACACAGTGCCCTGTAATCAAAACCAGTATTGTGCTATTTTGCATTTTCAGAAATGTAAAGAGTGAACATTTCTAAGAGGCACTGCATTCTGTTTTTAGAGAGGTATTGTATTGTATTGTATTTAATAGATTTATAGGCTGCCCAATCCCGGAGGATTCCGGGCGGCTTACAGAAAAGAAACAAATCTTAAAAATAAAGAATTAAAAAAACAGAGAAGATAGATTAAAACCTCATCATGCACCCAATCTGGTCGGGGCTGGACCTTAATCATGAGGTCAACAGCCCCAGGCCTGCCGGAATAGCCAGGTTTTGATAGCCTTTCGGAAGGCCATGAGAATGGGTAGGGTCCGGATCTCTGGGGGTAGTTCATTCCATAGAGTCGGAGCGGCTACAGAGAATCACCTCCTCTGGGGAGCCGCCAGCTGACATTGTCTGGCTGACGGCACCTGAAGAAGGCCCACCCTGTGCGATCTTATCGGCCGTTGGGAGGTATGCAGCAGTAGGCGGTCTTGCAGGTATCCAGGTCCTAAGCCATGTAGGGCTTTAAAGGTAATGACCAGCACCTTGAATCACGTTCGGAGACCGATAGGAAGCCAGTGCAGCTCGCGGAGGATAGGTGTAACGTGGGTGTATCTTGGTACACCCAGTATCGCTCGCGCGGCTGCGTTCTGGACTAGTTGTAGTCTCCGAACACTTTTCAGGGGCAGCCCAATGTAGAGCGCATTACAGTAGTCAAGTCTTGAGATGACGAGGGCATGAGTGACCATTTGAAGTGCCTCCCGATCCAAATAGGGCCGCAACTGATGCACCAGGCAAACCTGGACAAAGGCCCCCCTGGTCACGGCCGACAGATGATGTTCTAATGTCAGCTGCGGATCCAGGAGGACCCCCAAGTTGCGGACCCTCTCTGAAGGGTGTAAATTTTCACCCCCCAGGATTAGGGATGGACTATCTGGGTTGTCCTTCGGGGGCAGCATCCACAGCCACTCGGTCTTGTCAGGATTGAGTGCAAGTTTGTTCACTCCCATCCAGATCCTGACAGCTTCCAGGCACTGGCACATCATGTCCACCGCTACACTGAGCTGGCACTGGGTGGAGAGATACAGTTGTGTATCGTCCGCATATTGATGGTATTTAATCCCGTGCCGACGAATGATCTCACCCAGTGGCTTCATGTTGATACTAAATAGGAGCGGGGACAAGACTGAGCCCTGCGCACACCATATTTAAGGGGCCTAGGGGGTCGACCTTTGCCCTCCAACCAACACCGACTGCGACCTGTCAGAGAGGTAAGAGGAGGACCACCGTAAAACGGTGCCTCTCACTCCCACCTCTTCCAGTCATCACAGAAGGATACCATGGTCGATGGTATCGAAGGCCGCTGAGAGGTCAAGGAGCACCAGGATAGAGGAATGTCCTCTATCCCTGGCCTGCCAGAGATCATCGGTCAGTGCAACCAAAGCGGTTTCTGTGCTGTATCCAGGCCTGAAACCAGACTGAAAGGAGTCTAGATAATCTGCTTCATCCAAGGTCCGTCGGAGTTGAAGGGCCACCACCTTCTCAACAACCTTCCCCAAAAAAGGGAGGTTGGAGACTGGACAATAGTTCTTAAGAATAGCTGGGTCCAGAGAAGGCCTCTTGAGAAGGGGTCTCACCACCACTTCCTTCAAAGGTTGCGGGAAAGATTCCTCCTGCAAAGACGCGTTCGTAATCATCTGGAGCCATCCTCGTGTTACCTCCCTGCTGGTCGAGACCAGCCAGGAGGGACACGGGTCCAGTAAACAAGTGGAGGCACTCATCGTTCCCATGGCCTTGTCCACTTCCTCAGGAGTGACAAGCTGGAACTTATTACAGGAAGTCTGATCAAGACCCTCCCTCGGCATATCCGCTGGTACTGTCCAAGTGGAGTCCAGGTCTGCCCGAATCTGAGTGATTTTGTCTGACAAAATCACTCAGATTCTGAGCGAATTCTTCAGCCCTTCCCTGTAAGGGTTCCCCCGTGTCCTCACCCTTCAAGAGGGAGCGGGTTATTCTAAACAGGGTGGCTGGGCGAGATTCTGCGGACGTAATAAGAGTGGAAAAATGTGCACATTTTGCCACCCGTATCGCCACTAAATAAGTCCTAATAAAGGCTCTTAATAGTGTTCGGTCAGATTCGGAGTTGCTAGTCCTCCAGCGTCGCTCTACGCGTCTCTTTTGGCACTTCATCTCCCGGAGTTCCTCGGTAAACCAAGGTGCCCTCCTGGATCCACTGCCGTGGAGGGGCCATAAAGGCACAATCCGATCCAGCGCCTCAGTCGCCGCAGTATTCCAAGCGGCGACCAAGGATTCTGTTGGATTGTGTGCAAGGGAGTCGGGTATCTCTCCAAGCTCCCTCTGAAATCCCAGCAGGTCCATCAGGCGCCTGGGGCAGAACCATTTAATCAGTTCCACCTCCCTGCAATGGGGAAGTAGCTTCCTAAAGTCAAGCCTCAGCACGGAGTGATCTGACCATGACAAGGATAAGATCTCTATTCCCCTTAATTCAAGATCACGTCTCCACTGCCCTGAGAGAAATACGAGGGCGAGTGTGTGTCCCACTCTATGAGTCGAACCCTGAATTACCTGGGTCAAGTCCATGGTTGTCATGGAAGCCATGAACTCCTGAGCCCCATCAGAGTGTTCACCTAGAGATGGCAGGTTGAAGTCCCCCAGTACAATTAGTCTGGGGAACTCAACCGCCACCCCGGCTACTGTCTCTAGGAGTGCAGGCAGGGCTGTTGTGATGCAGCTGGGAGGAAGGTACGTCAAGAACAAGCCCACTTGAACCCCTAGGTCCAACTTCAAGAGAAAGAGACTCACACCCCACAATCTCTGGAGCAGGGATCCTGCGAGGAACTAAACTCTAAGGTAGAGGAGCACACTCACTTTAATTCAATTAATCTATATGTACTGCAACCATTCTTTGAAGATGGAAAGTACAATACAATAGTCATTAATTATAGCAGTCGGGGTTTATAGAAAATTCTTCGTGCAGTGATAATTATTGGTGCTAGGATTTAACACTGTTGTACAAACACGGCTAGATCTGAGAGTCTACGGCCTGCCCATTTTGTATGTTCTGTGGCTTACAAAATTAATTCCTCTATTTTTTTTTAAAGAAAATGCATAAAATTCAGCATCATGTGCAACATCTTGGATACAATTTGGCTGCAGATTAACTCCTTAGCAAACTGTTTCCTACGAACCAGAAAAATGGGTTATAGGAAGCTGAAGGATCCCTGTCTGTCAGAGGAAACTATAGGTTCACCATCTGTGGTATTACTCAGCAAGACTCCTTGATACTTAATGCTTAAATGCAGGTTTCCAGGGAAACCAAAAGTGCTTCTGGCCAGTTTTGTTTTTAAATGTACAGCATGAGTTAAAACCATTCCCCCTTGATGAATACAATAGCCCCACCCATCATTTAAAAGCAGGATGCTATATATTTAAAAAGTCCTATTCCAAAAGCAGTTCTTGAAAGAATATAGTTCGTCCTTATTGTCTGTATCTTCAGAGAATCAGAAGCGTTTTTGAGGAAGGAAGGATAAAAAGAAGTCAAGATGATGACGATTGTTTGTAAAACAGAAAGAAGGTGACTCATTCGGGATTAAGAAGAGCTTTTTATGGGGGAATTGGAAGTCTTCATAATCATAATAATTGTGTCTGGCCAGGCAACTCTCAAGAATCAGAAACAGGAGAGCAAATTTATCAGGTTGCATTCTGACTTTCCTCCATTCCAGCAGATTCCTCTGTAGAGAATTACAGCTGAAGCAAATTTAAGATACAAGTAATCCTTAACTTGCAACTGTAATGCAATCTATCCATTAAGGTTATAAGTCACAACAGTCATAAAGAGCGTCACTCAGGTGATCAACTCAAGTTTACGACCTTTTTGGCAGTGGTCATTAAGTAAATCCCATGATTGCAAAGTGATAAAGTAATAGTCATAAAGCAAGTGCCACAGTTGTAAAGCAAACCCATGGTTCACTATGGGACATTTTTGCCCCCTCCCCCCAATAGAAATAAATGCTGGTTCAAGGGAAATGAGGTCATATTTCCCTTGATTACATCTAATTCAATGTGGGACGCTGCATATGCCCATGAATGCAGTCCGGATGCTGAATGCTCAATAGGCGGTCATGTGACTGTGGTAGGTAGGGTGTTATAAATTTAGAACACTGGGTTGTAAGTAGCCTTACAGAGGCCTGTCGTAACTCTGAACAGTTGCTAAGGAACTAGTAGTAAATCGAGGGCAACCTGTATGCTAGTTAGTGGGAGGCTGATCTGTGCAATAGTTGTTTTTAAAAAAATACTATTATTATCAAGTAAGGAAAAGGGAAATCCATACAGAAATACAAAGAGAATATTTCTTCTCAGTCTAAAATCAAGACAAAATGCCCATTGAGTCTGTTAGTTTTGCCTCTGGCAAAAATTTAGAGAAAAAATTTCCTCTGGCCAATTTGTCAACCTCCCTCCTGCCTTCCAATTATGCATGGAAATATTGAATACAATATTTCTATTGCAAGGAGAGGCTCTTATCCTGTTCTATTTTTGTCTCAGTGGGATCATATTCCCATCAAACATGTCCTCGCCTATAATTAAAATGTATAATTAGGCCCATACTGCATTTTAAATTATTTTGAACTTTGATCACAAGAACTGAAATCCAGGTAGGCTGGGATTTCATCCGCTCACAATTGTTTATATTTTGGTAGCCTGGAGCTTCTGTTATTTAAGAACTAAAAGGACCTCCTCCGCTCTCTAAACCCTTGTAATGAATGTCTGGTACTTTATTCATAACATGCAAAAGCCAATTGTGACAAAACAAATGTGGACATCCAGTGGCAGGTTCTGGCAGCCACTACTGCCGGTTGGCTCAGGTGCTTTGCACACGCTCATATGCTTTATCTGCGCAGCGTGCGCATGTGCAGTACAACAAAAATTGCTCTGCACAAGTGCAGAAGCAAAAAACAAGATGGCGACACCTACAGCACTGCCGGGAGAACCAGTTTGGGGGCGTGGCGGGCCTGGGTCGCTGCCAATTCCGGCGACCCAGGCCGCCAAGCTACTGCCGGTTCGGCCGAACTGTTCCGAACTGGTAGGAACCCACTACTGGGGCATCCTATTCTCTGTACTTTAAAGAAGGAAATTACAAAGGGAAGGAGAAAGCTGTTATTGTATTGTTTTTTTTCTTAACTGATTCCTAGTAATGCAGACCAAATCAGACAGCATCCCTGGTTTTGACACTGAGTACAGGTAGTCCTCAACTTACAACCACAATTGAGTCCAAAATTTTTGTCGCTAAATGAGACACTTGTTAAGTGAGTGTTGTCCCTTTTTACAACCTTTCTTGCCACAGTTGTTAAGTGAATCACCGCAGTTACTATATTAGTAACATGGTTGTTAAGTAAATCTGACTTCTCCATAGACTTTGCTTGTGGGAAGGTCACAAAAGGGGATCACATGACCATGAACACTGCAGCCGTCATAAATATGAGTCAGTTGCCAAGCGTCTGGATTTTGATCACGTGACCCTAGAGATGCTGCAATGATTGTAAGTGTGAAAAAGGGTAATAAGTCACTTTTTTTCAATATCATTGTAACTTTGAACAGTCACTAATTGAACTGTTGCAAGTCAAGGTCCACCTATACCTACAAGTCACCCATCTCTTTTTCCTCCATGTTTTAGAGGAGTGTTTCTCAACCTTGGTGACTTGAGGTCAGTGGTGGGTTTCAAAAATTTTTAGAACCTCTTCTGTAGGTGTGGCAAACTTTGTGGGAGTGGCTTGCTGGCCATGTGACCAGGTGGGAGTGGCTTGCCATCCATGTGACTGAGTGGGAGTGGCTTGGCAGTCATGTGACTGGGTGGGCATGGCCAACTTGTAAAATGTGGTGAAACTCATTTAACAACGCTCTTGCTTAGCAACCAAAACATGGCTCAGAAACTCTGGCATTTGAAGCACGCAAGTCTTAAAGATGTCAAGTTAAAATACCCTTGCACCCCTAACCCTTTAGAAAAAAACCCAGGGGTGTTCAAACTTGACAGCTTTAAGACTTCAACTCCCAGAATTCCTCCTCTCTCTCTCTTCATCTTGATGATGGGCGGATGGGCGGGTGGGGGAGGGAGCTGGAACCGGTTCTAAGTGGCACTGTAGATTTGTGGAACCTCTTCTATAGAAAAGTTTAGAACTGGCAGGAACCCACCCCTGCTTGAAGTCCTGTGGACTTCAAATCACCAAGGTTGAGAAACACTGTTTTAGAAGCAATTAGATATCTTGCTATTTTAAAAAACTTCTTGGTTTGATTTTACTGGATCCCTGTTTGGAATTTCTGCTGGTTTTTTTTATTGTATTTGTACCAGATGGTAAGTAATTCTCCAATTGTCCCTTATGTTAGAACACAGGAAGCTGCAAAAGTGAGATGATATGTTATTAGTCCCATAAAATGAACCATGGTGATCTATTTTAATAAAGCTTACAAACAGGACAGTAATCCTGAGCATCTATGAACCAACACATTTAATTAGATATAATCAAAGGAAATAGAGTCAAATTATCTTACAGAAAGCAAAATTGAGCCATTACTTAAAAACAATATGAAGCATGTGGGAAGTGAGAGAGTTTATAAAATCAGATGACAGAGAGATTTTTATAATGGTTGCAATACTGCCCGGAGGCCTTGAGTTACGAGGAAACATTATGTGGGCACTAGCTGCTTCATTCTCTGATTTTTATCTTCTTGTCTTCATTTTACTACAGGATACTACAGGGTCCTTCCATGCAATTCTGCTTTTCACTGGGCTTCTTTTATTATTCATTTTGCTTCATTCTGCCCTTTTGGGGGGCAGGGACTGTCTGGAAGTCCTGCCCTGTCCAACAGTTATAGTCTTCCATCATTCTAGTTATACAGTTATTCTGAAAATAACTGGAGATATCACCTATAGGAGATAACTATAGGTGAAAACTCAGATCTAAAAATCTAGTCACTTTGCTGTCCTGATGCAACCTTAATTTCTCTATGTATCTAGGATGCATTTTTACCACAGCAGCAGTGGTGGGTTCTGGATCCCAGTTCAACCGATACGGTTGAAACGGGCCCGGTGGCGTTCACATGGACGCACACAGCACACGTGCACATGTGCACAGCGCACACATGCATCTTACTGCCTCTGCGACACTCCAGCTGCTCAGCGGAGCGTCACGCAGTTGCTGTATGTGCCATGCGCATGAGCGGAAGCATGGAAGCTTTAAAAGACAGATAAGGAGTTCAGGAGGGCGGGTAGGCACTCCGGAGCACTGTACTGGAACGGTATCCGGTGCTCTGGGCAGGCTCTGGTACGCCCGTACTGGGGCGTACTGCCTGCAACCTACCCACTGCACAGCAGGATGTATTCATGTTGTGTGTATATGTAGAAAAGCATAGAGGCATGCACTCATGTTTATGTAAAACAAACATTTGCATGTGCATAAGGCATCATAAGGCATATGAGCTGAGGTGGCACAGTGGTTAGGGTGCAGTACTGCAGGCCACTTCAGCTGAGTGTGATGTGCAGTTCAGCGGTTCAAATCTCACTGGCTCAAGGTAGACTCAGCCTTCCATCCTTCCGAGGTGGGTGAAATGAGGACCCAGACTGTGGGGGCAAGTTGCTGACTCAATTTGCTAAAAAATCTGTAAACCGCTTAGAGAGGGATGAAAGCCCTATAAAGTGGTATATAAGTCTAATAATAAACAAACAAACAAACAAACAAACAAATAAATAAATCTTGTCTGGATAAATAATGAGTGATTCAAAATGAGGATCCAGTGCAATGGAATTAAGATGTTGGATTAGCAGCAAGAAGTCCCATGTTTGTGTCTTTGGATAAGTTGCACTCTTCCCACTCAACCTACCACATAGAATTATTCTGAGGAGACATCAGAATTATTTATATATCACCCAGAGTTGCTTTACAGAATGAGATAGGTGGCATATAAATTTAACAAATAAATAAATAATGGTAAGATGTACTATATATACTGTCTTGAACTTCTGAGTAAAAGGGAAAATATAAATCTAACAAATTAATAATTGTCAAAATTGTTACCTTTATATATTAAAGCTACTCCCTTCTTTTCTTTAATATTGATGCAAAACAGGCTTCTGAATTATGCAAAGTGATTTCTCCTCTTCAGAGGTACTTTTCCCTTCTGTCTGGCACTACTGAGGCAGGAGATAAGAGATTTCCCCATCCTGATTAATTCTTTATATGATGCTCCAAGTCAATAAGATGTGGACTTGAACCCAGTTCCTAGCTGATACAGGCCAGTCTCCAAAAGCTAAGCAGGATTAAACTCTCAAACTTTATTAGGACCTCAACAAGAGCTCACCAGGAAAAGACAAAGTTGTGTAGTCTGTGAAATTTAAGAAAAACAAAACAAAACAGGAGGAACAGAAAGTATACAACTGCCATATTAATGTCAGGAAAACTCTATGGAAGGGTTCTTCTATTTTGAGTTCAGCTTAGCTCAAAGGAAAATTTACCTTTACTGACTGCATAGGTGAATGGGGAGCACTTTTTTTTTCATTTGCAAGTTGAAGGGAGACCAGCTGAATTTAAAAGTTTCCAGCACAATTGTAGGCAGATAGAATCTTTTAAGATGCCTGCAATCCCATTTTCTCATTAACTATGACTCTCCTGCCATTTGGTGCAGGGGTGGGTTCTGGCAGTCACTATTGCCGGTTTGCTTGTGGGTGCACTCCATGTGTGCATGCGCAGTACAATAAAAATTGTTCTGCGCACAGAAGCAAATAACAAGATGGTGGCGCCTATAGCGCCACCGGAGAACCATTTCGGGGATGTGGCAGGCCTGGGTGGCTGCTGGTTCCAACGACCCAGGACGCCAAATCACTACCAGTTCAGCCAAACCGGGCCGAGACCCACCCCTGACTTGGTGCCTTCCAAAGAGGAGAAGTAGAAGGAATTCTAAATCAGTCATACTTGGTACCCTGGAAGGTTGGAGAAGAATGGCTTGTTGGTCAATGCCTCAATGGACATTTTTTCCAAACTATTTCCTGGGAAGACAGAAACTGACCTGGTAAAATGTAAATGGAAAGTTTCACATTGGAAGAGCATGAGTCAACCTTCTGTGAAATGAGGCTGAATAAAGATAGGACCGGGTGGGGGAGGAGGGGAGGCAACAAAGAAAAGAGCACTTTTGTTTTAGTATCAATCAAGCTAGAAAGGAAACCATCATCACCATTTTTTTTCCTGAAGAAAAAAAAACATTTTCCTGAAAGGCTGCCACAGTTGGCCTTAGAAGCATGCTTAGCAGCTGGATAGTATGCTTATTAAAATGGAATTCCAGAGGGCTCAAGAATTCAGAACCGCAAAAATCCAGTTAAAAACAAAGGTAGTAAAAGCTGCATTAGGGCTGTGCAGAGGAAAGAGGTCAGCCACAAGACAAAAATGCAGGAGGGGGAAAGTGCCTCCCCCCTGTGAATGCTGGAGACTTGGCCGCAGTTATGCAAAGAATGCAACAGGATTCTAGCTAGTTACACAGGCTTTTCCAGAGTGGATGCTCCTGTGAGCTTGTTTGAAGAGCCTTTTACTTGAGCCAGGTAAAACATTAACTCTCCAGCGCTGTAGAGCTGCCCAAAGACAACAACAGGTCAGCAGCCTTTTTCTCATTCCTCCCTAGCCACCTATAAAAGCAAGGAACTTAATGTTGCATAAGAGACTTTGAAACTACCTGCCTGGCTTCAGTTTTCAGGAAGAAGAAAAACGCCCAATGACTAAAGGGTTGCAGCTCGGAAATAGATGAGGCAAGTGGAGGGGGGGGGGGGAATGAACAAACTGAGGAAGTCCCTATTTAGCAAACAGATCTAAGACCGTGATGAAAAATTATCTTTGCAACCAATTCTCATGTTTATGACCTTAACGGGTCTTTAAAGCAAAGTAAAAGCTGAAATAAGATTGTGAGCATAATTGTGGCTTCACTTAGTATTTCCTTTGTTTAATGACCTACAATTGGGGGCCCTAATTGGGGACTATCTATGTTTCAGTTATAAATATAAATATTGGCGGTTTGAGTTCAGGGTTGTCCAAAGAAGGTTGAAAAAGCCAGGCTAGTGGCCACTATCAGGTAATCAAGCTTCAACCATTTTTAGGCACACACCTGTTGTGGCCTGCTAGTGGCCAGCAGAGCTGGCAACATATTTGGACAGTGAGGAGGTTGGGGAGGAACATGGGCCAGTCCTGAAGTCTTAGGAAGGCTCTGATGAGGGCTCTGCGATGGAGGCAGAGATGGGGACAGAGCTGCCTGACAGTTATCAGCTGCCTTCAGAGTCAGACATCAGTGAGGCAGATGAACAGCTGGAGCCTGTTCCCAGTGTGCACATGTGCAGAGTTGCCAGACGAAGGGAACAGCTAAAGAATGGGCTGACTTGGGAGTAAGGCCATAGGTGGATGATGAATGGCCCCTCCCAGAGGAAATAAAAGAGGAGTGAAAGGGGAGGGGAGTTTGCAGGAGACAATTAGTTCGCTTAATTAGTTCATGACTCTTCAAGACTCTTTGTCAAGTTTTGCAGATATCGGCCTGTCAGTTCTCCAAGCCAGATAAGGTCTGTGACTGTACATCCTCCCTTGAAAGACTTCACTGGTTGTGAATGAACAGAATTCACAGTAAATTAATAAAAGGGTTTTCTGTCGGGACAAGGAGTTTGCTTCATGCTCTTGGGAAGCCTCGGTCAGAACAGATACGACAACAGAGGCCACTTTTTCTAGCTTTTAATTTTTTAATTTAAAATGATATTTTAAAAAAGCAGGTGAGACAGGCAGTCTGGGTGTGTGTGTGTGTGTGTGTGTGTCTCCCAGAGAGGTGTCTCAGTGCACATTATATTCATTGGCATCATATTCCCTGTTCGGATATACAGGGTACACCAAAAGTCAGGCTTAATCATAATATATTTTATTAATTTGATATATTTATTTAATTATTAATGTTTTAGTTATTTTTTATGTTTTCTCTAGTTTTGTACAACACCCAGAGTCCATTGGAGTTGGGTGGCCAATAAACTTAAATAAATAACAACAATAATAAATAGGGTTTTTTTTCCAGAGAAAATGCCACTACACTGAAGTATGTTCAAAGGTCATCTGTCAAATGAAGAAAAGGGCAACCAATTCAAAGAAGTGATATAACTTATATAACAAATTGTGTTTGGGGCCTGACTTTTAGTCTACCCCATATGTACAAGTAAAAGAAATTCTGAATCAGACATTTTAAATGAAACATCACTGTTTTTTTTCCATTCCTCTTTTGAAAAACAAAGCCTTCTTAATCCAGCTGCCAATGAATCTTAATGTTTTCATTTTTAATGGGAAAGATTCCACCACATGCAGGGATGGGCTTCAAAAATTTTAGTAACTGGCTTTTTGCCTGATTGCTGGTTGGGTATGGCCATGGCAGGGACGTGCAGTCACTAGAGGCAAGGGAGGCGGAGCCTCCCCAGTCTCCTGAGAGAAAGGAAAGAGTTTTAAATATTTTTTTTAATGAATTAAAGCCAGGATAGTTGCTACCAGATTTCAAGTCACAGTGGCTTGGTGTCTGCTCTCAGTGTTAACTAGGAGGAGGCGAGAGAACTCGGCGCCTCTTTTGCTTAAGGAATTTTTCGCCTTTTAAAAGTTAAGGCGGAGTTAAAAAGCAAAAGATTTAATATGCAAAAGAGGCACTGATTCTCCCACCTCCTGATCTGGGAGCAGCGAATCATGTCTTGCACTTGAGCGACTGCGCAAGTGCAAGGGTGATTCTGGAGAGGTTTTTCTTTGACCACTAGCCGCCATTTCTTCAGCAGCCAGCCCAGCACCAAGCGGGGAGGATGACAAGGAGGAGGAGAAGAAGAGCGGTGAGCCCTTGTCAGGTGGGGGTGGCTGGCTGGCTGGCTGGGAGAAGAGCGATGAGTCCCTCCCCAGCCAGCCAGCACTCACCCCCACCCGACCTGCTCCATGCTTGGCCGGCTGGCTGGCCGGCACAAAGACTCACCGCTCTTCTCCTCCCAGCCAGCCAGCCAGCCAACCACCCACTCCTACCCGACCTGCTCCCTGCCTGGGGGACGAGGCGGCAGAGCGCGGCAGCGGCGAGAAGCAACGTCCCCGCCACTGTCTCGCCTGTCGGACACAGCGGCGGGGACGTTGCTTCTCGCTGCTGCCGCGCTCTGCCGCCTCGCCCCCCGCCTCCTCCGTCCCCGCTGACATTCTTGGGAGCAGGTCGGGTGGCTGGCTGGCTGGCTGGGAGGAGAAGAGCGGTTTGTCTTTGTGCCGGCTGGCCGGCCAGGCAGGGAGCAGGTCGGGTGGGGGTGGCTGGCTGGCTGGCTGGGGAGGGACTCACCGCTCTTGCCTCACCAACGGTATCCTTCACCGCACGTCACTGGGCCATGGTGGGCGTGGCCTAGTCAGCCTCCTGCACCACGGGGGGGGGTGTCGCTTTCTCTGGGCTCTGGAGGCTCTGGAGCTCTTCTGGAACTTCCGGCAGACCCGTTTTTCACCCTCCCCAGGCTCCGGAGGCTTTCCTCGTGCCTCCAGGAGGGCAAAAACATCCTCCCCTGGACCCATTTCCAGCCTTCCAGAGCCTCCAGGAGGCCCATTTTTCACCCTCCCTGAGCCTCCACATGGGCCCTGCACTTACCTGGCATCCAAAATGGGCCTCGTGGAGACTCCTCGGAGGAATGGGGTGGGGTGGATGAGGCCAGCCAGAGTGGGATTTAGAGGTTCACCGAACTGCACAGAATCTTTGCCAGAGGATCACCTGAACCCAGGCGACCCCAGAGCAGCCCATCCCTGACCATATGGGGCCTTGTTTGGTGGCTCTGAGAAGATGCAGCCATAGGAAGCCAGGTATCCCTTTGGTCAAACAGCAGCCAGGAGACCAGTTGTCTATTATCTCCAGGTACATCTCTGGAAACATCCCCTTTTCCTTCATGTGCCACAGTTTGCACTAGCCTGGGCCCCCAAAACTCGTAAGAAAATCCATGGGAATCTTTAAAATTGATCTTTAAAATACACCAAACAAATCTTTCGGGATGTTTTCCTGATTTGCTGTTGTAGTTTATAATCCTGGGATTCTCTGGAGTCTCCTATTCAAGGGTTAACTAGCTTCCAAAACTATGAAAACTTCAACAGAATGCTGCTATTTGCTAAGGCTTAAGAAGCTTCTCTTGTCCTTAATCAAATATACTGATTATTACATCAACTTTGACTTCTCTCCATACCGTATTTCCCTTTAAAAAATACCCAACACATCATGAGCCTGGATAAAAATAATTCTCAACTTATGACTGTTTGCTTGGCGACTGTTTCAAGTTATGACGGATATCCTAAAAGGTACTTATAACCTGGTTTTAAAATTCTGGCGGCCCCCTCCCCTGTGGTCATGTGGTTGGATTTTGGGTACTTAGCAATTGACCTGCATTTATGGCTATTTACAGTGACCACAATTTACAACATTTTTTGACAGAAACAGGTGTTTATTTCTGGTTTCGGACAAAATAAATGCTCATTGTGGATAATAGTTTGCTTAATGACAACTGCATTGGCTTAATGAATTTGGCATTTGCTTAATAATCATGGTGTTCACTTAATGACTGCTACAAAAAAGGTCCTAAAGTTGGGCATGTTCGCATGGTGATGTGCTTAATGACCGGCACAACTTATGACCGTAATACTGAGTTACCTTGCGCAGCTGGCACAACTCACACTCTCCAGGTATTATTCCATTATTATTTTTTGTACCATACATATAACAGTGATGGAGTTCACCCCTTTTGGTAAATTAACTTTGGAAAAAAAGTAATATTTTTTTTTTTAAAAAAATCCTCATCTAGAAATACCAGAAACTCTGGTTTTTGTGCCTATCTTTTTGTTTTCAGGGTCAACAACTATTGCTCAGCCACAACTGCTCGGAAGCCTGTTTTTTAAAGAGATTGCAATTGCTTTCTGTCAGAAAAACTTAAAAAATAAAATAAATTCCTTCTCTTGGCAAAGGGCGTTTGTCCATGTGCACATATTCAAATCACAAACATGCCCTGTAAATGTCTTTTTTTCCCTGTGTCCTCATGACACTGCTGTCATTTGTCCCGAGCTTATGAGGGAGACAGATTTCAATAGGAGTCTGCCTTGTAACACAAGGTCAGTCACAAAACAGGCAAAATCTATTAGCCTTTGTGACACATTATATTGGAAAGAAGTCAGCAGACTGGCAGGGAAGTGGGAACAAGAGAGGAATTGGCAAAGAAGGGTACCAAATTTCCTGTTGCTGGACAATTATTTTATGCATCTCAGAAGTGGAGGTGGGCCATTTGAACGTATCTCATTTTTAGCAGGAGTTATTCACTAACACCCTGAAAATCAAGAACAGCCTTTTCTTATCAAAACAGCAGAAGAACAGCTTACACAAATGAATGTATATCCTACTTCCCCTTGCGGACAATCATATGTGGTGGTTGCAAATCTATCCAAGAGACCTTAGGGCCCAAACAACCAGCAATTTCCATGTACAAACATACACCCTGCCACTGATCTACTGGTTCTGTTACAAAACAATTTATTTGCTGAGACTCAGTGTTTTGAATAACAAACAGAAATTCTGGGAAAGGGAGTGGTGAGAAAGATCAGTCCTTGCATCATCCCAAAGACTGATGCAAAAGTACACATGATTATGCACAGAGATAGCAAGATTGCTGTCACTTCCATACTAACCTGACTGCTTAGAAATTCTTATTCAGCTGAGAGTGACCTAGCAGAGTTTGCAGAGGTTATCAGAAGTTACTTCTCCTGCTTTGCTCAATTCTGAATTCTGTCAGCAGTATATTGTGTTAATTACATCATTGATGCAATCCCATGAAAACAAGGATAAACCTGTTTTGGCCCAGGTGTAGAGTAATCTGTGTGGGTTACTGTACATTCCGTGCTTTTGTCCCAATTCACACATATGCAGAGAAAGGCCTATTAAAATCTACAAGAATTATTCAGACAGCAGTAATTTTCTTGTGCTGTGTAAAAGCAAAGAAGTCTGGATTTCAGAAAAATACTCAGAATAACAGAGGGTGTGAGAAATTGACGTCCATGAAAACATAATATCTCACATCACATCAACCTAGCTGATTCAATCCTAAAAGATCGCTGCATTCTCGGTTCGTTTGATAAAACAATGTTATCTCTCAGGAGCCTGGAAGCACACCTCTGTATCAACACCTGTCTTCTGGAATGAAGATTCCCCTAAATCTACATGCCTCCCTGCTTCTATTGTATAAAAACTGGGCAGCTGTTTTGTTTTTTTTGTTTTTTGTTTTTTTGTTTTTTTAGGAAAGCCATGAAGGGCTGAATCTTCATACAGGCCTTTGTCTGAGGAGAGGGAGACCCCTCACCTCGTACCTTCTGTTCTGTCATGCTTACCATCTTTTACTTTTGTATTTTATTGATTTGACTGCTTAAGGTAATCCTTGAGTTATGACCGTAATGGAGTCTACCCATTTTTGTGGCAGCCATTAAGCAAATCACTGAGCTCATTAAGTGAATCTGTAGTTGTTGAGCACACCAATCGTTAAGTAATTGCTACTTTTATGCAAAACTATTGTGAAATGCAGTTGCATAATGGCAAGTTAAAGGCCATAAATGCAGTCTGGTTATCAAGCACCCAAAATGGGGTTATGTGGTTGCTTGGGCCAGGGGGGGGAGGGGAACCAGGGGGGCAGGAGTGGGCGGAGGAACCACCAAAACGTTTAAGCTGGGTTGTAAGCACTCCCTAGATAGGTTGTCAGAACTTCAAATGGTTGCTAAGCAACCAGTTGTGAGTTGAAGTGTACTTGTAATGTCTTTGTTGTGATCTGCCCAGAGTCACTGACAATTGAGTGGCATACATAATAAATGGTTGCTGTTATGATTACCTTTATTGTCTCTGCATCAGCAATAATCACTTGTACATTACTGAAGTGATAACAATAATTCAGTGCTACTTCTACCATTCTTCTGAACAGATTACAGCACACACACACAAATGCAAGCACAAAAAAATGCTAACACATTTTGCTGACCTCACCATCAAGGCTGTTGGCAGCAAAGATTAAAGTTATCTCCCTTAGGTTTTTGGACTGGAGAACTTAATAGCTGTTAAGGTCACTGGATGACCTTACATTATAGGAGTCACTTTTTCTTAGCTTAGGCCAATTTGTAGAACTATGGTAGAAGAACGGGGGTCGTGCATAAGCACACCAGCGTGCCTACCGTCCCTGTCCTACTGTCCTCATTTATTTGTACTCATTTCCTTTCTCCATGTCCATGTTTATACTTATACCTGTTATCTTCTACATGTTTGACAAACTAAATAAAATAATAAAAAACATAGACAGAAGGGAAATGTGCAGCATTTTTATTTTGGCAAATGTTATTTCACTCAATCCCAATGTTTCTGTGCAGTTTCCAAAGCATATAATAGAACCCAATAGCATAAAACATAAAATACTGAAAGCCTGAATGTAAAAATAGGCTTAAACTATCTCCTATGCTTCCATAATAACTGTCCTCCCCCTCAACTCCCCTCCAAAAGCAATAGGTCCTATATTATAGGTTTCCCTTTTAGAAGTTCTGATAAATTGTAACAAAAACTTCTTCAAGATATGTTTTCTTCATATGAAATTAAAATGAAATGAAATTAAACTAATAATTTTTTTTTTGCTGATTGCCTTGATTTCCTGGTTGTACCTTGCATTTATCTGCCACAATCAAAAATGACTCTCACGTCTTAGTACCATGAACCATCCAGTTTAATCAACATAGATCAGGATTTTTATTACTTTACGATCCCTGGAATTTCTAGTGATATAGAAAATATATTTAAGACCATATTAGATGCAGAGAATTCTCTTGTAAAATGACAGCAGAATGGAAAATTGGGTTGATTATTGATACCCATGGCATTTACTTCCCAACATCCCTCCTAAGATATAAACTTTTTAATGTTACCTAATTATTGCCAGTAATAATTACAGTTGGCTGGGGAGAAAGCATTACAAATATTGCACACTCTGTTGCTGTGATGTGATTGTGTTGGCTTGATGAATGTTGCAACACACAACCTGTTACGTTTGCTTAAATTGTGGCTTATGGACAAGATACGTTCACTCTTATTATTATGTAGTGGGATGCAGTAGGCAAGAACAGACCAGCATAGATAAACAGCATTTATTGCCTCAAAACTGGAACTGTGGAACAACAGGCAAATCCCTGTAATTTATACTCGGGGCCAACAGGGCCCTAACCAATTATAATCCTTGAAAAAGTCTGACCAAATATGAATGTTCTAAGTTTTCCTCCAAAACAGTTGAAGTTAACAGTTACTTTCACTTTAGCAGGGCTTAACACAACTTTATATGTTCAATACATAGCAGTTATATCACCTTGGGGAGATAGAATTGAGATTGTTAATGGTTAATGGAGAGCCAAGGTGGCGCAGTGGTTAAATGCAGCACTGCAGGCTACTTCAGCTGACTGCAGTTCTGCAGTTCTCACCGGCTCAGGATTGACTCAGCCTTCCATCCTTCCGAGGTGGGTAAAATGAGAACCCGGATTGTTGTTGGGGGCAAATATGCTGACTCTGTAAACCGCTTAGAGAGGGCTGAAAGTCCTATGAAGCGGTATATAAGTCTAACTGCTATTGCTATTACTATTATGTAAATCAATAGTGAGGAAAAGTTCATAATCTGATCCATGTCTGCATATGAAACTGCAAAGAGATACAGGTAGTTCTTATAACATTTTGTTTAATGAGAATTCAAAGTTAACAACAGCACCAAAAAAAAATTAAGTTGTGACCGTTTTTCACACTTATGACTGTTGCAGCACCCCCATAGTTACATGATTAAATTCAGAGACTTAGCAACTGGTTCGTATTTATGATAGTTGCAGTGTCCCAGAATCATATGATCAGTTTTTGCGACCTTCTGACAAGCAAAATCAATGGGGAAACCAGATTCACTTAATAATTGTGATAGTAACTTAACAACTGCAATGATTCACTTAACAACTGTGGCAAGAAAGGTCATAAAAGGTCAAACACACTTAACAAATATCTCACTTGGCAACATAAAACTTGGGCTCAATTGTGGTCATAAGTTGAGGACTACCTGTAATCTTTGTTCTATTGCCTTAATTAAAGTCCTGGATTGTCTCGGCTACAGAATCATAAACTTCATGAATGAAGGTGTATACGCATGTCCCAGGATAATGTTGCAGGGTCCAATCTGGGTTGGTCACCAGGACTAGAGGTTTTGTCTTCTGAACTTTCCATTTTGTCCTGGAGTCCATCTTCAGGGAACTTCTCTCTAGCAGAGTGTGTGCTGCTAAGTGTGCAAATACCACACAGAGAACAGCACCCACTCTGCTAGAGAGAAGTTCCCTGAAGATGGGTCCCAGTATGAGTCCAAAAGCTTGGAAGATAAAACCTCTGGTACTTGTGACCGACCCAGATTGGATCCTGCATTTTCCATAAAAAATCTTGACGCCTCAGTTCATAAGGCGATGAAGCTTTTTGCCAGATCTAAAGACGGATCCAGACATAATTTTCATTATTGTGACCAGTTTGACCTTATGAATGGGTCGGAACATCATCTGCTCTGCAACTGCGTCCCCTTCTTTGAAATCTCCAAAGTGAAGATAAGTGGCAGTCTTCTTCCCTGGAACTCCTCCTCCTTCTAAACAAGGACTTGATACTGAATGAAAGCCTTGAGATGTTCTCCAGCCTGATGCCTTCCAGATGTGCTGGATTTACAACTTATGGAATTCCTAGCCATTCTAAGAGTTCTCATCCGAATCCATCTAGAGGTCACTAGGTTAGGGAAGGATGCTGTAACCGTAGTACATGACTGCTATAGTTCTTGTGGTTAAATTGTGGTCACCTGGGATTGTACTATATAAACCTGGTATACCTTTAAATCAATTAACAGGACAGGATTGGCTGATTTATTTTTCTGGTGAGATGCTACTTTCTCCCTTCTGCCTCCTCCCTGTTGCCCACACTGGAGCTGGGACTACCTCTGGCTGCAGGGATTGACCAAGTGCCAGACCACAAGGCAGCATGATAAGATTTAATGAGAAGTGTACTACCTGCTAAAACTGGTTTTGCCACCTAAATTTCAGGAAGTTATAAATGATAATATCAATTAACTTCATGGTCAAAGAAAGCCTTCATCTCAGTTTATTTTATGTTTATGTCACTGTTTGTACAGTTCTGCTTGAGCTACAACTACTTAAATGATTTTCTTCCGTATGTTTTGTGCTTTTGTTCTTACAATGGTGATTTAGTTTGCAATCTTTCACAAACCTATGGGGGGTGGGGGGAACCTCTGTGCAGAATGAGGCTTATTCTGGGTAAATATATGTGGCATTACACAGGAAGAAAACTGGGCTTTCAATCCTATTAAGCACAGTTGGGCAAGTTATTGTTTGAGGCTACTTGTACGCACTTACCCCTAGTTGTTCAAACTCCATTTTGATGAAAACATCCTATCTTCAGAGGAAAACACATGGAAACTGTAGTGTAGCCCTCAAATAAGCAAATAACAATTTAAAAATCAACTACTCCACCCAACCCAGTTGTATAATATTTTCTCTGTGAATTGAATCGTCTCCTCCTGCTGTACTGACTTGGTCAAAAGATGGTGCATTTTAAAATTAAGGTTATTTTTGAGTAAACAAGCATCTGACTCTGCTGCATGAGTAGATAATTTAATTTGTATTAAACCAGTTTCTTGTGAAGATACAGATGGAGCTCAACACTGGTATCCCCCAAGGCAGTGTTTTAGGATCCACACTCTTTATACTTTACATAAATGACCTTTGGATCATATTATAAGCAGTTGTGTCCTCTTCACTGATGATGTAAAACTATTCAACACCACTGACAATGCTGTTGCTCTACAAAGTGACCTTGACTATGTGTCAGAATGGTCAAACAGTTGGAAACTCCAAATCTCAACCAACAAATGCTCTGTCTTACACATTGGCCAAAAAAAACCCCAGAACATCAAATACAATACTCATCGTAGATGAGTCTCACTCTGTCAAGCAGATTGGAGTACTCATCGCAAACTATCTAAATGCCAGAGCTCACTATAATAGCATTGCCAAAAAGGCATTAAGATTTGTCAACCTAATCTTGTGAAGCTTCTTCTCTGGTAATATTGGGGCAAATTAGGGCATACAAAACCTTTGCTAGACCAATTCTTGAATACAGCTCATTTGCCTAGAATCTGCACTGTATATTGGATATTAATACAATTGAGAAAGCTTCAACGACAATACAACATGAGCAAACAATAGATACAAACTCAAGGAAAATCGCTCCAAGTCTGATTGCAGAATATACGACTTCAGCAACAGAGTGGTCAATGCCTGGAATGCACTACCTGACTGTTGTTACATCCCAAACCCTCATAATTTTAACCTGACTGTTGACTCACCCCATTCCTAAGAAGTCTGTAAGGGACATGCATAAGCGCACCAGTGTGCCTTCCGTCCCTGTCCTACTGTCTCCATTTATTCATACCCATTTATTGTGTTCATATTTATGTTTATACTTATACCTGTTATCTTTTACATGTTCGAGAAACTAAAATAAATAAATAAATAAACTTACAACCACAGTTGGGATTGAAACTTCCAACGCTAAATGAGGCACACCTGATTATACTACCTTATTGCTGTGGTTGTTAAGCATATTGCACAGTCATTCAGTGAAACTTCCCCCATTGATTTATTTATTGGAAGTCCCCTGGGAAGTTGACAAATGGCAGTCATGAGACTCCAGGATGCTGCAGCCATCATGAATGTGAGTCAATTTCCAAGCTCCCAGATTATGGTCACCTGACTGGGGATACCAAAATGGTTGTAATTGTGAGTAGTGGCCATAAATAACTTTTTTCAGTGTCATTGTATAGCCTGCTCCATTAACATCGTCCCCTGGTTGGCTGTCTGGTTGGGGCCTCAGCCCTGGAATTAGGACAGCAAGATGCCCTGGTGGAGATTTCTGGGAAGGAGGAGTTAAATCAGAGTGCTGGGGAGCAGGGCAACAGATTAGAGCAGTTCAGAAAAAGGATAAGTTGAGATGGGATGGGAATGGAAGAGAAGAAAACTTTATTGCATTTTTTTTACTGTGGCCACACCGGTCCACATTAAAAATGAAATTCTGTTGCCTGCTCTCAGGAGAAAGTATATATCTACCCAAACCCATACATAACACAAATATACACATATACATACATAAATATATACCTGCATTATATTAATCACTGTCCACTTTGAATACATAGCGGAAAGATGAAACTTGAGAGTTCACAAGGCTCTACATGGAACAAAATTATGACTGAATCTAGGTGTTCTGCTTCACATACCACAAAGCCTTCTCCCAGAAGGTAACAAGGAAAACAGGTCATAAAGAGGATGTGTAGTGTCCCAGGATGAAGAGGAAATGAAAAGAACGGTACAGCTATGAGGAAAAAGGGGGAGAACTTCAAAAAGAGAGAGAGATTGGCAATCCAAGGAAGAGCAACAATAGTATCTTGGCCTAGAGACTGTATCCTAGTTGCCACAAGAGGTGGACTCCATAGGCCTCTCCCTGGGCCTGGGAGGATATGTTTATGAGGTTGCAGGAGTGGCAAAGGGCCATTTGGCCAAAGAGGTCAATCTTTGAGACATTTTGGGCTTGAGCAACATTGCTCGCCATAAGGTTTAACATTTTATAGTATTGTGTTATTTCATTTGATTTTTATCTTAACAGTCATTAATTTTAATTAAATTGTGTAACACCCTCCAAAGTCTGTTGCTGTGCCTGGACCAGGTCTAGCAGGTCACCTGGGAAAGAGAAGGGTGCGATTGTCAGCAGCCCTTTCGGGTGAAGCAGTGTAATTGTAACTTCGAACTGTCATAAGTCAAGGACTACCTGTAGTTGATAGTTCTATTAAAAAAGCAATAGCTTTATAAGGACAAAACAAAGTTTGGATGACAAAGGAGAAAATGTTATGAGGAGGATGACAAAGAGAAATAATAACATGTCTAATGGCCTATTTCTCTTCCCCTTCTGAACCAGTGATTTTAGCTGAAATTCCGTTGGATGAAGCAAAATTCCTTTCTCTTGTGGATGTTCAGTTTTATGTACTAAATGGAGGCAAGGGGCAATCTATGTTCCATAGAGAAATGTCTTTCAAATGGAAAGATTGAACAAACTTGTTTATATTTATGAATCAGAGTGGTTAAAAGTATCCCTTGCAAAGATTTTGAAATGATTTATTGTAGAGATGCTTCTGTAAAAGGTAAGTATGGCTTTAATCTTATTTGAAAAAGTCCAAATTGAGATTTTTTTTAAATAAATTTTAAACTTACTGGATATTTACGATAGCGTAGGAACATTTGATTTCATTCATTTAAAAAAAATCAGATCTTACCAAAATGGGCAAATATCTTTCTTAATTAACTGGAGGGTGGGGGAGAAAAATGCATGTGGGGGGAAAAAGCAGATTTTTCCATGCAGGCCATAGACTTTGAGAGCAGAGTTCTACCCTTAACAATACCCTATGTATTTAACAAATCTTTTTTTTAATGGTGAATTAAAGTTGCCACTCCTTTTTTACACAGACTCTTCACTTTAATAGTCACATGGGAGCCCAGTCTCTCTCCTGTGTGAATAGCTGTATTTATTAAGCACAAAAAGAGGCAATTTTCTTCTGAGTGGGTTTCCTGTTGCACTTAATGGAGAGGTTCTCTGGGGAGCTTATATGAAACTGCAGCCAAATCACAAGAGTACATTGAGCCTGAATGCAGATTTTGCTTAGGAGGAAATGCATTACATTTGTTGACTTCCTGACTAGAAAAGAAGAGGTGCATGTGATAGGGACTTTTTAGTCATCTTGGCTTGGGTTATACAACACATTTTAAATCCCCTGTCTTTTCAAATTGCAAGTCACTTGCTGTTATTGCTGTAATCTTAAACACATTTATTAAAAAGAAAAACTTCCAGAAATTCTCGTGGCAGCCTGAAGGCCTCTGAAGCATAGATGACCTTGGAAATCAGCCCAGATCATCCATCTGCTAATATAATTCACTGCTGGGAGAAAGAAGCTGTAGTTTCAACTCTCTTTGAATAATTTAATAATATCTCAAGCCAACTGGCTACCAGCCAGGCTAATAATCTCAAACTATTAATTCCATGAGAAATTTAAATGGTAGGCTGGTCTGTTTGCTTGGATGACTATACAGCTAATGTTATTCGTTATAACACACACCCAGCCAAAAATTAAATCCCATTCATTTCAGTTAGAGAACACGCAACTTTCACACTGAAATTAATTGGATTTAATTATATTTTCAGTTTTGTTATCAGCTGCATGCAAGTCTGTTGGTTAATATCACTGAAATGATTTTATTTTAAAATCACTTTTGCTCTTTTATGAATGTACTGTAATTGTGAGTTGCCAAAGCTTTAACACAGGAATGAGGAAACTGATCTACCAGCTGTGTCTGAACTACAGTTCCCAGCATCCCTTGTCCTTGGCTTTGCTGACATGGGTTTTTGAAATTGTTTTTAAAGACTATTTGAAGGGCCAAGAGTTTTCATCCATGAGGTATGCAATGGTGGGGTTCCAAATCTTTTCCTACCAGTTCTGTGAGAATGTGCTTCGCATGTGTGCTCGTGCTTTGTACATGCGCAGCACTCAAAGACCGCTCTCAGTGTCAGCGCTGGTGAGCTGAGCTGTGTTTTAGCTCAGCTGAGGTGCTCTGCCGCGTGAATCAGCTGAGCTAAAAAACAAGGGACTATAGGACAGGGAACGACAAGGACGGGAGGGCGGGGGCAATCAGAGATGGTATTTGCCAGTTCTCTGAACTACTCAAAATTTCTGCTACCAGTTCGCCCAAACTGGTCTGAACCGGCTGAATACCACCTCTGGAGGTAGGGTATATCTACAAGAAAAAAGAATACAATCTAACAACATTTAAACCTTTTCCAATTCTGCAGTATTTATATTAGTAAGAAGGAAGAATGATGAATTCATAAAATGTTTACTACTTTTCTACTATCAATATTTCCATGTCTCATCCATCTAATCAAACATGTTCTATAGTCTGTGGATAGATTTCAGGAGGTCCCTGAATTTGGAGAGAAAAAGCACACATGTTATTGTCACTAAAATTTAGCTTTTCATTCAATAATGAATGTGGGCAAGAAAGCCATTTATGGCTTGTTATGTGAAATTATTATAAGGATTAATAAAGATACATATGTATTACTATGTTACATAGTATCTTAATATTGTGATTGAACATAATTGGTTTCCTATGTAACATAATTTACATCTATATGTTTTATGCATTTGTTTCATTGATGTCCATGTTTACTTAGCATGCTAGTAGTACCAGTACAGGGCCATTGCCACTACACGTTTTTGAGTGATTTCCCCAGATTCTCAAACAACTCTATAGTATCTCTACAGAGGCGCCTGCCTGCAGAAATCACTGTCCTTTCCATGGTTTTTCAACCAGTTTTGGTATTATGTATCAAATTATGGGAAGAAATATCCATTTGGTTCAGTTCCAAGCTGGGAGAAAGACATTAAAAACATGGAGGCTGATTGGAAAGATGGTTTAATGATGAAGAGAACCACCAAGCACATGGTTCTGGTGCAGCTGAGAGAGAGGGTTTTTTATACTTTCTCTTGGGCTTTGCACTTGAGCTTCCTGTTCCTGTGCAAGAACGTGTATTCTATTGGTTGTTGTCAGATTCCCATGGGACCATGTAGGTCTTATATAGGGGTATAGCTGGCTCTATAGGCAAAATACAAATACTAGGTGTTTGTCTGAGCTAAGTTGAACTTTCTGAGGGTGATGCGATGAAGGGGCTTGTGTTCTGAAAGGGTGTTGGACAATTCCTATTGTGGCTTAATGGCTTTGTCCTCTGTTGGGGTAATCCTACCATTCTGCCTTTGTTTCAAAATATCCTGTCTTGAATGAATTAGCAAATCTGCATTTCTAAAAGCTGGCCTCAGTATCTGCTGGGGGCAGGAAGATCAAGTCTGCTTTTTGTCTTTTAAGAGCATGTTTCTCCATTTTCCTTTAGGGAAATATAATATTCTGCCTTTTTAAAAATATTTCTCAAAATATTTCATTCTTCCCCAGGTGGGGGGGGGCTTCCCACAAGACATTTGTATCAATATATTTTCTGACAAGAATAAAATCTATTTATGCATCTAGTGCTGTAGTAAAATAGAGTGTATTTCATCTGGCCACATTTATCCCTTTGTTCATTTACAATCCAACCATAGAATTGATGTCAATCCTACAAGATAGACCTGACTAGGAAACTAATGCCATATGGTCAACATTACGCCTACCCTCAAAATGATGCTATAGAGCACTGCACACCAGAACAACTAGACCCAAGGACAGTTTTTTCCCCCAAATGCCATCACCCTGCTAAACAAATAATTCTCTCAACACTGTCAAACTATTTACTAAGTCTGCACCACTATTAATCTTCTCATAGTTCCTATCACCCATCTTCTCCCACCTATGACTGTATGAGTGTAACTTTGTTGCTTTTATCTTTACAATTTATATTGATTGTTTCCTAATATGATTTGATTGCTTATTTGTATCCTATGACTATCATTAAGTTTTGTACCTTATGATTCTTGACGAATGTATCTTTTATTTTATGTACACTGAAAGCATATGGACCAAGACAAATTCCTTGTGTGTTCAATGACACTTGGGCAATAAAGAATTCTATTCTATTCTAAAAAAATTTGCCTTGTATTCAGGCACTTTTTACCTGACTGTTGTGTTGATAGCAGCTCTTCCTCTTCTCCCTCAAGATGCTTCCCTTTGCAACCAAACACTTAGAAGTCATTTTCATTGAGTTCAGAATGGCTTTTAACTTTTTATAAACTGACAGACATAATTATACCAGATTATCATTATCAGGAGTTCTAGTAACTTTCTGCTTATATAGTGATAGTATCTAACCACTTTGTTTTCTGTCAGCTTCTTTTACAGTCACTTTTGATTTTTTTTCAAGCATCTTCAAGTACTCTGGCCTTCCTATTATGTGTCTGCAATATTTAAGCTTTGGATTAAATATTAGTGCTTGCAGCCAGTAGTCTTGTTTATTTCATCCTGTTTGAATGACTTTTTCTTGCTGTACAGGGTGTTTTGAATTGTCATTGTAAGTCACATCATTGAATGACATCCATTTTTCTCAGCCATTTGCTACAAGTGGGAAAATCATAGCCTTGACAATACTTAGTGTGATATCTATGCATTTTAAAACCTTTTTTCATGGTATGCTTCTGTATTTGGGTTGCAAAAAATCCAGAAGATCAATAAATAGCAGCAAAATGATAAAACTCATTCGTCCATCTTCATTGTTCTCATGCTGATGTGGTAGCCACAATTCATACATTATGATAGGAGAGAGAGAGAGAGAGAGAGAGGGAGGGAGGGAGGGAGGGAGGGAGGGAGGGAGGGAGGGAGGGAGAGAGAGAGAGAGAGAATTCAACGTGTGATTAGTGTTTGTTCGCTAAACAGCAGCTATGGCAATCTCCATGATTTCACTGTTTACTCCACCCTCTTTGCAAACCTGCTATTTTGTTCCAAAAGGAAAGTATGTTTGGCATCATAACTGCTTATATGATAACTGATTCAGACTATCATTCTGAAGTAGCTTGCTGCCCACCTTTTTTTTGTGAACAAAAATCAGTACTAGTCCTATGTTTAATTTTCCTCTTGCTGTTTCCCTGCCTTCAGAGAGGGAAGGCAGGGATTAGTGTGTTTTTCAGATTTAGTCTTACAGTAGAGTCTTTGCTGCTTTAAACTCCACAGAAGGGAATAGCTGAAACTGCCTAATAAATATACACATATAGATATATGATTACAGCCTTATTGTCTTAGCTTTTCTTTGCTTTTGGATCAGAAAAACAAGCTGTGAGGAAACATGCTATAAAGCTGCTCCAGGCCATAAGAAGAAGTTTAATGAATTATGATAGTAATAATAATTAGTTCATAATGGCTGACGTTATCTGAGTTACAAGAAAAGTCATGTGCAGATTAAAACTAATGGCTTTTTTCACACTGTATATCAGCATGCATCTTTTCATTGCATACCACAGCCAGTAGCTAAAGGACTATGTTGAACTTGTTGATTTCCAATAAGTATCCGATTCCCTGTTGCAATAGTACATTGCTGGATTAAATGGATCTTTGGTTCAATCCAGCAGGATTCTTCTTATGATCCTCAACCATCCACTCCAACTGAACAGAATATAAAAGAAAGATTCTATAGAAGACTCATGTTTACAGACATGTTCTTTAGAAAAGACATTCTAAGCTCTTGGTTTCACCTTGGGAAAGATGTAATAGATTCTGAGAAATAATACATTGTTATCCTTATTGTAGGCTTTTTTTTTTAAAGAAAAATTAAGAACATATTTTATAACCAAGAATTAACAAAGTTTTCACAGCTTATGATAAATGAATGGGAGAATAATTCACAGTTTTCCTTTAATTGGTTGGTTTGGTTTTGCTTGGATATAAGAATTGTAACTTCTTTTAAAGCAGCAAAAAATGTTTCCCCATTAATTGAGATGCTGTATCAAAGTTGCCATTCAGTCATGACTCACAGAAGAATACAAGCAAATATTGCAGATCAAGCATTGTAGGTATAGTTCTCTTGGCATATGATCTCCGCAAATGAAATGCCTCTCAATGGGCCACCCATTCTCTTATGAAGGGCAGTCAAATTCTTATATAAAAGGATGCCTCTGAGAACAAGTCCTAAACAAGTTTTTCCTGCTGTTACTTTATTTATTCAAATACATTCCCACTTTTCCTGGGAACAAGAATTAATTACGTACAGAGAGACATGCAGTATGTATAAGCTACCAACTTGCACTTTAATAAGGAATAAAAAAGGGGCTTCCAGTGGGCGAAGCCTGACAGGGAGTTGTTATTCTTAACAGCTCTGGAATCTTGTCATCGTTAAACTATTTAAACAGCAATCCATCAAGTTGTTTAGCAGTTTATTTACCCTCTCTTCGGGCCTAGAAGAGAGAGGTGAGAAGCTATGTATCGGAAGCCCTCTAACTAACCCTCTCAGCCTAAACTCTGGGAGGAAGGGGGAGGGCACCGGCAGCAGCATAGCAGCTCCGCGCCAGCGCTCATTCTGCCTTTTGTTGCAGAACGAAGGTTTTCGCTCCTCCTCAGCACAAATGATTTACTGTGGACTTCAAGCCGAGCTGAACCAATATCTGTGAACATCTAATTGTATGTATAAATCCTTACCTCCATTTGCAAAGAATTCCTTCTGCTAATTACTTGCTGAAAGTTCTATAAAAATGGCGCCGAGTTGTGTAGGAGGGGCGAGACTCGGATAGAATGTTTGCGAAGCCTAGAAGTGATTTATTACCAAGGTGATTTATTATCAAACCAAATAGCAATTGCTGTATAATTGGACTTCCTGGACTTTTTAATTGACTAAAGAAGATTAAACTTGAGATGGCTTCTAAGCATAAATTTCCCCCTCCTCCTCCCCCCGCATCGAAAAGTGCCGGAAATTCCCCAGCTCCTTCTACTAAATTACAGTCATTACTTCCTCTTACTTCTGCAGGGGAACCCTTGACAAGGGAAATTCTGCAGAAATAATTAATTGATGCGTTAAAAAATGCTGATACGATGGAAGCAAAATTTAAGGAAGAGATAGCTGCTTCTAACAAACAGATGTCTGAAGAACTTATGACATGTAATCAAATGATTAGAGGGGACTTTCTGATGGCTCTGAATTCTCTATCTGGCTATATACATGGACTTGAAGAAAAGTTAGAAGATCTTAGAGACTCTAATACGAACCTGGTAATGAAGATGGATGCGGTCCAGCAAAAAGTTAGCAATGCAGAAAATGAAATCATAATGCTACAGTATAGACAAATGGAATTTGCTTTAAGGATAAGGGGCCTCCCTGAAAATACACAAGAGAACCTGAAACAGATTCTCTCTGAAGCCTTCGACCTGATGGTGGGAAGGTCAGGAGGGAATCTTGATTGGCAAATCGAAAAGGTTTACCGCGTTAACTCCTGGCTGGCAAGATAAAAGCAATTACCAAGAGATATAGTGGTGTATTTTGCCACTAGAGATATGAGGAACACGATATTACAGGAGTCCTACAAAAATAAGCTTCAAATTGGGGGTCGGGAGGCGACTGTCTTGAAGGAGATACCACCTAAAATGCTGAGATCTAGGAAAGACTATGCCTTTTTAGTTGAAGAGCTTAAAAATCGCCAGATACAGTTTAGATGGGACGCGCCAGCCCGCATTGCATTTAGTAACCTTGGAAAAAGACATCGCCTCAATACAGTATGGAAGGCCCAAGATTTCTACAGCAACATATTGAAGGCTGGACAACCCCTTCCCTCTAGATTTAGAGAAAGAGAACAAGAAGGACATGATGGAAAGCAAACCACTCAAGTATTAACAAGGGAGGATCAACTTGTTCTCTCAGAGGTACAAGAAGCTAAGGAACAAAGACAAGACTGCATGGTTACTAGACGAATGGAACAGGAATTAAAAAAGCAACAAACACAAGCCACCATTCAGGAGCCTACAGGTGTTACATCAGAAGCAGTGGGAGGAGCCAGGCCAAATTCCAAGATGTTCAGATGGCTCTTAAAAAGCTTCAGGGGGCTAATGATGGAAACTAAGTTTCTAACTTGGAATGTCAGTGGTTTAAATTCCCCACAGAAAAGGAAGAAAATTAACCACTATCTTAAACAATTTAAGAATGACATAATTTGTTTGCAAGAAACCCATATTAGATCAACTGATCAAAAATACCTGATTAATACAAGACTTGGACAACACTTCATAGCTTCTGCCACTGAGAAGAAAAATGGTATTGTTATATACTTAAGGAAGGATTTGAAAGCTGAATTAATTGAAGCAGACCCCCATGGAAGATATATTGCAATAGATTTGGTTTTAGAAGGGAAAAAGACACTACTATTGGGAATATATGCCCCCAATCAACAACAAGATAAATTTTACAAAATGCTTCATGCTAAGTTAGTACATTGGGACTTTAGATCCTGTATATTACTGGGTGACTGGAATGGCATCATGGATACCAAGAAAGACAAGAAGGCTCTCCGCCAAAATACCCAAAAGCAAGCGAAATTACGTAGGTCCTTTTTTGATATGATAGAGGATTTTGAATTAAGAGATATCTGGCGAGAAAGGAATGCAGAAAAATATGACTTTACCTTTTTCTCTAATAGACACCAATACTTCTCTAGGATTGATTTCATACTAACAACCAATGATTTTCTTTCTAGGGTAAAGAAGACGAAGATATGTTCCAGAGCCTTATCAGATCATAACCCAGTCTGGATGGAGTTGGGCGTGGGGATGCGAGCAAGAAGGTCTTGGAGACTGAATGAAAACTTACTTAGATATGAAAAAAAAACATTAATGAATGTAAAAAGTTGCTAAAAGAATATTTTGTTTTTAATATGAACAAGGGTACATCTATGGAAATGGTATGGGATGTAAGTAAAGCGTACATGAGAGGAGTTCTGATAAATATGAATAAACTACATAGATGCAAACAGGGGGAAAGGAGAATTGACTTGAGAATGAAATTAGGAAGAGAGAGCAGGAGCTAATCTTAAACCCAGGAGACAAAAAGATTAAAGAAACAATCACATTATTAGTGAAAAGAGCAATTTAATATGTTAATGTCAGATCAGGTGGCTACCAATTTGCTGTATGCAAAACACAACACTTTCTGTAATGCAAACAAATCCGGTAGATGGTTAGCATATCTGATTAGGAAAAAACAGAAGTCTCGTAACATATCGAAATTACATTTTAAAGGAAAGGAAGTGTATCAACAGGAAGAGATTCAAAAGGTTTTTCGTGAATTTTTAATAGGATTGTATATGAACGATAAAATTCAAAGCCTAGATATAGATAGATACTTGGATAAAGAAAAAATATCCATAGTTAAAGACGAGCAGAGGGAAAGACTGAATCAACCAATAACCTCGGGGGAAATCCTACAGGCAATTAAACAGCTAAAAGCAGGGAAAGCACCGGGTACAGATGGCTTGACAGCGGTTTATTACAAAAATGTGCAGTTAGAAATGGTAGAACCGCTTAAGGAATTATTTAATAAGATCCAAGTGGAAGGGAAGGTATCCCCATCTTGGAAGACAGCCTTTATATCTCTGATCCCCAAAGAAGATCAAGACCCTACTCATCCAAAAAATTATAGACCCATATCATTACTTAATATAGATTATAAAATCTTTACTAAAATACTAGCGAACAGGTTAATGTTGGTTATTCAACAATTGATTCATAACGATCAAACAGGTTTTATTCAAGGCAGACATGAGAACTAACATAAGATTAATCCTTAACACACTAGAATACCTGGGGAAGAACAATCAAATCCCTGCGGTGCTTATATTTTTAGATGCTGAAAAAGCCTTTGATCGACTGAATTGGCAATTCCTGCTGAAAATATTGCAAAAAATGCAAATAGGGGACCACTTTTTACAATCAATCAAAGCAATATATCAGGAACAAACATCCCAAATCATAGTTAATGGAAGCTTAACAGATTCATTTAAAATCGAGAGAGGCACAAGGCAGGGGTGTCCCTTGTCCCCACTATTGTTTATTATAACTTTAGAATTATTGTTGAATAAAATACGGGGTTCAGGGGACCTACAGGGAGTCAGGATTAGGCAGCAAGAATACAGAGTACAGGCCTTTGCGGATGTCTTGGTTATAACATTAACACAACCACAGGAATCTGGTAAGGTCTTAATGAATATGATTAATCAATATGGTCAAGTGTCAGGATTTAAAATAAACTTAGGGAAAACAAAGATATTAGCTATAAATATGAATACTAAACAAAGGGAAGAACTAGAAGGAACGACAGGATGTGAAATAGTTAAAAAGGTCAAATACTTAGGAGTTTATATTTCAACCTCAAACAGGAAGTTATATAAGCACAATTATGAACCACTGTGGTATAGTATACAGACAGAGATGAAAAAATGGGAGAAATTACAGTTATCTCTGATGGGAAGAATAGCAGCAGTGAAAATGAATATTTTACCTAAATTTTTATTTATTTTTCAAATGTTACCAATACTTAAAAATGATGCAAATTTGTTAGAATGGCAGAAGGGTATTAATAAATTTGTATGGGTAGGTAAGAAGCCGAGAGTAAAACTTAAAATAATGCAGGATGTGCGTGAAAGAGGAGGTTTGAAATTACCCAATTTAAAACTATATTATGATGCAGTAGTTTTATCTATAATTAGTGATTGGATCAACAACAGATGATAGAATACTCAATATTGAAGGGTATGATTTGGTATATGGTTGGCATGCTTATTTGTTATATGACAAAAAGGTAGATAAGAATTTTAAAAGTCATATTTTAAGGAATGCCTTACTGCGGGTTTGGAAAAAATATCAATATAAACTAAATGATAAATTACCTATGTGGGCTATCCCTAGACATGCAATAGAAAATATGAACATAGTACAAAAATGGGATATAATTACTTAAAGGCAGCTTCTTACTGTAGAAAGAGGTGTACCATAACTGAAATCTTTGGATGTATTAAAAAAAGGAAAAGGTAATTCAAACATGGTTTCAGTACGGGCAGCTACAGGCTAGATGGAAAATAGATTAAAAAACTGGCTTTATGCAAGTCGAGGATAATTTACTTAAACAAATTAGAGACCAAAGTTCAATGCATATAAAAAGATTATATAATGTAATAATAAGGAATAAAAAAGGGAATAAATACAGTTTGAATAAATGTAAACGATGAAAAATTTAAACCAACTCTTTATATTAGAAAGTAGGAAGAAATAGAGCTCTCTCTCTGATATTTCTTCTTAAGTCACTCTCATTTACTGCTACCCTCTTTAGAAAAGTCTCCCATTCTCAGCCATTTCTCACTTAACAGTTCTCTCTGATTTTGTTTTCATCAACTCACCCAACTATGTCTCCTAAATCAATGCTGCTAATTATTCTCCCTGTGGCTTCACAAAATTGAAAATAGCTGCACTTTAGGCCTATCAAAAAGTGGTGGGATGCACAGGTTTACATACCTAACTGATATGCAGATGCTTTAAGCATGGTACCAACTTCAGCACAATTTCTATACTAAACCTTGAATGAAAAACCTGAGAACCCAAGTTGATAGGTAATGTGCAGTTCCATTTGGGTTGCATGACCCAGATGACTAAAGCTAAATAGAGTGACAATCTGCTCAGTGCTCTTATTTATATTTAAGTGTCTGGGCCCGGGATTGCTGTATCCAAAAAATATATATCTAAAAAGTGAGAAGGCAGGTGTGAAGTAATTCTGTCTAAGTACAGTGTTGCAAGCACTGTTTTGAATTACCTACTGTCATTTTTTATTCTGGACCTGCCCAATCTTTCCTGTATTTCTGAGGTGTTCGTAATTCTTTAGATCAGGGGTGTCAAACTCAAGACCCACGGATCCGGCCCACAGCGTGCTTAGATCTGGCCTATGGGGCCGCCCTGGAAATAGCGAAGGAGTGGCCTGCAGTGCCTTTGCTAGAAAAAACAAAGCTCAGGAGGGCCACCACAGGCGCCCCCAACATGAGTGATGTCGAGCTGGCCATGCCCACCTGCCCCCCCAAAGTCAAATACAACCCTGGTGTGGCCCTCAATGAAATTGAATTTGACACCCCTGTTTTAGATTCTTTAGAAGTTCTGTTTCTGAAGGAATACAATGAAGAACGAAAACAGAACACAAGGGCATTCTGCTGTAGCAGAAAATACTCTAAGCAGCTTCTCCTAAATGCTTGTTATTAGGGCTGTGCAAAGATTTGAAGGGTACTTAGTTTCATCTAAAGCATTTTTTAAAATGAAGAAATGCAGCTATCCCAAATCTAAAAGCAAAGCAGCAGTGTTTCTTCTCTTGGCTTTGTTCCAAGCTTTTCACCCACTAAATCCAGGAGCCAGAAGAGATTTCTGTTCAGAACAAAATGTGTGGAGCAGAACTACACATAAAGCTTTTTTTTTGGGGGGGGGGGGGGAAATAAGTTGACCTTCCTTCTCTGAAAGTAATTGGAGGCAAGTGAGTTGATCCAATTTCTTGTTTGGGAATTTTGCCCTAGAATTCAGTATAGATACAATAAGAATTGTGCTGGAATTTGACATATAAATTTGCATCTTACTGAATAGCTAGATAGGTGAACTGAGAATGATCTTGAATTTGAAAAAAATGAGAAGGTAACCCTGAAAATATTTTCATTTGCCACTGTCTTATTGTCACCAAGCCACCTTTCCCAGAATTGGATTCAGATCCCATGAAGGAATCTCATTAGGTTGGGGAAAAAAAACATTCTTATGTAATAAAAATAGGCTGTAGGGCAGGGCACCTGCACTTCTTCTTGCTGTTTTTCTATTAGCTTTTTTCCTGGGCCTTTTTCCCCAGATATTTCAAAGCACTGTGACCAGGAGGGGCAGGGGGGGAATGAAAATATAACTAGTAAAAATAGTTCTTTGTTTTAACAAGATTGTGCATAGACCTAGATCACTTGCTACCCTGTTTCCCTGAAAATAAGACCTCCCTGGATAAAAAGCCCAGTTGGGCTTTTTAGTGCATGGGCTAAAATAAGCCCCCATGAAAATAAACCCTCCCCGAAAATATTGCAGCACAGCAGCAGCCATAAGGTGACCACGCTTGCCCCCTCCTGCACTTCAAAAATAATAAGACCTCCCTGAAAATAAGGCCAAGTGCTTATTTTGGGAGTCAAAAGAAAATAAGATCCTGTCCTGTTTTTGGGAAAATGTGGTAGCTCAACAGGAAGACTAGATTTAATAGACCAGGTTGGTTATGACTTGGCTCTCAAAATAGCTACCAAGATATGCTACCTATGGTATCTACGCTATTATCAGATCTGCAGTCCACGGACATTTTGCTAAGCTAAGTACAGGGTTAGCCTGATTACACATGAAAAATGACTACCCAGGGGATGTTTGAGAATGACTGAAAAATAAACCTTGGTGCTTGAGAGGCCAAGATCTGCCTTTGGACAGAAATACAGGGATCTCAGGTACTGTAGCTGATTTGTATTTGGTTTTTGTTATCATACGTCAATTACCAAGTTACTTTGCATTGTCTAAACCATCTTGCTGCCTTCACAATGATGTAGCCCAGGGATGGGTTGCTGCTGGTTCTACTACTGTTTCACAAATTGCATGCTTGCATGCGGCAGGTGTGCACTGTGCACAGAACAATTTGCAGTGAACTGCGCACACGCAGTCACTAAAATTCAAAATGGCGGCTGCCTAGCGGCGTGAGGGAACTGGTTTGGGGGTGTGGCAGGCCTGGGTTGCTGCTGGTTCTGTGACCCATGCCTGACTTCCACTACTGGTTTGGACGAACTGGGCCGAACTGGCAGCAACCCACCCCTGATGTAGCCCCACCAAAACTGTTAAAGGTTTTGCAGGTAGCCATAGCTTCCTCTCTCAAATCCCATAGATGCAATGTATTTACTCGCTTTATTTCTATACTATTTCACCTCCAACAGGCTCCTAGTGAAAACACATAAAACATAAGTAAAATTGTACTCCAACCATCTTAAAATATCAACATTCTGGTATAATAGGTACAGTAGATTTCCATGGAAAAATATAGTTGCCTAAAAGTCTTCTGACCATCCGTTATCTTCAGATTCTATTTGGATCTCTGGAGGCTACTCGGAGGATTAGGGCTAACCACTGAAAAACAGTGGCTCAGGACTCCCTAAGTTATTTGATGGGAGGTCTGAGCATCTCTATCCAGGAGGAGTAAACCAGGTTGTGAACTAGATGACACTGTTGATATCTGGGTGCTAAGTAAAGGTGATATTCAGCCAGTTCTGACAGGTTCTGGAGAACCGGTAGAGGAAATTTTGAGTAGTTCGGAGAACCAGAAAATAGGCTGGCTCACCCCCGCTGCCTCCCAGACTCCCAGCTGATCTTCTTTTGTTGCCGTGAACAGGAGAACAGAGCTGGAAAGCAAGCTAGTGGGGTGGGGAGGGAATGGGGCTTTTGCAGTATCCTTCCCCCTGCCATGCCCACCAAGCCATGCCCTCAGAACCGGTAGTATAAAAATTTGAATTCCATCACTGATGCTAAACCACAAAGAGCTTTATAAGCACTGATGATATTATCTAGTTAGGGTAATGAAACATCTGCAAGAAAACAAGCAAGCTGAACAGCACCAAGGATCCCTCATTTCAACACTGAGCTACAAATATTCTCCTTGATTGGTAGCTTCATAAGTCTACACCAGGACTTTGAATTGTATCTAAAAAGCTCGCACAGAGCTGCATCAGCAATGCTAATTTAAGATGTGAGATGCTGCTTGTTCTGCCCACTGTAGCTTTCAGCTAGTCTTGAAAGACAATCCCATATAGATCACACGGCAGTAATCTATAGAAAAGATGACAAGGGCATGAATCACTCTCATCAAGTCCTCTTTCTCTGTCAAGGTCATCCTCTCTTTGAGATAGTTCATGACAAAACAAAGAAGCAAAAACAACATCAATTTCACCTTATGAGCATTTGACTAATCTTTGCAGATAAATCCCAGCAGTTCCTATGGGGATAGGGTTGAAAAGCATGAAATGATGTTTTCCCTTGAAAGAACTGAAGCTCAGGAAGTAGAGGTGTGGGGAAGCAAGAGTTTCGACAAATGGAGAAAAAAAAATACTATCAATCGCTTCCACTGAGCTGCAGAAATTTTAAATAGTCTGGTTTTACTATAGTTTCAAATAAACTTGAGTCAGAAATAAATTATCTTTCAAATGTAGCTGGCATTGTGGAATTATAGGGCACTGCAGCTGCTTTCAATATAGCATAAAATCTTTACATGAAAATTCACTATCCAGTCTAGCTAGCTGATGTACCTGGAATGGGCATACCTTGTCCTTGATTTTATATTTCATTTACAAAAAGGGATTTTTAAAGTACTATATCTTCATATTTGTTTTATTCTGTCTTTATACCTCTCCTCTCATTCTTCTGTAGGTGGCACAGGTACGTACATGTCCTACGTTTTATGCAAGGTACAGGTAAATAGGGTTGTGTTGGGAATGCAAATGCCAGCTGGCTTTTCCCTCTATTGGGCAGAAATTCAAAGAACACATAACTCATGTCAGTTCTGTTGATGGTGTTGTTCCAAAGGGGAGGAAAAATTGGCTCTATTCCCCCAGCAGTCTGTGTTCAAAGAATATTCAGATCAGCACCATCACCACTGAGAACAGAACCAACCTGGGAGTAGCTACAGCAGGTTGTGTAGTTGTGTGACACATGCACCTCCATTCTATACTTACCCACTCTCAACATCTGCTGCTTCGGATGATTTCCTCACTGTCTGCTTGTATGATGGGCCCAGCAGGGGATTCACACAATAGGATCTACATAGCGGTAATGTGATATACTAAATAAATACTACCCCAACCTCAGAAATTCTGTGGATGGGTAAAAGGCCATCCTTACCCTTATGTGAAGGCAGCCACTTTAAATAGAAAAGGTGGTAAGCCAGGGGTGAAATGCTACGGCTTTGGACTTGTTCGCCCGAACCAGTAGTAAAAAAATGCTACAGGTTCAGGCGAACCGGTATTGCTGATGGTCAGCTGTGATGCGCAATTTATATTCTAAATTCTATTCTAAATTGTGTGGCACAGCAGATTCCCCCCCCCCCCGGCTGTTCTACTTACCTTTGCCACTGTGCTTGGTAGCAGTCTCTGCCTACCCACTCAGACGTCATCACATCTGTTTTTGACGCTCTGTGCATGCACTGAATATCCCATGCATTCGTGGAGGTGGCACATATGCTCACATTTGGGAACCAGTAGTGGAGGTAAGTGGATTTCAACCCTGTGCTAAGTCTCTGTAGCCATATTCTTACAGCAGCGGTGCAGCTGGGATTGAATTTGTACAGCAGAGTTCATCTGGGATTGAACTCTGCTTGATTGTGGATTGGGCTTTGTGCAGAATCCCATTGCCTTGGTTGGCTGCAATGGCTATTGGAATAGCCCAACATACTTCTGAATGTTGGTCTAGGTGACACCTCCCCTTCCTTCAAGTTAAGTTTTATTATGACCCGACGCCAGCATACTTAGAAACAAATAGACAGTACATATTCCCAACCCCCCCAAGATGCACTTATCTCTGCCCTTTTTTGTCTTTTTTGCTTTTTAATTCAGTTTTCTGTTTTGTGGAGAGAGCTTAATCAGAGATCATAAAGAGCTCAACCCTGAACTACTTATATTCTTTTCTATTTTCTGGGTTTTTTAAAATTTTGTGTGGGTTTAGTCACGCCTTTAACTTGCTGATGCTGTTTTTTTATTGGTCTTGAGTGGTTGTGTTTTGTTCTAAATGTATCGTTTTAACTCCAGTGGGGAAGAAGATTAAGAAAACCTTTGAAAATAAGTTCCAGACAAGTCCTGAAGCAATTAAGAATTCATGGCTTGATTCCTGAACTGAACTATACACCACTAAATGCGGAAATGTCATTGGTATTCAACAAACACTTTGAACATCCGGTGGCTGATTTACAAGCAGTGGTGTCTCATGAAGCAGAAATAGAAAATAAAAGTGATCAGGCTGCAAGAGCTTTTGACACAGATTTAGCAGTTGTAAAAGTAATGCTGCATTTAACCCTTTACAGGCTGATGACTTCGTTGCTGCTGACACCGTCTTTCTGGTGCATTTGAACCTAAATGCGATCATTGAGAAATATTCATTTAGGTTCAAATGCACCAGAAAGACGGTGTCAGCAGCAATGAAGTAGATAGGAAAATCAACCCAGCAAAATCCACTGAGATGAATTTATTTGTGTCACAATTCATCTTACAATCCAGCTCAAATGATGCGCTCTATTTAAAATAGCACAATGAACATCTACAAATGGGACTCTTAAGAAAGTAGTAATTGCCTTGAGTTTGCTGCTGGGCATCACAATTTCTCAAGTAGATTTAACCATGGTGAAGTGTTTGCCAAGCTCCAGGGATGCTTGCAAAATCATATTTACATTTAACAACTGTATAATTCCACCCATGTTAATTAAGATGAACAATCTGCCTTCTTTTCAGATCTCCTCTAACAGGTCTTCAAAGGCCTGACAATCCTCTGCTAACACCTTCTGGTTTGGGGCTTATTGAACAGATGGAAAAGAGACAGTTAAGCAACTGACCATATCTTGGAGAAGTTGGCTTTGGGGAAAGAACATTAACTGAATTATTGTCGGGTTAAATTATCCCTATGCCGCTTTCTTACTTTGACAGAAGAGACAGAGTCAGGAACCCTTTGGCTTTGCTTGCTACCCAAGAATGAATGTATTTTGTTCTTTGGAGGCTACAGAAGCTTTCAAACAGCTTCATGACTATTATTCCACCAGATTCACATTACTTTTTAATAAGTAGAAATGGGGTCCAGATCTAAGCCCCAATCGCAATGACAAAATCACTGTTTCCACTTGAGATTTACAAAGAGCAAAGCTTCCTTCTCCCAGCTGGCGTCAATCTTATTGAGTAGGAAAGGAAGACCTTTTTAGACCTGTTGCCCTTCAGAACCTATCACCAGATCCCCCAAATTCTTTTTTTTTTGAATTTTTTTAAAATTTTAATTGAACAAAAACACAAAAAAAGAATCATCCTTCATTACATCTTGTAGAAAGCGTGTCGATTGGTTACAGATAACTTTAATGCATTTCTTCCACAGTCATTACTTACAGTTCATATTAGATTATACACTTTAAGTCAAAAATCTTTGCATATTTTACTATCAATGTACCACAATTCTCATTTGACTACAATTATTTGAACATGCTTTTACCTCAAATCATTCATATTTAACCACATAATGGCATTCATTAGCTATTTCAAAAAATCCTCCGATAACATTACACCTTTATCGCATCTTTTAAGTAAAAGTCAATTAATAAAGTTTCTAAGCCTTCCCGCCTTTTTTTCCAACTCACTGACTAAAATTTATATCCAAGTTACTTTAGCCAAGACCCTAGCATGTATATATTGTTAAACAATGTCCATTAACATTTCCTTGTTGTTATTATAATTGGCTAAAAATCATTTACTATTTATGCCCCAACTCCTCTCATCAGGGCCATCACCCCCCAAAAAACCTTTATACCTTTATAACAAGATCTAAATGAAAATTTGTTAATAAAATTTATAGGTTTTTTCCCAAATCACAATTTACAATTTATATCCAAATTTCTTTTACTAAATTGTCAATACGTGTATATATCATTACACTGTATCAATTATCATTTCATTATTATTACTTATGGTTAATTAATTGTTAGCGAGTAAACATTTAATAACAATCTAAAACAATCTAGGAGTTACAAAATTCCTACTTATTAATCACCAATAATTTTAAAAAACTATTTTTTATTACCAACTTTCATTGTCAACCTGTATCTTTCCAGTAACAAAACAGTCTTATCTCTCTTGCCAATTGTGGAGTCAGTCTTCTTTTTATCTCCTTTATAAGGTTTTTATAGGCTTCTCTCTGCACTTTGTTGCTTGAAGGGTCTCTCAGATAATCTCCTTGCCCACCAGTTGCTACTAAAGTTAACTTGTCTTTGTCAATCTTGCTTCTGAAAAAAATTCTCTTCTTATGTCTATCATCATTAGTATTTTTTTTCTCTTCTGTGTCCTGGAATCTGGGGTAGAGCTCCAATTTGTCGAATTCCCTTTTCCATATTCCCTTCTTTCCATTTTCACCCACATTTGTTCCATTAATAAATTCATCTATTGTCTTATCTTTATCTTCTATATCTTCACTCTCCCCTTTAATTTTTCATCTTTTGCTGTGAGGAAAACTAGTCTTTCCAGCTTCTTCTCAATTCTCCCACATCCTTCTAATAGATTTTGAATTCCAGCCAAGATATTTTGGAATTTTAAGGTTTCCTCATCTAAGTATTGACCCATGTTTCCAAAACAGAAGAGAGAAAGAAAAGAAAAGAAAACTAATAATGACTGCCAGTCTAGTCTTCCAGGCCTCTCTTACTTTTATTTTAAATTGACTTAAACACAAGTTCTTTTATACTCTTCAAAGGGGAAGGGTTCTGTTCCCCTCTTCCTTCCTTCCTTCCTTCCTTCCTTCCTTCCTTTCTTTCTCTGTCTCTCTGCCAAAATAATTCTCAGAGGCACCTGTGAAAACAGTTCATGCCCTTGGTTTTTATCAGTTTCTGTAAACAAGTTGCAAACCCTTCAGATACAAAGTTAGTGAAGTCAAGTAAGAAGAGAAATATGTTTTTTTTAAAAAACTCAGAGTCGCAGTTAATTTTCACCTTCTGTAGGAAACAAAGTTCTTTAGATTTCTTTTAGTGTAGTTTAATAACAAGTAGTAGGAAGAATTGTTAAAATAAAAAGGAAGGTTTTAATCCAGAAGTCAAAAAATAAATCAACAAGAAGCAGAAGAAAAAAAATCAATCAGTTCACTTTAAGAGGAGAGATGAAGAACGTTACGAGCATTTCAATCCACAAAAAATAGAAAGACAAAGGGAAAAAAAACTTTCCACAGTGATCGCATTAGGATTATTTTCGCCGCTCAGTTCTTTTGTTTAAGGATCTAATTTGGCTTTAAAAAACATTTCTTTGGGCAGTCTTTAGCAAAATAGAAACAATACTTCACCAGATGGACTCACTTTCTCTTTTCATTTCCTTCTTTCCGGAGCATCCTGATTTAATCAGCCTAGGGGCTGCCTGTTTACCGCGGGCTTGAAGCACTTCCCTTGGGTCTATCAGGGATTTTGCAATATCCCTGAGACCAGCAAGGCTTTGTCTTCCTGATCACCATCTCTACGGGATGGTTTAGGTCTCAATGGACCTCCCCCAGCAGTAAAAGTATCAAATCAGAGTATCGAGACCGCAGGTTGTAACATTGCAACGTGGCTTCTCCTTCCGCCTAGATTCCCCCAAATTCTGATACAGTAGCCTAAGATACGGTTGCCTTTGTGTGAATTTCCACAAGAAAGTACTTCAAGTCTCCAATTAATTGGGAATTCAATAGGAGTCTTTTTGAGCAGGCCTAGTTTTTGGTATGCAGTGTTCATTTTCCAATTTCCAGTTGTTGGACTAACCATGTAAGTCGGCTTACTAGAAGAGTTCAAAGAATATCCTTTGCAATTATTAAATATACAAGACAGCATAGTAACAACCATGTCTTTGCAGCAATTATATTATTTAAAGCTAAAGTTCTGTGTCTGATACCATATGGTGCTCAGTTGAACATCTATAAGGAAACCTCTAGCTTCAAAGGCATCCAATCTAAATTATTCAAAGCTATAATATATAAGCTGTAAGATTTGAGTCTCAGTGCTGTCATAGAATTAGGTTGTATGTCCTCAGGCTCATCTTAGACTTTGTCACTTTGGATGAAGTGAATCCTTTGGAGAACTTTCTCGTTCCACCTTACCTGCCTAGATTCTTTAATTCCTCTTTAGTTGATTTAGCATGCTTTAGCTACTCCTCTTCCTCAGTATTCATCTTTGCTTTTGATAAAACAAGTTTCCCTTCTCTCTTACGAGGCAGTTTCCTTGTTTCTTCAATTGCTCTAGATTTTTTAAAGCAACTGGCATATTCCATACAGGAGACTTTTCTCCCTGATCTGAATTATTGTGCTAATCCATTAGCTTGACAATGGGCAGATGTGCCAGCTCCCTTACAAAAATCATATTTATGTAGAATGTGGTAGAATCTATATCACATCTACTGCTAAAATGCCCTTTATAGACCCAGTGATGAACAGATCTCATGTTAAGAATGGTCTCAAAATGTAACCGTTCTGTAAAATTCCTAGACATGTCTGAAAATGTTGCAGTTTTTTTCATGTATATATGTATGCAGCTGTGGTATTTGACATCTTTTTATTATTAGTCTTAGGTCATAGACAAATATACTGACTATATATGTATAGAATGTCTCCTCTTCCAATGGTGGAGATAGGCCGGAACAAGAAAGTAAGAACTATACAGGTTTGAATAAAGTCGCCTTAATCTTGGAAACCATATAAGGAATTTCCCACCCCTCTGCTAGAAAACTGAAATATCCTGGGAAATATTGAAAAGGCAGAATATTATATTTCAGAAATGGAGAAACATATTTTTAGGCAGGAAACAGACTCACTCTTAATAGCCCCCACTTTCCTTAATAGGCCATTAAGATGTCCAAGCCAGTCTATTCTACATAATAAAGAGTTCTCCCCT